>NC_141697.1:685380045-686580045 GCF_964263255.1 Lissotriton vulgaris
CGCTCAACAGCCAAATAAAAAATGCACTAGAAATCCTCCTGTAGTCTATGTTGCTTGATGGCACATATATCGATAGGACCTACATGAACCAAAGTAAAACCCTTAGTACGCAAATTCGATGGAACTACCAACAGTCCACACCCATGCAAAACACCATTGACAACCGGCA
Organism: Lissotriton vulgaris; assembly: GCF_964263255.1. Taxonomy (NCBI): domain Eukaryota; kingdom Metazoa; phylum Chordata; class Amphibia; order Caudata; family Salamandridae; genus Lissotriton; species Lissotriton vulgaris. The sequence continues at coordinate 685,380,215 of NC_141697.1, forward strand.
ATTCATCAGAAACCCTTAAGTACGGAATTCGGTTCCCGCGAACATCTCTGGCAGTAGGCCATTGACTGGTCATACATTCCATGACACTTTTGATCTCACTTTCACTTGCTAATTCTTCCATTCATTCCGCTTCATAGAGACAACCTTCCACTGTAATTTCGATAGGTCTGCACACTATTTCCAGATCATCACTTACCTCAGACCAGGATCCATACTTGCACAATGGCAATCTTGACAAGCAATCTTCAATAACAGTCTTAGCGCCAGCCACATCCTCTAGCTTGTAATGAAACTCCTGAAGTCTATATTGCTATTTGACGATATGAGGAGTAGCTCTTCCACCCCTTACTTGTGCTAAATAAGTCCACCAACTGTTTATGGTCCATTCTTAATATGAGCCTGCTGCCCCACACAAAATTTCTTGAAGTACTGCACACCTCGCCACAAACCAAGGGCCTCCTTCTTTATAGTGGACTAAGTGGCTTCCATACCTCTCAGAGCCCCCCAGTCAAATGCAGCGATTTCCTTGCAACCATTGCTCTACTTTTTCATGAGTACTGCAACAAGGCCCAAATTGTGAGCATCAATAGAAATTATGCAGATGTCATGTTTCATTAATTCAAAAACCTTGTCACTCTCATCATTCCAAACATACATCAATTGTTTTAAGCAAATCCCTCAAACACATTGTCTTACTTGGCACACTTCCCACAAATTGGGCGTAACACTTTATTAAGCCCAAAACAGACCTGATATGGGCTTTATTGCTACATTTTGGTGCCTTCTCAATTGCTTCTAGAATTTGGACTTTAGAATATACCCCTTCTTTTCATGATGTCCTTAATAATTCACCTCATCTCGAGAAAATTTGCACTTTAATTAGTGTCAGCCACTGAATCTCAATTCATCAAGGGCACATCTTAACCTCTGGTCATGTTCATGTTTATTTTTCCCATATACTAAGATATCATCTTGAAAGTAAAGAACTCCAGATGTATCTTTGAACCACTTACTCATCAATCTCTGAATAAACGGTGATGTGGATGCTAACCCAAATGGCATCCAAACATAATGATACACACACTCAAGTGTTATAAAAGATTTGAGATGTGTAGATTCTGGACATAATTTTAATTGGTGATAAGAAGGTGACCTATCAAAAGATGTAAAAAGCACTGCCCCCTTAAGGGTTGCCACCATTTCAATAATACTGGGCAATGGTTGATGATCGACCCAAATATTAACATTCAGATCCCTCAAAAAAACACATAATCTCAGGGACTTGTCTGATTTGCATGTGAAAACCATGGGAGGAAGCCATTCTGAACCTTCAATAGATTCAATGATACCCAAGTCATTGAATTTCTCAAGGTCCAATTTCAGCTTATTTTGTAGACCCAAAGGTACCTTGCATACTTTATGAACAACTGCATGGCAATTATCTTTCTAAATAATGAGGTGTTGGAACCGTTTCAGTTTACCCAATTTGCCATTAAACACATTAAGATACTTCTTTACCAACTCACTTGCACCAAGTTGGTCAACAAACACCTTATTATATTCATACACCTTTTTCAATGAAATGACCATATCAGGATGATTTGGGTCTAAAACCATATTCAAATCTCTTTGTTTATTTCATGCTAGCAGGTTAGATCCATCTGCTAAAACATACATTGATCCCTTGGTGGAACTGCCCTCAAATTCAATTCTGATGTGGGATTCTTGCAATTTTATCCAATGAAATTCCTCCAAATCTTTCACATGCATGAATGTGAAAGGAGAACCAGAATTTGTCATGAATTTAGCGATCTTCCCATTGATGGCAATTGCAAACTCAGGAGGTTTCCTTCTGAGAAACCCACTGGTAGTACATATCTGTTAGACCTGGCATCCTTGGCGTGGTTTCCCCCTATCTTTTTGCCTCTACCTCCTGTATTTTTGATGCTGTGCTAGATTTCGTTTTTGCTGGTTTAGATGCTTTGGACACTCTGCCACTGCTGATCAGTATCAGAGTGTAAGTGCTCCCTGTGTAAATTGTTATGGTGATTGGATACACATGATTGGCATATTTGTATAACCCAGAAGTCCCTAGTAAAGTGCACTGGGTGTGCCAGGGCTGGTGATGACAAATGCTACTAGTGGGCCTGCAGCACTGATTGTGCCACCCACATGAGTAGCTCTAAAATGGTGTCTCAGGTTCTGCCACCACAGTGCCTCTGTGCAGTCTGTGAATTGCCATGTCCTCCTGGTCAGTGGCCCCACTGACCAGGCCTAACCCTTCCCTTTCTGTGCACATTGGTCACCCCTATGGGAGGTCCAGGGTACCCCCCTGGGCAGGGTGCAGTGAAAAGTTGGAGCATGTACTAGTGCAAGTGACATGCTCTGGTAGTGAATGGCAGCCATTTTCGTTTTTCACTATTGTAAGGCTACTTTGCCCATAGGATATCATGGGGAATGCTGGCTACAGTGGCTACCAGCCTTTCCTTTTTCAGATTTATAATCTGTTTACTTTAAATAACTAGATTTACATTAAATGAGAGATTAAATGTTGTCAGGGACCACCTTGTTTCTATATATAAACTATTACCCAGGTCCTTTGACTGATTGGGTTAACCCCATTGGTTTAATGTTATCTTCCCATAGGAGCAAGGTAGAACATACAAGTCTGGTGTCCCTGAACTCAGAATTTAATAACACATCTTTTAGGAAAGGTGGTTTTTAACTTCTGTGTTTGAGAACAGCACTTTTAGAAAGTTGTTGTTCTCTTGTCTGACCTTTCTGTGTGTCTTGGTCCTGTTTGTGAATTGACTGTCTGGTTTGAGAGTGACAGAGGCTGGGGAGCCCCCAGGAGGCTGTCTGGGTCAGCCCTGGGCTGAATGACTGCATTTGCAACTTGAGTGGTGGGAGGAGATAGCACCTGGGCCTGAATAGGGCTGTGCCTGCCTTCCACAATGCTGGCTCTACCTCCTGCTGGGCGGTTGACGACCCTGCCCCTCACTCTGAAAGGAAAGGAGAAGCCAGGAAAAAAAAGTGCACAAGGAAAACCCAGAACTTGTTCCGCCCGGGCTCAGGGCCCACTTGCACAAAAAGAACAAAGACTTTTAGGGGTATAAGTACAGGACCCCTGACAACAGAAAATTAGATCATCCTGGAATCAAGAAGGAACCTCTGCCAAGGAGAAAGCTGAAACTGAAGAGGAAGACTGTCCTGCTGTTGCTCTGCTGGACTGACCTGCTGTTGCTTTGCTGCCAAGTAGAGGGGAAGGACTTTGCTTTGTGCTGTGTCCCCTTGCTTGAAGGAATCTCCAAGGGCCTGAGAAGAGCTGGCTCCCTGTTATGAAGTCCCAGGAACAAAAGGACTCCACCCCCAGCTTTCCTGAACTCTATTGAGAGAGTTCTGTCCTTCCTGGAGTGCGTGGCCCATGTGTGGTGCCTCTGGAAGTTGTACCCATGTTGGGAAGCTGAAACCAAGCTTTTAAAGACTTTCTGCAAGTTTTGTTGCATCGCTCGCTTGCGGAGCGCTTCCCCGACAGTGCGAGGAAATTCCCGCCGCTACGAAGGTTGAGATCGTCGCAGCGCCTGTTGCCGCTGCCAGTGCCGTCGCATCCTTCATTTGCGGGACGCACCAGACCGGTGCGGGAAGATTAGCATTGCTGCGAGTGTCGTCGCAGAGCCTGTTGTCGTTGGGTGAGATCGCTGCACCGCTTGCTTGCGGACCGCATCACGTCGCTGCGAGTGTCATCACAGAAGCCATCGCATCGAGGATCTGCGAGAGAGAGATCACCGCTGGTCCGCGCTTTGTCACCCCGGATATCGTCGCATCGTGCCTTTGCGAGAGAAAACTTCCTACGGAACCTATGCACCGGAATCCATACAAGTCAGCCTTCCTCCCAATACAGACCGGATTCGTCGCAACACGCCCGCTGCTGCAGGGGGGTTGTCGCATCGCCTCCCCAGGGTCTCAGAAGCAACGCATCGCTTGTTTTCCACTGCACCAGCTTCTCCTTTGGAACTTTGTCGCTTTTAAACGGTACTGTTGGCAAAACGTGACGCAACTGTGAACTTTTCACGCAACTGTGGAGTATTTTATCGCAACCTTAAGAACTCTTTCGCAACCGCATTCTTGAACTGTGTATGTTGGATTTTTGTCATTTTGGTCTTGTGTAGTTTAGATTAAATACCTTTATTTTTCTAAACTGTTCTGGAGTCAGTTTGTGGTGTTTTCACTGTGTTACTGTGATTGTTGGTACAAATACTTTACACATTGCTTTTGTATCAGCTGGACTGCTTGTGCCAAGCTACCAAGGGGGTGAGCAGAGGTTACTAAAGAGTGTCTCCTCTTTACCCTGACCAGAAGCAAGGGTCCCTATTTGCACAGTGGTACCTACCTCTGCCAACTAGAGACCCCCAGTTCTAACAATATCTCTAGTGTTTTGTCATGCTCTTTTGAAGCTAACATTAATATACTATTGCCAGCATCTTCATCAGGAAAAACATCTTCCAGTGACTGAACTGTGCTGTTTTTGCCTTGAAACTGATATACAAACCTGTGCATTATGTCCTTTCTTTCCGCAGACAAAGAAAGTTTGATTGACAACTGAACAAAACTTGGCATTGCTCAAATTAGATTTTCTGCCACAACAGAAACACAACATATCATTGTTTTCATGGTACGATTTGATGCTAGGATTGAACATTTTCTGTGGAGATTTTCTACCTTCTATTTTAAATGACTTTTTTATCAGACTCTGGAAATTTGTTGAATCGCACAAGGTTTAGAGTTACTGTTAATTTACTTCATTCATTGTTCGGAGTGTTCATCACTTCCAGCTATTGTCAATGGGTTTCCAAATTGGGATCCTCCTTAGCTAGAAATATTTCTTGATTCTTTCTATTACTGGTCCATGCAATTAACTGCTCATGTATGATCTCACCCTCAAAATCACAATAAATACATGTGGATGCAAGTATCCTCAAAGCGGCTACAAAATAATCAGTCAATTCTCCAGCAAGTTGGGAACACTGTAAAAACTTGTGCTGCTCTAGAACAGTATTTTTCTTTGGATTGCATTTCCTATCTGGGTTCTTAATGATATATGCATACTCATCCATTGCATCAAAGGTTTTACTACCCCCACCAGTTTCTGTATGAAGATTTACTATTTTTAAAGCTAGTGTTTTTAAAATGCTCCGGCCTCCAGGATCCAAAGTGTATATCAAAAATGTTTTGTTTGTTTTTTTTAGAAGTCAACGTGTCACCGTTGATTGCCTGCAAATATGCTTCAAAGACTTCCCTCCACTGTGGTCAGCTGAGTGTAGGAGTTCACAGAACTGATAAAAACGTGCAGGAGCTGCTATATTTTTCCATGAGTGTAGCCTACAATGAATGGGTTGATGCCATTAATTACACTCTAGATAAAAATATGTTTAGAAAGCTAAAGTAATCAACTGAACAAGGTGTGCCTGTCACCGTGAGATGCAGCCTAATGTCTGGTTACCAGTATGTAATGCAAGGTCTCTTGACACTTTTAAATTGGCCTCAAAATGTTGGAAATGTTGTTGATTGGGCAGTAGTGACCAAATTAACAAGATGTGCCTGTCACCATAAATGCTGGCTTATTCCATAAGAAGACCATTCATTTTGTGCATATTGGGCACAAGCTTGCTCAAAACTGCACAAAATTGCCACCAAATGTGATGCTGAGGAATGTTTCTTGCGTATACTTCTTCACAGATCCCTGATGTACCACCACTCAAGACATTCTTAGTCATCTTGACTCCATGGTCTCAGTGTAACTCTCAGCTCGCCAAACAGGAGATTCTCCCTCCTCCAGGGCAATGTTGCAGGCACTCTTGCTTATACATACAAAATATACTCCAGTGTCTAGTCAAAAAAGAGAGCAGAAAAAGAAAGTTCCTACTATGAATCAAAACATGTGAAATTACAATAAACATACAAGTTTATGTATATGGATTCCCATCATTCACCAAGCCTGGTGATTAGCTTCATCATTTGGGTATCCCTGGATATACACAATGACAAACCGGCTCTATAGGTATCAGAGCCAACGAATGTCGGGAACATATGTAAACCAAGATGAGCAAGATGTATTATGTGGGACCAAAGATTTTTTTTAAAGGTGATATTTTAAATGCAGTGCAGAATAACGAAGTGCAAGAAAATAAAATTGGTGCGTGAACAGACCAACAAGACGTGTGATGTCAGTCACGATCAAGGGTTAAAAAAACGTCAGTGCCAGGACTAGTTTTGATAAATAGCTGTCCTATGTGATAATGGTCAACATGTTTCAGCACTTAACGGCAAGAAATACAGCCATGTGCTTTCGTCAGGACCTTAACAAGACAAAGATAATTTAAACTGCTATTTATAACACTTGGAAAAAGGATATAGTGTGAGTGCTACTTCTCACGATACCGATTCCATCACAATATCTTCAATATTTCTGAAAAAGTAAATAAAAAATAACATGACACACATTTGATTCATAGAAACAATCAAGATGCACACTCTCAAAATATGTGGCCATAAAACATTGTGCCATCATATGTATGTCCACAGGAGGTACATACCCCATTCTTACCTTAAAGATAAGGAAGATCAAGCCTCACCCCACCTGGCAACAGCTCAGGGTGTAGGAGGCACCGCTCTGAAAAGGAAAAATGCACCAAGCTAAAATTCATGTGGTGTATCGAACCTTTACATCAAAACCACTGACTGATCCACAGCATACAACACAGAATAAATTCGGTACATATGTATGTGGTTTCACGGGCCTACATATTATAAAGCAGACCCGGGATTACTAATGTACTGCGTCAGCATGTGTACAATTGGAAATGGTTAACAACTCCAGTAGGGGGGGGAATTTGTACTTATTAGGAATCATACCTCCCAAACAAAATGCCAAAGACACCTGATCTAAAAGAAAGAATGTCTTCGTTTTTACCGTTTGTTTACTAGATTTGCGCTATGTCACGGTTTCAAACAATCGTAATAGACCTCGTCCAGATATAAAACGACATATGGCATACGAGAACCCTGATGAAATGGTGCCCGTTTTAATCAGTTTACCCTTCAGAATAAAAATGGAACATGGGCGCGTGTACCTACCTGTCCGTCGGTACCTCGGACGGTCAGCAGAGCCGTCGGGGGGGTACCGAACGGACGGACAACCGGGATAATATATCCAGTGTGATTGCAGAAGTCTTCCTGGTCTCGCGCCAAATCCCGCGATAACGCGGGTACCGCGAGACAGGGAAAGACTACAGCAAGAGTAGAAATCGACGTTTCTGTAGTTTCGACAGACGCGCGTGGGGCAAAAAGATATGCGAGGTTATTCTATGTATTACCACGCGATCCTGGATTATCAAAGACATTACCAGTTTACAATTATTGACACAGAGACAGAAGGTATTATGTTGAAACAGAAATTCACATTGCAAACCATATTTTGAGAGTGTGCATCTTGATTGTTTCTATGAATCAAATGTGTGTCATGTTATTTTTTATTTACTTTTTCAGAAATATTGAAGATATTGTGATGGAATCGGTATCGTGAGAAGTAGCACTCACACTATATCCTTTTTCCAAGTGTTATAAATAGCAGTTTAAATTATCTTTGTCTTGTTAAGGTCCTGACGAAAGCACATGGCTGTATTTCTTGCCGTTAAGTGCTGAAACATGTTGACCATTATCACATAGGACAGCTATTTATCAAAACTAGTCCTGGCACTCACGTTTTTTAACCCTTGATCGTGACTGACATCACACGTCTTGTTGGTCTGTTCACGCACCAATTTTATTTTCTTGCACTTCATTATTCTGCACTGCATTTAAAATATCACCTTTAAAAAAAATCTTTGGTCCCACATAATACATCTTGCTCATCTTGGTTTACATATCTTCCCGACATTCGTTGGCTCTGATACCTATAGAGCCGGTTTGTCATTGTGTATATCCAGGGATACCCAAATGATGAAGCTAATCACCAGGCTTGGTGAATGATGGGAATCCATATACATAAACTTGTATGTTTATTGTAATTTCACATGTTTTGATTCATAGTAAGAACTTTCCTTTTCTGCTCTCTTTTTTGACTAGACACTGGAGTATATTTTGTATGTATAAGCCAGTTTAGGGGCTACATATTCCAGTTTGTCTTTAAATTTTGGCCTCTGACCCTAGTTAACTTTCCTGTTGTGTGTGGCAGGCACTCTTGCGCCATGTTGCAAGGGTGTTGGCACTTTAGGGGGTGATTGTTTTTGTGCAGGAAGGGACACCAATCTTGAGAGGTGTTTTCTCCTTTCTATATGTACTGTAAAATGCAGCACACATAGAAAGAAGAAAAATAAGGAGATTTCTCCTTGTTGCTCCTCCCTAAGGCCACCCCTGGGGTGGTGTTAGAATCTGTTACATTCCCATGTTTGCGATTCCTCTTAAATCTGGGCCTGCTTCAAATTCCATGGGTATTGCACGGGAACACCCACAGCAACAACCATGGAGTGTCCCATTTTGTATGCAGTATTTTGCATGAAAAGGGCACATGTTCATAAGGCCATGACAAGCCAAGCAAAGTTGCTTTGTGTGGCCTTGCAAATATGCTGCAGCTCATTGCGCTATCGGTGCTTCAAGAAAACGAAGCTCGGTGGTGCAAAAGTGCAGCTAGTGGCCTTGTAAATGAGGCCCTTAGGGGCATATTTACAAGGAGGTGGCAGAGGGCGGCGTTAGCTGGGCTCTGCCACTTCTGAAACGCAGGGCTGCACCGTATTTACAAGAATACGTTGCAGCCTTGCGTTTTTCCTGCGCTGGTGCTAATTTAGCTGTCTAGTGCCAACGCCAGCACCCTTGCACCATAGTGAAAGGGTTCCTGTGTTGAGGGGAAAGATTGTTTATGTGCAGGAAGGAGTTCCCTCCTGCACATAAACAATCTGAAATGGCCTTTAGAAACTTCTATATGTGCTGCTTAATGCAGCAAACATAGAAGTTGCAAAACATAATTTTGTTTAATGATTGTTTATGTGCAGGAAGGGACACCTTCATGTACATAAACAATCAATGACGTTTTACTGTTTTTACTGTTTCTATGCAGCACACATGAGAACAGGAAAAATTAGGAGAAATTAAACATTTCTCCTGGTTGCGCGAGGGTAAGACCAGGGTTTCCCCGGTCTTAGTTTTTGCGCTGCCTCCTATTTACGCCTCTCTTTTAAATAGGGGGCAGCGTCAGAATCAATGGGTGTTGCGGTGGAATTATATATCAATCAACGTAAGAGTATCAATAGTTACAGGAACCTGATGCTAAAGGTAAAAGTCCAGAAGAATTATAGAATTGCTAGCACCAGAGGAGGCTATTAGTATAGTGTGGAAAATAGAGTGCATGTGCTCAGAGAGAACTAAAAGGACCCTCAGGCCCCAGCTGAAAGCTGGTAGCCAGTTGTCTTCATTGGGTCCCAGATAGTTGTAAAAAGAATGAGAAAAGTTGACTTAAAAAGAGTGTGGACTACTCCTCAAACAACTCATTTTAATGAGAGGGTAGCTCTAACTCTATTAAAACCAGTGAAAAAAATGGACTAATAAGTGGTTGTGTTAATTTGAACCAATAAGTCCTATTAATAGTGCAACAAAAATATTAATACTAAGAAATGGTCAACATGTTTCTGCTAAAGAGCCAACAATCAGCTCAGCATTCGTCAGGACCAGAAAATCGTTCCTACTCCATTGTGAACACCCCCTAAAGTGTCCAAACCTGTGGAGTTGAAAAAGAACTACTACGACCTGATTTGTCAAAGTTCTTTATGGAGATTCCTTCCCAAGGTCTCTCCTCATTTTGGGAGACTTGAAAAATCTGTAAATGTAAACATAAAAACAAAAACGTCTAAATTATGAGCTCTTGTGGAAAGTATCAAAAACATCTTTAGATTTTGATCATCTCTGTGCATGATTTTTCAAGTCTCCCATAATGAGGAGAGACCTTGGGAAGGAATCTCCATAAAGAACTTTGACAAATCAGGTCGTATTAGTTATTTTTCAACTCCACAGGTTTGGACACTTTAGGGGGTGTCCACAATGGAGTAGGAATGATTTTCTGGTCCTGACGAATGCTGAGCTGATTGTAGGCTCTTTAGCAGAAACATGTTGACCATTTCTTAGTATTAATATTTTTGTTGCACTATTAATAGGACTTATTGGTTCAAATTAACACAACCACTTATTAGTCCATTTTTTCACTGGTTTTAATAGAGTTAGAGCTACCCTCTCATTAAAATGAGTTGTTTGAGGAGTAGTGCACACTCTTTTTAAGTCACCTTTTCTCATTTTTTTTACAACTATCTGGGACCCAATGAAGACAACTGGCTACCAGCTTTCAGCTGGGGCCTGAAGGTCCTTTCAGTTCTCTCTGAGCACGTGCACTCTATTTTCCACACGTAAGTAAGTAAGTTTTATTGTATATAGTTAATTAAAACCTTTACAATATTGTTCATATAAAAAGAAGCAACTTGTACTTTAAAATTAAAGTATACCAACTAAAGATACATTGAAGTAGAAAAACTTTCTAAAATGTCTGTGTACATAATGTTTTTGCAGTTGTGCTTGCACTTCACACAGTCGGATTCGGACATTTGCAGTCCTTTACCTCAGTGTTCATGATTAGCTGAAGTGCCTTTTGGCAAAATCTAGCGGCCCTACAAGCTGTCTGCAGTTGGTAGCTGTTCAGGGCCAGCATGACGGCCGGGCGACATGATCTAATTTGAAAAAGTTGAAAAACATGCAGTAGAAAATAACGTCTCAAATTTGTTAAACATGGGCAAATACACAATATGTGCATCAAGGATTCTTCCATTTCCCCACATAGTCTACAAACGGGAGTCGGCCATGTTTGCTTCCATGCAGGTGTATGATTTTTTAATAAGGTGGTTCCCAGCCGTAATTTTAAAAGTATTTTTTGGGCAGCTGGGGATATATGGTTGACTAAATATGGTTGTGGCTCCAGCTTCCCATACGTGGCCAACACAGTCCATCCATGTTTTTTGTTTGCTATGGCAGCTTTGTCTGCTGTCCATGATATTTGCTTTGCTGCTGCGTTAGTCTCTTTTTTGAACGCCACAAATGATTGATTTGTGTTCCATGCCTTTTCCATTTTAAGGCTCGAGACGGCGTTCTCCCATACCATTTTCCATGAATTTTTTGTCTTTTTCTGGTTGTTTATCTCAGTCCAGCAAAGGCCCATAAGGGTGTCCTCTTCAGCAGCTCTTAATTTCCAGCATGTTTTTAATATGGCTGCTTGTCTGATTTGGTGCTGGTTTAGTAGACCGAATTCCAATCGGATCTGGGATTGAGATACGAACCTCGGGATCTGAAAAATGTATTTGAACAATTCTGATTGTTGTGTGTTCAAAAAGTTAGCATCTTTTCCCTTGTACAACTCCGATCCATACGTAAGAGATGGGAGAAATTTTGCAGATATTATCTTCAACAAGTGCGAATTGGATGGACAATTTATTTTTCTTTTTAGCAAATTTAGGGCGAAGCGTAGTTTGATAGCTTGTGCCTTTCTGTAAGACTGATGATCTTTCAGCGACCACCTAGCATCGACTACAACTCCCAAGTATTTATACGTGGAGGTCTGCTCTAATGTGTTGCCTGCAATGTGCCATTTAAAGGATTTCCTCCCTGGCCGAGAGGCAAAACAGACAATCTTCGTTTTTTTATAATTAATTTGGAGCCCTTGTGCACAGATGTAATCGTTGAGCTTTGTGATGGAACGTTGTAGACCCAACGGGGTCTGAATGCAAAGTAAGATGTCATCTGCGTACTGTATGCTCCTGATTTTGTGGTTGGCTAGCTTTGGTGGATCACTTTCTGTTTCCGCAATACACTTGTCCAGGTCTGCTGTGAAAATATTAAAGAGTGTTGGTGCCAATACACAGCCCTGTTTGAGGCCAACATGGGTGAAGATTTTACCTGTCGTTCTATCGCCGTTGGCTAGTTTTATTCTAACCCAGGTATTCGAATATAGGTTTATAATGGCCAACAGCAGCTTTGATGTTAATCCCCAGTTGGCCATCTTTCGCCATAGTGCCTCCCTCGGGACTGTGTCGAACGCTGCTTTGAGGTCTACAAAGCATGTGTACAATTTCGCTGAGTTTTCCCTACTTTTTTCCACCATGAGATTTAGCGCCAGCAGGTTGCATGATGTACTGGTTCCTGGCCTGAAGCCTGTCTGCGTGATCGGCAGAATCTTATTCGTACACACCCAATCTTCAAGGTCCCTCAGAAGATTCGAAGCATAGATTTTGGCCTCGACATCTATCAGTGCAATAAGGCGGTAATTCCCTGGGTCGGACCTTGTGCCTGCCTTAAAAATAGGATGTAAAATGCTACCTCTCCATGACTCGGGAATGCTACCGGTTTGAAATACATCATTATATAGTGGAGTGAGGTATTCTGCCCAAAACTGTTGGTCTTGTTTGAACAAACCGTTTGGTAGGCCATTTGGGCCAGGGGCGCCTTTGGACCTCAAGTTTTTAAGGACCGTTTCTACCTGGGATGGCGTTATCCAGTTTCCATCTGAATGTGACTCCACTTCTTGGGTATTTATTGGTAGCGGAGTCTGCTGTTCAGTGCACCAGGCCGGGATATTTTTCCTTTGGGCTTGCTCGATGTGTTGTATCCAGTCGCCCTCAAGTATGTTAGCGTTGAAGACCTGTGCCGCTCCATTTGCCACTTTATTAATTTCAGCCCAAAATTTCCTGTTGTTATTAGATTTACTAGATGCTAGTAGTGATTGCCAGATGTCATTTTGGTATTTTGCTTTTTCTAGCCACACTTCTTTTTTGTAGTTTTGTCTCAAGCTGTATATTTGTTTGCCAATATCTTCACCCTTTGTCTTGGCTATTGCATGTAGCTTTCTGATTTCTCGATTGAGTGACCTTTTCTTACGCAATATTGGACCAAAACACAAATGGGGTGATTTTCCAGTTTTCATTTTAATGATTTGGGTTTTAGTCGAAAATCTCTCCATTAAATTTGTGATCAGATTTTCCCAATTGTCCCGGGGGGCGGATGCATCTGCTTCGATCACTTCAGTGTGCACGTTTTTCACGTGCATCATTATTTCTTTGATGTTGTTGCCATTCCAAACTAGCCTCTTTAGATTGTAGAGACTTGGGGGTTCGATCAGTGCTTTGCATACGGTGGCCCTTTTGTATTGGACACTGAATTCGAAGGCTTGTAGGCTGTGGTCGCTCTCCAGTTTGTGGATGATTTTGAAACTCACAATAGTTTGCAAGGTCTCTAAGTCCACCATGGTATAATCCAGCACTGATTGGGCCTGTTTGGCAATTCTAGTGGGGGCCGCTGGTTGATCTTGTGAAAACCGGCCGTTCAAAGGGATCATTCCGACCTCGGCAAACATTAATGCACACTGTTGGCCGAACTTATCCTTTTTCCGGTGATTTGTAATGATACTTGGGATGAATCTGCCGTTCCATTTGTTTTGAGTCATGGTTTGGGCCTGGTCCTTTTCAAGCAAGAACATATTTAAATCGCCTGACACGACCATCCCTGCCTGCGGGTAGACAGATTGCATAGATTTGATGAAGGCTTTAAGAATCAAAATCTTTTCCACTTTGTTCCTAGAGTCTGGATGTAAGTATACGTTACAGATTATCATTGGCGAGGAATTTTGCGCACTCTGTGTGCTTTTGCAGGGGTCTTTCTTTATAACAAGTTTAATGCACTGGATCCATTGTTGTCCTGTATCAATGGTAAGGGGAGTCCAAACAATGCTAGTGTTGAGGTAGATGGATAAGCCGCCGGCTGCCCTTCCCGAGGGGCCTCTTTTAATCGCTTGTAGTTGGACTTCCTTAAAACCATCTATGTGCTGGGGAGCAGTTAACCAGGTTTCTTGAAGTAGAATGATGTCGAAATCTTTTAAAAATGCCATTAATTCTACGTCATTTGTTTTGCCCCCTAGACCATTGATATTCCAAGAACAGGCTCTCAGAGTCGGTTTTCATGCTTCCGCCATCCTTGCCACTGATATATTTCGTGTTGGGGCTAGGATTGTCCGTCCCTCTTTGGACCCCCCCAGCTGGCCTTGATGTATGTTGCGGAGGTTGGCCCATCCCCCCTTGTTCGTGTCTGTGCCACCGACGGCCCCCCGGAGAAGTCCACCTTCTGGTTTTGGTCTTTCTTCCGCAGATATTGATAAAGGGCCCGGATATCTTTCTGGCGGCACTGGCCTAATTTCAATTCCCCAGTTGGTAAACTCTTCTCTGTATCGCCAGACTTCTTTGGCTATTTCGGGGTCATTCCATGTGGCCACTGTCATTTCTTTCCTGTTTGAGTTAGGAATTATTCTGAATTCGATGCTTTCTATGTGATTTGTATTCACATGCTTTAGCGTCTCGAACAAATTAATGAGTTTTAATATGGCACTCCGATTTAAAATATCGTGGTTTCCCCTTGAATTATAATGTGGTATTATTTCGTGCGTGATTGAGCCCGCCGGATAGATTGCATCCTGCATCTCATTGTGCTTTAAAAGGCGGGTTTGGTTGTTGGATTTTACTGGTCTGGCTCGAGTGCTATGCCTTGGGTCGATCAGCTCAGTTTCCGGGTTATTTTCAACGACCGCCTGCTGAGGTCTTGGGCCCACCGAAACATGTGAAATCAGTCTCTGTTGTTGCTCGGTTGATGGGAGATTATTTTTAGGCGCCGGCTCAATATCACAAATCGCCTGCTGTGATCTTAGGCCCACCGGAGCTTGTGGAGTAAGACTCTGTTGTTGCCCCAATGCTGGGGAGTAGTCTTTTGGTACCGGTACCATTTTCGAGAAATAATGCAAAATGTTTTTCTGTGCTACCTGCGGCTTCTGTGGGGGAGAGCCGGCAACCGATTGCCTGGTTATTTGAACTTGTATTGAGTTTAAAGTATTTGAGTTCTTTGTTTCGGCTGTTACATTAACTTCCTGATGCGGATTCACTAGAGGGGCCGCCTGCCCACAGTCCACATTCTCTTCCTGTTCCGCGTTGAGCGTGTCTTTACTTCTCGGTCCTTGCGGTGACATTCTTATAATTAAGGTTGGCTTGATGGTTCTAGTAGCATCTTTTTTACCTTGTGCCTTGTTATGTCTTGCTTTCCTTAGTCTCTTACGTTCACGTTTTGTCAGCGGAATGTTTTGTTTTATTTGCCCCTTAGATGTTGTCCCCGTTTCTTCTCTGGGTGGGTTTTCCAATTCGACCATAGATCTGTTTGTTTGGAGACCATTTATTTGCGATGGCCAGGGGACTTCTTTTCCTGAGTGAACTAGGACCGGAATATCTTTTTGGTGTATTATGATGGCTTCAGTGGTTGTAGTCTGTGTGACAGAGGAACGGGGCGGTAGACTGCCTTCTATTTCATCCGCCCTCAGATCCTCCCTGGGTATAGTGGCGTTGCTGATTGAGCTTGTCAAGCTTCCGGGCGAGCTTTCAATCCCTGGAATTTCAGATGAATTATGGTCATTATTTGGTTTGCTTTGCACCTCTGCCAGGATGTCAGTTAAAATGACTGGCAAGGCTTTAAGCTGATTCATTGTGTCTGAGCACTGACATTCATGGTACGTTGTGCGCGGGTCTTTCTGTACTCGTTCGATAAAGGAATTTAACTCAAGAATCTTATTATCGATGCCCACGACGTGTGAGGCCAAAATTTGCAAAATATCTATCTGTAATTCCAGCTTTTCTGAGTGTTGGAGTAAGGCTGCGGATATAGTTTCCATCATATTTATGAACGGTGGCCACAGCTGTGCGTGCACTGGTAGGCTGTTGTCTGCTTGGTATCTAAGGTCTTGGGGTGAACTCCGAGCTTTGACCCTTGACTTGACCCTTACTGAACCCGGAGCTCGTGGATCTCGAAAGTCAGGTGGTACTCGTGCATCTCCTCCTGGACCCATATCTGGGGTGATAGTTTGGCTGGCCGTTCTATGCCTTATGTTAAAGCCCTTTGGTGAAGTTATTGGTAAAGTTGTTGGGCTTGGTGGCGAAATATTGAAGTGGAGCGGGAATAGCCCAGATGGGCGATTTAGTGTTTTACTATTGATCCTTTGATTAGCTATTGTGATCAGGGCGTTAGTTGGATTGTGACCCTCCTGGGAGTTTGGTGTTTCGAGATTTCTCATTGGATTGATAGTTAAGGTGAGAGCGCTATTCGGACTGTAATCCTCCTGCAGGTCTACGCCTGCGGACGGTTTTGGGGTGACATTGGACTTAATTTGTACCTCTGTTGCCGACAGGCCCTCCATTTGCTGTGTTTGGCCGTTTGATGTCAAGCTTTCACTTGAAGGCTGATCCTTGTTATCTGTTTCTATGGTGAGCTTGACAATTGGATCCAATGAGACTTTGTTATCCGTTCTTAAGGCCGGGCGTATGGGGGTCCCGTAGTCATAGTCAAAATATGAACCTAAACTTAGGGAGCGCCGTGTCACTGGCGCAGTAGGTGTCATTTGTGCATTTGATATTTCCATTGAGCTCTCAAAGCGCTCATCACTTATCACTATAACAGAGTTAGTGATGCCCACTTCCTCTCTTGTATTTATTTGGGCATTCACTGTAACTTGATTCATCTTTTTGTTTAAATTTTTTCGAAGAATGTCCCAAGGGTGCTTTTTAGTTTCTTGGAAGTTGTTACTCTGGGTGTTATTTTGAAGCAGCAAGGTTTTAATTGAGGAAGTCGCTGACTGCGACATTCTTTTAGTGCTAATGGCGGTTTTTAAATTTTGCTCCTGCCGCTCTGTCGGGGCAGATAATGTAGAAGGAGTTAAAAAGTCTGTGATCTTAGTGTTTTTAAGACCTACTGTTTTCTGTAGTGTTTTAGCTGTGATGGCGCTGGCAATGGTGTCAGACGACTCTAGTATGACCTCTGTTGAGGCCTCGTCAGATGAATCATTTAGTTCCTCACTCTTTATCCGGCGTTTTTTACTTTTGCTTGGTTTAATGATTGGGTCTGTTCTGAGTCTCCCTGATCTCATGGCGAGGATGAAGATAGTACTTTAGGGGTGCCTGTAACTGCCTTCTGCTCCTTATGGCCTCTCAAATGCTCTTGGGTGCTCTATTGCGTGTTTGTGGCAATGGGGTCTCAGCTGAGGACTTGGCTAGCGTGGTCTCAGTGGTCTTAGTGGATCTACGGCGATCCCACCCACGCCTGGGGTTTAGTTTGGCTGAGTTTTTAACGATTCGCCTTTTCCCAGCACCCGGCACCCCAGCACCCAGGTACCCAGCTCGCTGCTGCCTCTCACCTTGTCAGCTGGTGCACTGTCGCACATGAGGGAGGCCCAAAGATCCTCGGTTTATGCGAGGTTGACCCGGACAATCGGGTGTTAGCTTCCACCGGCTCCCAGCTCCCTGGTCACAGCCTTTGCATGTCAATCGCTGTTTTCTAGTGCCAGCTCACACCTCCCGGCACCTGCACCTGCTTTAAAAGCCGCAGTAGCGGTTCTCACTGCCTCAGCTCTGGGGTGGCTCCTTACGGCGGGGGCCCCCGCCGCCCCCGTGCCAATAGGTGGAACTGGGCCACTGCAGTCTGCTGCAATCCACTTGCAGACCACTCGCTCCTGCAAGGGACCAGATGAGGAAACTGTGAGGGAACAAGTTCGGCAGGTTCAGCAGACCCACCTGTGCAGGCTTCCTTGAAGCTAACGTCTGCTGCCGTCTGCCGGGGCTTGTGGGCAAAGCGGGGAGGAATACCTGGGCCTCTCGTGGGCAGAGTGGGAGGAATACCGCGGACCTTATGATCTGTTCCCACAATCTGCTCCCACGATATGCTCCCACAACCGTGACCTGCTCGCTGCTCGCTGCTCGTTTCTGCTCGTTTCTGGCGTTCTCTGGCGGTTTGCAGCTCTCTGGCTCCCTCTCTTTTCCACACTATACTAATAGCCTCCTCTGGTGCTAGCAATTCTATAATTCTTCTGGACTTTTACCTTTAGCATCAGGTTCCTGTAACTATTGATACACTTACGTTGATTGATATATGTATCTATAAGGGGTATGAGAGTGTTCTTTTGACCCTTTCTCTCCTGTTGTTTAAATTGTTGCGGTGGAATGCCTACCACAAAACCCATTGCCCGCCCTTTTCATGCTAAATGTATTGTGAAAGGATGCCGTATTCACAAGGCGGCGTTAAGCCACGGCCACCTTGTAAATAAGGCGAAGCCCCTATCTCCACTACAACGTTCAGAAAAGTGATGTTGTCGTGGCGGTAGCGGCCAGTAAATATGCCCCTTAGTTTCCAGTTTTCCCCGGTTTCTTCAATAAACACTGCAGTTCATAGAGTCGCGTTCTCCCTCCTCTGCACCAGATTTTCATAAGCAGTTCAATTTCTCTTCTACCTAGTTATTTAAAAATCGTCATTAACGACAATAAATGGGTACATTAGCAAAGCACTTTCGTTACTTCATTAAATTCAATTAGTCTCAAACAAGAGTAATGTCTGCACATCTGCCTCAGAAGGGACCATTGAGACGAGGATGTGATGGCGCCCTGTCACACAAAGAGATGAGAAACCAACGCCGCACATCCGCTCCATTCGTGCAGTTCAGACAATGCCGCAGACCCAGACACCATTAACAAAGGAAATAGTAAAGCAAAATGTCATATCTGTACAAAGCTGATTTGTTACATATTGTTACCCTTTTAGCGATCA
Organism: Lissotriton vulgaris; assembly: GCF_964263255.1. Taxonomy (NCBI): domain Eukaryota; kingdom Metazoa; phylum Chordata; class Amphibia; order Caudata; family Salamandridae; genus Lissotriton; species Lissotriton vulgaris. The sequence goes on from NC_141697.1 coordinate 685,398,920, forward strand.
GATTTACTTAAATATTTATCAGCCTTCGCCATGTATAGAAGTCACAATTAAGTAAGGGGACACAGTTGAAATCTCTGTTTTTTGTTTGTATACTCTGTAAATTGCAACATATTCTGGTCTGAGGCATTTGTGAAGAAGGGAAAATCCCATTGGGGTGGTGATATGTGGCAGCTTTTAGGGCTGGATGAGTTCCGAGATCCTCTGAGATACCGATAAATGCATTGGAGCTTATTTACAAGTCCCTTGCGCCACTTTCCCGTCACTTTTCCCATGTTAAAAGGGAAGCAAAAGTGGTGCAAGGGGCTTGTACATCTGCCCCTATTGTCTTTTAGGCACATTCAAGTCACCTTATAATGAGAGGCCCTTAAATTCTATTAGGGCCAGTAACTCTTGTTACCGGCCCCACTGGAATTATGAGGTCTGCGGATTTACTGCGGAGTTGCAACTATTTTCATGTAGATTTCGCCGGTACCAAACAAAAAATAACTCCTTGAGAAAGAACAGAGGAAAGTTAGGAATTACTGTAGCAATCGAATAAATAAATGCAAATTTCATGGTAATTTCTCATTTCTTAGCGGACCTTGTAGATCCTACTCACAATGAGCTGGTCATTCTACCCCCTCCAGAGTTATTGGTACCTCTGGTACCAGTAACTCCTTAGAGTTGGAGTTACTGCCTAATTTTTCTAGACTCTATTAATCCCAGCGAGCTGTGTTGCCGAGTCACTTCATCAAATCCTGAAATCTTTCATAATTTCATGACTTTTTTCTTCAGTAATTCTTATAACACCTATGTATTTATAAAGTGGCTTTTTAGCCAATATAGTTGCTCTATAAAAAATAATTGACAAAGCAAATAGGTCTCCCATATAGGAAAGCTATTGACTTTGCCAATGTCTTTTATCCATGCTGAACAGCAGAATGGCTGCTGCTCAACTGGCTAAAAGTTAGTGGTGTAGAATATAGGAGAGTGGAGTACAGTGGCATAGACTAGAGTGGCCTAGAGTGGCATGAAGTGGAGGGGTGTAGAGAAGCATGGAGTTGAGTGGAGTGGAGTAGAGTAGAGTAGATTTTGTGTAGAGTGGCATGGCATAGAGTGGCGTAAAGCAAATGACACATAATAGAGTGATGAAGAGTAGAGTGGCATGGATTGAAGTGGCGTAGAGCAGAATGGTGTAGAGTGAAGTGGCAAAGAGTGGAGTGGTGTAGAGTGCCATAGAGTGGAGTGGCATATAGTAGGGTGACGTGGAGTGGAGTGACGTGAATTGGCGTGGAGTGCTGTAGAGTAGATTGGAGTGGCATAGAGTAGGGTGGCATAAAGTTGAGTGGTGCAGAGTGACATAAAGTGGAATGGAGGGAGTAGAGTGGCGTTGAGAAGAATATAGTAGAGTAGGGTGGAGTGAAGGGGTATAGCTTAGAGTGATGTAGAGTAGAGTTGCGAGACTGTCGTAGAGTAGAGTGGCATAGAGTAGTGTGGTGTAGAATGGCTTAGATTGCCATAGAGTGGCATTGTGTGAAGTGGAGTGGAGTGGCGTGGAGCAACCTACAGTAGTGTTGAGTGGAATGGCAAAGAGTGAAGTACTGTAGAGTGACATGGAGTGTAGTGGCATAGAATGGGGTGGAGTGGAGTAGAGTGGCATGGAGTAGAGTAGTGGAAGTAGACTGGCAGGGGTGGCATAGATTGGCATAGAGTAAAGTGACTCAGCCATCACGACCGATGATAGAGAGACTCCTACATTACGGTGACAGAGATCATATACTGGCGCAAGCCCGGCGGAAAGGCGAAATAGAAGTCTACAATGTAGTGGTGCGCCTCTCCCCGGACTTCTCGAGGGATGTCTAACAACGAAGGAGCTCCTTCATGAGTGTCAAAGCCAAACTACGCCAACTGGAATACAAATATGCAATGGAGTTCCCTACAAAACTGCGAGTTTCCAACCCAGACAGAACAGAATTCTTCACCTCTCCACAGGAGGCATGGACATGGTTGGAGCAGCACCAAGGAATATCTCCACCAAAAGACTCAGGAGGCCGGGGGAACCAATGCAGGAGGTCTTGCAGTAAGGGCGCTAGGCAGGGAACATTGGCACCAACACAGGCAGAGATGCAGCTGGAGCGATGGAATGCTATGCAAGTGGTAGTTCTGATCAGTGGAAAGGGGCTCATATGAGGCAATTCAGAACTGGGTGGCTCAGAAACAGTCTCGAGCTCTGAGTGGGGTTCTAACATCTCGGAGGCCCCGAGTGTGGAACTCCCCATCGTGACACCTGGCACGGCAGACAAGATCATCTGACGGCACAGGTAGGAGAGCTTCAATGAGGGGGAAGGCGAGAGAGAGAGACATTGGGGCACAAAGATGAACTGAAGCAAAACCTGTGCTGAATGGCGGGCTAGCTGGCGGACGTGTCGGAAGCATCCATAGGCTCACCCCCTAACTTTGTGGACAACAGTCCAGGACTCTGACTTTTTGGTTTGGATGGGAGGGTTTTGCCTACTTGTCCTGGGGAAAGGGTGTTGGGGACTTAGTTATAATGTTACTGAATTGTCGAAAGGGGAAACATGAGTTGCAAAAATACACTCATTTTAGTGGTTGTGAGAGGACACATCCGATTTGGGCGAGAGGCATGGTGGAGTCGGAGAGGTAGGCACTAAAATGAGGAGCTGGGAGATGGCATTTGACACAAAGTACAAGTGCCTAACCTGCAACATACGGGGCATACATACAATGACCAAATAGAATAAAGTCTTTTCTTAACCCAACAGATGGGGGATACATATAGCGCTTCTCCAGGAGACACACCTCAGGGCAAAAAAGTGCCAAGCTCTGCAGAAGAGATGGCGGGTACAAACATTCTACATTACATACTCCTGCTTTGCCAGGGGCACAATTATCTGGGTGAGGGCGGGCGTTCCATTTCAGGTTACCAGCAAAGTAATAAAACCAGAGGGCCAATAGGTGGCGTTGAGAGGGAGATTGGAGGGCAGAGAAGTGAGCATTGTCAATGTCTATTCCCCGCATGTGGACCAACCACTATTTTTGGCGCGTCTATCCCGACAGCTGGCTCCATATCCGACGATCGCAGTTCTCATGGGTGTAGACTTTAATGCCATTGCTGATGTGGACTTGGACAGGTCACACCCGCTACTACTAGACTCCCCGACGGTCTGTCATGCGAGGGTGTTTAGAGACTGGCAGGGACTTTGGGGACTGGTGGACTCATGGAGAACCCTGCACCCACAGGACAGAGACTACTCATTCTTTTCATTGATACATGTGGTACACACATAGTTGGATACTTTCCTATGCACACCAGACATACATGGGAGGGTGACAAGTACTGCGTACCTGACGAGGACGATATCTGATCATAACCTCTTATTGCTGGGCCTCAGCTGGGCGAGACAAGCTCCAGCCATCCCTACTTGGCGACTGCGCACTGAGACACTGGAAGACCAGGTCTTCAAAGAAGGTACAAGAGAAAAGATCACACAATATTTCCATGACAATGAAGGGACAGTGTCATCTATGCTCCCTGAATGGGATGCCTTTAAGGCGACCATCAGAGGCCATTGCATAGCAGAGACAACAGGGGTCAGGCGTACACTGACAGCGGAAGTCATAACTGCTGAAAATAAGCTATGACGGACAAAGAGGAAAAGACCGGAGCGCCCCAATATCCAAGATGCGCTCCTAGAAGCATGCGAGACATTGGCACAACAGACAGAGAAATGACGAGCCTTTGATTATAAGCAAAACTGCACGTACGCAGAACGCGATAAATCTGGACACAACAGGGGGTTATTGACGATGGAACTGGAAGACGACAATGGGTGCAGGTGGTATACACAAGACGATATCAATGACATCTTTGCAAGTACTATACCAAGCTATACATCAGTACCATAGGAAGCGGGTGAGAGGCATAAGGAGATTACCTTGACAAGCTGGAACTCCCTCAGCTAGAGCCTGAGGAACCAGAGGAATTGGGGGTGGACATTTCCCTGAAGGAAGTGAGAGTAGCCATTAAGCATATGGTGCAGAACAAAACGCTTTGAAATAGAACAGTACCATTTGTCCCCCTTTTAAAAAAAATTGGGATCACTTCAGTCCCCTTCCACGCACCCAGAATCCTTCCTCCTCCAGCAATATCATTGGCCAAGTTGATAAAATACGTTGCCCAGTTCGCCCCATCAGCACGAAAGACGTCGCCTGGGATGCCGTCTGGGCCTGAAGCTTTGGCGGGTATAATGGCATCTGAGGGAATCATAATCTCTTTCCTAGTAAATACAATGATCCTTCGTTGGGCATCCAAGCTGGGGGGCATCCAAAAGCTATCGGTAGTGTTGCCTATGGAATATAGCTCACTGAAATGATTGTACCATTCTATTGGCGGGATATTGCTAGCCAGGGGAGGGGAGCAGTCAAAATTTGTTTTAGCCACTAACAACCAAAATTGTCGAGGATCAGGATGTCCAATAGCCTCCTCTAGCTCTTCCCATCTCCCATCTCCCATCTCCCTTCATCCCATTGTTTTTTGGAATTACCCTGTGCCTGTTTGTAAACCTTTCAACAATCACGGATGAATGCTTGGTCCCTATTTTTAAAGAAGGTAGCCAGTTGCTCAAAAAAAGCTCTGTGGAGGACTCTACAGGTATTCATAGAGTGTGGATCACTGCTTACTGATTCTAATGTCAATAAATGCTCAACAAGAGCTTCATTAATCGTTTGCATTTTAAATTTGTCTGCCAAAACCATGGACCATTTAAGCTGATGCTTATCATTTGTGGCACTCAACTCCCTTGTGCATAGTGGGGCAGTGAGATCCTGCTGAATACTCCCCCATAGATGACTAATGGAAAAGTGTAAGGAGTTATGGTCACTATCACAGGCCTGGTGTATAAGCTTGTCCTGGACTGTTCTCATAAGGCGCAGGGTCAAGACTGATTTGCATATGGCCATGTCTGAACTGGGGTAGCTTGGTGAGCAAACTAACGATGGATTAAACAATGATCTGTGACTGGAGGCGAATGTTTTGCCATTGTGCAACATTCCGTCATCTTGTGTGTTTTGCTGTTCACCCTATGTGGGAAGGGTATGCCCAGACTTGGGTCCCGTTGAGGTTCTTTGGTTTCTGACTTCTTCCCGTATTTAACCGCCATTTTGTGTCTCGTCGCCATTTCGTGTTGCCCTCACTCCGGCAGCACGGCGAACGGAGTGTTTTTGCTTTTCTCAGCTGCTACGTGTCCCTTCTGTTAAAGAGTAACCCCCTGCCTTTGTTTACGAAACCGATGTCAGGGTCTGGCTGAGTTCGCTAATCCATGTCTGGGTTGATTGATCCCTGTCTCGACTGACTATTTGGCTTCTCCTATTGTTTCCTTACATTGTCTCATCCGACTGGCCTTCGCTATTTTCTCCTTGTATTCTCTTGTTACACAACTATCCTTTGAGGCACACAAATACGTCCTGCCACCTGCAAATTGGATTGGTACTAGCACTGATTAATTTGTTGGGAGGGGTAACACACAGGGTTTGAGAAAGGGGTGTATTTGAGACACCTGATAGTTTGTTTTCCAACTTTTCCTATTGGTCTGCTTTGTTTGTATTGGGCGTGAATGTCGTAAATATGTGCTTTATAAGAGATTGTGCGCCACGGACTGAAGTGGCAGTCTCCTTAGAATCTACACTCTGTGTGTAACTTCTAGGACAACTGTGCTTAGCTGCAGCTAGTAGACCTGGTTTTCTACGCCCAACAGAGTGTCTCATGTCTCTGTTCGACAAGGCAGGTGAACTTGGGGATTTAAGGCATGCCCTGCGCTGCCAGGCCCATAAGGCCTGGTTCTCCAACTGGCGTCCAAGTGGGGCGGCTTCAGAGGTAGCGGTTCAGCCCGAGGGTCGTGAGAAGCCTCACAAGAAAATTCTGGAGGATTCGCGAGCCACGTCAAGCGACCCCTGTATGTCGAAGTGGACCGAAGGTCTTTTTCAGCACGGCTACTCCTTTCCGACGGCTGCTGACGACTTCTGCCCTGACTGCCGCCCTGCCTTGGACACTCTGGTGATGACTGGTATCGCGAGACGTTAGACAGACCTCTGTTGGCGTAAGAGACCACTTAGTTAAGTATTCGTGGGTAGTGCCCACTTCTTTGTTTTGTTTTGTTTTTGTTATTCGACCATTGCAATAGCCGAAGCCAAGGGGGGAGTATGTTTGTGCTGTGTTATTTGTTTTAAACCCCTTGAAGTTGGTAAATGGACCAGTAATTTTAAGATGCCTGGTCTTAGCAATGTAGGAAGTTTTGTTGTTTTGGTTGTAATAAGGATTCCCAGCTCGAGGACTCATGTCCAATTCCTCCGGTTGGAACTCCCACTTATGATCTCTATTTTAAACATGGTGTTGGCCCCATTGCCTTTAATGAGACATGGATCCGATACACGAAGAAAGATGGTGTTTTTCAGGGGCCACGAAATGGTAGCTTTGAACCCGATATATTAGACAATTTGGAAGGAATTTTGTTCAGAAGAAAAGCCTGGCCGGCAATGTTTGACTATTTATGCCTTTGGCGTAAGGAAGCCAAACAGAGAGAAATTAAGCAGGCAAAAAGAGATAGAAAAGCGAAAGATATGACAATCATGCAGGCTACCCAGCAGTTTAAGGACAATGAGACTGATCGAGCCATTGAAGTCTCAGACCGACAACATCATTTGGCTATAGATAGATGCTACCCTGTGTTGCCTACTTCTCCACAGAGTAAGGATCTTGACGAATATCCTTTAATGTCCCATTTTTTGAGATTACCTCCACCTTATGTACCAGGTGCTAATGCATCCTTGTTGTTGCCACTTACCGAGCAACATGTTGTTCAGCCAGCTGGTCCGGCTCCTCCGCAATCGTCCCTTCCTGCATTACAACCTGCACCTCCTTTGCCACTAACTTCTGTACCTCAGTCTCCTTCATCTTCGGTTTCTCTTGTTGCAACTAGTCCTTCTCTCCCTTTGCTTTATACCGCGTCTCCAGTTTTATTGTCTGCTTCTTCCCCAACTTGCAATCGGTTGGTTGATACTATTTCTGGTCTTTTCTCCCCCCTCTTTGGGCCTTTTAATAGGACTCCTGTTTTTTCTCGAAGGCAATCCTGTAGTCAAAACCCAGATTCTGACGAAAGAGTTGCATTGGACTCTCTTGCTTACAAATGGATCATGAGTGATCCACAGTATAGTGTACCTGATATTCTGAGTACCTTTCTCCAGTGGAATGCGCGCACGCAGAGATATGTTTTTAATGTCATGTGTGACACTCTTGTTAAAGGATGGGAGAATATGGATTTGGATTTAACTCCTCAGGTTCTGTCAGATATACAGGATAAGTTTGATAAAGGACTTATTGTGGGTTCCAAAGTTGAGGACGCTGTAAGGACACTTGTCACTTTCAGGTCTTTATATTCTTCTCAGACTGTTCTTAAACCTGATCCTGCAGTTAGACAGAAAATGAAACATTATCCTATGAGGGAAGTTCCTCCAGTATGGAGGGAAGCGGTACCACAGGCAGGCGTTGTTCCAGGTGTCCCTGCTCATTTCCAGCGTATATGGTACATGTCCCCTGGAAACGATCTGAAGTTTTGGCCCTCAAACAGTCTCTACTGGACCCTCGTAAAAATCTTGCTGGGTATTATAAGGAGCTGTCCCAGACTGTTGATGCGTGTATCATGAATTTGGCCGATATTGATATGCTGATGGGGAATGTGGTTCCACAAGCGTTGTGGGCCCGGATTCGTAGCGAAGACCACGAACAAGCTTTAGGTGGTAATTGGGCCGCTATAAGTGCCGCAGATGCAGCGCAAGTGGGTGGTGCTAAGCCAGATGATTTGATTACACAATTGCCTTGTAGAATCATAACTTTAATGAAGACGATGATTCCTGCCTTACGTGTTAACTGGGATTAGTTGGCTGCGTGTAAGCAGAAGAAAGATGAGAGTGTTTCCAATTTCTTTACTCGTTTTGAGGAAACGTTTATCGACCACAGTGGTCAAGATATGAGTACTGAAGGTGGACAGCGACTATTTGTGGATACTTTTGTATTTAATTTACTTCCAGAATTATCGCATAAGTTGATAGACTCAGAAAGTTTGTGGGCTGTTTCTTCCTCTGCACAGATATTAGCAACTGCTCAGTATTATGAGAATAGGCTTAAAGAAGAGAAAGATAAGACTGAGAAGAAGACTAAGGAATTAAAAACGAAGGTTCTTCTTCAACAGGCTTATCTCCCTCGTTCTGCCCAGCGCCAGTTTCAACAGTCTCCCCAGCTTCAGAGGTTGTTACAGAAACCTGAACCTTTTGTTCTGCGACCTTTGCTTGGTCCTAATCAATGTGCCTATTGTAAAGAGGGAGGCCATTTTAAGAATAGCTGTCCGGTTTTATTGCAGCGTAATGGTGGATTCCCAGGCCCACGAGGCCGTGGTGGTTTGCAGTCAGCACCTAGGGGTAGAGGACGAGGTGCGTTGCCTCAAGGACAGCGTTCCTTTCCCACTCAGAATTCTTTGAATTATTTTGATCAGCAGACTACTCAGTCTGCGCAACATTACAATGATGATTATAGTGTTGAGGGTGAGGTTCAGGATTTTCATTCTAGTTAGGACAGCCATGGACAAAGTAAGGGAGTCAAATCAGTTCCAGTGGATCAGAATGGGCCTTATGTTGAAGTTGTTGCATTGGGTGTTGCAGAGCCATTTTCTTTGGATACTGGTGCAATGAGAAGTTCTATCATTCACTCTAAACTCCCTGGAGCACCTTTGTCTGGCTTAACTAATGTTTCTGTAGGATTTTCTGGCACCCCAGTTACTAACCCGGTTTCTTGTCCTTTGCCTCTTTCGATTGGTCCTTACGATCTGGAAGCTCCGCTTATTTTAACGACTGGTTGCGGAGAGAACTTGTTGGGTTTGGACTTGTTGAAACGCCTTCATGCAACGTTGTATTGTTCCCCCTCTGGTGTGCATCTTACCCTAGGTGAGAAACTGGTTTCTAATATATATTTATCTAAAGACAAACTTCCACCTGAATTGCATTCTCTCCCTGCTACGCTTTGGGCTACAGGTCCAAATGATATTGGTCTGCTCCAGATTCCGCCTTACGTGGTTACTATTAAGCCTAATGTTAAACTACCACGCATTCCTCAGTATAAGATTTCCAATGATGGTGAACGAGCTTTGTTGGCTAATATTTATGATCTGGTTCAAAAGGGTGTGGTTGAAGAAACGAGAGGCAATGTTTGTAATAGTCCTGTTCTACCTGTCCTTAAACGCACTGATCCTTCTCAGCCTCCTGTATATCGTTTTGTGATTGGTCTTCAGGAGGTCAACAAGATGTTGTCCCAGACATCACTGCCTGTAATAAGAAAATGTTTTTTTTTCACAGCGTGTTTGTTCCCCCTCCCTGTCCATACACACCCTTGCGTAAACACCTTGGACTGCAGCTACATATTCCCTGAGGAATATATAATCTCCTGTACGTCCATAAACTGCACCCCTGTGCAAATAACCTATATTCTACTCTATGGTAGCCATGGGTGCCCTCCTCCATATGTCACTGTATGAATGAATGAGATAGTGAATGAATAAGGGAACCCCAGATTGTGTGTGAGTTGTCTTTTGTGTGTATGGGAGTTTGAGGAACATGCTTAGGAGAGCTTTTTAAATTGTGTATACAGTCACTTGCTGTTCTTGTGTGTTATCACCTATGAAAAATGTAAATGTATATATATGAAATATGCCTTATAAATACATATTATTGTGCCAAAAAAAATATATAAAAAATACTAATAAAGGAATTATGTCCTTAAAATACCAGTAAAGTCTTTGGCTCTGATGTGTGTTTAAAGTCACCCCACCTACAAATCTGTGGATCTCTAGTGGGACCCCTGTTATCTATTTTGGCAGGGTTGTTGTTTTCTATTTTGTTGTTAATTTTCCCCTATTTTCCTGCGAAGAATCAAAAGTCCCATTTGGGGAACCCCCTTCTATTATACATTGAAGACGGCTGATAGCCAGAAACCGATCCTAGGAAGCTTGATTCCAGTCCAGGGAAGACATGGCGTGGCAGTTCGGTCTGGGCTTTTCGCATGAGGCACAGGGTCAAGACTGATTTGCATATGGCCATGTCTGAACTGGTGTGGCTTGGTGAGCAAAATAACAATGGATTAAACCCAGATCTGTGACTGGGGGTGAATGTTTTGCCATTGTGTAACATTCCATCCATCATCTTGTGTGTTTTGCTGTTCACCCTATGTGGTAAGGGTATGCCCAGACGTGGGTCCCGTGCTCACTAAGCCACTGGAGTCAAGCTATCCTGGCTGAAGACGGCTGATAGCCAGAACCCGGTCCTAGGATGCTTGATTCCGGTCCAAGGAAGACATGGCTTGGCAGTTCGGTCTGGATTGTTCCCATGAGGCACAGGGTCAAAACTGATTTGCATATGGCCATGTCTTAACTGGGGTGGCTTGGTGAGCAAAATAATGATGGATTAAACCCAGATCTGTGACTGGGGGTGAATGTTTTGCCATTTTGCAACATTCCGTCCATCATCTTGTGTGTTTTGCTGTTTACCCTATGTGGGAAGGGTATGCCCAGACGTGGGTCCAGTGCTCACTAAGCCACTGGAGTCCAGCTATCAATGCTGAAGACGGCTGATAGCCAGAAACCGGTCTTAGGATGCTTGATTCTGGTCCAGAGAAGACATGGCTTGGCAGTTCGGTCTGAACTGTTCGCATGAGGCACAGGGTCAAGACTGATTTGCATATGGCCATGTCTGAACTGGTGTGGCTTGGTGAGCAAAATAACAATGGATTAAACCCAGATCTGTGACTGGGGGTGAATGTTTTGCCATTGTGCAACATTCCGTCCATCATCTTGTTTGTTTTGCTGTTCACCCTAAGTGGGAAGGGTATGCCCAGACGTGGGTCCCATGCTCACCAAGCCACTGGAGTCAAGCTACCCTGGCTGAAGACGGCTGATAGCCAGAAATCGGTCCTAGAATGCTTGATTCCGGTCCAGGGAAGACATGGCTTGGCAGTTCGGTCTGGACTGTTCCCATGAGGCACAGGGTCAAGACTGATTTGCATATGGCCATGTCTGAACTGGGGTGGCTTGGTGAGCAAAATAATGATGTATTAAACCCAGATCTGTGACTGGGGGTGAATGTTTTGCCATTGCGCAACATTCTGTCCATCATCTTGTGTGTTTTGCATTTGTCACCCTATGTGGGAAGGGTATGGTTCATACGACCCCTAAATTCCCTTCCCATTTACACTTTGAGGGTTGTTCAGCTGAGAAAGAGCATAGGAGTTGTTTTTCAGTAGAGCCTGATCACTCCAACTTATCACTGGCAGCAAATATTCGTACTCAGGTTAGTGATCCAGCTAGAAGGACTGACAGTTGAGATGTGTCCATGTTGCAACCTTTACCCTCTCCCCTGGTCCGTGCAGAATTAGTTAATGGGGATATAATGAACATCATCTCATGAAACCTGCCAGGCATAAATCGAAAGTGTAACTGCCCGTATTGGTTGAATCTGGTTTCTCGCCAGGAAATATGCATATTTCAGGAAACCTGGTTCCAGATTCCTATATATATTCTGGGTTTAAGTCCTTTTTCAAACCAGCAGTATCTGCCAAGGAGGGACGGGCATCAGGGGAATACTTATCTTGGTAAATCATACCCTGAATAGTGAAACTAGAGAGCTAGCTACCAATAATCCGGACATTTTGGGGATTAGTCTAGCAAATGGGAATGGACAAACTGATGATATCTATAACGTATATGCTAGAAGCACCAGAGGTGGTAGTTTGCTGACTCTTCTTGCTCTGGATAATCTATTTGGAGACAGGAATGTCAGTTACCGGCTGATAATTGGTGGCAATTTTAATGTTACATTTGAACCTCACGATTGGGTTGAGTCCTTTGACGTGTCCGAAGAGGATACAGTTTGGAGGGTACCTCCGTTGGAATTACCTCCAATCAAAAAATGGTCACATGCTACCCTCCAATTGAACGAAATATCCCTAGAATACAGGTTAAGGGTCACTAGAGGTCGAACTAATTCCGACAGAAGTGGTGGAATGACTTTCATAGGAACAAATGGGTCAAGTCGGATTGACTGTATATTAGTGGATCTGACCCTGTGGCCCCAAGTACAGCAAAGCACACAAGATGATGGACAGAATGTTGCACAATGGCAAAACATTCACCCCTAGTCACAGATCTGTCAAGTCAAGTCAAGTCAGGAGATTTATATAGCGCGCTACATACCCATAGGGTCTCAAGGCGCTTGAAGAAGGGTGGGGAATTACTTGTCGAATATCCAAGTTTTAAGTTGCTTTCTGAATGCTAGGTGGTTCTGAGTAAGGCGAAGGTGGGTGGGAAGTGAGTTCCAGGTTTTAGCTGCCAGGAAGGAGAAGGATTTACCTCCCATGGTGGTTTTGTTGATGCGAGGTACAGTGGCAAGGGCTTGGTTGGAGGATCGAAGCTGGTGGGAGGGGGTGTAGAAGGACAGTTGTGTGTTGAGGCATTCGGGTCCAAGATCGTAAAGTGCTTTGTGTGCGTGGGTTAGGAGGCGGAAAGTAATCCTCTTATTTACGGGGAGCCAGTGGAGGTTTTTCAGGTGACCAGAGATGTGTTCTTTACGCGGGATGTCTAGTATGAGCCTAGCTGAAGCGTTCTGGATGCGTTGGAGTTTTTTCTGGAGTTTTGCACCCCAGTTCCGACATGGCCATATGCAAATCAGTCTTGACCCTGTGCCTCATGGGAACAGTCCAGACCGAACTGCCAAGCCATGTCTTCCCTGGACCGGTATCTGGCTATCAGCCGTCTTCAGCCAGGATAGCTTGACTCCAGTGGCTTAGTGAACACGGGACCCACGTCTAGGCATACTAAGGATACTCATTGCTGTACATCAGAGGTGTAGGAATGAGTCAATCAATCTGCGAAAGTGTTGAAGTACAGGAAGCCAGGGGTACTTTACTCACACTTGCATTTGGACCGGGAGGACAGTCAATCTCAGCCTAATCTTTGTTGATGCATTGGAATTACATTTTACTTCCAGCATTTTGTGGAAACCACCACTGCGGTGCATATAATTAACTCACGGTTTACAGTCCCAAAGCATGCAATGGTTAGGTGCTCCTGAGACTAGCTGGTTATCATAGTATGTATCCCAAGATTTTACACTCACTTTGAGGGTGCCACTATCCAATTTCTGCCTCAAAGGAAAGCGCAGTCTGCAGCTCAAAACATAATGTGCCTGTTTGTGCATCTTTTGTGCATCTGGCCCCTTATGGTCTTTTCAATGGGATTTTGCTAGTTCATTTCATAAATAAAATAAAACATCCTTATTTTGGGTCCAGTTCTAATTTTAATTTGATTTGATTTTATTGAGTTTAATTTTTTACTTCCTGTTTGTGGGTGTGACGTATGTTTTGCTTCAATTTAACAGTTTTCTTGTTTTACCCAAAAACATACAATGTTAGATAATTCAACTTGTTAATGACTTACTTTTCTTGATATTTGTCATCTATGTGTAGATTATTACTAGATCCATGAATGCATTAATAATAATTTGATTAAGTATGAGTTTCATAAACACATTATTGTGCATGAAGTTATTCTCAGGATTGATCTGGGATTGAGAGCGCTAAAAGAGGAACTGGGCCTTAAGCCCATAACTTTTTGGAGGTGCCTGTGGGTAATCCCCGAACTTGCTAGTTACAGGGAAGAGCTCTCGGAATTGTTAAAACTCCCAAAAGTGTGGAAACTTCCCTGGCTAAAATATATACAGCAGGAATTTGAGAGACTAGGTTGCCCTTCACTGTGGATTAACCCAGAAGAGGCTTGCAGAAACATAACACGTAAAGACTTGGGCAATATGTATTATGACTATAATCTGTCTGCTCGCTTATCGAATGCCCATCTGGGCTCATTGTCCAGCACATTTATAGTAACGAAAGATTATTACAAAATGGAGACTGTGCTGGATGATATTAGTCCTACTGGCCTTAGGAAGCTGTTCCTCCAATGGAGACACGACTCCCTTCCAATCAGAGCCCTTACCTGTAGATGGGGCCCATCTTCTCCTAAAAACTGCCCAGCATGTACCGAGGAACTGGAGAATGATATTCATGTAATGTTCTTCTGTCCTTCCTATCGGAAGCCTAGGAGGAAGTGGATTGTTCCTATATGCAGAAACTTGGGGATTAGGCAATGCTTCCACTCCTATCGAATACTAAAAACTGACCTATCCCCATTAATTGTCTTTGCTGTAAGTAAATTCTTATTTGCTATGTGGAACATCAGAAGAAATTATGTGGTAAAATAAGCCCCAGTGTATCGCTGGTTAGTCTAAGACCCACTAAGGTATAATGAGGAGAGGGACCCTCAGTTGATCTTCGGTATATTTGTAGAAAATGTTTTTATGAATATTCATTTTATGGGAATGTGACTGTTTTTTATTAGAGAATTTTTAATGATTCCTGCTGCTATTGTATTGTGATTTCTTGTCGAAATAAAGATGGAAAGAAAGAGCATGAAGTTATAGGTAAATATAGTAAAACAACCATTGGCAAAGCCAACAGGTCTCAGCTTTTTGACCCATTGGCTTTGCCTATGGTGTACATGATGAGTACTCACAAACATTTTTCTGGGGGGCAAAAGTTTGATCCAACTGGGTGGGTGTCAGTGGATAGGTGGGTACACAGTGGGCGTAGGTGGAGAAATGCATGCGATTGGTCTGGACAGTGAGTCAGGGCCGGACTGGCCGTGGCGGGCCCTGGGCATTTCCCCAGTGGACTGGAAAGGTGGGGGCTGGTTTTGTACAGACACATATATGATGATAGGGTGTTATGCTATATCTTAGTTCTTATCCATCTACCGCACCCTGGGGTAAGCCTTCTCTGCTTACTATAGCTACATTTAACAAGTGTGCTAAGAAAGTACGTTGATTATTGAAGCAAAATTAAATATTAGGCCTCATGATCTCCGCATTCCTTAAGTCTCTCATCTGTAAACATAAGGGTTGCTTAGAAACAGTCTCAGCTAAGGTAGCAAGTGCTATAAAAACACATTGACAAAGATATACATTTCTTCAAGACTTGCACTATAAATGTTGCTGGTGAAAGGAGCATATTGGTTGGTTTCTCTAATTATTGTTTGTAACATCCTGGCAACACTTCCTTTATTACTCTTTGATTATATCACTGTGTAGTTTTAGATTCTTGTGATAAGTCCTGTGAATGTGTCGCTGAACTGTTCTCACCGGTTCTATTAACATCTGTTATAAAGTTTTGTCGAGATTACAGATGAATATAGATTAAGTTGTACCTATGCATCACTGATAAAGTCTAGTCTATTCAGCAATTGTGTGTTAACACCTAATACTGACTGTAAAAAAAGCATGTGTGGCACATAGAACAAGTGTAGTAAATGTATTCTGCAGAAGTTGGTTAAGGGTATGATATGTAGGTAATGGTACTTTTTAGGGCTCACTGTCGCAAATGTCTTACAAGAGCACGGTATGTTAGTGCATTGTCATCTACAGAAAACACATTTTTCACTGAAATGACCACTACATTTGCACAGACATACCGATACTGATATTAATATGCTGTGCACAAATAATGTGTGGAAATAAGGATCCCTAGAATATGTAATTTGTGCATCATGTGTGTTGAATTGTTTTGTTTCAATTGAAATCTTTGTTTCCACCACACTTAAGAATTACAAAAAAATATTCTTCATTTGTTGTTTTCTAACTGCTAATATATTCTGAAATCTTTGTACTGTTCATTTGTAGGTATTTGAATATAGTGTGGTAGAAAAAAAAGAACATTCTAAAACCTTTCCTTTAACGCTCCCCATAACCAAAACGACTGTAATACCCCAAAATCTTATCTTTTTTATAGTTGGAGAGAGAAAGTAAACACCAACCCCCGTCTAAATGCATAAACAGCGATTTGTCCGAAGACTTTGCCAGAAGTTTCACTTTGGTCTGTGAACGCACAGCAAATATAGCAAGTCAAAAACAAAATTTGATGGGCTCTTTATTGCTCGTCTTCTATACTCCAGTATCATCAAAGGCATGGGTGATTGGTAAACTCGTAGTGCCTAAGATAAGTAGAATCAGTTGGGCAAAAAGACAATTTTCCCAGGAAAAGAGATTTCCTTGAACACAGCCTGAAGTGGCCTGCCATGAGCTGTGAGTTGAATATTAAATCATCCTTGTCGCCAAAATTGGAGCAAAGCACATAGGAAATAGGAAACCTTGTCAAAGACATACAGTTCATTTAATAAGATTCACTGAGCTGTAAATGTTGCTCCGTAAATAAGCACAAAAGAGAGACATCTAAAAACACAAGCACTTTTAAGGAGTACCTCACAAAAAAAGAAAAAAAAGGAGCCACAGAAAAGCGAACATTCTTAGACAAATACTAGAAGCAAGTCAGAGGAGGGGTAAAGGGGCCATGCTCCATGGGAGGGACAATGACATGCTGGACAGCCTAGATTTGAGTGACAAAACACAAAGCCAATGATAAGCAATGTAAGGAATGTGTTCCTATGTACGCTTTCAACATAACCTCAATATGTCTTTGCACGTCTTCCATCTAAAAAGCCATCAATATCCATGCCCCATGTGCTGTGAAATTTGTTGATGCGGAAATGGAATTCCACCATGGCCATCGAGGACTTTTCAGTTTCAATGTTTAAATGATAGGTGTTACTTCCAGAGAGTCGGTAACAATATAAGCATGTCTTAAATCTCTTTCTCCCAAGACTCAACACACTCTCATTACACCCCATGCTCTCATCACATCTATCTATGCTCTTTTATCTCACCGCATACACTTCTCACATCCTATAATCTCATCACACCCCAGATTTGTGAATTTTACCTCACACACTTTAATCACATACCACACTCTCATAACACCCATTTTCTCTTATTACATACTTTTATCACTCCCCGAGTTATGCCATAATATGCTTGCATTGTCATCTCCCAGGCCTCTCATCACACATTAAAGCTTTCAGCACACCCTATTCTTCTATCACACCCTACTCTCCCATCACACCCCATTTTCTCATCATATCCTAGTGTCCCTATCACTTTTCAAACCATCCTTCAATGAGTTACAGGAACTTAGGGGCATATTTCCAAGGGGGGCGATAGGCAATTATCACCGATTTAGCAGCCGTTTTCGCCCTATTAGCAACCTGTCGCTAACTGATGTTAGCGACAGCTTTTAGGCGATAGCGAGCGGTTTGGGGCCCGCTTTGCATGTCGGCGAATTTTATCGCTAATGACATGCAAAGTGGGCGTACCCAACCATTTAGCGACTGAAAGCAGTCGCTAACGTCCCTATCGCGTATTAGCAAGGAAGGCGTAGCGTTGGAAATATTCGCTCTAAGCGCGAATATCTCCAAATACTAACACCTGTCCAGACTAGTTCTTAGCCATGTTATCCAATGGGAGGTGGATAAAATGGCTAAGAGCAGTTCGTCGCTAATGCGTGAATATCGCTGTGTTCTCAGCGATATTCACGCATTTCGCCGCTATTGCTGGATATTTTAGCACAATGGAGAAAAACTTTGCTAATAGCATGTTTTCTCCACTAACATATCCAGCGATAGGCAGCGATAAAACAATCGTCGCTAAGCCTATTTAGCGATAAATATCGCTACTTGTTGGTAATATGCCCCTTAATTCCCCGGATGAAGCCAGCACCAGCTTTGCCCTTTGAGGATTCTACAGATGGCAGAGGCAGGCCTGATAGCAATTGAGAGATGGGTAGCCTGGCTCACCTATAAACCACGGGCTGAGCATTGGTTGAACAAAAGGGAAATCACCACCATATCCAACCACGGTCTGCATGGAAGAACTTTTGTCCCCCTTTTTGTCACCCCCATATGACACACGGAACTTGTTCCCCGCGTCTGTTGCCCATACCCTCCTCCCACTGCTCAGCCTCACCTGCCAGGAGTTAATTGTTTACCTTCTTCCAACCGAGAGCCACCCTTGCCAGTCTTGCCATTGCTCCATGAGCTGGTCTGAAGGAACCAATGGAGGCATTAAAAGCAGTCAGCACACCATACACTAGAACTTCTATCACTGTTTCACAACCACTTTCTGGCGAGGAGTGAACTTTTCACTCTGCTCCATCAGCTGTTTCTGTCTGCTATTTACCTCCCTCTGCTCATGGCAGAAGGACCGATCTACTTATAAGATGTTCTCTATGGGACCTGTTAGCGCATGGTGGCAACACACTTCCTTTCCTCTTCGGGCGGCCTTCTCCCTGCAAAAGCTACTTACTCTATTTCCGTGTATGAAGTACAAACAGTACCGGCCCCTGTGTGTCATCAATCTGCTTCAGGGACACTACTCTTCTCAGTGACGGCCAATGCATGTAAACAGTGGTGAGGCAGGTGGGGAGGTGCAGGGGGAGTGAAGGGAGCAGGGGGGAGCACAGGAGTGGGAAGCGCAGGGGAGAGCATGGGTTTAAAAAAACAAAAACGTACCTGATGCTGCTTCTGCTGTCTTGCACCTCAGTTCTCCGATGCTTCCTGGGTCTCAGCTTTCCCTAGGCCAGCATCAGAGACTCCCTGTGTAATCCCTGTGCTACTCTCAAGCATGAGTGCAAAAACAACAGTTGATGGACAGAATGTGCTACTCTCAAGCATGAGAGCAGCATTTCAATTGGCCTGAGTGGGCTGCTTTGCCGCTCCGCTCGGGGCAGGGAGTCTGTGCTGTTTCTCCAGCCCAGCTGTTCAATACAGCCGGGTTGGAGAAACCTAAGGGCCCATGTGTTTTTGGCCGGCCTGAGACGGCCGGCCAAACACATATGCGCACTTACAGTGCATGATCCAGTCCTCCTCTCCCATGGCCCTTGCCCCACCCCTCCCTCCACTCACTGGCAGAGCTAGCAGGTGAAAAATAAAATGATTGTAAAATATCGTTTTATATTTCACCTGCTGGCTCTGAGCCAGTAGGGTGGTACTCCTCCGCCATTGTAGAGGACCCGTTGCTGCCTCTCCTTTGCTTTGTAGCCCTCTAGCTCCTCTTGTACCATCCCTTCCAACATCGCTCGATCCATCATATTCTCTGTCTATTCCTCGACCACTGTTCTTCTGCTTTGACCTACTTAGAAGAAGCTTTGGTGTCTCCTTTACTGCCTGGATTTAGCCACTGTGGCCAAGTGCCTTCCTCTTTTCCCCACCATCTCTCTTCTTGCAGCTTCCCTTTTCCAACCACAGGGTGACTCTCCTCCAAGCTCCGCTCAAGGCATTTTGAAGTTCTTTTCATATAAAATACCTCAGTGGGTTACAACTCTCCCCTGGTGTACATTCACTGGTGCTCTGGTCTCCGTCTTGGGGTGCTGAGAGAGGTGGAAAGCAGCAATGCCACCTCTTATGTGCCATCAACCCATGGACAGATGGACATGGGTTCCGTCATGGAGACCTAAGGGCTGCCTAGGAGTAGTCCCTGGAAGGGGCACTGTAGGGGTACAGCAGCTCTGGTGTTTCTAACTTGTTTAAGTGCAGCAGAATAATCCAGGAAATATCCCAGCCTTCAGGCACATATGTGCTTGAGGACTACTTCACTCTGCTTTTAACTTTCAAAACCTGGGCTCTCAGGGCTCTTCCATGATCCCCAGCTAATGGCATCACTAGGCGAATGCATGTCGTGAGCCACAAAGAAGACATATATCCATGTGTAATTTATAGAGGTGATCCGCCAACTTGGCCCACCAGCTGGCATACTGGAGTAGAATTGTACACAAAAATACCTTTTGCTCATCTATGCCAAGGAAGCTGTTCACTCACCTTCCATTGGGACACTCTCAGGGCTATGCATGTTCTCAAACTACAAAACAAAGAATAATGATAGCAATGCTGAATTGTGATATGTTTTGATGTATGTTATACCTTTAAATGTCCGATTTGGCATTAGTTCTCCTTTTGTATTACTCATGTTTGCTTTCTTCAGTTAGATGTTATTTTTTTCCATTCAAACTGCCTATAAATTGTGCACTTCCATATGAACTCACTCAGCTTGATCAAAATTTCATTCACGTAATTTTGGGAATTTCGCATTTTGTTTGTTAGCTTGGGAGCTGAAAGTGCAACACAACGAGGAGAAGCGACACACTTCTCCTCGTTGCGTCGCACTTCCAGGTCCCAGCGACACGCAGTCTTTCAGAGGGCCCAAACAACATTAGGCCCCTCTCTTCCCAGTAAGTGAATTCAGGGGAGCTAGTGGTGAAGTCTTGTATCACTGAGACTTCAGGCAGGAGGCAAGCACAATTCAAGCCCTTGGAGATTCTTCTTCAAGATTGCAAAAGTACACACATTGTTCCTTTTCTCCTTTCCTTGGCAATAAAGTAACCACTGCAGGCCAACCCCAACAGCACAGCACAGGGGCAGTCTCCTCCTTCAGTTTCCTTGGTTTTTCTCCTTGGCAAATATCTGTCTTGATTCCCAGAAGTGATCTAAAGTTCTGGGGTCTTGGTCCCCCTTTTTATACAGAGAAATCCTTTGTCTCTGAAGGCAGAGAGTGTCTGTACCTAGTTCAAACCAGTTCTGGGGCACTCCGCCAGTGCACAACCTCTTCCTTTGTCAGTGTGGGCCAGGGCCATGAGACGCACCACAGGAGGTGGATCCAGCATTGTGCAAGGCAGCCACAGCCGTATTCAGGCCCAGGTGCTATTCCTCCTACTACTCCCAATGCAGGTAGGTCAATTCAACCTAGTGCTGACTCACCCTGCCTCCTGGAGCAACCCCAGCCCCTGTCACTCACAAACCAGACATGGAATACACAACCTAGCAGAGGCTGGCTGGATGGTTAGGCAAGAAATACATACTTTCTAAAAGTGGTATTTTCAAACACAGAACAATAAAAACAACTTTAGAAAAAGATGTTATTTATCATTCTGAGTTCAGGCATACTAAACTCAAATTTCTACCTAGTTCCCTGAGTCAGTTAGGATTATAAGATGTTATAATCAAACTGCCCATTCTGTCCTATGGGAACAGGTAGCCTTGCAATAGTGAAAAACAAAACTCCAGTTTCATCAAAGCTTTACAATGGCAGGCCTGAGAAACACTTTACATGCTGCTTCTGTGGGTAGCACAACCAGTGCTTCAAGCTCACACGCAGCATTTGATTTACAGGTCCTGGGCACACATGGTGCACTGTACTAGGGTCTGTCAAGTAAATCAACTACCTTACAATAAGGAGCTAAGAGGGAAAGAAAGGGTACTGTAGGGATAGCCCTCCACTCACTAAGCATCAATCCAAAAAATCCCTGTACCCTGGGCATGGATTAGTATTCATCTAATGAGGCATCTCACTGCGCTGGAAAATATCCCATAATAATTCTTACGCAAAAGCCTACTACAGTTCAGAGTTAGGCGTTTATCTTCACATGCCACAACCATCCAAAAAACAAATTATTGTTTCTTTAGATATAAAAACAGAAGAGGAGAGTCCTAAACCACTTTTCAACTCGACAAAGCCACCAGTAGCTGCTCAGCTGAGACAGTCCACCTTCCCACACTTAGAATGCAACAAACATACAAAAAATTGTGTGGTGAGGGGGAAGGTGCCTCACGGGAGAACACCCTTGGGGCCTTTGACTGATGTTGCCAGATTCTTGCCCCTTTCTCATCATCGGTCGCCTTCTCTCCTCAAATTAAAGTGTCCAAACAAACCAAAACATAAGTGTTGTGTGTAAACAAACAGGTGCAAGACAAAACCATCCAAGGAATCACTCCTAGGTACAGAAAAATGTGATTAAAAATCAGCGAACACACCAATTTTACAATTTTATTATTAGTTATGGTGTGCACCGATAGATTAAAAGGTTGGTAGCTTAGTATCGCATACCAGTACCCATAGCCAACATGTTTCACTGCCCTACAAACTTATCGGCAGATTCATCAGGGCTCACCACTTGGTCACTGCACCAGTATTGGACAACATCATAGTGGAAACTGTCGAGTTGAAAAGAAAAGGAAAGGCCATAATTAAAAACATCCTGTGGGGACACTCTCACAAATTCAAAGGTGTTTGTAACCAATACATAATCTAGTTACCCTTTCCTAGCAATATCCTCTCATACCAGCTGGAAGAGGAACAAGACTTTACTGTTGATTGCATCATCAATCTGGAAAGACTATGTACAATAATATTAAAAGTTAGAAACACGTAAAGAAATGTATCCTTTATCTACCCTAACCATAGACGGGATCCACTCTCTTTTCGGTATAGCTGCTAAGGGTGTTTCTAAGCTGCTTCAAACACTGACCAAGATCTAGATTCGTCAGATCATTATATATGTTTTCAACACAATGTCGATACTGTGTGTCGAAATACCGCGATAATCTGTTCCTCCCACAAGGTATTGTGTGTTTTATATATTTTTCTGTACTCCCTTGGTGGTAAGAAAGCACCCCTCTTTACCCAGCCGAGTGGAGCAGTGGACCGCGTTAGTAAACATTCTCGGATCCACGTGTTTGCACAACCTTTCAATTAACACAAAGTATTCCGGGGCTGTACCGCAATAGATACTCAGTATCCCGATATAGCTATTCACATCATAGATTACCACCCCCAACTCCTCAACATACAGAAAGGGCATCCGGACCGGAACTCGTCCCAGGAACACAGCAGTGTGTTTTTGGACGGTATTTTAAGTTAAAAAAACGCGCGACTAGAGACGCGCTGTTAGATCCCGGTCACATGGTTAAACAGGTGCCTAGGGCGGGGCAATGAGGGAATTGTAAAGTGTGGGCGCCATTTTGAAATGGAGTTAATGGACTCGATAGTGGGTTAGCTCTTACAGGTCATCATGTTTTTATGTTGTTCTTGGGGACATCTCGCTAGTGTCATCACCTCATAGTCTAGTCTAGTCTGGATATTTGAATTGCGCAAACATATCACATCCCCAGAGGGAGTCTCATGGCGCATGCGGACAATCCCAGAAAAAGATAGTGAATGATCCTAAAAAGTGAAGGCCTAACTAATAAGCCACGTTTTCAACAACTTTCAGAAACTCATGTGTTCAATAGTTGTACGGATGTTTAAAGGAAGTTTGTTCCATAGGAGTGGTGCCATGTAGGAGAAAGCACGTCCACCATTTCTAGCTGTTTGAACTCTAAATGGCGTGAGTTGGAACTTAGAGCTAGATCTCAATTCTCAACCAGGCTGGGACCATGTCAATTTTCGGTTCCAGTATTTTGGTCCTGTGCCGTACATATGTTTATGCACCAAACACATGGTTTTAAAAATGGCTCTTTTTTTTACAGGGAGCCAATGTAGACTTTTTAGGCATGGCAGGGAGGGGGATCGTTTTGGTAATCCCAAAACCAGATGAGCAGCAGTGTTTTGAACAACTTGTAATTTCTTAATGTGGCACTCATTTATGGCAAGCAAAAGGGAGTTACCATAATCTAACCTATTTATTATAAGGCCCTGAACTAGGACTCTGCGTGCTTCCTTCGGTATCCATTTGAAAACTCTGCGTAAACTTCGCATGATTCCAAAACAGGTCCCGACGGTGTGGTTCACACGGTCCTTCATGGATAATTTATTATCCATGGGGATTCCAAGGTTGCAGACGGATTCCTTTGGGACAGGGCATTCCCCCATTTCCGGGGGCCACCAATCCTGGGTCCAATGTACACTGGCTTGGCCAAATGTCATTATTTCAGATTTAACAACATTTAGTTGTAGATGATTCAGACTCATCCAATTTTTTACCTCCACCAGGCATTTTTTGAAGCGCTTTTTGGTGTCATTTATGTCATGGCCAAGGGTGATTAGTATTTGCGTGTCATCAGCAGATGATAACACGTCAAATCCATATGCCCTAATGAGATTGGCTAAAGGGGAGATATAAACATTAAAGAGCGAAGGGCTGAGGATAGAGCCCTGAGGCACACCCCTTGTAACTGGCCGTGTGCTGGCTAAGGTTTGAAGTGTGGTTGTTCGATTTGACAGATAGCTGATAAACCATCTTAAAACCTGCCCTTTGACACCACACTCCCATAGTCTTCTGACCAAGATGTGATGGGAGATGGTGTCAAAGGCAGCCGATAGGTCTAAAAGTACCAGAATGCACGATTGACGTTTGTCAAGGGCAAATCTGATATTATCGGTGACCTCAATCAGGGCTGTCTCCGTGCTGTGAGCAGCACAGAAACCTGACTGAGAGGAGTCGAGTAGATTGTTCCTCTCGATATAGCCTATCAGCTGTTCATTAACAAATGCCTCTAATACTTTCCCTGAGAAGAGTAGCAAGGAAATGGGGCGGTAGTTTGAGAAGGTGTTTACATCCGCACCGGGCTTTTTCAATAGAGGTTTTACTCTTGCCACCTTCCAGATTTTAGGGAATTCCGCTTCTGTCAGGGATGTGTTTAGAAGGCAGGAGAGAGGATGAACCAGCACTGGAGCGAGAGTAGAAAATAGTTTAGAGGTTAACTGATCGCAAGGAGAGCCTGATTTAATTTTCCGTCCTAAACTCATAGTGTCTCACTCCAGATAGACTGGGCCACACTCGTGAACGGACAGCATTGAAAAATTATTCTACCACCATTCCCAACGGGCATTACCCATGCGGGTCTTGCTCCGTTTGTCCACTCACTAAGAAGTGTAACAGTGTAATCTTGGCATCAGGTAAGGAGTGGTTTTTAAACCACTTCAGTAACTGCAACACTACAAATGTTGTGTACAGACTACTTTGCTGTTGTGGGCTTCAATACATTGGCCTGACCTCACGAAAAATCAAGGTCCGTATTCAGGAACACCTGAGTACTATAAAGGCAGGTAAACTTACAACTAAACTGGTCCCACATTGTTCTTCGGAGAAACATGGATTCACGTGGACGGTACTTGAAAGAGTCAAGGGTAACCCCTATATTGTGGAAGCTGTGCTGCTGGCCAAAGAGGCGAGATGGATCTATAAGGAAGGCAGTGATACCCGGGGGCTGAATGAAATTATTGAATGGAATAGAGTCAGATAAGTTACATCTGGGAACTCTGTATCCTCTGCGATCTGGCCCCCTGTGTCCACAGTTATGAACTTAAATTCAGTATAGAGAATGATTGCATACTGGCATAGCTCCATGGCTTAACATCCTATACTATACGGTGTCTCACCAGATTCTGTTACATCGCCTGATGGAAGCAGGAGTCGGAGAGGTGGCACTCGAGTGGTTTCGCTCCTTTCTTAAGGATCGAGCTTTCAAGGTTTCCACTCCCCCTTTTGTTTCTGCTTCTCGCCCCATACTCCAGGGTGGTCCCCAAGGGTCGGCCCTAAGCCCTACCTTGTTTAACTTATATGTTCAGCCATTAGCGGAGGTAGCCCACAGTTTTGGTCTCTCCTTAGTGTCATACGCCGATGACACGCAGTTGGCGGTGGCACTTAATGGCGACTCCAACATGGATGCCCCCACCTTTCAGTCAGCTCTAAAAGCTGTGGCAGGCTGGATGGCGAACAATCGGCTCCAACTTAATGCCTCTAAGACCGAGGTCATTATTTTTGGTAGGGAAAGTGAATTATGGGGAGATCAGTGGTGGCCTTCTGATCTTGGCCCCGTCCCTACCCCTGTGACAGAGGTTAGAAACCTCGGGGTGTGGTTCGACAATAAGCTCTCTTTCACTTCCCACACAAAACGTGTGGCTGGCACTTGTTTTGGTACTCTGCAGTGTCTCCGACCAATCTTTAAGTTCTTCGATGCGGAGACCAGACAGATTATTGTCCAAGCCCTGGTTCTTACCAGACTGGATTATGCTAGCTCCCTGTTTCTGGGCCTAAACCAGGCTGAGCTATCTCGCCTTCAGAGAGTTCAGAATGCGGTAGCTAGGATGCTTGTTGGCCTCCCGAAGTTTGTCTCGGCCCGTCGGACTATCCAGGATCTCCATTGGCTGCCGGTGGGGCAGAGAATTAAGTTTAAAGCTCTTTGCTTAACTTTTAAAATTCTCAAAGCAGCCTCCCCTCCTATCCTTGCACAGACTATCCAGCACTATGTCCCTGCCAGAGCTCTTGGCTCTGCCGGATCAAATTTGGCTATTGTGCCATGTTTTAAAAAATCTAGGATGGGCGGACGCTCTTTTTCAGTGTTGGCAGCAACCCTTTGGAACTCTCTGCCTGCCCCTTTGCGCTCCATTCCTGAGTTGCTTCCTTTCAGGAAGGCACTTAAAACCCTTTTTGCCACAATCTAGGCCCATTTTTTCTACCTTTTCTGTCGTGTTGTGTTATTATTCTCCAAAGCGCCGGGACGCCACTTTGCTGCGGCATCCGTGCGCTATACAAAAATCATATAACATAACATAACATACTCTATATAGTTATATACAGCAACATATACAGAGTAGGGAATTGGTATGCCCCTTCTCTCCTAGCTATCTGGAGTGACACATTATGATGTGATATCACCAGTGATATTTCCTCAAGAACAACATAAATACATGATGACTTTACCCTGTATCCTTTGTGATCTGGTTCCCTGTGTCCACAGTTATGAACTGAAATCTACAATAGAGAATGAAATCTACAATAGAGAATGATTGCATACTGACATAGCCTCATGGTTTGACTTCTTATACTCTATACAGTTATATATAGTAACATATACAGAGTAGGGAATCGGTATGCCCCTTCTCCCCTAGCGATCTGGAGTGGGACACTATGAGGTGATGACACTAGCGAGATGTCCCCAAGAACAACATAAAAACATGATGACCTTAGAACGCGATACAATCATTCATAATCACATAATAGTGCCATATCTTGGATGCGATACTTTACTCATTTATAATTTATTCTAAATGAATTTGCTCGAACTATTAGGTAATGTGTTAAACATGTACGCTAAATTGACTGTGAGTATGGTCGAACAGACTCAGTAAGATCCAGAGCCTTCTAAGAGCTAACCCACTATCGAGTCCATTAACTCCATTTCAAAATGGCGCCCACACTTTACAATTCCCTCATTGTCCCGCCCTAGGCACCTGTTTGACCATGTGACCGGGATCTAACAGCGCGTCTCTAGTCGCGCGTTTTTTAAACTTAAAATACCGTCCGAAAACACACTGCTGTGTTCCTGGGACGAAGTCCGGTCCGGATGCCCTTTCTGTATGGTGAGGAGTTGGGGGTGGTAATCTATGATGTGAATAGCTATATCGGGATACTGAGTATCTATTGCGGTACAGCCCCGGAACACTTTGTGTTAATTGAAAGGTTGTGCAAACACGTGGATCCGAGAATGTTTACTAACGCGGTCTACTGCTCCACTCGGCTGGGTAAAGAGGGGTGCCTTCTTACCACCAAGGGAGTACAGAAAAATATATAAAACACACAATACCTTGTGGGAGGAACAGATTATCGCTGTATTTCGACACACAGTATCGACATTGTGTTGAAAACATATATAATGATCTGACGAATCTAGAACTTGGTCAGTGTTTGAAGCAGCTTAGAAACACCCTTAGCAGCTATACCGAAAAGAGAGTGGATCCCGTCTATGGTTAGGGTAGATAGAGGATACATTTCTTTACGTGTTTCTAACTTTTAATATTATTGTACATATTCTTTCCAGATTGATGATACAATCAACAGTAAAGTCTTGTTCCTCTTCCAGCTGGTATGTGAGGATATTGCTAGGAAACGGTACCTAGATTATGTATTGGTTACAAACACCTTTGAATTTGTGAGAGTGTCCCCACAGGATGTTTTTAATTATGGCCTTTCCTTTTCTTTTCAACTCGACAGTTTCCACTATGATGTTGTCCAATACTGGTGCAGTGACCAAGTGGTGAGCCCTGATGAATCTGCCAATAAGTTTGTATGGCAGTGAAACATGTTGGCTTGGGTACTGGTATGCGATACTAAGCTACCAACCTTTTTAATCTATCGGCGCACACCATAACTAATAATAAAATTGTAAAATTGGTGTGTTCGCTGATTTTTAATCACATTATTCTGTACCTAGGAGTGATTCCTTGGATGGTTTTGTCTTGCACCTGTTTGTTTACACACAACACTTATGTTTTGGTTTGTTTGGACACTTTAATTTGAGGAGAGAAGGCGACCGATGATGAGAAAGGGGCAAGAATCTGGCAAACATCAGGCAAACGGCCTGAGGGTGTTCTCCCGTGAGGCGCCTTCCCCCTCACCACACAATTTTTTGTATGTTTGTTGCATTCTAAGTGTGGGAAGGTGGACTGTCTCAGCTGAGCAGCTACTGGTGGCTTTGTCGAGTTGAAAAGTGGTTTAGGACTCTCCTCTTCTGTTTTTATATCTAAAGAAACAATAATTTGTTTTTTGGATGGTTGTGGCATTTGAAGATAAACGCCTAACTCTGAACTGTAGTAGGCGTTTGCGTAAGAATTATTATGGGATATTTTCCAGTGCAGTGAGATGCCTCATTAGATGAATACTAATCCATGCCCAGGCTACAGGGATTTTTTGGATTGAAGTAAATCAATTAGCCAATTATGGAGTCACTAATCCATTACAACAATTACAATACGGAGCACTTGCACTTTTGCACTGAATAGTAGTGGAAAGTGCTTAAAGCATCTAGAAAGTTTTGAGTAGGGAGCTACCCTTTCTGACAGGAAAAGGATTGGGTCAACAATCATACAAAATACAGAGCTCCTTCTCCTGGATTTAGTAAATCATGAGTAAAGTACATCCCTAGGGGGACGTTCTCATTGGACAACAAGGGATTTGCAGTATTGTATGGGTTACCACATTTACAACTAAAACAATCTATTGGACCCACAAGTACTATAGAAACCTCATGCACACGGACAAAAGTTTATGTAAAATGTCATTCATTTATTTTATAAAAGTTAAAAATTCATAGTAACACAGAACATGTTGTATGAAACAACAAGAAATACACTTTCAATTTTTGCAAAAATATACACTCAAATGTTAAAAAGAGTTATGAGATTAAAAAATGTTATTATAGCACTGTCTACATCAACATATTAAAACATCACATTTATTGGTCAAACAATGATAAAGGAACAAACTGTTGACGCGGCGTTTCGGTGCCCTTTGTTTTATTCTTGCACCATCTTCAGGACTCGTTCCCTGTATTGTCACATCTACAAAGATCACAGTACATTTCATTAGGTCCCATTCCATTATAACATCAAATGCACTTAGATTGCTACATCTATTCGGTTTTGCCCTAATATTTGGTAACCCTCACTCATTACAATCCAAAGTTCATTTATATTGTTCTAATGCATCTCTAGTTTACTACATATTTTCTTAAGGATTTATATCGAGGACATATATCATGGTCTTATACTCTAGATACATGTTGGATGTTTATTTAATTAACATCAAGGACTATTTGCATTAACTCTGCAGTCCCCCCAACATGTTGACTTACCCAGGTGAATTAATGTCCTGGATCTGATGTCTATGAGCCTGTTTCTATCCGCTCTTTACACTGTATCTTTGTTTGTGCTAGAAAAAAAAACGTTTTCATTTAATTATTGGTTCTATCTTATGTAGTCGTTCATAAGAAAACCTATGGTTCTGGTTTTTGCCTTATATGTTGGTTATTTTCGGGTTTTCACTCTGTTTATATGGAAGGGACCCACTTCAATCCTAATTGGGAAAAGACGTACTTTTGTAATACTACACTTATCCCTGCATCAGTCAGACATATTGATGTTCTCAGTTCTTACCGGTCCTCTTTTTATATCCCTTTGCGTGGTGGGAAGAACGCCTCTGGGAGCTACCTTTTCTTTTTCTTCTGTCTTTCTAGCTGCTTTATCTAAGAGACAATTCATGTTTTTAATCTAAGTCCTTCTTGTACACCTGGTACTATGTCTTGCATTTACAGTGATAATCTTACCTCTCTGGTTAGACAAGGAGTTACTTTCTGTTTAGTTCACTCTCTTATATGTCCAATTCTTTAGATTCTGCAGTGTCTCGGTTGGAGCTTTTTTTTAAAATTAGCTGACAACTCTAGGAACACAAATAGATAAAAGAATAGGGAAAATTATATTGTGCCTATTCTCTTTCTAAGTAGAGCCCCCTCTTTTTGTCCTACTTACTTAATAGTGGTAGCTCAACTGCGTGGCGCCTTCCTCTCCTCAGGATATTTTGAATCTAGTTACCACACATCCTGTCTCCAGTTTATATACCTTTGTTAATTGGTTCATTCTTTCCACCTGGTGTCTATTTGTTATTAGCTAGTTGTTTTGATTTAGATTCTAGAGCTGCCATCTTGTAATGTGTCCATTTATTTACATTTGTGGTACCAGCCAGCCTATTTAGTCTATATTGCGTACCTTTTGCCCAAGATTTGCTATTTTCAATGATTTTTAATCATCCGATCCTATTTATATAGGCTAGATATCTGGTCGTTAATCATCTCGTGAGCGTCATTCTTATTTCGAAAGGGCTTTGTCTAAATTGTATTCTCCTTTTGTTGTTGCGTTTTTACTTCTTAATTTGCGCATTTAACCTTAAGGTTTACTATCACCTTGTTACCTGAGGCGTTTTTAGTAAGCCCGGTTACCCGAAACGGACTTCGCTCGCAGCCGCCATTTTGGATCGGCAGCGCTCGTTGTGTTTACTTATATGTCGCGCCATTTTGGTTTGGGAAAGACCGACACAAGGGAAATCAAAACCAGAACCCTACCCCAAGGGGACGAGGGAGAGGGAGAGGATACCATCAGACGAACCAGGGCCAGCCAAATATGAGAACAAGGAGTCAGAAAACATGGGACTAACCCATGATACTAAAGCACCCATAATTAATTTATCAAACAGAGAAATGACTAATGATGAAATAAGTTTACTAGAGAAAGGTTTAGGCTTCGCAATAGCGGGACCCCCGGATAGATATACACTAGAAAGGGACCTACAACAACTGATACAGAAAATAAGACTCCATCTATACTTTGAAGGCAAAGAAAGAGTGCCCACCGACAATAAATCTGGCCTACGACCTAAGTCTCTATGGACACCATTGAGCTCAATGGTAAATAAAAATGTAGAAACATTTGAGAAAGTTATAATAAGAAAATTAGATGATATATTAGAGCAAAAAATGTGGGTCAAAAACAATCTCACAACAGAGGAGAAGAAAGCCCTTAAAAATCTAGAAAAAGATGATAAAATTACAATTAAGCCACTGCAGAATCTAAAGAATTGGACAAATAAGAGAGTGAACTAAACCGAAAGTAACTCCTTGTCTAACCAGAGAGGTAAGATTATCACTGTAAATACAAGACATAGTACCAGGTGTACAAGAAGGACTTAGATTAAAAACATGAATTGTCTCTTAGATAAAGCAGCTAGAAAGACAGAAGAAAAAGAAAAGGTAGCTCCCAGAGGCGTTCTTCCCACCACGCAAAGGGATATGAAAAGAGGACCGGTAAGAACTGAGAACATCAATATGTCTGACTGATGCAGGTATAAGTGTAGTATTACAAAAGTACGTCTTTTCCCAATTAGGATTGAAGTGGGTCCCTTCCATATAAACAGAGTGAAAACCCGAAAATAACCAACATATAAGGCAAAAACCAGAACCATAGGTTTTCTTATGAACGACTACATAACAACTACATAAGATAGAACCAATAATTAAATGAAAAAGTTTTTTGTTCTAGCACAAACAAAGATACAGTGTAAAGAGCGGATAGAAACAGGCTCATAGACATCAGATCCAGGACATTAATTCACCTGGGTAAGTCAACATGTGGGGGGGACTGCAGAGTTAATGCAAATAGTCCTTGATGTTAATTAAATAAACATCCAACATGTATCTAGAGTATAAGACCATGATATATGTCCTCGATATAAATCCTTAAGAAAATATGCAGTAAACTAGAGATGCATTAGAACAATATAAATGAACTTTGGATTGTAATGAGTGAGGGTTACCAAATATTAGGGCAAAACCGAATAGATGTAGCAATCTAAGTGCATTTGATGTTATAATGGAATGGGACCTAATGAAATGTACTGTGATCTTTGTAGATGTGACAATACAGGGAACGAGTCCTGAAGAAGGTGCAAGAATAAAACAAAGGGCACCGAAACGCCGCGTCGACAGTTTGTTCCTTTATCATTGTTTGACCAATAAATGTGATGTTTTAATATGTTGATATAGACAGTGCTATAATGGCATTTTTTAATCTCATAACTCTTTTTAACATTTGAGTGTATATTTTTGCAAAAATTGAAAGTGTATTTCTTGTTGTTTCATATAACATGTTCTGTGTTACTATGAATTTTTAACTTTTATAAAATAAATGAATGACATTTTACATAAACTTTTGTCCGTGTGCATGAGGTTTCTATAGCACTTGTGGGTCCAACAGATTGTTTTAGTTGTAAATTTGGTAACCCATACAATACTGCAAATCCCTTTTTGTCCAATGAGAACGTCCCCCTAGGGATGTACTTTACTCATGATTTACAAAATCCAGGAGAAGATGCTTAAAGCATCTAGACCAGCAAAACAAATAGAAAAAAACACAGGAGGCAGCAGCATAAAAAAGGTAGGGAAACCCACGCCAATGGGGCCAGGTCTAACAAGGATGCACACTTTGCTTTATAAAGTAGCTTTCTGTAGGTGTGTTCTGTATATTTAAGTTATCAGTGGGTGTTATCTGATGGGTTTTTTTCTATGTATTTCTTGGCTGCTACTAATAAGGTCAATAAGGAATCCTTTCTTGTGTTTATTGGGTTTTAATGGTTTTACTAATTTTCCTCAAGAAAGGATGTCGGTTGACAGGATGTGTTAAGATTGCACTTGTTTCGGGGAGTCGCGCGCACCGTGACCACAGATGTCCGCCAACTAACGGAGCTCCGCGCCGCACAGAGCATAAAGCTCCCGATTTTAGCGCTCTCAATGCTGTTTTCGGGTTTCCTTTGATGTATTCCTGAAGCGGAATACCAACGCTGTGGGAGGCTGCCTTTGATAATGGCTGCAACCTGGAAATGACTCTGTTTCTCTACAGGTAACTCTTTGGGGCTTTGCGGCCTCCATTTTGTTTTTCTTCCCTGCATGGTTTTACCTCAATTTTTCACTAACATGCGCCCTGGACTGCGATTGTTCTTCTACATTTTACTCACTATTTTTTATGATAAGTCTTGAGCAGTATCCTTATATCGGAAAGTCTGCTTCCCACACGATGCATGGATGTTTAGGCCTTATAGTGGAGGCCACGGTGGCCCTGCTAGGGGCCCCCACAGTCCGTTTCCAACCGCCTTTCTATGGCGGTTGGACAGCCATAGAAAGAATGTCGGAAATTTGCATCGTAATCCCCACGGCGGTGCCTGAGCAGGCACTGCCTCCATTGTGGGGATGACGATCCACCCTCTGCCCTGACAGGCTCCTTGAGCTTGTCGAAGGTGGAGCAATATTCCCCCACGGGGTTCCCTCTGACAGCCAGTAGTGTAATACCGCTGTCGGACGGAAACAGAGCTGGATTGGCTGTAGCGGGCTGCCAAGGGTGTGGCTGGTGTTAGGCCCCTGGGGGACCCTTTTTGTTACCGGGGCGGGCCATATT
Organism: Lissotriton vulgaris; assembly: GCF_964263255.1. Lineage (NCBI taxonomy): Eukaryota > Metazoa > Chordata > Amphibia > Caudata > Salamandridae > Lissotriton > Lissotriton vulgaris. Next base: position 685,432,499 of record NC_141697.1, read on the forward strand.
GGCCCCCTGTTTAAAATAAAAAGCAAACAGCTCGGCCACAGCCCCCACCCCCCTCCCCCCCACCACATCAAGGGGTTTGCCGAGCAGTTTGCCAGGGCCGGTTTCGGTTCCCAGTCCGGCCCTGGACGGAAAGGCCCTTAATCTCCCAGTGCCTAACAAAAATAAACCAAAAAAATGTGTCCTTATTTAATGTAACTGGTGCTCATGTGAAGAGCTCCAATACCTTCAGGTCGATTCGCGCAATATAAACTACAAAAAAACACAAAGGGCCCGTAATAGCTGTTTTTGGGGGTTGGGTTCACTACCAACGCCTAACAAATCCACTTTGCAGCCAAAGACTTAAGGGGTGAATCCACCTTACTCTGATGCACCACAAATCCCTCTTTCCCAGCGCACAGACCAGATACTGTTCTGCCAAGGTACTTCTGTACAGTCCTTGAGTACTGCGCTGCCACATTACCTCAATCAGGACCTGATGTCACACTGGCAAACTTGCACAGTGCACTATGACAAGGTTTTTGCAACCGCAGTTGGCTTTATACACAGCTCCTCTCTGCTGCATAGGTATTTTATGTATGTATATAAGTCAATTCTACAGCCCCTCACTTTGGTCGGTCTGTTTCTAAGACTTCTTACTCTAGGCGGTATGAAACTGATACCCAGGGAGGTGAAGTGACTTTCCCAGGATTCCACAACGTGGTGAAGAAGGGGGCATATGACGTAAAGTACACGCACCAGTCAGAAAGATTATATATCCTCGGAGGAGGTAGGTGTGGTTTTAGCAGATGACTATCATTTTTTGGAATTTCATCTGAATTTGTATTTTATATATTTCTTTCTCCTTTCATTTTTAAAAAATTATCACTCCGTGTGCACAATGCCTGCTGTCTTAGGGCTAGCCAGCAATTAGTTAACTCTCAATAAATGTAGTGGTAGTGTGTGCTTATGTTATGCATGTGTAGGTACATATCTTTGATGATGCACTGGACGCTTTCACGAAAAGTTGGCACTGTCCTAAATAAAAGAGGAGTAGCCATGTTTCTTTGTCTATGAAAAGTATACACAGCCTCATCAGGACTGCTGGTCCTAACAGGGTTGTGCTAGGTTACTAAACTTTATTTTAACTAGGCAACTGCCATATATCATAAAGCTGAACCTCTCACTGCTCCTGGGAAAGAAAGAAAGAAAGAAAGAAAGAAAGAAAGAAAGAAAGAAAGAAAGAAAGAAAGAAAGAAAGAAAGAAAGAAAGAAAGAAAGAAAGAAAGAAAGAAAGGTCTTTCTCTATGTCCGACCAAGGCTTTCTAAATGGGCAGAAGAGATGAGGGTTGCTTTTCACCAGATGGTTGGACCATTTTCACAATTGTATTTGCTATGCACTGTGCATGTTCAGCCAAACAGAATGATATGCACTGTGTGGAAAGAATAAGAGAAAACAGCCGGAAGCGGGAATCTAGACCCACCCTGTGCCACTAACACTTCCAGGTAGTGGGCAGGACTGCCGCTTGGCTAGGTTCTGTTCGCGTAAATAACGATGAAGCCAGTACTCCCAGCCTGCCCACAGCGAACACCTGGGAACTGTTCCCAAACCCCCCAAGCCTCCCCCCCCCCAAGACCTGACTGCTTTTTATGCTGCTGTCAGTATGGTCTAGGCCTCATCGTAAACATCCCTTAAGCTTTGACTGCTGACAGGATGAGGCAGTCATGCTTGTTTCTGTGTACCCCTGGATGCAACCATGTGTCTTCAGAGCAGCCTTCAAAACCTATTTAAATGGACTTCAACATCTATTATTTGGCGGTTTCCCCAGAATTCACAAAGGGGCATCATTCAATTCCCCTGTTTAGATCAATTTAAATTCTAGCTATTCATAATGTCCGTTTCTGGATAAATATGCTACTGTTTTTATTTATAAAAAAACATAAGTCAGAGCTCAAGCCCCACAGTAAAACTGTGTGTAAATTAGTTTCAATGTTTCCCCACATGGGCTACAAAAGTTGCCACTCACCTGTCTTCCCAGATACTCCTTGAAGCAGAGGATACTAATCATCACAAAGACACACAAAAAATGATGTACCTGCTTAACATCTCACCATATTGTGCCAAATGATATCCTATTTTCATGGGCAACTCGATACCTGGCCCTTTTGTTATAATCTCTGGGGGGCAGTCCTCTCAAAACATACAATCCTGGTTACAAGTGTGATTCCACACACAGCAGAGAACAGTTCACTCACAAACATTCTGTTTCCACTCAAAAAGGGCAAATTTTAGAGGGAACCTTGATTCCATCAGACTTCCTCAGAGAATCTATATGGGAATAGTGTGTGGCCTATTGCTTTAATAATATTCCTTCGCTCAGGAAATAAATCAGTTCTCTTATATCTGCTGCAAAATGTCCGTTAATTTTTACTTTGACAAACATTGTGTCCAAATATTTTCTTTTATTCCCATCACACTTTTAACTAATTGAAAAATCCATCACTGAGACCAGATGTTTGCGACATTCTGAATATCCCATCCCTCTTCCATTGGCCAAATTAAACAGATATGCTCTGGCCACATTGTGACTAAACTGCATCACGATATCATATCAAAATTACACTGTGCCAGCCCTCCCAACAATTCCCCTTGTAGGCTTCCTTTTTAGGAAACCTGATCTTAACATTATAGAATGCTTTAGGCTTATCGCTGGTCTGTCATACCTGTTAAATCTACTCAAGAAGTATGTGGCCAATCAAGTAACTGAACAAGTTAAAGCATGCCAGCTTCTATATCCTTTTCAGTCTGGCTTTAGATCAATGCACAGTACAGAATATAGCCTCTTCATGGTAGTCAATAACTCCCTTCAACTTTGTGATAATAGAAACTCATGGCTTCTAGTGCTATTTGACGTATCCTTGGATTTTGGCACACTAGATCATGACATCCACATCACTCTTCTGTGTCAGTATTTGGATTACAATGACACAGTGCTAAGCTAGTTGAGATACCATCTAAGAAACACTTTGAACAAGTGGAGATTGTCAACTTAACTTCTAAAATCACACCTGATCCTTCCAGGACAGTACCTCAAAAATTGTGAATTATTTAGTTCTGAAACTATTCTTTGGAAAGTTCTACTTCTTAAATACAGTGGAATTTTATTTTAACAAATTACACAAATAACATTTGAAAACAATGATAGTAAGTTTATTAAGGATAGGAAAAACAGAAAATATAGTGACACAATAAGAAGGCAAGGACAGAAAAGGGGGCATGTGGGAATCCACACCAAACAAAAAGGAAAAAGGCACAAAAGAAAAGAACACACACATCTCTCATAAGTAATAAGGAAGAAAAGATGATAAGAGAACAAAAAATGAAAAGGGTGGCAAAGTGGAAACAGTTGGTTTTGAAATGACCACTAAAAGAGAAGCAAAAAAGGAAAGTAATACAAAAAAAGCAGTTGAAGAGAGGGGGCAACAGGGGAAAGCCTCAAAAGTATACAAAAATAACTGAAAGAAGTAAAACAAAATGTCAGTAAAAAGGCAACATAATGCAGTTGAGAAGTAACGTTTTTGACAAGCAAAGTATAAATAACCCAAATTAGTAAACCACAAGGCAGACCTTGCCCCTATAATATTCTACACTGAGCCATTTTGCACCACAGAAATACAGCATCTCTTTAAATCAGTATCCTGAGGACACCTAGCTATACCTGAGAAAAAACTGACTGTTAGACAGCCTTTCAATGCTTACCTCTTGCATATCTGAAGTACATATCTGGATGAAACTCAAGATAAACTTCCAGAAAACAATTGTCATTTTCCTTTTTAAAAGACCAAACTGAGAGCTACAATCACACTTGACCTGACATCCTAACAAAATGGGCATCGGATCCATCATCCTAAACTCCAAAGTTGAAATGAATATACAAGCTAAGGTGTATGTGAATTGTGCCCTCTTCCATGTATGACTCATAGAGAATATCATATCAAGAACTGAATATGGCAATGCTCAATGCAGTTGCCTTCCTAAGATCTAACTTGCACCATGAAAGGTTGTCCTCGATTCTGTAACCTCATCGCTGGAACTACAAAATTTGACTACATCAATCCAATCTCAGTATCACTAAATTTGCTACCGTTTGAGGAATGAAGCACCTTCTAGATTGCCCATATCAAGTACAAGGCATAAGATACAGGTCAATAACTCTACCATTTATAGTATAAGCAGAACTCAAAGAGGGAGGACATCTTTATAGTTTGACATTCATTAGTACTGGAAAGGATCCACAATGAAGTGCATCTTGTCAAGTAATGGTCCAAAATCTTGAACAGCCTTCCGAAACAAGAATCTGCACAGAACTTCTTTAAAATATTGAAGACTACTCTAGAAAATCATCTTTTAGCCATGAGCAACTAAATGATGTTCCTAACCTGCCTGCCCTAAGTGGCCTAACATATTCTCAAAATAAGTTTCTATAGCAGGCCTCTTTACCTGTTTGTAACAACTGCTTAATGATCATTTTGTTATGTGGACTGGCACCAGAGTATCATTCTTAAAAATATTATACCTGACATTTTGTCTACAATATGTTTATGAATGATATTTAGAGCCTTATATTTACATAGATGATATCTATGTGCAGGAATTTCTGAAATACTACCCTGTATAGCAGCATCCTTTTCTCTAACTTGTAAAGTGCTTTATTACCACTGTAAAGGGTCTTGACAGTAGTATACAAACACTGCATAGATAAATATGGATTCAGAGAAAGAAAATAGAGTATCGTACTCAGGAACCTAAATAGCCGATAAATCTCTGAAGCATCTCTATTTCAAGGCAGTAACTAATTACCGGAGATATATATTTATGAAAAACAATGACCCAACCAATGAGAAAGGAAGAAAATGTCCCTAATGAAATTCTTCAAGTGGGTCTGAGTTAATATTAACCGTCCGCAATTGTGATAAGAGTGCCGAGAAAAGCACAATAAAAGACTTGTTTGAGTAATCAAGAGACAATGTGTCAAACCATAGAGGTATCCAAGATGACTAGCATTAATCAAGTACGGATTCATCTAGAGCATAAAGTAACAATAACATACCAACTGCCTCCTTTTTGCGACCTGGCAGATACCTCCTCATCTTGTGGGCCCCCTGCTCTGATGACATAGTCTGGCCGACTTAACACTGATACCTGCACCACCTTCTGCATCAAAACTGGAACAGAAAAACATACCTCAGCTATGACAACTAGGAAGTGATATATGCACTTTGGGACATGGGGACAAATACATTTTGGCATCACATACACCTCACAGTTGTTGTCACAGTTGTTGTCATTGAAACTAGAATAGAAATCATGCTAAATAGAATGACCCACAACCTTTGATGAAAGTTGACCTTTAAATAGGATAGAATTGCCTGTCGTAGATGCAACTTAATTAAATCTTCCACAACAATTGCAATCTGTTGAAGAGGAATGATGATGTCATAGTAAAGAACATACAGTGGATTGTGGATTGATTTGACAGTAATGTGGAAAAGAAATCATCCTTGGGGTCCATATTTGAGGATACCAACACATCAGTCACAAAGCAGGAAGAGACGAGTAATGAATTAAATGATTTCTGTGATATCTTGGAATATCACTAGGGGAGAGAAAATATTAGGATTGGGAATGTGACGGAAGCCATTGAACATTCGGGGATGAAGAAATACTGTGAAGATCTGTTTTAATGTGTTCTACATTTGGACAACAACTGGGCGATTGTCATAGTGCTAGGCCATAGAATGGGTGATCTTCAGGAATCAAGTTGGTTCACCCAGAGACAGAATGGCAAAACTCTCATCCTTTCCTGTCAGATGCAAAATATTGAGAGAAGCTAGAAAGTTGGATTCTAACTTTTTTAATGGCTATAACAGTCAGTTATTCCAAGATCTGTTACATAGTACTTTGGGCCTAAATCCCAGTCACAAAATAACTTAGAAACAGTGGTCCTATCCTTTTGCTCTGTTGTTCTAGTTGTACTCAGAATCTCAAGTAATTAGTCTTCTTGTGGAACGTTTATCGCTTTTTGGCGTGATGGAGAAACCAACAACAATGCAGCAGGCTTCGACAAAGCAGGTGAACCTCCTAAACAAGGGGCAGAATGGGATCCCTGTAGAAGAGGTAAAATAAAGGATGTCAAGGCTCTGAATGTAATCCCTCACTTGTTTCTATTCAGGGTTTATCAGCGAACTGACAGACAGGAATTGCACTCATGTTGTCATTCCTTCTTGGGGGGGGGGGGGATGCAGAAAACCGAGGACTTCCAATAGATTGATGCAAGTGGACAGGGCAGGGCATTTGAGGCCTGGGACTACCGAATATTGTAACCCTCTAACTTGCAGCTCAACTGAGAGTGTCCTTTGAGTGGACCGTCCACTAAGCCAAAAAATACCAGTTACACATGGAAAGATCCACAAGGGGCAAGCCACTACAGCATTTTTTGTGGATACCACAAAATCTGGCTTGCAGTATTTGAAGTGTCTGATATGGTTAGGTCATTTATGGAAGCCTGGGACTGCTTATCACAGAACCCTAAGATTGCCACATTTCCGACCCTCTTTATGCCATTTTTCAAAATTCCAACTGATGTTAATGGGTGTCACTGGGGATATGAAACTTCATCTGTGAATGGGAGCTCAATCGGGTATCGCATGGTAAGGTCCTGATGTCTGCTCTGTTCTCTTCTTATAAAAAGAAAACCAATAAAATATACGTGACTAAAAAGTGAGGGAGTGATTGTGTGAACATGTATTACTCTGCACAATGTTTTTAGAGGATATTACAAGTTTCCTCTGAGTCTGTGATCTTATCAGTGAATTTGATATATAGTACCATTCCTCTTTGTGATCATAGAACATGGGTCAGCACTTCGATAAGGCAAACCAAGATATCACCTTACAGCACCCCCTAGTAGTAAAGACTAAATGTTACAAGGAAGGTTGCAAATATAACCTATTTTCAATGTGATCGGAGTACTCCTACGGGCAAAGTTCTACAGCATTCTTATACAGAACTCTTCCCTAACTTTCAATAGCCGTATAAGGTCCATATAACATATGGTGAACCACTAGGAGATTTATGATTTATAAATGGAATGCAGTCTTTGACCTGATTTCTCGGCAAGGCGGTTGAAAATACTTGGTAGCATGTGATGTTATAACTTATTTCAGGGGTACTTTATCCCTTTTATCATATTGCAATTACTCCAGAAAAGCTACCTCAATTTTACTAATCAATTGATTTACTAATTGATTGGGCGACGAATCTCGCCCATGATTATACCTTGATTCTGGGATAGGGGTCATGTAATCTGCGAATATGATTGTAAAGAAGACCTTTTTCTATCCTAAAAAACATAAAAACTATATTCTACGAAAGCGAGCGAGGGAGAATGCCTCGTTCCTGCCATATACATCATGGTTCCGTAGACAAAAATATTACAATTCCAAAATATATCCCTTGTGGGTGCTCTAAATTATACCAAGTCTATTTAAAATATAGTCTAATTTCATGTGAGTGCATTTAGTTGTGGGAAAATACCAACGGAAACAACTTGTCCACGTTTAATGTGAGCAAAGTTCAATTTTAAAGTGTTTTCGCGTTTCTGTTACCGAGGATATGCATTATTTGGGGTTGAGGTTGACACTGAATTGGCCTGAGATTAAGCACATACAAAAAGAATATGCGTGCACTGATAATTACAATCTGAACAGATTTCCTTTGGATTCACTAACTGAGAAGCTTATTGTTATATTTATAATATATCATATATGTTTCTCTACTCCCAATCTAAGAGAGGGAAATGTATTAATTTAAGATAACCTTTACAGGTTTTATTAATTTATTTGTAGTTTTACATAGCGCAAACTACGCCCATGGAACTCGAAGCAGGTTTCCATTAATAGCAAACAATACATTTTAGAGAATAAAAATAACAGTGTGAGATTTACTTAATAGTGGACAAGTGGACTAAATACATAATATACACACATACATCACCAAATTCAGATTGACTATTCACAATTTTCTATTACTTGCTTTCATTCTACACAATAATACAATAATGCAAAGACATTATAAACACAAAATAAGCTTTAGAGACATGCAAGGGACGGAGAAATGAGTTTGAATAAGAGCTTGGCTCACAATTTGTTTTTACAGTAGATGTGACTATGGGTGTTATCCTAGAGTGCAGCAAGTGTAGTATCACCGAGGCCAATATCCGTGAGCGGGCCACTAACCTCTAACTATTGGTGTATTTTACTACGTAACAAGCAGTCAGTGGAGCATTTTTCTTGTTAGCATTAGGGCTGTTATCCCACTTGCCTCACTACTGAGTGTGATATAGGACCTTATTACGAATGCTACTACAGGACCGCTGTAATTGCAGTTGTGGTATGAACACAGCCACATCTGAGGGTCCGCCCACAGTATTCAGAGTGTGGCAGTCGGATCACCACAGGACCTCCGCATCCACCCAGGATCCAGGATCCTGCGGCGGTCGCGCAGCGGAAGGGGGCAGGAATATGCTGGTGAGGCCGCTGCGGCACTGCTGTTCAAATTACAAGTTGCCTGTCAAGTGCCCCTTTCATGGCGATGAGCCGCCATGAAAAGGGTGGCAGAGATGAAACTAAGGGTGCCTTAAAAGGAACCCCTGCCGTTCCTGGGCTCGGGTGTGCATGCGATCTGGAATTGCACCCAGTTCCTGCACTGTGTGGCATGCATACCACACCATGCTTGAATGGGCTGCAGGTGCTGTCACAGCAGTGCCTCCGCTTATGGCTCATATATGAGTCTTATACAGCCTCCGCCATGAGACCACCATAGCATTGCCCGCCATGGACTAAAGTTGTAATCCAGCGCTTGGGCACTCGACAGGCTTGGTGGTCCTCTTGTCAGTGCAGCGGTGGCGGGCCAACAGGAGGACTGTCAAACTTTTAATAAGGCCCTCAATCTAATAGTTCTCCTAGCTTACTCCTGAATTCCATGAGTAAAACAGGAATAATGCTGGTTTACTTCTGAAGTCCGGAGAATGCCACAATTAAATCTTTGCAAATAGGACCCACATTGCTATCATCTGTCTTTGCATGCAATAAAGAACAAGGTTAAACTGAAGCCTGTTTCAAAACGTAAGACCAATGTAAGAGAATGAATGATGGAAAGCACTGTGTTTCAAACTAGCATGTATTGAAAATGTGCCATTGTGCAGAGGGGAAATGTGCTGTTGAGGCACATAGGCCCAAATTCACAAAGGCCTAGCGTCAGGTGGGCATTACCTTTGTAATGCTAACCCAACTCTAAAACTTTTTAGAGATTACCAAACCAAAGCTAATTGGTATTAGGGTTGGTTTGTATAGGAGAGTAATGCAAAGCAGCACAAATCTCTGCTTTTCATTACTTTGCGTCAGGGGGTGTTAGATGGGTGGTACTTGGGCATTCCCATGAACCCACCCATGCTTTTTGATGCTAAACCCTGTCTATAAACATGAGTAGACAGGGTTTAGTGCCAAATGCTAACTGCACTGGAAAGCAGGCGTTAAAAGGAGAAATGTTTCAATTTCTTCTGTTTTTTTACAACTTTGCATGCAAAGGAGTTTCCGTTATCAGAAGTTGGCTTGCAACAGCTGGAAATCAGGGCTTTACATGTGCCAATAATTGCAGGGATTTGAATACTGACATTGTTTGCTTTTTTATAAAGGTTGCAAATGTTGTATTAATAGAAGACAGATGATAGAAAGAGACAGAAAAATAGAAAGGGAATCAGCATTAAATGATCATATCTGTGATGAATAAAGAAAATGCAAAACAATATGAAAGTTTGAAAATAAAGAGAAAAGATTCAACTGCGAATGAGAGTGAACTCTAAAGATTCATTTGTGAAGAAAACTGTGATGATTAAAATAACCAGCAGTTGGGGGCATTGAGATAGTGGTTGTAAAAGTAATAAGAAAAGAATATGGTTTGTAATAAATGTGCAGAATTAACGTATACATTTTGATGACAATAATGTGTCTAAAATGTATAAAACCTAATAAGCATTAATATTTACTTGTACTAGGCCTCAAATTGCTAAAGCAACGCTGCTTGAAAAGCTGAGTTGGTGTGAAATGCTAACACACATAAAATGTTTATTTTTTGACATTTCATGAATGTATTTTTCTTAATGAATAATAGTTGCATAAATGTTTTTATGTATTTCCACAAAATGTTTCTATTTAGCACAAAACCACTGTTAACTCATGGTTAGATTTTGTCATTTCATGGGGTAATGAACACTTCCTACATAGAGATGCAGAGTTTAAAACTTGAACTTTACTTTTTAACTTACTTGTTTTTTTCAGTCAATGATGGTTCTGCTACATGTTTACTTTCGTTGATACAGATGTTTCGACTTCTACATAAAGCAATGTTTAGAGACTTGATATTTTAAAAGCTAAGAAGTATACTATAACACTTGGAAAGATAGACCTGAATGAGACAACATCCACATGAACTCATAATCGCTTGAATTTAGTTGCAAACTTAACATTGCTGTCTATGTACTATTGCATTCCTGAGATAAGACGAGGAGTGATCCTGTTCCTAGGAGAGCATTGAATGCTGATTGGCTGAATGGGTGATAGGAGACAGAAGAAGCAACATGTTGCAAAGCTTAGGAATGTGATGTCTCTGTTAGTGTATGTCCCTAGAGTAGGTTACTACTTCTTTTTTGCCCCACCGCCTATAACGACTTCTCCCTTCTAGCCAGACCCAGACATTATGTCACATTGCTTTGAGACTCTACTGAGTTTCTTGAATCTCTTTTTATGGAAAGTTCTGTTTTGATATTTTGTATCTATTTGAGCTGACTTTAATGTTAAAGCTTTATGCTTTTCTCACTCTTTCGAACTAGAACTCTTTATGGGTTCGACTGACTCCATTTTTACCCGATTCCTTTATGGAAAGCGATTTAATGCATTTCCTATATAACCCGATTAACCAGTATTGAATTTCTATTTCTGTTCATATATTGATGGTTGAGATTAATGTGATTAAACTTATGAACTAATAAAAATGGTGTACTAAAAGATTTGATTAATAAAATCCTTTAAATCATACTAAACTCTCATCATTGACTGAAAAATAGATTAGTGATTGTGATTATAATTTATGTGATGTTCAGCTCTCTTCTTCTCTATAACAATAGAAATGATCCATCGCATTGGAAGTGAGCGGCGGAGAGGTTAACCCTGATGCTGGGAAATCCTGACTTTGAATCCCTACCCTTTTGCTCTACATCATGATAATATTTCACATTTTTGCTGCAAATTCATGTAATTCTGCTACAGCAAATTACATGTGTTGCACCCACCCCTAATCTTTATCCAGAGTCCACGGAAACCACGTATGACCTGCCTTCAGCCTTGAAATCCAAAGATAATGCCAATGACAAAGTTCCTGATTGGATCCAAAATGTTCATAATGACCCAAAATTGCTCACGTTAACTCCATTCTGATGAATAAATATTTAGTTGACTTTCCAAACACCAAGCCTGCCTGGTCTAGGTTATACCTTCTGTCTCGTTCTCCCACCACCATACAATTCCTGTCTCTTTATCTCACTCATGCAGGTTCTTCTTCCTCCTTTCATTCATTTCTGTAAATGTAACTCAGACCTGCCACTGCAGTTTTTGTGCACATTTTGGTGTTGCTATGTTGACCTGGCAAGTGCACCCTCTTGCCAGGCCCTAATCATCTCTTTTCTTACATCTAAGACACCTCAGAGGTAGGCCAAAGGTAGCCTCATGGGGAGGGTTCAGTGTACGTGAAAGGTAGGACATATACGGAGGTGTGTGACATGTCCTGATAGTGAAATACAGTGTGCTTTGTTTTTCACTATTGAAAGGCTATCTGTCCTATAGGATAGAGTGTGATTTCATTTATTACATCTTATAACTATAACTTCCCATTGGGACAAGATAGGAAGCTGGAGTTTGGAATGCCTGAACTCAGAATACAAAAATGCATCTTTTAGTAAAGATGATTTTTATATTGTGTCTTTGAAAAATACCACTTTTAGAAAGTGGGTATTTTCTTGCTTAGCCAGTCAGTGCGCCTCTGCTAGTTTTGTGTATTGACTGTCTGGCTTTAGAGCGACAGGGGCTGGGAATGTGCATTCTCTCTGACAGCCACTGGGGGTGGGCTGAGGGGGGTGATGTGTGCCCTATCTTTCCTGAATGAGTAAGGGCTGGGCTGAATAGACCTGGGCTGCATTTAGAGTAGGAGTGAGGAGATTCCTTTCATGCCCGAATGGGCCTTGTCTGCCTGGGACAATGCTGTCTCGACCTCTTTTAGGGCAGCTGCACCAGAGAGGACAGAACTGGTTTTGGCTGGGCACAGAGCCTCCCTGCCACCAGAGAACAAAGGAAGTAGTGCTATAAATAGTGGGGCCCTGACCCCTCAACTTTAGATCACTTTTGGACTTCAGGGGGAACCTCAGCCAAGAAGAAGAGCTGGAAGAAATTGGAGGAGGAGTACTGCCCCTTTGGTGTGTGCTGTCTGTGGTTGGCCTGAAGTGACTGTTTCTGCCAAGGAGAGGAACTATGTGTGTATATACTGCTTGATAAAGTATCTCTATGGGCTTGGAAATGGAGCTTGCCCCTTGTCCAAGAGGTTGCAGGAACAGAAAAGACCTCACTATCATTCTGGGAACCATCCCTGGAATCGCTGACTTCAGTAGCTGCAGAAGAAAGGGGCAACTGACTCTGTCACTGAGTCCGTCACAGGATTCTACGTCCTGAAGGCCCCGCAAAAGGCACTGCCGCACTTCGCACCGTTTCGTCTTGGTTATCGTCACCGAGCCACTGCTCACATAGCGTCCTGTGGACACCGCATTCCGCACCACTTCGCTTTACCCTGCTGGGACGTCACCAACACGGTTGCTGCCCGAACCGAACATCGACCGGCTCCGTCACCAGCACCGCAACCTGCCAGCACCGCATCCAGCACTGCCTCATCCTGCACCATAAGCCCTGGTCTCACCAACGCCGTCTGGATGATCGTCACTGCCTGTATCTGCATTGTGAGGGCACCGCACCCTGCACAGCTTCCATTTTGTAATGCAACCACGATGGTTGCCCCAACCGACTCACACCAACGTGTCGGCCTCATCAAGAAATATGCCACACTATGCCACATAATGTGTATCTTCTTGCTACAGTATTTAGTCATCCCTTCTGCATAATTTGATCTTCCATTGCTGCATAATTCAAGTGGTCCTGACTTTTGCTATTAAAAGTTTATACATGGACACCCAAGGATGTCCTTGATCTTGACCTAAGGCTAGATCTAAGGGGATATGGTTATTCCAGCTGGCAATGACCATACCTCTTTCTGCCTTAGCACATATTATCCAATAGGTGTCATGTTTATAATATAATATAATATAATATAATATAATATAATATAATATAATATAATTCTGCATCACAAATAGAACAAGCATTGGAAATGCAATAGGTCTCGCATTAGGAAAGTTTAAGCTATTGGGCTTATAAATTACATTTTTTAAATTTATGTTTTGTTTTTTAAAATAGCTAAATTAATAGCTTTGTCATTTACAATGCCAATAGTTATAACTTTTAGCAATTGTGACACCTATAGCATTTGTAATGCAACATGTTTTGTGTTTACGTGACTTAGATGTATTATTACCACTCCAAATGGTGCAACAGTAGGAAAAGTATTGCACTTCGGAGGAGTTACATTTAGTATTTCCACTCTAGTCTGTGCAACAGTAGAGAAAGTTTTAGACTGCAGAGGGCTTACATTTGACATTCCCATTCAAGTTTGTGCAACAGTAGGAAAAGTGTTGGACTTCAGAGGGGTTAAATGTACTATTCTCACACTAGTCTGTGCAATAGTATAGAAAGCGTTGGACTTCAGAGGGGTTAAATGTACTATTCTCACACTAGTCTATGCAATAGTATAGAAAGAATTGAACTTCAGAGGGGTTACATTTACTATTTCTACTCCAGTGTTTGCAACAGTAAGCAAAGATTGGACTCAGAGGGGTAAGATTTTCTATTTCCACTCCACTCTGTGCAACAGTAGGGAAAGCATTGAATTTTGGAGGTGTAAAATGTACTATTCCCACTCCAGTCTGTGCAATAGTAGATACATTACTTCAGTGCAAACACATTGCATAACTGTATTATATTTAATATAAACATTATAATTTAACAATATATAATATTTAACAATATAAACTATATATATATACATATATATATTCACTGAAAAAACCATAGGTTTCACACCAGTTATAGTTAGGAAATAGCATTTAAAAAACCTATTAAATTCACTGAAAAAACCATAGGTTTCACACCAGTTATAGTTAGCTGGAAATGTTACTGACATAAAACCATTGAAATTCCACGTTATAGTTAGTTGGACTCACTATAACTTGCGCGTGTAATGCACTGCTGATGATGTCACATATTACATCACTCATGACATGGTCAGTGACATCACTCATGACACCATCCAGTGAATGTGTGCCTTTCTGAAAAATAAATATGTTTTATATATGTATATGTAAAGGTCGATGGAAGAATAAATGTTAAAATAAGTGTCTTAATGGATGTTTTTTTTTTAAATTGATTGGTTAACTGGCTTATTAAGTGTATTTTAGTGAATACATATATTAGCAAATATTGTTTAAATATTTAAATGTTTGTATCAGTGTTTCAGTTTGTGTATAAGTGGCTGCATGGGTTAATGAGTAGCTACATGTGTGTGTATATGGGTTATTAGATGTTTTTTTAAGTATCAGTATGAGTGTCTGTATGGTTTGGTGGGGGTGTTACTTAGCACATATATGCATCAATGACTGACTCACTGTTTGTATGTGTTTGGAAGACGGCATATGTGCAGGAGTGTATGGATGGATGAGTGTGTATATGTGTGTGTTAGTGAGTGAATGACTGTCTCACTAGTGTCTTTATCAGTAACTACATATGTTTTAATCTAGTATATGTGAGTATTGATGTATATAAGTGAGTGTATGTGAGAGTGAGAGATTGTAAGAGTTCCTGTTTAAATAAGTATGTGTTTCTATTAGTGATTGTTTAAGAGAGTAAGTATGTGTAAGTTTCCTTAGAAGTAAGGTGGTAGTGTGTGTATAGCTGTATATGCAAATAAATGGATGATCAATAGTTTATTTGCATGTGTGAGTATGTGTGTGAGCAACTTTTGGAAGACTGTCGATGTGTTACAGGATGTATAGGTGTATCACTATGTAGAAAAAGACAGTGTAGCTAAACTCTAAGGGCGTAAATACTCCCTGAATCAAAATCCAAAACAGAATAATAGACCCTCTAGAACAATCAAATAAGTGTGTGCTGAAACGAAAATTTATACAAAAATTCTTTAATTTATTTATATCTTGTTTTTAGTATATTTTGTTTGTTATTTATATCCTTTATGCAAAATTCATTCACTTTTTTGATACATTGTTCACATTTAAAAAGAACCTTGATGTGTAATACAAGATATCAAAAACATAGGCAAACAGTTAATTATTTACAATTAAAGGTGTATAGAATTAATAAGTGAGAACAGAAAAATTTTACATAAACACAAGTACATATACACATTAACCCAGTGATATACGAAATATTCAGTTGTTGGTATAATTGATGAAGGCAATGCGGTTGAGTGGAACTACGCGCGTTTCGGCCTGAGGCCTTCGTCAGGTGACCGTCATTCGTATATTGCAAATAAATAAAAAAAGTGATATAACCTAAACAGAAAGGACAAAAACAAAAACATATATAAATATATCTACAGCTCAGACACACATCTTCATTACAGCTATTTACAATTCAGTTTATATTTCTATATTTTTCGGGTCTATTGCAGTTGCTATAAAGCTATACATACAATATTGGCTTTTTGTGCAACCACCAAATTACAGTTAACGCCAGACCATCTAATTTTTATGCTTTCCAGATACATAAGTACATATTTGTTGATTCTTGTACCATATTAGCTAAACTCAAGATCGTCACTTAAAGTGTATCTATTTTACTAACATTTCTAATTTTGATAGTTTTTTTTGGGGATAGGTTCTGTTACCAGCAGTTCCATATTAGGCACTAGAATTTCATGGAGAGAAAAGAGTCCAAAAAAGAGATATAGACATAGATACAGAGAAAAAGGCCTTATACATTCAACACAGAGATACCTTAACTGATGAGATAAAAGGAGGGGGTTTGGGGGGTAGGTGGGGTAGGTTAAAGACCATTTCTACTTACACAACAAAGGGCAGGTTGACGTATCAACACTTTTTCTTCTTATGATGACACATTTAATATCATTTGTCCAGTGTCAGATATTCTGAAAAATAGACATGTACCCATTTTAGTTGATATCCGACTGTGTATTTTTTGTCATAGTATTACCTATTCTATAAGAATACCTTATTTACTCCTGCCACATGGCTTTCTATCCACCAAATCACATGTTGGTTATGGTGAGTCTGGTTGATTGAAGATAGAAGCGAATCTTTGGGATCCTTATTACAGAAAACTGGTTCTAATTTAAGCGAGAACAAGAAAAATTACTATTTATGTAATTTAAGATTCTGTTCATGCAATATAAGTATTTTACTAGGTCCATATTTGATTATATGTTATTCATGCCACAAGACTCTCATTTATCTATTGGGGCAGAGCAATGTGCAGGTGAATACAAATTTTATATCAGAGAAAGATCCTAACATCTTAATATGTCTTAATACTATCTTGATTTATTTGCACACTTTGTAATTTTAATCTCATAGTCACACTTTTAATGGGGAATTAAAGCCTACCTT
This sequence comes from Lissotriton vulgaris, assembly GCF_964263255.1. Lineage (NCBI taxonomy): Eukaryota > Metazoa > Chordata > Amphibia > Caudata > Salamandridae > Lissotriton > Lissotriton vulgaris. Next base: position 685,449,388 of record NC_141697.1, read on the forward strand.
AGATATCCGAAATATTTGCAAAGTATTGTTTTCCCAAGGCAAACCGCCGAAGAGGTACGAGCTTTTAAGTCACTTTCTTTGTAGTCAATCTGAATTTAAAGAGATATAAAAAAGGACAACACTATTGTACTATATAAAGTACCACTATATAGTGCTTCTCAGATCGTGTCTCTTAGTGTCATTACCTTGATCTAGTAGCGCTGTCAGCTGCACAGGCTGAGGATATTTGCCACTGTTAAAGATAATAGAGAATGGAAGCAGTATTAAAATGGGCATACCCATGTTAAGTGTAGTTTTTCTAAATAGAGCCTCTAAATCGACCGACACGATATTGATTGCGAGTTGAACACGTACCTTTGTCTAATGGTGCTCAAGCGTTCTAACGGGGGTTCTGGTTAGCTGATGCTTCCGAAGTCCGCGATCTAAACGGACTGAGCGATTTCGGGCTTTTTATTTGAAGAAACGCGCGTTCGTTTACTAACGTTGCGTAGCTTGCAGCTGTTGCCAATTTCCCCGGGCGCGGCTTGATGACGACTAACGAACGGGTCACGGATCCCAATGTCTTGCATAGAAATCGGAAGCAGACTAGTGTAGAGTTTGAGATATTATAGTTAAGGCTATTAAGTTGCTGGAAAAAAGACTACAGCTTGCTCTTGCTCTTAGTCTCACAAAGCCGAAAACATTATGAAAATCGATATGTATATATCATTTAAAGATATTGTATTTTAGCTGTTAAAGTTAATAGGCAAGGGTGTGTTTATAATTGTGGACAATTTGCATTTATATTCAGGTGATATATGATGTTTAAATAATGGCACATTTACTCTATTTAACAGTTCTCAACAAAATTAAAGTCAGGTACATTCTTTTTTTTAAAAATATGTACATACTCCCATTTAAAGACCTCACATAGTAGCCGACATAATTGTTAGGAAAGGATGTGTTTATATTCAGACTATATTTGATGTTTGAATAGTGGTATATGTACTTTGTTTTTCAATTTAGTACATGGTTAAAGTCAAATACATCCCTTTTATTTAAGCTTATAATCAAATGATGTTATTAAAGGATAGCTTGCTGCCATGGAATTTCAGAATTAAGTCCTAATTTGAACGTGTCCAAAGTAAATATCCAAAATACTTCACGTTTGCGACGGATTTTATCTGTGTTAATGCCAGCTTTAGCCACGATTTTTTCTAAGACTATCCAACGGATGTCATCAGGTTTGTGGTCCTTATCTAGATAGTGCGATACTAAAGGGGCAGTTAACTTTTGTGTACGTATCGCTGATTTGTGTTCCGTAATTCTAGTATTTACAGAACGTGACGATTCACCCACATAGCCTTTATTGCAAGGACAAATTAAAAGATAAACAATGTTCGCAGTTTTGCAATTTGTCATAGTTGATAGGGGAATAGCTGTATTATTGAAGGTAAATTCAGCAGTTTCAATGGCTTGTGGACAGATTTTACAAGTACCACATCTATAATTTCCAATCACTGGAGCCCCAGTGATGATATCTCTTTGACTCAAGGCCTTCTGAGTTGGCATCCTTGATCTGACAACTATATCCTTGATATTTTTGTTTTTCTTATATGCGAAAAGGGGTTTATTTATACTTTCAATACCACTTTTGTTGACATTAAGGATATGCCAATTTGCATACAGGATTTGTTGAATTTGTTTATTTAACATGGAGTGCCTAGTTACAAATACTAAACTAGCATCTCGTTTTTTGTTAGTGCCTGTAAGAAGGTGTTGACGGTCATAATACCTAGCTCTTTTAAAAGAGTCACGTATTAATCTGTTAGGGTAACCACGTTCAAGAAACTTTTCCTTCATTATAGTAGCTCTCTGGTCATAGTCAATTAACCTAGTACAATTTCTCCTCAGTCTCAGAAATTGACTGAAGGGAATGCTGTCTTTCTGAGACGAGGGGTGGAAGCTACTATAATGAAGGAGAGTGTTGCGTGCTGTTGGTTTAGTGAAAAGGTCCATAATCAACTTTCCTTCATCATGTCTAATACTCAAATCCAGAAATTCAATTTCTGAGTTACTTTTTTTCTCTGTAAATTTCAAATTTGGGTCGCAAGCATTCAACCACGATACAAATTCTTCTAGAACATCCTCATTGTCGTCCCAAACGAAAATGATATCGTCAATAAAGCGTGACCAATAAAAAACCGATTCAAAAAAAGGTGCGACCTCATTGAAAACAAATTTTTCCTCAAAAAGAGCCACATAAATATTGGCGATCGTCGGAGCACAGGAAGCACCCATACTGACTCCTCTAATTTGTTTATAAAGTTGTCCTGCAAATTCAAAAATGTTGTTATCCAAAATAATTTGGAGGCAGTCCAGAATGAATGACATGTTACAATCAATGTTGTATGATTCAATAAACCACTTAGTGGCTTCCATTGCACCAATGCAAGGAATATTGGAATAGAGGCTCTCTACGTCCAGTGTTACCATCCACTGACGGTGAGCGTTAAAAGAGGTGCCTTCAAGTTGGGTGATCACATTCCTAGTATCTTTAATGTGACCTGGTATTTTCTCTATGTGTGGACGTAAAATGGCATCTATATACTTTGAGATGGGTTCTGTCACACTCCCGATGGTTGTAACTATAGGGCGTAGCGGGGGATCTTGTTCATTTTTATGAACTTTTGGGATCCCATATATACTAGCCATTTTTGGGTTTCCTATATTCATATAATCATGCTCTTTTTGACAGATGTCTCCCTTGCTTAACGCTTTGGAGGTTAATCTAGTGATCTTATTTTTAATGATGCTTGTTGGATCTTTAGTGATTTTTGAATAGTATTTTGTATCATTAAGCATATTTTCCATTTTTTCGATGTAGTTTGTGGTGTCAAAAATGGCTATACCCCCTCCCTTGTCACAACTTTTCACAATAGTTTGAGTTGATTCTTTCAGTTGTAACAAAGCATTGTGTTCATCAACGGAGATATTATAAGGGGTATGTGGTATATACTTGGTGATATTTTGCAATTTAGAGGTCACAATTTTTTCAAAAATTCCTATTTCTGGGTCAACTTGATCCAGAGACGGAGTAAAGGTCGATTTCAGTGACAGGCCAGATCTATTTAGTTCTGGCAACTCATTTCCTTGGTGGGAGAAAAATTTTTTTAATCGTATTTTGCGAAAAAAACTTATCATATCATTGAATAGTTCGAACTTATTTAGGCCAGAGTGCGGGACAAACGAGAGACCTCTCGAGAGTACTGCAAGGGTAGCTGAGTCGGTGTTATGACTACTCAGATTGAAGATAGGTATTGTATTCATTGTCTCCAATACCTTGCATTTCTTGTTTCCAAATATCTCTCCGTATTCTGTTGATTGTCCTGGAATTGGGGCTGATAAGGGCCCTGAGGTTGATATGTTTGATTCGGTGGGTATTGATCTTGTGGTGGATATTGTTGATTGTACTGATATTGTTGTGGTTGCTGATATTGGGGTTGGTAATTCGGTCTCCAATTTCTTCTCGCTTGACGTCTCCCTAAAAAAGGTCTATAACCTCGATTGGATCTGAAACGGTTGCCCCTAGGTTGATACGGTGGCATACTAGAGTTACTTCCTGAATCCGAGGAGTTGGAAAAGGTGGAATACTTTTTTGATCTAGAGTCTGTAGGGGTATTATATTCTGGGTCATTTTCGCTTTGCTGGGCATAGAAATTGTCTGCTAAGTATGGATATGCTTTTTCCATACTAAAAAAATGTAGATCTTTCTGATATTTATCCATTTTACGCTTATATAGATAGTCACTGTATGAATTTAGGTCCATCTCCACATTTTCTAACTTTTTTTTGATGTCCGTGATTATTGTAGAGTTTTTGATCTTATCTTCGAGTTCTGCAATCTCTTTGGCTAATTCATCTAGAACCTCTCTGACTGTTTCTACTATAAGCATCATGTGGTCCCTTGAACATCTATTGGAGATGAGGGACCAACGTTCAAGGAAGTGTTTTAAATGGATAAATAGCCCTGGAATGTTCTTTACCTGAAGGCCCTGTGGGATAACTCCTGCTTTCAAGTAGTCTAAAATAAACTTACCATGTAACTCAGTTCTTTTACTTTTCTTTTTCAGGGCTAGTAATTTTAGTAAATCTTCACATTTCTCATTATTTGATGTGTGTCTGGTGTCAAAACTAACCGAAGAACCTACCATAGAGGCAAATTCTTCGTCGCTAAAGCCATGAGATTTAAGTGAGGCCATAATAGGTATGATGACTGACTTTAGTATCAGTAGGGTGATGAAGTTACAAGGGGTGAAAAGGACAACAGTAAGATAAAGAAAAGAAATATAGATATGTGAAAAACGGAACTGCTGGATAAATTACCCAAGAAAAATATCAAGGTGTATAAGGATAAGTCAATTATACATAGATCTGGCAAGACAGGAAAATAAAGTAAACAACGTGTTCTAATATTTCAAATACAAAAAGTACTTAAATATTATAGCAAATTGAAAAAATGATTGTACAAAGCAAACCCCTCATGGACAGGCCATGAGTATAAATTCTATGAGAAAGAAGGGGCCCCTACAATGTATACAGTTAGCTACTCGTAGGGAAGGTAAACTATGTAGAAAAAGACAGTGTAGCTAAACTCTAAGGGCGTAAATACTCCCTGAATCAAAATCCAAAACAGAATAATAGACCCTCTAGAACAATCAAATAAGTGTGTGCTGAAACGAAAATTTATACAAAAATTCTTTAATTTATTTATATCTTGTTTTTAGTATATTTTGTTTGTTATTTATATCCTTTATGCAAAATTCATTCACTTTTTTGATACATTGTTCACATTTAAAAAGAACCTTGATGTGTAATACAAGATATCAAAAACATAGGCAAACAGTTAATTATTTACAATTAAAGGTGTATAGAATTAATAAGTGAGAACAGAAAAATTTTACATAAACACAAGTACATATACACATTAACCCAGTGATATACGAAATATTCAGTTGTTGGTATAATTGATGAAGGCAATGCGGTTGAGTGGAACTACGCGCGTTTCGGCCTGAGGCCTTCGTCAGGTGACCGTCATTCGTATATTGCAAATAAATAAAAAAAGTGATATAACCTAAACAGAAAGGACAAAAACAAAAACATATATAAATATATCTACAGCTCAGACACACATCTTCATTACAGCTATTTACAATTCAGTTTATATTTCTATATTTTTCGGGTCTATTGCAGTTGCTATAAAGCTATACATACAATATTGGCTTTTTGTGCAACCACCAAATTACAGTTAACGCCAGACCATCTAATTTTTATGCTTTCCAGATACATAAGTACATATTTGTTGATTCTTGTACCATATTAGCTAAACTCAAGATCGTCACTTAAAGTGTATCTATTTTACTAACATTTCTAATTTTGATAGTTTTTTTGGGGGATAGGTTCTGTTACCAGCAGTTCCATATTAGGCACTAGAATTTCATGGAGAGAAAAGAGTCCAAAAAAGAGATATAGACATAGATACAGAGAAAAAGGCCTTATACATTCAACACAGAGATACCTTAACTGATGAGATAAAAGGAGGGGGTTTGGGGGGTAGGTGGGGTAGGTTAAAGACCATTTCTACTTACACAACAAAGGGCAGGTTGACGTATCAACACTTTTTCTTCTTATGATGACACATTTAATATCATTTGTCCAGTGTCAGATATTCTGAAAAATAGACATGTACCCATTTTAGTTGATATCCGACTGTGTATTTTTTGTCATAGTATTACCTATTCTATAAGAATACCTTATTTACTCCTGCCACATGGCTTTCTATCCACCAAATCACATGTTGGTTATGGTGAGTCTGGTTGATTGAAGATAGAAGCGAATCTTTGGGATCCTTATTACAGAAAACTGGTTCTAATTTAAGCGAGAACAAGAAAAATTACTATTTATGTAATTTAAGATTCTGTTCATGCAATATAAGTATTTTACTAGGTCCATATTTGATTATATGTTATTCATGCCACAAGACTCTCATTTATCTATTGGGGCAGAGCAATGTGCAGGTGAATACAAATTTTATATCAGAGAAAGATCCTAACATCTTAATATGTCTTAATACTATCTTGATTTATTTGCACACTTTGCAATTTTAATCTCATAGTCACACTTTTAATGGGGAATTAAAGCCTACCTTAGATATCCGAAATATTTGCAAAGTATTGTTTTCCCAAGGCAAACCGCCGAAGAGGTACGAGCTTTTAAGTCACTTTCTTTGTAGTCAATCTGAATTTAAAGAGATATAAAAAAGGACAACACTATTGTACTATATAAAGTACCACTATATAGTGCTTCTCAGATCGTGTCTCTTAGTGTCATTACCTTGATCTAGTAGCGCTGTCAGCTGCACAGGCTGAGGATATTTGCCACTGTTAAAGATAATAGAGAATGGAAGCAGTATTAAAATGGGCATACCCATGTTAAGTGTAGTTTTTCTAAATAGAGCCTCTAAATCGACCGACACGATATTGATTGCGAGTTGAACACGTACCTTTGTCTAATGGTGCTCAAGCGTTCTAACGGGGGTTCTGGTTAGCTGATGCTTCCGAAGTCCGCGATCTAAACGGACTGAGCGATTTCGGGCTTTTTATTTGAAGAAACGCGCGTTCGTTTACTAACGTTGCGTAGCTTGCAGCTGTTGCCAATTTCCCCGGGCGCGGCTTGATGACGACTAACGAACGGGTCACGGATCCCAATGTCTTGCATAGAAATCGGAAGCAGACTAGTGTAGAGTTTGAGATATTATAGTTAAGGCTATTAAGTTGCTGGAAAAAAGACTACAGCTTGCTCTTGCTCTTAGTCTCACAAAGCCGAAAACATTATGAAAATCGATATGTATATATCATTTAAAGATATTGTATTTTAGCTGTTAAAGTTAATAGGCAAGGGTGTGTTTATAATTGTGGACAATTTGCATTTATATTCAGGTGATATATGATGTTTAAATAATGGCACATTTACTCTATTTAACAGTTCTCAACAAAATTAAAGTCAGGTACATTCTTTTTTTTAAAAATATGTACATACTCCCATTTAAAGACCTCACATAGTAGCCGACATAATTGTTAGGAAAGGATGTGTTTATATTCAGACTATATTTGATGTTTGAATAGTGGTATATGTACTTTGTTTTTCAATTTAGTACATGGTTAAAGTCAAATACATCCCTTTTATTTAAGCTTATAATCAAATGATGTTATTAAAGGATAGCTTGCTGCCATGGAATTTCAGAATTAAGTCCTAATTTGAACGTGTCCAAAGTAAATATCCAAAATACTTCATGTTTGCGACGGATTTTATCTGTGTTAATGCCAGCTTTAGCCACGATTTTTTCTAAGACTATCCAACGGATGTCATCAGGTTTGTGGTCCTTATCTAGATAGTGCGATACTAAAGGGGCAGTTAACTTTTGTGTACGTATCGCTGATTTGTGTTCCGTAATTCTAGTATTTACAGAACGTGACGATTCACCCACATAGCCTTTATTGCAAGGACAAATTAAAAGATAAACAATGTTCGCAGTTTTGCAATTTGTCATAGTTGATAGGGGAATAGCTGTATTATTGAAGGTAAATTCAGCAGTTTCAATGGCTTGTGGACAGATTTTACAAGTACCACATCTATAATTTCCAATCACTGGAGCCCCAGTGATGATATCTCTTTGGTGTATCACTACATATGATGAGTGAGTATATGTATGAGTGACTATATAGAACTGTTTGTGAATTAGTGGATGTGTATATAAATGGTGGAATTACTGAATTGGTTGTTGTAACTGGTATGGGTAACTCCTTTTTTTTGAAAATTTTAGTTTCTATTTTTGAATATGTGTTTCAAGGGTTACAGTGAAAGGAGGTCTGTCACTCTGTCACAAGGATGGTGTCATCAGTGATGTCATGAGTGATGTCACTGACCATGTCATGAGTGATGTAATATGTGACGTCATCAGCTGTGCATTACACGCGCAAGTTATAGTGAGTCCAACTAACTATAACGTGGAATTTCAATGGTTTTATGTCAGTAAAATTTCCGGCTAACTATAACTGGTGTGAAACCTATGGTTTTTTCAGTGAATTTAATAGGTTTTTTAAATGCTATTTCCTAACTATAACTGGTGTGAAACCTATGGTTTTTTCAGTGAATTTCATAGGTTTTTTAATGCTAATTCCTAACTATAACTGGTGTGAAACCTATGTTTTTTTCAGTGAATTTCAAAGGTTTTTTAAATAATAATCCCTAACTATAAGTCTCAGTTTATAAGTAAGACTGTTAGCGCTCTAGTTGTTCTTTAGAACACTCTGTGACATTCTGTCATTGGGCTATTTTTGGGCTACATCTGGCTGATATTTGGGCTACATTTGTTTTTTTTTGTCTCTGGTGGCCATCTTTGGGCTACATTGGGCTACATTTGGGCTCAAACATATATATAGCCCAATGTAGCACAATATATATTTTTTTCAAAGTAAAAACCACTTGAGCATATATCTTGAGACATAGCAAAGGCACATCGGGCTACCAGTCCCTACAATTTTGCCAATTTATATATATTTATTTTATTTTTTTTTGCCTTGGAGCGCTCCCTGTGCGCGCCCCGGTGAGCGCTCCGGAAAGCGTAGTTTTATGACGCGCCCCGGGGCGCACACCGGGGAGTGTCCCGGAAGCGCCAATATCGCGAACGAAAACATGATCGTGACGTATCGTGTAGCCGCGACCGCGTGATACACACGGCGTAAACGCACCCGGAAGCACTCGAGCGAATACCATCGCGCAACGTAGGCGTCCGACGCGCTAACGCGACGCGCCCCTGGGCGCGCCCCGGGGTGCGTAGCGTAAGAGCGTCGGGTCATGTGACCTGAAAATAACACTTTTTATTGGTTCATAACAGTTTTGGTTTCATAATGATGAAGCCCCTGGTCATGTGACCTGAAAATAACACTTTTCATTGGTTCAATACATTTTTTTTTCCAAAAGGATGAAAGACCCCACCTTTTTTCCTTATTATGACTTTGTCCTTTGACTTAGGAAGACCTGTTTGTACCTCTCTGTACCTTTTTGATCTTTATAATGGCTTCAGTAGCAGCAGCAGCTGGTGCATCTGCACCACCACCACAACCACCAAGAGGACCACCAAAAGATATAATTGGTGGTCTACTAGAGGAGGAAGAGGAGGAGGAGGAGGAAGAAAGGAGAAGATGGCTTGATGAACAAAATACCCCATACCAGCCAAGACCACACATTATATGGGAGTTTTTTTCCATCCCACAGGGGAAGAAAAAAGTAAATGCAGCCAAGGTGACTTGCAAAATCTGTGGCGTGGAACTTTCCAGGGGAAAACCGAACAAGAAATATTCATTTGGAAACAACACGATGATACGTCACATGCAGAGCAAGCATCCAATAAATTATTCTGCTGCAGAGATGAGGGAACTGGCCAGTAACCCTCCCCAATCCACAAGCACCACCTCAAAAAGGAAGAAACACACTCCGTCTGCACCAGAGGAAAGTGAGACGATGCTGTGCATTCAGCCACGATTTGCAGATTTCCGAATTATCTGTAAATATTGTGGGAAGACCATCTCCTACGGAGAACAAATCGTAAAGCTCATCGTCCTTGCTGGGGACAACCATAAATGCCCCAATCAACCCTAATTATTTCTTTTCTTTTTTTTTTTTTTTTTTTTGCTCCAAATGAGCCTTTTTCAATTCCCTGTTTTTTCGTTTCTCCCCATGAAAAATACAAAAAAATATATAAAACTGTTCAGAAAACCCCAAAAAAGTACAAAATGTTAAAAAAACAACAAAAAAATAAAACAACAAAAAGAAGAAAAAAAACAGTTCTTTTTAGAACTACCTCCAATTTATAAAAAAAGGCTACATTTTAAAAAAAACTCTATTATTCATTTTTCCCCATGGGACGCTCCCCGGTGCGCGTACCGGGCGCTCCCCCCGTGCAAATCAAAATTTTTTTTTTACCGAGACACAAGATGGCGGCCGCTCCGGACTGTTTTGAATGCTTACAGACACCCAAGAGCCAATCAGCTTTCTGTGCGCAAGTCGCGTGGCGCGCCCGGAGCGCTCCCCGGAGCGCGTACCGGGGCGCTGCCATAGATATATATATTTTTTTGAACCTAAATTACTCAAAATCCACTGGAGCACATATCTTGAGACATAGCAAAGGCACATCGGGCTACCAGCCCCTACAATTTTGCCAAGTTTCGTGGAAATCCAATCAGCCGTTCGGGCTAAAAGTGAGTTCGACCGCCCTAGGGAAATTAACCTGCGGAAAACGCGTTTTGGGACCCCCCCTTTTATCTTAGCCCCCGCTTGAAGCATCCCCCCCAAACTTTCAGGGAAGGACCGGAGCTCGACGAGGCCATTTTGAGGAAATTTTCAGGCAGATTCGTTAACCGGCGCCAAAGTTATTCCAAATAGAATTTTGAGATTTTGCATTGAAAAAAATCCTAACTATAACTACCTACTGGCGACCGCCAGTAGGTAATATATATATATATATATATATATATACATATATATATATATATATATATATATATATATATATATATATTCAATGAAAAAACCATAGGTTATAGACCATATATAGTTAGGGATTAGCATTTAAAAAACCTTATTTTATTTGCACAAAACCATTGAAATTCCATATATAGTTAGAAGCGCTAACTATATATCGCGCACCCGCAATCCACTGCTGATGATGTCACATATTACATCATTCATGACATGGTCAGTGACATCACTGATGACATCACTGATGACATCTCAAATGACATCACTGATGACATCTCAAATGACATCACTGATGACATCACTGATGACATCTCATTTGACATTACTGATCACATCACTGATGATATCATTCATGTGATAATACGATGAACCTCTTCAGACTCTAATATAACCTTAGATACAATCAGTGTAAACAGACACTCACAGACTGTCACTCATCCATGGAGTTACTCACACACCTAGTCAGTCATGCAAAGAATCAATCACACCTCCATTTCCTCAACTATACAGTTATACAAACTTTACTTATTCAAACATATACTAACACATATTTACTCTCTTATACAATCCCTGATACAAGTTCACAATGATCCATACAGCCACTCACACATTCACTGGCTCTTATGCACAGTTATTTATATATGTCAACTCTCACGTGTACTGTGTTTTACATATGTACTTACTTTGACATGTAGCACTGAGATATCCATTCACTCACCAATACACTCATGCACACAGTCAACCGCCCATACAGCTGTTTCCACATGCACTTTTGAAACCATACATCTAGTGAATCAACTGCTCACACATCTATGCACAGAGTCATACACCTCCCAGCCACCCACACACACACTCAGTCTCCCATACAAATACTTGGGCAACCAATCAATAACCCATATAGTTACTCATATAGCTACTTATCAACACATGCAACAGTTTACAGAACAACAGACATAATGATGCACAAATTAAGACAGTTTAGTCACTAACCCATGCACTCAGTGAGACACATTTAATCACTCACTCATACAGTCAGTCATGCACCTACTAAATCCTTCATCCAGTCACTTATACATCCACTCATTCTTCAATATGTAAGACATATTTTAACTTTACAGAAACATACAGTCACTGGATGTTGTCATCAGTGATGTCATCAGTGATGTCATTTGAGATGTCATCAGTGATGTCATCAGTGATGTCACTGACCATGTCATGAATGATGTAATATGTGACATCATCAGCAGTGGATTGCGGGTGCGCGATATATAGTTAGCGCTTCTAACTATATATGGAATTTCAATGGTTTTGTGCAAATAAAATAAGGTTTTTTAAATGCTAATCCCTAACTATATATGGTCTATAACCTATGGTTTTTTCATTGAATTTCAATGGTTTTTTAAAAGCTAATATCTGTAGCTGTACAATGTATTGTTCTTTAAATTTTGAAATATATTTTTCATGTTCTTTAGACAATTTTTTTAAAACATTTTTTTTTGTTCCGCTCCCAGTCCGCGAACCGGTCTGCTTCCCGTTAGCTCAATTTAAAGCCGCGGCTTAGTACGCGAACCGGTCAACGTTCCTTTAGCGTAACTGTTACGTTTGCATGACGTTTTGCGTTATCGCGTAATACGTCGTTGGACGCGCCAAGTTAGCGGACCCGGAAGTGGACCGGAAAGCGGAGCAAAGCGCGAAACGTAAACACAGCAGGTCATGTGACTCGAAAATAACACTTTTCATTGGTTCATTTCACTTTTGGTTTCCTAATGATGTAATACTTGGTCATGTGATATAAAATTAACACTTTTCATTGGTTTAGAATTTTTCCTTCTCCCAAATGATGAAAACCCCTCCTTCTTTCCTCACTCTGACTTTCATCTTGGTGAGAGAAAGACCTTTTTTGATTCATCAGCAATGGCTTCAATGGTTGCTTCTGCCAGTGTGCCCCCACCACCTCCTCCACCTCCTCATGGGAAGAAAAGACTACCTGCTTCACTAATTATAGAAGAGGAGGAAAATCAAGAAGAGGAAGAACAGCAAGAAAATGACGAGTTTTTGCCAGAGGAGCCCAGAAGATATAATAGGAAAGAAAATTATATCTGGCAATTTTTTAAATTTCCTGCTGACCAAAAGAAAGTAAATGCCAGATACGTCTTTTGTCGCATTTGCGACGAACGACTTTCAAGGGGCACAGACAAAAAGTACAGTTTTGGCAATCATACAATGCACAGGCACATGAGTCGATGGCACCCTAACAATTACAGCAATGCCCAACTTCGCGACCAACAACAAAATCCGCCAGAAATGGCAAGAAGATCTGTTGTTCAGGAGGTATCGGGACCGGAGGCGAGGGAGGTGATCCCGAACATCCAAATCAACATGGGAGAAGTGAAGCAAGTCTGTGTGTGGTGCAACCAGACACTTTGCTACCGCGAAAGTAGCATTACCCTGATAATGAGAGCCATCACCAATCATGTGTGCCCAAAACGCCCCAAAAAGTAAATTCTTTTTTTTTTTGTTGCTCCTGTTGAGCCGTCTTCGATGAATCATTTTTGTTTCCCCCCCTCCCCCCCAAAAATAAAAAAAAATACAAAATGTTCAGAAAAAAACAAAAAAATATAAAAAATGTTCAGAAAACTAATAAAAAAAATTTAAAACAACAAAAACAAAAAAAAACAGTTCTTTTCAGAACTACCTCCCCATTATTAAAAAAATTGGTAGAATTCTTTGAACTCTGCCAAGCTCTATTTCTATTAGTTCGCTACCAGTTCGCACTCCGGTACGCGTACTTTGAGCGTACCAAAAAAAAAAATTTTTTAAAAAAAGGAACAGTAAGTATAAGGAAAGGAAACAGACAGTTATGTTACAAAAAAAGACAGCTATAGGGAGTAAAGAAAAGATACTGTTACCCGCAATTCACTTCTGATCATGTCATATATTACATAATTTTTTACATGGTCAGTGAGATCATCAGCAGTGGATTGCGAGTAACAGTTTTTTCTGTTTACTTCCTATAGTTGTCTTTCTTGTAACATAAATGTCTTTTCCTATCCTTATACTTACTGTTCTTGTTTTTAAAATTTTTGGAGATCATTCAGAAACAGTAACATTAATAGAGACAGAATTAGTGAATAATAATGAAGAAGTATGAGAAGAGAGGGACTGAGAAAAATACTGGAAGGAATAGAAAAATTAAGTAATAGAGAAAGGAAGGAGAGAAGTAGCAAACACAGGAAAGTAAAGATTAAAGAAATGAAGCAGTAGAACTAATAGATGTTAAATGTGATAGATTAAATGATTGAGTGAGGGTGACGATAAGGTGTGTCCTCTCTAAAAGTTTGTTTAAGGTGAACCGTACTCTGGGTTGCATATCAAATTTATGCTTGTTGAAGAATACAGACGAGATAATAGATGTGAAGACCTACCATTGCAGTAAAACATGCCCATTTATTACATCAATCATAACATAGTCAGTGACATCATCAGCAGTGGAATGTAGGTTAAAAAAGTAGAAAACATTTACCTTATAATTCATGTTAACTTTTCAAGCAAATTTTTCATACATTCAATCTGTAAAAGAGAGAACAAACATTTCCAAAAATATTAAAACATGTATTTAAAAATTAGAAAAAAGAAGGGAAAAGGTTCAAGAAGAAACAGTTTTTAAACAACTTTGACATTTACAGAAACCTCTACTTCCCTACGACCCCTACACAATCCTAAAGATATTTATTTTAAAAAAACAGTATCTTCATGCTGATGAAATGAGGCCTATTTTGAAACATGATGCTTCTTTTGCATTGCTTATGTCTCACAATAGTGATGCAATAACAGCGCAAAAGAGATGTAAAGCCATCATAAAATTGTGTCAAACATTTTAAATGATTGTTTTAGGATGCAAATAAGATGTGTGCTTTCAAGAGCTTTCTTTGAGGTGAGGCCTATTTCTTTTTTTTAAAAAAAAACAATACCTAGAAGTACAGCACTGTAAGCATTAAAATTGACACTTACAGAAGACTCTGCTTCTCCATATCTACCTCACATTTCTAAATATATATCATAATTTCAAAAAGCATAACATTAATTATACATGTTAAATGGTTTATTTTTGCTGTTCTCAGAATGTATCAAATTTCACTTAAATCAGTGACTTGAAGGTATTCATCATGTAACAGCGGGAAAAAAAAAACACAATCAAAATGACTGTGTTTAAAAAACCCATACAACCTTCGAAATCTGATTTCAAAACTCCTTAAAATTAACTTACTTTCAATGACGTCGAACGATCTCCTATGAACAGCATCCACTCTGTTGTGCTACAAATATTTTCAGCCCGCCACTTTCTGAAAGAAAACCTCCATCGATACGTAAAATATGTTACATAGAAAAAAAGACTTCTCTCATTATATCACATGTTTCCACTAGGCCAAATCATGTTGCCGCGATTCGCAAGTCTTGTTATTCTTCCAATCAAATCCCGACATTTTCTATTTTCGCAACTTTCAAAAATAAAATATTTGAGATTATTTTCACAATCCTGGACTACTAATAACTTACTCTTCTTTGTCACTCATGTTCTCCTTTTCCTATGACACTGATACTGCTTACTATGAAGCAGACTTACTTGCATTAGGTTTATATAGTTGGATTTTTAATCTAGACAGCATTGCAGACTTACATTCCCTCTACTTAAAATTTTGGTTTTAAAAACACCAGGTAAGAATTTTTAAGGTCAAACGGCAATTTTTTTTTGAACGTTACAACGGAATCATTACAGAATGACCAGCCGTTTCCAGACTTTAAGTAAGCTGTATAATGTCCTGATGTTGTTGATGGACCATCGTGATAGATAATTGCTACAGTAACAAAAGTCCTCCCTGATATTGACAGCTGAGAAGCCACAAATTTTTTTATTAAAGTTGACAATTTTGATCCATCAGGCCTACAACGTTGGATCATTAAAATGACATACTGGCCATATCTACGTATAAATAATGTTGACATCATATCACATTTACATTGGCTACACTCCATGTTGTGATCCGCTGCATTTACTAGCTTATTAAAGGAGACTGATTTACTGTCTGGCAAAGTTAAATATATAAATCTTTCTGAGTCTACACTAGTAGTACTTGATACCATACAGTTCTCGCAGTCATGCTGCCATTGATAAGAAAGCCCAAACAGGTGATCTACATCTACACCCTCAACTTGCAATATATCAAGCATATACATTAAAAACTCCTGACAATCTTGCTGATTATTTTCAGAGAAGTCTGTTTGACCTGAACATTCATCTAACAGATAACGAACTTCAGACACACTTTCTACTTTTGTTCGATCAGTGCTACATTTCTCGAAAACAGAATTCAACAAACAGCATAAAATTTGTTCAGAATTCAACAGAATCTGTTCTTTTAAACTCTCTAGTGAAAAGAGAACATTAACCACTACATTTGCATAGCAGTTGACACCAGAACTGTTTTCAAATTGAAAACCGACAACATCTTCAACAGAATCCACTTTCTTTCTGCTAACAATTTTCGGTTCATTGACTTTTAGTCTTTTTGCAACAACCTCCCTACTATTACTGCTATTTCTACGTTTGCGGCCTACCACACGTTTCTCAAACAAAGGATATTGAGGCAAATGTGGCGCATACTCTCTTCTTAACCTATTGTATTCCTTAACACAATCTAGATCCGCACAAATGTTTGTGACATCACAGTCAATCAAGTACAATCCCGATAAAGTTCTAACTCGTGACAATGCCACATATGCCATACCCTCCTTGAACACAGAACTGCCAATATTCACCAATGCACAGTCTACACTTAAACCTTGCGATTTATGGATTGTCACCGCATATGCCAAGCAAACAGGAAACTGTTTACGGCGAACATATAAATCTTTAACAAGCAAAAACCTAGCAGAACAACGACCAATTTGCTGTACTTCCTCAATGCCATCAAATTTAATTTTTAAAAATTCTATTCCATCTCTATTTCTGTATTTCTCAAAATCAACAACATTACCCATTGATCCATTTACCAGACCTCTTTCTACATGTAAATTCCTTCTCAAAATAATTCGGCAATTTAAACACACATTCAAAGTCTTTTCAAAACCCGCTGTTTTAGATATAGTCTTCTCTAATGAATCCAATTTTGATTTCAAATTGTCTGACAAAATAATTGTTGATCCCATATGCTCTAATTTGTCGATAGCTTCAAGTTTCACAATCTCTTGCTTTTCTAAATTCAACATTTTGTTGTTGAAGATGGCACATTCTGCAAGAGTTGGCATGAGACATATCCCGGATTTCTTCTCAGTAATTTTCTGAAAAATATTCTCAGGCACAATCTCTTGTTTGGGATATAAATTTGACAGTAATCGTGCATTTAAAGCTTCTTTCCCATGCTCGGTCACTTTTCCAATTCTAATATCTTGTAGAATATTCTTGTAATCTTCATCCTTTGCCTGACGCATATTTTGATGCAGTTCTGCATAATTGAAGTTTAACCATATATTGACGTTGCCAATGCTCCCTAGGCACTTCCTGGTATCTTCATGCGTGAGTATTTTGAACACAGGTTGACCTTTTACTGGTGTCAGCTGCAGAAGATCTCCGAAAACAATGATGTGTTTCCCACCAAATAACACATCATATTCAGTTTTAAGTACTTCTTGCATTCTCAAATGCACAAAGGCAAGCATGACATTGGAAACCATGCTTACTTCGTCAATGATAAGTAGTTTCATTTTCCTCAAGACTCTTGAAACTTCACAGCAAGCATCTCCAGATAACTTGTTGTATTGTAATTTGTTGTCATGCTCCACCGGCAGCATCAGTAGACGATGCAAAGTAATACCTTTAATGTTATGTGCTGCCAGTCCAGTAGGAGCGGTGACAACACAAGACAGCGATGACTCAGTCCTTTCCTGCAAATAACAAGAGATTGCTTTAATGAGGAAACTTTTTCCAGTTCCCGCTTCTCCACTCACGTACAGTCGGACAGGCTTCAACGATGTACATGAGCACTTGTTCTTCTCATGACTTAATCCGTGCTCAATTTCCGTGGTAACTTCATCATATATTTTCCTCTGCTCAACGTTGAGTTGTTTTTCCAAGTCTTCTAAGTTAACTGAATCCTCCTGAGCATGTGCCATGGCTCTTTCCACTTCATTCATAGCAGTGGCAGCTTCATTTTCGATAATAGCTCCTCCAAGTGGATCTTGACTCAATGAAACAGAACTCTGACTGTCCTGAGAACTGTCTCTGGCAATCTCGGCTGCAATCGTTGCTTCCTGCTCAATTTCCAAAGTTAGCATTTCTTGATATTTAGAAAAAGCAGGACATTCTATGGACTCCTTGGCTGCATTGAAAGAGTCTTCGTAACAGAGGAAATCTCCAAGCAGTTCCTCTTCTGCACGCCAAGGCTTGAAAAGTTGCAAAAGTGCTAAATAAAAAAACTCCTTTTTTTCTGGAGATTCACCACTCAATTTTCGATGGTTTACTAATTGGCATTTTCTTTGCTTGACCAGGCATCCCTCACTTCCAATTACAGCATACACTCCTTTCTCAATATCTTCTTTGATGTTCCTCTTGAATATATAATTTTGGAGAACCTCATATAGACAAACATTCTCAAGGTGACTGCTTCGATTTGGATAATATGTATCCAACATGTTGGTCTTCAAAATGTCGGTACTGTTTGGTTCCTTTTCTGCCAAATACTCAATTTCCCGGACAGGTTTTAGAACTCGATTTCGCGTTGCAGCAAGACCAAGACTCGCCCAAACGAGACTCCTGGATTTGGCATAGAGACTTGCTGAAGACAACCGGTCAGAACATTCGTAAGCTCCGATTTCTCGATGCGACAACATCTTCAGACTGAAACTGTACAACTTCTTGCTGAGGCTCTTTTCATGAGAAATGTCCTCCCACATATCCTTCAGTTCGGTCTTTTCTTTTTTGGTGATGTAAGATGTCACATACCGAGCCACAGCCATACAGTTGTCAGCCACAAACTGTATATCCATGTTAGCATTCCACATGGACAAAATCACTGGGTTGTAGTCATTGATGTACTTGGACTCTTCGTTCCTTTTCAAATTGTATGTATTCTTGGGTGATATCCTCGTCACATTATGTCGCAGCGAAGACATCAAACTGTTCACTCTTCCTTTAGAAATCACCGGTCGTGGAAAGTTGAAACGACATTTGGTGTAGAACTTGTCCTTGTTTCTGAATTTACGACGACAGTACTTTCCACAACGATGGCTTTGGAAACGTAGAACTTGTTCTCTTAGACTTTTCTTCTCCGTTGCGTTTGGAACAGCACACGTAGAATACTGTTCGATGAAATTCATCACTAAGTCATCCGGATCTGTTCCAAATTTAGGTGCATCCTTGATCCACAACAACATATGTATATGAGGGGCACCTCTTGCTTGGTACTCCTTTCTCCAAAAGAAATCCAACACCTGTCCAAGAGGTGGATTCTTTTTATTTGTGATGAAAGACATCATAGCTTCAAATCTATGATTGAAGTACCTGCATACATTGACTGGATCCAAAGAGCACAGTTCTCCGGGTGTCTTGAATTCGATGTTTTCAATGTTACCATTTGCCTCTCGTAAAAATTCAAGTAAGTCTTCCCAGCCATACTCGGCACAGCTCAGAGTGAGGAACCATGTTGGAGTTCCTAAGTTCCTCAGCATACATTTTAAATCACCATGACGACGGTACCAGTACTCATTAGTACCACGCTGACACGCCATGAGATTAATTAAGTGAGAATCCAAAATACTGTCTTGGACATTGACTTTATGCATAAAGTCACTTGCCGAGATGTTTCGCATCTGTATACCACTTTTTAAGATGTGGTTCACTGCATATGACAGTCCAGACAGATCGCTTTCAAACAGGAGATGAAACAAATAGGGAATGCATTGCCGAAACCTAGGATCTGCTGCATACAATCGTAAAGTCCGGTATTCAGACGCAGGAATTTGATGAGGTCGCTCATCATATCTTCCTCCTTGACCTGTGGGAAATAGCTGTGGGAAACACCGAGCTTCCAAACTTTCCTCCCAAACACTAATGGGACTCCCTTTGGCTTGTTTCATTTGAAACAACTCAATAGCATTCCCCATGACTTCCTTGGAATGCAAAGGATGAACACTATAATGTTCATATATTTCTTCACTTTTAGAGGCCTCTACTTTCTCAATTTGGCTAGCACACAAATCGCTATCCTCTTCATCACTTACTTCCTCTTCTGCAACATATACATTCTTATAGTACTTATTATTTTTCTTCAAATACACTGTTGCCTTTTTGACTATCCTAACATCCACTAAATCTTGCCATATTTTCTTATTCTTTGTCGGAACCCCATTAACCAAGATAACCAGAGGTTCCTCTTCCACTTTTTCTATTCCAATTGTGTTAATGTTTTTCTTCAAATCTAGAGGCAAATAAACAACTCTTCCCTTTAATCCTCTCTGTAAATCTGCTGGAGGCAACTTCCCTGTCTTTGGCTCCATTCTTACAATAGCCTGAAAGGGATGGATACTTTGAATCAAAATAGATTCATAAGTATTTAAATCCTTCAATTCAGAAGGAATCTCAACCAATTCCAGATTATTATGAACTGCCCTAGCAGGCATCTGGTTTTGGTTTAATTTATTACAACAATAAGTACACACACGTTGATCCGATCCCAAATCAAAATAATTTTCTACCATCAAGTATGTGGCAAAATCCTTCCATTCACTATTATTTTCCCTTTCACTTTTTGCATATAAATCCACTACCTTAGTCTGATTCTTATAATAAGTGCGTCGACAACATACACAAGTGAAATTAGGCCTCTCACTTGATTTCATCTGAAACGTGGCAATTTCCTTCTGAAAATTATCTGTACTGGAAACCTGTACATTATCTTCCACATTACCCTCTACTTCAGGGTCAATTTGAACATTCTCATCTTTACTACCAAAGTAACAAAACTCAATTTCTTCACAAATATTCTTCACATCTATTTCAGAACCATGCAAAAGAGCAGCACATAATTGTTTAAGCATAATTGCTGGACTCTTAGCATAATACAACATTCTCACTAATTTTCTCACTTTATTATGATGCACTGCTAGCATCCTGAAATGATGAAAAACACTCTGGCATACTCTCCTGGAAAGACAAGCCAGTGAATGACCACGCAAACCTGTCATTTGTCTCACTCTGCAAGGATCTAAATCTTGCAACAACTTCATTTTCTGCTTCAAACTTTTCTTATTAAATGTCCGTATAAAATCACAAAGCAAATTGATGGAAACCTGTCGCACACTGCAAATAGAACTACACTTCCAAATGTACACAGGACCCTTAGGACGTCTTCCTAAAACCTCATCACTTAGCGCCTCTTCTGTCTCTGTTGTCACAAGTTGTTCTTTTTCAACTGGACAACCATCCTTCACTTCATAAGCTCGACCACTGGTGTCAACTGCAAACACCAAATCATTATCCTGAAAATAACTCTCCTCATTAAAAAATGCCTCACAACTAGAACTATGCATCCATTCTCCGGAAAAAACTTCACAAAAGTTAGTACGATTTACTACTCTCTTCCATCTACTTTTAGTTTTGAAATCAGAAATTACCTTGCTTAGTTTCCTAATTCTATTGATTACCAAAATAAACAACTTTCGCTTAATTTCAAAAGCATGATCAATAATTTTCTCTACATTTTTCTTCTTCTTATAAAATGCCGCTTTCTGTTGGCCTTTTTTTTAAATATTTTTCAATAAATTAACTATTATCCTATTACGGAACATTCGATGTCGAATGTCCCTAAACTGTTGTTTCCTTCTACTATCATGCACAGAGTTATCTCTTCCTCTACCAGTAACATTTTTGATGGGTCTCTCCTTTCCATTTAAATTGCTTTTCTTTTTGAGGACTGAAACATTTTTTGGAGAAATACTTTTTTTATGACAAATATTTCTTAAGAATGATTTCGTGCTCTTACCCGGACCTTTCTTGGTGTTTTGACAAGTATTTGGGGAAGAGGACTGCTGCAATAAAACATCATCCTGCTGTCTTTGACGTTTTCTAGCCTTTCGTATTCGACTTTTGGAAGGCATTTTCCAAACTATGAAAGAATCTGCAGTTGAATCTGTGGAAAAATATAATATAAAATGTTATTAACCACTATTACCAAACAGTAAATAAATAACAGTCATCTAAAACTTAATGCCGTACTAATTATTTAACATAGCAAATGTTTTCCACCAGCACTGCATCACAAAAATGACACTCAATGGTGCAAAAAAGGCATACAACACTCATAAATCACTCCCTAATATTTTAAATCATTAATTCAGGATGACGATAAGATGTAGCCTATCTAAAGATTTGTTTAGGCCCTGATCTTTAGACTGGGGTAAATGTGTGTCATTGATCCACATTCAGTCCATCACCTGTTTTGTTTATTTGAGGTGAGGCCAACACATGGTTGCAGATAAGATTTTCACTGAAAAATATCAAAATAAAAAAACATGTGAAGGCCTACCAATGAAGTAAATCATTAAATGAAAACCAATACATTTCTGGAAATATGCACTACTAGTGCTTCATAAGATGTTTTGGGTCATATTTATAAGGCATTTGAGTATCTAGTATGCTATTTTTCGTTCTTCCTGGTGCAAATTTATTGTAAATATGCTCCCACCTGCGGTTGGCAAATTTAGATTTTGATTATGGGAGTTAGATAGGCATGTTAATAATTTCCCAAAAATGGTGTATAACCCCAAACAACCTTTGAAGCAAATGCTCTTAGCCATGTTATCCACCTCCCATTGGATAACATGGCTAAGAAGTGCTCAGGGCCCCATGAGGAACGCTTTCCATTTAAAAAGGGAAAAATAACATCAAAGACACTAAAATGCCTTCTAAATATGACCCCAAACAACCTATGAAGCTCTAACAGAACATATCCTGAAATGTAATTGATTTCAAAATTCGTTTTTAAACACAGCATATAAATCAATTGTATACCTGCATTCATGGAGAAATGACTAAAAATGTCCTTGAGACACATGAAAGTGTTTTCTGGAATGCCCTAGCACCATTTTTGGGACACTATTAACATGGCTACGTAACTCCCATAATCAAAATCTAAATTTGCCAAGCGCAAGTGGGAGCGTATTTACAAGACACTTGCCCCAAGAGGAACACTTTCCATTTAAAAAGGGAAAAATAACATCGCAGAAAAGTCAGCAATATTCATGCACTTTCCAGCAAATGCTCTTAGCCATGTTATCCACTTCCTATTAAATAACATGGCTAAGAACTGCTCAGGGCCCCATGAGGAACGCTTTCCATTTAAAAAGGGAAAAATAACATCAAAGACACTAAAATGCCTTCTAAATATGACCCCAAACAACCTATGAAGCTCTAACAGTACATATCCTGAAATGTAATTGATTTCAAAATTCGTTTTTAAACACAGCATATAAATCAATTGTATACCTGCATTCATGGAGAAATGACTAAAAATGTCCTTGAGACACATGAAAGTGTTTTCTGCAATTCACTAGCACCATTTTTGGGACACTATTAACATGGCTAGGTAACTCCCATAATCAAAATCTAAATTTGCCAAGCACAAGTGGGAGCGTATTTACAAGACACTTGCCCCATGAGGAACACTTTACATTTTAAAAGGAAAACATAACATCTTAGACACTCAAATACCTTATAAATATGGCTCAAAACAACCTATGAAGCTCTAGCAGTACATATCCAGAAATGAAATTGATTTCTTAAATCGATTTTAAAAGCAACATCTCTGTTTCAGCTTACATAACAGACCATAAAATGGGCTCCATGTACCACAATAACTTGTGTTACTGCATGCCAGAATGTTACACCAAATATGCAATTACAATTTCTCTATGAAACTAATTCTATTAGTATATCACTAGAGACAAAACCACATTTTATAAACACAGCTTTCTTCATCATTTTCTCCTTAAATCATACTATTCTCTATCTAAATTAAATAAATGTTTTCTCACCTTAGCAAATATTTTTTGAGTTTTGAAAACAGTCTGAGAAATACACCAAATTGTCTTCAGCAGAAGAAAAAGGATGCACTCCAAAGGCTGCAGCTATTGAAAGCACAGAAATACAGATATTCTTTTCACATATCTCTCATATTAGCCAATCATACCTCTTCCCTCACTTTTTTCAAATCAAAACCCTTCCCCCCTCTGCCCTGTCTGCCTTGTATCCATAGCAACCACCTCCTGGAAGACCTCTCATGTTTGCAAATTCACACAACAATGTTTCAATTGAACTCTGAACTCTCAGTGCACCTGCGTATCCAGTGCAATCTTTCATTAAATGTTTCTTCCTTGACCATTCAAATTACATCTTTCAAAGAACACATCCATGCACCCTAACTTTCTGTTTTCAGAAATGGAAATGCACCAATCACTGCTAATGAATCATTAGCATTGTAAATCCACAGTTTTTTTTCTTTAGAAACTCCTACTGTTTCAACTGCCCTTTCATTACCACACTTCATCTGACTACAGAACAACCTTCAGCCACCATGTTTAACGTCTGGATTGTTGGACATAGTTACATCCACTGGGCTCAAAGGTATGCTGAGAACAGAAATTTACCTAACCTCAATTTACAAGATGTGGAAATTAAGTGGTTGGGCCAAAGAGGATTAAAATGTCACCAATTGATACCATTGGTGAAAACCTTTATGCATTTGCCAAAACCTGACCTGTTAATAGTGCACTGTGGAGGTAATGATTTGGGCACTTTGACAGGGGTAGGTCTGGAAATGCTTTTAAAGGACACCTTTGAGCAATTAATGGCACTTTTTCCTCAAACTGCCTTGGTATATTCCAATATATGCCAAAGACAGAAATGGAGGTGGTCCAACCAATTTTGTCCACAAATTGAGAAAGCGAGGAAGCATGTAAACAAATCTGTGTCAGCTTTCATGAGAGACCATGGAATGGGCTCTCTGTACAACAATAACTTGCGTTACTACATGCAAGATATCTACAGAGGAGATGGAGTTCACTTCTCAGATGAGGGCAACAGAATTTTCATTCTGAATTTAAGACTGTGCATTGGTACCTACTTATAAGTACCTAAATGTACCATAAACCCAAAAGCTCTTCTCAGAGCTACCCTTCATCTGATCACACACTTTTATTATTTTTTTTCTAACTTTTTTCTGTAATTTTCAACAAACTACGCTTAAAGAGCGCTATCCGGTACGCGAACTGGAAGCTAACCGCGCAAAATTTCAAAAAAAAGTTTTTTCTTCGCAAATATAGTCCTCCTCAGCCACCCTCAGAAAACGTAGGGGGGCAAAATACTTGTACCATGCCCCCTTCTACCCATTCAGAACATTATTTACCCTCCATTTTATACCTTGATTCGACCGAAACACAAAATGGTGGACTCCCGTTACGCTCCAAGTACGCGGACCGGACCGCTATCCGGGAAGCGGTCCAAAAAAAAGGCGGGAAAGTAATTTACAGAAAAACGACTAGAGACACTCTCACCAAATATAAATTAGCTCATACTACATAACAATCCCTTTCATTCTCACAAATTTGATTGAAATTTCATTTAGCCATTTAGCCTTTAGACCTCTCCAAATACCGTGAGGTAAATTACTTCACAAAACACATCTGAACTGTTGGAATTGACAACCAATGAAAATGTTACTTTCATTTTCTACTTTTATTACCTGACATTTGATTGGTTATATACTTGAATATATATAAAGGAAGAGAAGAAAACACAGCCATTTTGACTACTACTTCTTGTTGTACAACACCTTTTAATAGCTTCCAAAAACTTCAACTTCTTTGTGAAGGTAAGATATAATTTTTAAAAACGAAATATATTGTGCACTATAACTTAATATAATAGAATTTTTCTGCTACATATACACTATCCCTCTGTAGTAGTAATGTATTTAGATAGACTTCTCTGTTATAGTTATGAATGGAGTTAGGCTTGTCTTGGTTAAATCACATACACTTTTTTATAGTCCTATTTCCACTCTGATACTATACACTGCCAAAAGATAAATTCACTGATAAAAAATGACTATCTAAAATTAATCCCAACAGTGCCCTATCTCTACTAATATATATTTTCTTATTCAAAATTTCAGGCAAAATGGAAGGCGAACAACAAATTTCATTTTCGATTGAACTGAAGGAGAGCAGCCAAGACAAACTTGATGACTTTATGGATGACAGTAGAGACCACGAACTTCTACAATGTGTTGAAGCAGTAGACAACTTGCTTGAAAATGAAAAACAATTACACCCTATAATAAATTATGACATTTCTGACAATGAAATGTTAGAAAATTTAATAAAGTATGAAAAACAATGAAAATAACAAAAATAACTTTAAAAATAAAGACAACAAAAAAAACAAAGAAAAAAAAACAAACAATTAACATACAGTCTTTGAAAAGTGTATCATTCTATTATCCTTATAGTACGCTGCCCAGAACGCTTTCCGGTTCGCGTACTAGACGCTCATCGCGAAAAAAAAAAAATATATTTTTTTTTGGACCCTGCTGGGCCCTTTTAAAAACACCACATAAAACCTAGGGGGTCAGGGAGGATCTACTATGCCCCCTTATGGAAATTTCCCTCTTTGTTTTGGCCTCCTCTTGTCTCTCGATCCTACCGAGAGAGAAGATGGCGGCTGCACCGGACTGTTTAGAATGTTGACAGACACCGAAGAGCCAATCAGCTTTCCGTGCGCAAAGTTCCGATAAGCGAAAAGTACGCGAACCGGATCGCTGCCCGGACCGCTGTTACAGATATATATCTTGATTTAAACGTTAATTTCTCAAAATCCACTGAAGCACATATATTGAGACCTAGCAAAGGCACATCGGGCTAACAGTTCCTACAATTTTCCCAAGTTTCGTGGAAATCCATTCAGCCGTTCGGGCTAAAAGTGAGGCCAACCGCCCTATGGAAATTAACATGGGAAAAACGCGTTTTGGGACCCCCCTTTTATCTCAGCCCCCCCTTGCCGAAACCCCCCCAAATTTCCAGGAGCTGCTCAGAAACAAAATGTGCCATTTTCCAGAAAATTTCAGCCAATTCCGTCCACAAACGCCAAAGTTATTAGACATAGAATTTTCAGAAATCCCATAGGGAAAAAATCCTAACTATATATACCTACTGGCGACCGCCAGTAGGTAATATATATATATATATATATATATATATATATATATATATATATATATATATATATACTAAAGAATAATGCACCAATTTACACAATTCATAAACAATGTTATAATTACCTTTTAGTGTAAAAATCTATATATATATAGTCCAACACTTTTCGTTGGTATTTAACCAGAGGTCTTCAGAGTCTAAACATCGAAATGTGCTGTCACTAGTATTATTGCATTTATTAGATGAAGTAGCTGTGGTAGTTTCACTTTTGCAGGGTCTGCATGGATAATGTTATTAAGCTGATACTGACATAATTTTAAAGGACAGTTGCATTTACAATTTTCTTTCATGTCCATGCATCACGTGATCTGCTTAACACTATATAAGTTGAGCTCAGTATGGCGCCCAGTTTATATGAAAAAGGCTGGTGCCTCGGCCGAAACGCATCATATTGGTGAAAGCATTGGAATGAACTTACTGGAGTAAAGCAATTGGTATCCTGTGCTTTGACAGAGCCTGTTTTACCCATGGAAAGGTCATGGATGGAAAATATTAACGAGTTGTTGGCATCTTATCTGACACGCCCCTTCCTTCAGGTGCACCATGGCGGCTGATGCTTTTGTAAGGATTGTATGAATATACACCGCGGAGGCCCCCCACCCCCAGCTGTTATTGATGCCACCGCAGGCTGCCTGCGGCCGGAGCGTCGGAAGGCACTCGAGACTGCTGGTGAAGTGAGCGGTGGTAATTAGACCAATTGGGAGGAGGGCTTGCAGCACACAGCTGAGTAGAAAAAATTACCATTTTTTACCATACTTTGCTTGAAGATTTTAAAGAACGGAAGGATTTGTGACATTAGATAGAGGCAGTGACTCTGTGCTGTGATAGGAGTCATGAAAGTCATGTACTGCCCGAATTTTATCTGGAACATTTGTGGATAATTACTACTTACTAGTTCGGTACCATGAGTTGCAAACAGCTTCAAACTAAGAGTTTTCATTTACACTCTAGATTTATTGGGCGCTGGGAAATACAGGGTTACGCACGATAATCGAAGGAAAGTGTAACCTTGAGGAACTTAATTAATGTGGCATTTGGTATTATGAGAGCTTTAGCTATTCTTTCTACACACTCCCATGCATCGCTATAAGGGACTTCTGACTCTCCAAAAGTATAAAACAAGGATAATAAACTAAATAAATGAGTTTGTGTTGAACTTGGACATCACCTGGAGGGGAGAAAGAATCCTTCAGTACTTGCATTTATAAAGCATAGCATTTGCTAACTTAGCTCGGATTAATTTTAAAATGTATGTATTTTTCATTCTTTTAGTGGTGTAATCATTTATATATATATACATATATATACATATATACATATACATACATATATATATATATATATATATATATATATATATATATATATATATGAGAAAAACGCCATTCTTATCCATAAATCCAGCAGAATAACGAGAGTGAGCCCAAATTCAGTGCTGATATTTTTGGTGATTTATTTAATCAAGTGTTCCACCAGCCATCCGCCATAACGCGTTTCACCTCAGAACGAGGCTTGATCACATGACGTAGATCGAAACACACAAGGGTCTTAAGTACACCAAAACATGGAAGCGACTTTGCGCTTAAAGTGACAAGTGCATATTTTAACATGAAAGTTTCTTTTTTACAAAATTGAGGGCAAGTGCCCAACATTTCCATATTCCAATCATTTCTATGTACCGGTATAACATATATTTTTATCAGTATTCAGTTCATACATGGAAAAAAGCATTTAAAGTCCAAGCACAATTAATAGAAATAGTAATGAGTTGTCTCCTCTTATCAAAAAATATATTTCTCTATCTACAAGTGGCTATTTCATACCAATTATATACAATCTATTTGTATAACGATGTTCCTTAAAAACTATCACAAAAATATACGTCATTATATTATAAATTCATATATATACACCAATTCAGTATTTACATATTTACACATTAGACAGATTTCCCATTACCTATAGGATCTATAAGAGCATGTGCATTCATGTATTACTTGCTCATTTATGATGTCATTGAAAACTTTACAGTTGATGCTGGATAACGGTTGCTTAATTTATTCAAAAAACACGTTATATCGATATGACTGGACAAAATCAAATAGTGACTTTTTATTGCACTTATCCTTCTAAGTGATGTGTACGACCCTTGCAAGCAGCTGTGAATTCCAGAATCCTATAAAAAAATATTAAATAAATTGCCCGTGTACGCATAAACGATAATGAAGAAACTAATTAACAAATTATAAAAAAGGTATTTCACAGAAAAAGTATAAAAGAGGTTTGCAGGGAACCCAGAGGGAAAAAGTTACTTGGGTTATAATGGTTTTTATAGCCATGTATATAGTAAAATCTAGTCAATGTATGAAAGCCTCCTACAGCTGGAGATGGCGAAGGGGGCCACCTGCAATTATGAAATACAGGGTCAGATCAAGGAGTGCATCTTATTCTAATGATGGCATATATATAGAGATCCCAGATTTTCAAAGAAGACAGGAGGGCTTTTAAACATCCCTGAGACAAGTATAAAGATCCTCACGATCGTTTAACCCATTCGGGCTCTTAGTATTCATTTCAAGAATGTATCTCGTCTCGAGTAAGCGTAGTCTGCCCTCTCTGTCACCCCCTCGTTTTAAAGGCATCACCGTGTCTACCAAATAATATTGTAGATTGCTGGGATCACTATTGTGCACGGCCTCAAAGTGGCGTGCCACCGGATATGCCTGGTCCTTGCTGCCTATGGCCCTAATGTGTTGGAGAATCCGTTTATGTGCTGCTGGACGGGTACTGCCCACATAGCTTAGGCCACATGGGCATTGCAGCACATAAACGACGAACTCCATCTTGCATGTGAGCCTTTTCGAAATGGGGATTGGATTGTCTCTAAAGGGACTAATGTAATGGGTCCTGTTGGTACCAATTTTGCACGCTTTACAGAAGGCACATTTCTTAAAACCCGTGCTCAGTGCTTCCCATGTACCTGAGATGACGGGTTCAAGAAGGCTGCTGGTGAGTGCGTTCGCCATTGAGGGAGATTTCCGGAAGGTAATCTCCGGTCTGATCGAAACATCACTTCCAATTATCGGGTCCCCCCTTACCAAGTTCCAGTTTCTTGAAAAGATCTTTTTAATAGCAGAATGCTGTTGGCAGTACGGAACTATGACCCTGGAGTTTACATGGGTGTCGGCTACACTATCAGTGGGGTCTTTGCTTTTAGGTGTTAATGCTTCTTCTCTAGTGACGGAAGTAGTTTTTCTTATGGTACCATGAGTTGCAAACAGCTTCAAACTAAGAGTTTTCATTTACACTCTAGATTTATTGGGCACTGGGAAATACAGGGTTACGCACGATAATCAAAGGAAAGTGTAACCTTGAGGAACTTAATTAATGTGGCATTTGGTATTATGAGAGCTTTAGCTATTCTTTTTACACACTCCCATGCATCGCTATAAGGGACTTCTGACTCTCCAAAAGTATAAAACAAGGATAATAAACTAAATAAATGAGTTTGTGTTGAACTTGGACATCACCTGGAGGGGAGAAAGAATCCTTCAGTACTTGCATTTATAAAGCATAGCATTTGCTAACTTAGCTCGGATTAATTTTAAAATGTATGTATTTTTCATTCTTTTAGTGGTGTAATCATTTATATATATATACATATATCAATTCGAGGGCGGTTACCAGGTTCGTATTAGAGCCACGAGAAGACTGTTCGGTTTCACTTTGAGTTTAATGGCAGCTCACACGCAAAACAAACAGCAGTCCGTTTCAGCAAAATCAGTCTGCCTGACGCGTTTCAGGAATCACACACTTCCTTTCTTCAGAGGCAATAGTTCAGTGTTCTGATAGCGCGTGTGCACACGAGCCTTATAACCTGTAGCACCTGCCCAAAGGGGCGTGGTTCACCTGCAGTCCTTAGCTGTCTGCAGCCTTCTGGGTGCTGTAGTTTGTATGCAAATTGTTTCCACAGTGGGATGCGCTTCTCAGTCCTGGGTTCGTAACTTTTATCTTTCCCGAGTGGGTTGAAACGTCACCACTGCTTGTCTTGTGTTTGTCTTCGTAGTTACCATTTGTGATGGCAAGCCTCCTTCCGCATAAGGTGCCTGCCGCTTCCCTCTCCGTTCTCTCACCCCTCTTGAGCTGAGTAGAGATCCGCCTCCAGCGATGGGCTCCATACACGACCAACGGGCCGTTTTAATATCAATTCGAGGGCGGTTACCAGGTTCGTATTAGAGCCACGAGAAGACTGTTCGGTTTCACTTTGAGTTTAATGGCAGCTCACACGCAAGGGAAGCGGCAGGCACCTTATGCGGGAGGAGGCTTGCCATCACAAATGGTAACTACGAAGACAAACACAAGACAAGCAGTGGTGACGTTTCAACCCACTCGGGAAAGATAAAAGTTACGAACCCAGGACTGAGAAGCGCATCCCACTGTGGAAACAATTTGCATACAAACTACAGCACCCAGAAGGCTGCAGACAGCTAAGGACTACAGGTGAACCACGCCCCTTTGGGCAGGTGCTACAGGTTATAAGGCTCGTGTGCACACGCGCTATCAGAACACTGAACTATTGCCTCTGAAGAAAGGAAGTGTGTGATTCCTGAAACGCGTCAGGCAGACTGATTTTGCTGAAACGGACTGCTGTTTGTTTTGCGTGTGAGCTGCCATTAAACTCAAAGTGAAACCGAACAGTCTTCTCGTGGCTCTAATACGAACCTGGTAACCGCCCTCGAATTGATATTAAAACGGCCCGTTGGTCGTGTATGGAGCCCATCGCTGGAGGCGGATCTCTACTCAGCTCGAGAGGGGTGAGAGAACGGAGAGGGAAGCGGCAGGCACCTTATGCGGAAGGAGGCTTGCCATCACAAATGGTAACTACGAAGACAAACACAAGACAAGCAGTGGTGACGTTTCAACCCACTCGGGAAAGATAAAAGTTACGAACCCAGGACTGAGAAGCGCATCCCACTGTGGAAACAATTTGCATACAAACTACAGCACCCAGAAGGCTGCAGACAGCTAAGGACTGCAGGTGAACCACGCCCCTTTGGGCAGGTGCTACAGGTTATAAGGCTCGTGTACACTGAACTATTGCCTCTGAAGAAAGGAAGTGTGTGATTCCTGAAACGCGTCAGGCAGACTGATTTTGCTGAAACGGACTGCTGTTTGTTTTGCGTGTGAGCTGCCATTAAACTCAAAGTGAAACCGAACAGTCTTCTCGTGGCTCTAATACGAACCTGGTAACCGCCCTCGAATTGATATATACATATATATACATATATATATATATATATATATATATATATATATATATATATACATATATATACATATATATATATATATATATATATATATATATATATATATATATATATTCACTGAAAAAAACATAGGTTATAGACCATATATAGTTAGGGATTAGCATTTACAAAACCTTATTTTACTCACACAAAACCATTGAAATTCGCATATATAGTTAGTTGCACTAACTATATATCGCGCACCCGCAATCCACTGCTGATGATGTCACATATTACATCATTAATGACATGCTCAGTGACATCACTGATAACATCACTGATGACATCATCCAGTTACTGTATGTTTCTGTAAAGTTAAAATATGTCTTACATATTGAAGAATGAGTGGATGTATAAGTGTCTGGAAGAAGGATTTAGTAGGTGCATGACTGACTGTATGAGAGAGTGATTAAATGTGTCTCACTGAGTGCATGGGTTAGACTAAACTGTCTTAATTTGTGCATCATTATGTCTGTTGTTCTGTAAACTGCTGCATGTGTTAATCAGTAGCTATATGAGTAACTATATGGGTTATTGATTGGTTGCCCAAGTATTTGTATGGGAGACTGAGTATGTGTGTGGGTGGCTGGGAGGTGTATGACTCTGTGCATAGATGTGTGAGCAGTTGATTCACTAGATGTATGGGTTCAAAACTGCATGTGGAAACAGCTGTATGGACAGTTGACTGTGTGCATGAGTGTATTGGTGAGTGAATGGATATCTTAGTGCTACATGTCAAAGTAAGTACATATGTAAAACACAGTACATGTGAGAGTTGACATATATAAATAACTGTGCATAAGAGCCAGTGAATGTGTGAGTGGCTGTATGGATCATTGTGAACTTCAATCAAGGATTGTATAAAAGAGTAAATATGTGTTAGTATATGTTTGAATAAGTAAGGTGTGTATAACTGTATAGTTGAGGAAATTGAGGTGTGATTGATTCTTAGCATGACTGACTAGGTGTTTGAGTAACTCCATGGATGAGTGACAGTCTTTGAGTGTCTGTTTACACTGAGTGTATGTAAGGTTATATTAGAGTCTGAATAGGTTCATCGTATTATCACATGAATGATGTCATCAGTGATGTTGTCAGTGATGTCATTTGAGTTGTCAACAGTGATGTCATCAGTGATGTCACTGACCATGTCATGAATGATGTAATATGTGACATCATCAGCAGTGGATTGCGGGTGCACGATATATAGTTAGTGCAACTAACTATATATGCGAATTTCAATGGTTTTGTGTGTGTAAAATAAGGTTTTGTAAATGCTAATCCCTAACTATATATGGTCTATAACCTATGGTTTTTTCAGTGAATTTTCAAGGTTTTGTAAATGCTAATTCCTAACTATATATGGTCTATAACCTATGGTTTTTTCAGTGAATTTCAATGGTTTTTTAATAGCAAATATCAAAAGCTGTAACATGTATTCTTCTTTTAAATGAAAAATATATTTTATATGTTTTAATTATAATTGTTTTATGCATCTGCCAAACCCTGACCTCTTAATACTGCACTGTGGTGGAAATGATTTGGGCACTATGACTGGGGTTGGACTGGAAATGCTTTTAAAGGACACCTTTCATCAATTGATGACACTTTTTCCCCAAGCTGCCTTGGTATATTCCAATATATGCCAAAGACAGAAATGGAACTGTTCCAACCAATTTTGTCCACAATTTGAGAAAGCACGAAAACAAGTGAATAAATCTTTTTCTGCTTACATGAGAGACTTTAGATTGGGTTCAATATACAACAATAACTTGCATTACAACATGCAAGACATCTACAGAGGAGATGGTGTGCACTTCTCAGATGAGGGGAATAGAATATTCCTCCTGACTTTAAAACTGTGCATTGGAACCTACTTGTAGGT
Source organism: Lissotriton vulgaris (assembly GCF_964263255.1). NCBI lineage: Eukaryota > Metazoa > Chordata > Amphibia > Caudata > Salamandridae > Lissotriton > Lissotriton vulgaris. The sequence continues at coordinate 685,483,483 of NC_141697.1, forward strand.
ACCTAAATCAGCCACAGAACCCAATAGCTCTTTTCAGAGCTACCCTACCTCTGATCATTCTAAACGTTAATCTTTTTCTAACTTTTTTCACTATTTTTCATCAAAGTACGCTCCCCGGTTCGCTTACCGGTGCGCGTACTGGGCGCTCCCCAGCAAAATCTTTTTTTTTTCTTTTTTTTTTGCCTATATGAGCGCCTTAAGCCCCCCTCAGAAAACCTAGAGAGTCACAAAGTGTCTACCGAGTCCCCTTCTACCCATTCCGAACATTGTTTCCCCTCCATCTTGTGTCTTAATTCTACCGATACACAAAATGGTGGACTCCTGTAACGCTGCCGTTCGCGTACCGGTGCGCGCACCGGTGAGCGCTCGCTAAAAAAAGGTGGGAAAGTAATTTACAGAAAAACCACTGGAGACACTTTCATCAAATATAGAATAGGCCCTACTACATAGCAGTCCCTACCATTTACCCAAATTTGATGAAATTCCATTGAGAAAATTATGCTGTAGGACTGACTAAATATCCTGAGGTAAATTACATGACAGAAACACATATGAAGTGTTAGAATTGACAACCAATTAAAATGTTACTTTCATTTTCTACTATTATTTCATGACATTTGATTGGTTATGTACCTGAATATATATAAAGAAAGAGAGAGAAACACAGCCATTTTGACTACTACTTCCTGAAGTACATTTCAAGAGCATTTTGACTGTGAACTTTAACTTCTTTTTCAAAGGTAAGATATCATTTTAAAAATTTGAAAGGAGAACTATGTTATGCACTTTAAATTAAATAAGGAAAACGTTTTCAGATAGTTACATACTGTCCCTCTATAAGAGTTAGTCATTGAGAAAGACTTAATTATTTAAATTATTGATTGAGTTAGGCTTCTGTGGTATAATTATGAATTTACTTAGGCTTCATCACAGGCACTTTTTAATAGTTTTACTTCCTGCCTGAAACCATGCACTGCCCAAAGATTACTTCACTGTTAAAAACTCACAAGCCCCTTTGTGAACTTAAACCCAACAGTGCCCTATTTCCACTGATATATATTTTTTTAATGCAATTTACAGCAAGAAAATGGAAGCACAACAGAAAGAAAATAATATTTCCTTTCAAATTAAGATTGAAAACAATCCAAAGGAAGAAAATGAAGAAATTGACTTTTTGGATGACACATTAGACGAAGAATTAATTAAATATGCTGAAGAATGTGAATGTGATTCTTGGAATGAAAAGGAGGACATTCCTGATGATTTAATGCTACAAATTCTCTTAGATTATGAAAAATCAGAACAATAAATTTAAATTTTAAAAGTTACAATTGTTTGAGACATTATTCTTTTTAATATGAAAATTATGAAATAGTACCCAAAAAGATAAAATATAAACTGAGACTTAAAATATACTGTGCAACTATTTTTGTGTTACATAGTAAGTTTGCTCATAGTTACTTCCTTTCTCCCACTATATTATCTCCAATGTGTATTTAACATCTCTTTATCATCTCCTGCCTCCATGTTCTTTCTGCTTTCCTCACAGACTATGCTATGAATTCCATATACCACAATAACTTCTGAAACAACATGCAAGATATCTCCAAAGAAAACGGTGTATATTTATTTTTAGACTCTGCATTGGTACCTACATGTTGGTACTTAAATAAAAAAATTAAAACAAAAATACAACAAAAAGAACAATCAATAAACATACAATATTTGAACATTCTTTCATTCTTTTTTCCGTATATTACGCTCCCCGGACCGCTAAACGTTAATTTCTCAAAATCCACTAGACCACATATATTGAGACATAGCAAAGGCACGTCGGGCAAACTATATCTACAATTTTGCCAAGTTTCGTGTAAATCCATTCAGCCGTTCGAGCTAAAAGTGATTCCAACCGCCCTATGGAAAAATGAATGGGAAAAACGCGTTTTGGGACCCCCCTTTTTTCTCGGCCCCCCCTTGACGAAACCCCCCCAAATTTTCAGGGGCTGCTCAGAAACAAAATGTGCCATTTTCCTGAAACTTTCAGCCAATTCCGTCCACAAACGCCAAAGTTATTCGACATAGAATTTTCAGAAGTCCCATAGGAAAAAAATCCTAACTATATATACCTACTGGCGACCGCCAGTAGGTAATATATATATATATATATATGTATATGTGGGCAGCAGGATCTTACCTGTTCACAAACGTATTTTGCAGCACTTACTCTAGTCCGGAAAACCAAAACATGGAAAGGGTTAAAAAAAACAAGACGGAGGGAAGGCAGAGAAAGGGGGGAGGAGAAATGCGACACGGCGGGCAGTGGAGGGGGCGGAGCAGGGAGAGGGTGTGAAAGCAGCAGCCGAAACGCATCATATCAGCGAAAGCATTGGAATAAACTTACTGGTGTAAAGCAATTGGTATCCTGCGCTTTGACAGAGCCTGTTTTACCTATGGACAGGTCGTGGATGGAATATATTACCGAGTTGTTGGCATCTTATCTGACACGCCCCTTCCTTTAGGTGCACCTTGGCGGCTGACGCTTTTATAAGGATTGTATGAATATACACCGCGGAGGCCCCCCACCCCCAGCTGTTATTGATGCCACCGCAGGCTGCCTGCGGCCGGAGCGTCGGAAGGCACTCGAGACTGCTGGTGAAGAGAGCAGTGGTAATTAGAGCGATTGGGAGGAGGGCTTGCAGCACACAGCTGAGTAGACAGAATTACCAGTTTTTCCCATACTTTGCCAGAAGATTTTAAAGAACGGAAGGATTTGTGACATTAGATAGAGGCAGTGACTCTGTGCTGTGATAGGAGTCATGAATGTCATGTACTGCCCGAATTTTATCTGGAACATTTGTGGATAATTAGTACTTACTAGTTCGGTACCATGAGTTGCAAACAGCTTCAAACTAAGAGTTTTCATTTACACTCTAGATTTATTGGGCGCTGGGAAATACAGGGTTACGCACGATAATCGAAGGAAAGTGTAACCTTGAGGAACTTAATTAATGTGGCATTTGGTATTTTGAGAGCTTTAGCTATTCTTTCTACACACTCCCATGCATCGCTGTAAGGGACTTCTGACTCTCCAAAAGTATAAAACAAGGATAATAAACTAAATAATGAGTTTGTGTTGAACTGGGACATCACCTGGAGGGGAGAAAGAATCCTTCAGTACTTGCATTTATAAAGCATAGCATTTGCTAACTTAGCTCGGATTAATTTTAAAATGTATGTATTTTTTGTTCTTTTAGTGGTGTAATCATTTATATATATATATATATATATAAATATATATGTATATGTGGGCAGCAGGATCTTATCTGTTCACAAACGTATTTTGCAGCACTTACTCTAGTCCAGAAAACCAAAACATGGAAAGGGTTAAAAAAAACAAGACGGAGGGAAAGCAGAGAAAGGGGGGGAGGAGAAATGCGACACGGAGGGCAGGGGAGGGGGCGGAGCGGGCAGAGGGTGTGAAAGCAGCAGGGGCCTTTGAAGTGAAGCTAAGCTTCACTTCTAAGGTGTGGGAGGAGTGCGGCTGAGGGAACAAACGGCGATTTGATGATGTGCACGCACATTTTAGGTCAATGCGCTTGCGCATTGACCTAAAAGCCGCGGGCACAGCACCAAATCACCCAGTTAGGTAAAGTCTGTTTAAGACGCTATAGTCTCGCTCTGCTCAATGCGCTTGCGCATTGAGAGGCGAGACCTAGAAAGGAAAACGTATCTAAGATTGATTTTGTGCAGGGAAGGGTCCATTCCTGAACAAAAACAATTCTGCCCTTAATGCAGGCAACCTTGCACCACGGTTCAAGGGTGCCTGTATTGGTGTAAGGAGGGAGCAAAAATGCTCCCTTGCCTTTGTAAATCGGATGCCTTTATGCTCTCTCCCGTAGACCCAACGCAGAAACTTTGCTTGCTGCCCTGCATTGCAGGAAAGATGCCCATGTATGTTTTACTATTTCATTTAATAGATGTACCATCATGGAGCTCTGTGTTTTCAGAAGATTATGTTCATATTTGCACACCTGTGGGTCCGATAAAATACATCTTCACTTGTAGGGTCTAAAAATCAAATACATGACTAACGATTATTAATTTGTTTGGGTGACGAAAAACAGGAGTATTTAAATATTCTGCCCCTGTCTTTCATTTGCTTGATCTGACACATAATTGGATTTTGGTAATTATTCCTTTGGATTAGGAATTTTGCCTTCATTAGGAAATAGTAGAGGAATGCAAAATGGGGACAAAGTTTAGGTAAAGATAGTAGAAATATTCATCAGTACATAGATCTCAAATTGCCACATATCAAGTGTCAGAAGTTCATTAATATCTACATTTTCACTTTATTATAGATGTCGTTTCGCAAGAGGAAAGATTGGATACAGGTGGCAGAGTGCAAACATGAATCCTAAATTACACAAACTACTTTCACTTGACACATGCAGTATTAGACCACTAGGCTGGGAGATGTTTACAAGGATCTGTGATGTGTATGGATATTTTGTTTGGTAATATTAATAACTGTTAATAGATATATGCAACATTGATAAGGTTCACCCATCTCTTATACTAATCCACTTCTGGTAGACAAAATGTTTATTGCAGTACCGTGCTAGATGTTTTTGATGTCGCTGAATTTGGATATTAAGTCAGCTGATTGTGTGTACAAGTCTAGAAGAAATTACCAGTGCCATTGGAACTATGGGGCAGATGTATCAACCAATTTTTTAGTCGCAAACACTGCGAATCGCTAAAAAAACGGGGTTGCCACTACAAAATAGAGACAAGGTATGTATGAAAGAATTCGTATTGCAACACAAGGAATCGCAAAAAATTGTGATTTCTTACGCTGCGAGAACATCTTTTCTGCAAATAAAATAGCGATTTCTTATTTTGCGAGGTTTCATGTTTGCGAAATTCGCAACCTAGAAAACGCAAATTTAGAATTCGCAATGAAATGTATGAAAAATTTGCAAATTGCGAAATCATGAAATTCGCAATTTTAGAAATCGTAATTAACACCAAGTGCATGCAGGTGGTAACCATGTTGAAAGTATAAAAAGGAACCCACAATGCAACAGAAAGTTCCAAAATGGCAGGACTATACCTGATAGCCAGGAGGCTTGCACAGAGGAGACAGAGACAGGAGCGAATATTCAGACTGCGCATCACGCTGTTTCAGCAAACTGAAGAGGACATCTATGACAAGTACAGGCTGCATCCACACACCATCTTGGACCTCATAGATTAACCTAAACCATTTTTGGAGCACCCAACAGGCAGGACACAATCAATTCCTACCCATGTGCAGGTATTGTGCTCACTGCACCTTCTGGCCTCAGAGTCTTTTCAAAGCATCATAGCAGAGGTTGGTGGGGTGTCCCGGAGTGCTCTTTCGCACTTTTTGTATTCCTTTTTGGATGCCATGCTGAACAGGCTGCAACATCATATCTACTTTCCAAACACCCAACAGGCATTGCATGAAACAAAACTTGATTTCTACCAAATTGTACGTTTTCCCCATGTGATTGGCTGCATTGATGGCACCCATATTGCCATCACACCACCAGCAGCTACAGAATATGTCTTCAGGATTCGGAAAAGCTACCATTCCCTGAACATCCAGATTGTGTGCAATGTCAAATACATAATCAATGATATTGTGGCCAAATACCCAGGCAGCACACATGACTCCTTCATTTTCCGACATAGTGGGATATATGGACGTCTGAGTGCTGGACAGTTTGGAGAGGGATACCTGCTTGGTAAATATATATCTCACACATCCATCCTTCCATACATTATTAAATTGTCAGTGGAACATACACTTACTCTTGCTTCCTTTTCATTCAGGTGACAGTGCCTACGCAGCGCGCGACTTCATCCTAACACCATATTTAAATCCATCAAATGCAAGAGAGAGAAGATACAACAGGGCACACCCTTCAGCGTGCAGCGTCATAGAACGCACACATGGCATTTAAAAAAGCTGTTTCCGGTGCATACACAAAAGTGGAGGGGCATTGCAGTACAGGCCTTTTGTTTTAAGATTGTAACAAGCTGCGCAATGCTACACAACATGGCAATGAGGAAAGGCACAGACATTGACGTGAGTGACTCAGACTCATCTGATGATGATTGCAGACCTCCCCCTGGCAGGGCAACAGCAGGAGTAGGAGCAGCGGCTGGATGGCAGAGACGGTCTGAGATCACACGTATTTACTTTTAGATAAGAAGAAATGTAGTCTCACAACATATCTGAGTTTTGCAGGTGCTGTGTTTAATCACACTTCACACACCTCATTTGTGAAATAACCCATGACATGTTACAGCACAGTCATGACACTGTCTCATAAAGTGATTACACAAACTTATGTCTATTCAACATGTGATAACATGGTGCACTTTAGAATTTCACTTTCTGCGATGGCAGCTAGGAGCAGGGCGGTGTTCAGTTTCTGTGCTCTCCATTACAGGTGTATTAGCAGCACCATTTCTGCCACTTCTGCACTGAGTGACTTGTGGAGTAAGAGGCGGATTGTTACAACTCCTGCTAGTGGTGTCATCACTGTCTGCAGAAGCCATTAAGGTGCTGGCACCAGAGTTGGCAGTTTCTAAGAGTTCACTTGATCCAGGCCTCTGGGAATGTTTTGAGTGCATTCACCCATCTCCCTCTGCATGGTGATGCTGCGCCTAGTGAAGTAAGAAGTCACTGCACAGAGGCGGTTAATAGCCTTTGTGTAGCTATACATTCGTCCATGAGCACAATGAGCAGCCCTGTTCCTAGCTGTCTCTGTGCGCTCCTGTGTCATGCATAACCTGTCAATTGCAGCTGCCATCAACATCATGCCCTCACCCATGTTTTGCTGATTGTTGTTCAATTAGGTGAGCTGTCTAATAATTGACCGCAGTGCCTTATGTTGCAGGCGCTGCACATCAAGCATGTCCTGCTTCAGACCAGCAAATACTGTGGGTGTCTCAACATGTACACTGCTACTCCTGGATCTTTCAGACCTGTATGTTCTTCTTCCTTTTTGGGGTTGCTGTTGGCCTTGGCTCTCACCAGGGTGCACTGTGTCTTGGCCACTGTCTCTTGCATCCCCATGTATGTCCATATCATCCTCCAAAGGAGGCAGAGGAGGCACATGTCGGCGCTTCCTGCGCACAATTGGTGTGGACACACGTTCCTCACTACTTTCACATTCTGTCCCAGATCCAACATGGACTTGTGATTCATCTCCCTGTGCAAGGTCCCTTAGTGCCCTTGATTGTGCTGTGGATGTAGATTGAGACATATGAGTTTGTGTTTTGTTCTGCATCTTGGCACAAATAAAGCATTCTGTTTTGAACGTCTATCAATCCTGACACTCTCATTTTGACTACAAACAACACCACAATGTGAGCCTGTGTTTCATTGCTACCAAATACAAACTATCCTTGATAAGACTACAACTCCCATGATGTATTTGTATATGTGTGTTAAGCAGTGTTCCTGGACTACAAACTTCTTTGCTCAATGCACATCTATCTAAACTGTGTGCATGCATCACCTAGCTCATTTTAACTTTCTCACATGCATCTTACCTTGAACACGGGGTGTAGGGTCCGAGCTGTCAAATTGAGCCACTCCACTGCCACTCTCAGGCAGGAGAGTGGCCTTCACAAGTTCTTTACGTGGTGTTGGTGGCTCTGCTGTAGAAGTACCACCTCCTGTCTTCTGTGCCTCCTTTAACCTTTCAGCCACCCTTTCTTTGGATCTCTGGCGCATATAGTACCATCTTTTCCGTAATTCTTCGATGGTACCTGTGGTGACTCCCATAGCATTCACCTTCTGTTGTGTATCAAGCCATATCTTGTGCTTTCTGGATTCAGGAACTTTCAAGGCTTTTTTTCCAAAAATCAGTTCATGGCTGCACACCATCTCCTCTATAAAAACTTCCTGCTCCTTTAAGAAAACTTATGTTTCCTTTTCCTTTTTTCTGCATCCATGCCCTCCTGTGTTCTCTGGGATTCCAATGCAGAGGTAGCAGATCAGTTCAGCCTCCAAACACTCTCCCAACTGCCACTGGGTGTGGCCCAGGCAAGCAGGTGCAGGTGATCACTCCCACTTCCTGGTTGTGATGTCATCAACCTGTTCCTGCTTAGCAGATTCCCGTTTTTGCGATTTCTTAATTTGCGATTTTCGCAAATTAAGAAATAGCAAGGGATTCTGCAAATTTTTAGCAATATTTCAGAAATAGCAAAATATTTGCGATTTCTTACATATCCCGTTTTGCGAATCTGTAACTGGGAATCGCAAAAATTCGCAATTACAGATTCGCAAAACCCATTATTGATACATCTGCCCCCAGATGTTTTTAATTTCACATTGAGATTTAGGCTTCATGAAAACAACTGAAATCTCTATGGGGAATATGAGAAATTACAATGAGAATCAAATAAGGAACTAATTAGTCCCTTGGTAATTCCTTATTTCTTAATAAATCTTCAGTATCCAAACGATAATATGTCAGACTTCCCCAATCTCAGACTTTCAGTACCCCCGTATCGATATCTTTAGGGGTAGAGAAAATCCAGACCATTTCCCGGGCCAAATGTTTACTGAAATGTTCAGATGCAAAATTTACACCTAACTTTTGCTGATATAAATAAAAGAGGAATCATTCACCCGGACAGCAGAGCAGCTAGGGTGATTTGTAAACGTTCTTCTCGAACGAGAAAGAATAGAGGAAGGGTCTGAAATAGACCTCATGGTGGAAACAAACTGCATGTAAACCACTTAAGAATACTCTGAATCCAAACGTAACATGGTGTGCCTGTGATATACAGAAATGACTCTTATTTGTTGACACATATAGGGCCGATCAAGAAAGTTAAATCTCCTACTGTCCAAAGGCGAAGGGCAATCAGTGTTCAGAAAAAGGGGGCAGTAGACCAAAACTCATCACCCTCCCCAGGGACGTATACTAGACTCCTTCAGCCTGATTCATCAAGCTGAAATCGGCTCGCAAAGGGTCAGATTCTGAGAATCTGGCCCTTTGCGAGCGCTATTTTTGCTTTTGGGATTCATCATCCCAAATGCAAAAATCGGTAATTGCTAATTCGCTAATTTGCGAGGAATTACATTTAAGGAATCTCTATTTGAGATTCCTTAAATGCAATTCATCAACCATTTTTAAATTGCTAATTCGCAATTTCGGGCCGCTATTTACCGAGAGGTCAGACCTCTCGGTAAATAGCAAAAACTTAGAAAAATGCTTTTAAAAGCTTTTTTCTAAGTTGCATGTTGCGCACACACATGTCCTTTGGACATGTGTGTGTGCAACACCTGTGTGAAATTTCATTTGAGGGGTGCTACAGGGTGTCCTGTGGACACCCCTGGCACCCTTCAAATCGCAATCTTATTTGCGATTAGCTAATTGCTAATCGCAAATAAGGAATACTCCCCATTCATTCCTATGGGCCTTTTGGCCCATAGGAATGAATGGCGAGTTATTCCTTATTTGCGATTAGCAATTAGCTAATCGCAAATAAGGAATTGTAAGGAATCGCATTTTTATTGCATATTCCTACTTGAATCCCGTTTTGCGAGTCCTTAATAGCGATTCGCTATGAATCGCTACTAGGGCCTCGCAAAACGGGAGCATGATGAATCAGGCGGCTTGTTCTTCTCTCCTTCACTGTCAGCTTCACTTTGAAGAATTCTGTAATTGGAATTGGGTAAACTCCATATCTGCACCACCTGATGGTCCAAATTCCATATCATAACAAAGCAACTCCCTCAGGTTGAGTTTAAATCTATCATCTCATAAACTGTAATTTTTCCATTTCTACCATGTCACACTGAATTCTAATCTGAGTCACATGCATATCGGATCAAATTCTCACATTATTCCTCTAAGTCACTCACCCAATGTGTATCAACTTTAAAGTACTTATTACCAGCTGCCCTAATACTGCAGGGCAGGGCCATTCTTTGGGTTGTTGCAATTCAGGCTGCTTGCACACAGATAATTCTACGTCTGCCCCCCCCCCCCATTTATTTTCCTATTCTCCTTTATATTCTTAGAACGTCCCCAAATTTTACTTGCATCCACATGCTTGTCTAATGTCATAATATAACCACTAATTCCTGGACTATTGTAAAGTATCGGTTCCACTTGTTACATTCTTTGTTTTGCCGATTCGTTTTTGAGATTGCTATTTGTGTATTATATGCCATTTGTTTCTTTTATTTGGATTAAAACTCTAGAAGTGTTTAAATGACAAATGCATTGATCCTTTTTTATTCCAAATATTTTATTGTTTTTGTAATAGAACAGACAGTCAAGCAAGTACTGAGGTGCCAATGCAATACATATAAAGGTTGTGCAAACAGACCGAGAATACAAAGCATATGATGAGAAAATTACTTCATGAGATGGTTGTTGTACATTGAACACCCATACACTTATCCTCTGCAACAGGGATCACGAGTATTACAATTAAGTAAAAAGTCAGAGGTACAGTATATGTTCAGTAGCTCTAGCAAATAATACAGGACCAGATGTATGAAACCATTTTGCGTTCACAAACGGTGCGAATTGCAAAATTCTGCAATTTGTGAACGCAAAATGTTTTTTCCCTATGTATGAAAGGCTTTGGCATTCGCAGTTTAGGTCATTCCAAATTTTACGATTACCTAAATTGCGAATGCAATTAGGGTATCTCAATCTGCGAATCCCAATTGCACATGTAAGAATCCTTTCCCAAATGCAAACTGTGCATTTAGGAAATGCTAATTACCATCAACTTCAATGTGAATGTTGAAAAATTAAAGAAAATGCATTTTTCAAAGTGCCATGTTGCGCACACATGCCTGTAGTGCATGTGTGTGCTTTACATGTGCACTATTTACATTTTGGGGGTGCTTCAGGGGGGCCTTAGACCCCGGGCACCCTTGGCTCTTCATTCGATAATTTGTGATTACCAGTTTAGTAATCACAAACTAGCAAGTGCAATACCATTCATTGGAATGAATGGAGTCATATTACACAGTAGCAATTTGCTATTTACCAAATAGCTATTAGGTAATATTAAGGAATCACAAAATATTTTGCGAATCTTACATACATATGATTTTGCAATTCCAAAATAGCGATTCAGTAAAAATCTGTTTCAGATTCGCAATATGCTATGTACATACATCGGGCACACAGTCATCTAATCGTCCAGATTGGGGAACCAGGGAGCATCTTATCCAGTTAGATCTAAAGCCACTGATAAAGTGTATGGTCTGTGATAGTTTTTTATAGTTCCTACGTGATGCGTATCATATGCATGAATATCTATGAAAGTTGATAGCGAGAAGAAGAGAGCTGGGGAGGGAAGAGGAAGGAGGGTGGGTGGGGAATCTTAGACCTGTGCGTAAGTCAATAGTTAGCGTCAAGAGGCTAGCTGTGTTAAAGCTGTGGGCTTGTTACTCTCTAGTTCTATGCATTTATCCAACAAATGCCAAACCAAACTCGAAATTTGAGTGTTAATCTGATGTCTAGATTGAGAACTGTGTGCTCTCCTTAGGAATGGGACCTAAGCCCACCAGGTCAAGTAAGAGAGATGATTAAATGATAACCATTCTTAGAAAAAACCTTTCACTGCAATTGTCAATAGCAGGTCAAGCAATGCCATGTCGTTCGGACTTATGTTCAAATTGACCCTGGAAGCCCAGAGGCCCAGTGATACCACGGGGAAGTTTAAGGATATGTGTATGTTAAATATAGCCGAGAGAAAATTCTATATCGCGGCCCAATATGGATCAAGGAGTGGTAAGGTAAAGAACATATGTTGGTGCGAGCCTGACTTTCAATTGCAATTACAAAAAGTATAATTCTCCAGCAGGTTTAGTTTATGTAATCTGGCAGGAGTTCAAGAAAGTAATATCATTGTAAAGAATTTGGATTGAAGGAGAGAGGGAGCAATGTTGTTGCAAAGAAATAATTTGCTAATATTTTGCCAGTTTTTTGTGGAATTGTGGGTAAACACGTCAGGATCAAAATGCTTGGTCTATTTTGAGTATAGTATCGATGATTGTGGTTGGAGTGGATTGGATATGGTTTTTATATTCTTGAGGCAATATGAGCTTAATGATACCATGTAGCCAGCCGGACGGGAAGGGTCAGGTTGTTGGAATGTTTGAACTAGGACAGTTTTACTTTATTCTTTAGGAAGCTATGGAAGTCTAAGTTAGAGAGGTCATATGTTTTTGCCAGTTGTGAGAAGAGGAGGTGACCCTTGTCGTCATCATATAGGTCCCTAATTTGTCTGATCCCTTTGGAGGCCCATGAGTGGGGAACAGTAGCAGCAAATTCTGCATTGGTTTTGGGATTGTGCCACAGTGATGCCAGCATTGAGTTATGGAAAGATTCCAGCATGTGGGGGAGGACTGAAGTTTCAGAGGCAATATGGCGGACACAAAATTCACTACTGGAGTGATCATCGTTTTGGACTTTGAAGCCTGCACCACCACGTAATGTATTTAGGCAATTAGAGGTAAGCAGGACTTTAATTTTGGTAAGTGTCTAGGCCTTGTTATATTGTAGTGTTTAAGCCAGTGTTTAATTTGAGCCTGTGGTTTCTGGTGCTTGGCACTATTCTTAATTGTCAACACAAGGGCTTGTGACAGTCTGCCACAAGGTGGCACTGTCTGGCTAATTTAAAGATGACCACAAAAACATTTACTTATCATTTCTGTATACATTAAAAAGTATTATTACCTGCAGTCCAAGCCATTCTTTTAGCTTTGAGGCCCTAAAATAGTCCAAACTGTCACACTTGTAGGAGTGTGATAGTTAGTAGTTGTGTTGTTACTATCATTAGCAGCATGTCAGGGGCAATGTTTGATGCAAGCTACAGTAGGTTCCAGATGGGAGCCCTGGCATTTATTTGTTTACAAACTAAGCACTGGTTTCAGTTAGATCATTACAAACCCAAGTCCCTAGATTAACGAAGATTTTCAGGTTACCACTTGTGTCCTGAGATGCCTAAAGGTGAGGTGAAGCATAAGGGGTCAGAGGGAAAACCTTGGTTTTAAGTGTATCCAGAAATCCGTGAGAACTCCAGGATAATATTGGTGATACCCTGGGGTAGTATTCTCAATGTCTTCTACAAAAATGAGGGTGTCTTCCACGTATGCTGCGGTTATAGAGACTTTTAGCCTAATTAAAGTTCTTTTATATCAGGAAATCTGTTGAGTATTTAAAATAAGGGGTCAATAGTGAGTTGAAAGAGCAGTGGGAAGAGAGGGCAACCCTGTCTTGTAAATTGGTGAAGGTTGAAGGAAGTAGACGTGGGACAATGTATTCTAATGGATTTTGTAGGAAAGTGGGATCTGCTTCTCATGGTTACCCCCACTTTTTGCTTTATTGGATAGTATTTTTGACTGGTCTGACTAGGATCCTGCTAATCAGGACCCCAGTCTATCTTCTTTCTACCTAAACAGTTTTTTTATGTAATTAGGTACTGTTAGACCTGACATCATTGGCTTGAGTCTCTCCTCCATTTTTTCTGTTTGCCTCCACTGTTTTACGATGTTTTGCTGGTATATGCTTTGGGCGCCGTGCCATTGCTGATCAGTGCCACAGCGCAAGTGCTCCCTATGTTAAATTGATGTATCGATTGTATCCATGTTTGGCGTATTTGGTTTACTATCAGTCCCTAGTCTAGTGCACCAGGAGTGCCGGGGCTTGTAAATACAAATGCCGCTTGTGGGCTTGCAGCACGTGTTGTGCCACCCACAAGAGCGGCCTCGTAAAAGAATGTCTCCGGGTCGGTCATTGCGAGACCCACGTGCAGCCTAGTGCTGTCACGCGGGCTGCACGAGAATACCTACTTGCCAGCCCCTCAAACCTTCCCTTGACTTCATGTTAGTCACCCCTATGGTAGGCCCACGGGCAGGGTGCATTGCAAGTATAAGGTAGGACACGCCTGACCAAGTTGGCAGGTCCTGATAGTGAATTACAGCCATCTTCGTTCTTCACTATTGCGAGGTAGCCTGCTCTCCATTAGTTAGAATGGGCCGCCGGGATTATTAATGCTATGCTCCTAGCTGGCTCGGGGAGCATGGTGCAATGTCGAGTTTAGTATCCCTGAACTCAGGGTTTAATTACGCATCCGTTGGTGTGGATGGTTTTTGGACTCTGGGTTCGAAAATAGCACTTTTAGAAAGTGTCTATTTTCTTGTCTAACCATTTCTGGTTTTTGATAATTTAACAACTTGACAAGAGGGGCTTTTTGCGCTTATAGTGTTCCTATTAGATGAAAGGTCTATCTAGCTTAGTACTGCTCAAAGGTTGAGATACAGTCCCTTGTCATAAACTGTAGAAATAGGCAAAAGAATTCTGTCTATATAATGAATTTTAAATAATTTTCCTCCTAGACGCCGATTACACCAGGACCCCCTTGAATCGAGGCACATATATGTTTTACACGATTCTAAGTGACTTAACCTTGATATTGAAGATTATGAGAACAGATGGTACCTAGTGGACATCGTCCTACGAAGGAACTTTCAATTTGTGATCGTCTGAGGTCTCGCCTATACCATAGAGTAAAGATATTCATTGCCCTGACGAAGTCCGTTAACTATATTTAGTTAGGACGAAACACGTGTTGGCAAAGGAAAAGAAAAGAAAAAGTACTGAGTGTCTGGAAAAGAAGAAAAATAAAGAAGAAGTTTTTGAAATACACTGGATTGATTTCTTCCGACTTGTTTTGATATTTATTGGATGCTTTTTGTGAATTGATCCTAAGATATTGCTTGAGTAATTGCTCAGGAGGAGAATTATTTAAAATTCATTTCTGGTTTTTGCTGGTCTTGCGTGTGTGTGACAGGAGCCGGGTGGCTCCACAGGTCTGGATGAGTCAGTGTGGGATGAGTGGGACATTTGCGTTGAGAGTAGGGGGAGAGTAGTTGTTGATAGCCTGCCCTGCCTGATACAATGCTGGCTCCACCTCCTGCCAAGCGACTGATGGCTCTGTGCCTGCCATGGACGATCCTAGCCCCACCTCCTGCCAGGAGGCCGATAGCTCTGCTCCTGCCAGTGACAATGCTGGCTCCACCTCCTGAAGGACTGGGTTCTTTAAGACCCAGCGGTGCCAGGGCACAACACCTGAAACCTTCGTGGGTAACCTGCTCCGGCGTACGAATGACAGAGACACGGGACACTTCCTTCGGCGTCAAAGATTCAAGGTTTATTTACTGCAGGGAACACAGAAGTCACGACAAGTACAACACGTGCAACTTGGGGAGACTGCTTCAAATTGGTTCTGTGGATCGCTCCTTTTATACAGATTTTACCCATAGGACAACATGATACACAAAGGTTTATAACCCGGTTCCCATAATTATCCCCCAGAGGGGTCGCTTTGGTCACTTTGATATACATAAGGTCCGGAACATAAGTGCGGAAACATTTGGCGGTTCCCAACTGTAAAAACCCATCTTCCCAACATTAGTGCATTCCAATCGGCAGTAAAACAGATCGAAATAGGAACAAAGACAGGTGCAGAGGAAGACGGAGACAGTGGGGAGATCGGAAAGGGTGTAAAAGGGGAGGTATCGGGAAACACGAGATACAGGCATCAAAGGGACGTGCCTAATGAGATGCACGGCTGAGACAATAAACCAACACGGCAAGATGAGCCTCGAGCGGGGCCATCTGCCTTACAGTATCATCCCCCTCGTCATAAAGACACTTACAAATAACATGTGTCTTCCGCAAATATCTTGGGAGTCCCAGGGTCGCGAAGCGGACAGCGTCCGTTCGCTGGCTACTTGAGGGCAAGAGACAAAATGGATGCCGTATCTAAGATGGAACCCGTGGGTACAGATGAAAAACCCACATAACAAACGAACGGTTTAAGTTAGCACAGCGAAACTGCGCACACTTACTAAACTCGTCATTTGCGGTTCATAGATACCAGACTCGACCATATTCGTGCGAGTCGAAAACACCACTTACAATTGTCACGGAACCTCAGACGCTCCTTTTGCCCTCATGTAGGCAAGCACTAGTCGGAATCATATTCGATATTCATCAAACCATCGAGATGTTGCTGTAGCATAGCTCTGTCCAACCGAGTCCCCTTGGTAACAGGTGGCTGTCTCATACACGTTGTAGCACAGAGGCCACATAAGGCAGGACCGCACTGCACACAAAGGCAACACGCGAACAGGAACACCACAACGACTCCGACGATCATCAGAATCTTCCAACCCCAAGTCGACATTAGGCCCCAAAACCACCCAAGTAGCGTCCAATCCCCTACATCCACGTGTATGGATTCGGAGATCTTATGCAACTTCGAGATGGCTTGATAGACAGTCGGAGCATTATCAGGAATGAAAATACAGCAGCTCGAATGGATCACCTTACATACCCCACCTCGATCTGCTAAGATCACGTCTAAAACCATACGGTTTTGTAACATCATAAGTCTATCCGCCTGAAGTTCAGTGGTGATATTACCAAGGGCACTGGCAGTAATATTAGCTGTCGATTCTACCACTCGAGTCAACTGTCTCAGGTTCCTACTATTAACCATAGGTCCCCAAAACGGGAGGAAACCCTTAAAAAAGTCTCCTGCCTCTTGACCGGCAGTATCCTCTTCGCTAATTACGCCTCTCACAACTCTAGTCTTGTGATAATCTGCATCTACAGTAAACGTCGGAGGCAACAAGTTTGCGATGAAGCATGAGCCCATGAAGTCAGAGGGCAACCATGCATATGCACGATCATGACAGATAAAGTATGTACCCTTGGCGGCCAGGAACACAGGGGACGAGACCATCAGCAGAATGTAATTTTCAGTGCAAGCACTCTCTCCAAGTCGGGCTTTCGATCTTCGGCCGCGACCTATGAGACAAAAATTACCAATGTGGGGTACAACCCATATCGGAGGCGAGCTTTTAAGCTGTTTTTCACTAGTGAACACACTATATTCGCCTCTACTTAGGACCCTATAGGCTTGTACCTCTTCTTCAGGAATAAGCGAGGGATCATAGATATCGCTATCTAAATCCTCTATTGCTATAGACAAAGGTTTTTGATACGAGGTAGGACCAGAGTAGGGGGAACGTGGCTCTCGAATGGGGTGGAAACCCAGTGCGCTTCGAAACATTGTCTGAAATGCTCGAGCAGACCCTTGGGAACTATACGGTAACACCAGATATGGAATTCCCTTATCCGTAGTATGTGGCATCAACCCACACACCCAGCAATTAGTAGTGTTAACCACTAACTGATGCTGATGAAGGAGCTGAATAAAGGAATTGTTGCGGAATTCTGCACGTCTAGCCTGCTCGTGTTCAGGTAAGATATGGAAAGAATGAGGAGAAGCAGTGGAGGTAAGTTTAGGGTCAGGGGTAGGAGTAGGTGTAGCAGTAGGTAAGAAGTAAAACATCGTGTAATACACCCCACCCGCCAATAATGCAGAAACAGTCAAAAACAATACGAATATTTGGAATGTAAAACATTTGGTACGACTGAGTTGCTGCAGCTTGAATCTATGAGCCTGAGCTCCTTCCAAATCCGTCAGTTTCGAAAATGCCATTCCCTATGACCGTCCGCAACGTTTCTTGACGCACTTCGTTCTGTGTAGCAATAGTCAATCCCTAGGAGTTCCCAGGAACCGACGGTCTTTAACCTAGCATCAAGACCTACTAACCAGAAGGAAGTACGCGCGCGGCCCTACGGCCTTTATTTCACAAGTGTATATGCAAAAACAATATCTCTCAGCTGTGGAAGCAAAAAGTGTAAGGAACGAAGCTCAATGAATATGTACAAAATAATTACAATGGTACGAATGTTCAAACTGATCGTGGAAAACGGGATAATGCAATTATCAAAAGACAGAACAGGATCTTTTATTAGTCTCTGGTGCTAGATCGCAAAAAGTATCGGGTTTTCCCAGGACGTGTCGGTTCGTCAAACAAAGGATCCGTTGAAGGGACAGCGTCCTGTTGATCAGCTGAATGTTTTGGTCTTGAGTCTTTTACTGACAAATGTTCAACAGTGTCTTTCTGCTGCACTGAGGATTCTCCGACAGGTTGTGCGTCGCTGAAAGGTACAAACGCCGGCAATCCTTCGGTTTCGGTTGATGCAATGCCTTTCCTCACCCACGAGTCTGCTGGCAACGGGATAGGGACTTTCTTCGTGTGGGTGGCGTGCACCCAATTCTTCCGCCCCTCAAGACGAACTGCAGTTCTCGTGGCAAGGAGGACCTGGTAGGGTCCAGTAAACCTCGGGTCCAAGTTGGTCTTGCGCGAAAAGTTCCGCGTCACCACCCAATCTCCGGGCTGGAGCTGGTGGCCTGGACCCTCCGTCTGCGTCGGCAATGCTTCGTGAACCTGTTGGTGAATTAACCTCAGTTTAGCAGTCAAGTCATGAAGATAATCTATCAACATTGGATACTCAAGATCACGAAAAATACCTGGCCTAGGAACCCCCCAAACATTCGCAGGACGACCGAACACTATTTCGTAGGGACTCAGCCCTACTCGGGAGTGTACAGTCGCCCTAGTTGACAGTAATGCTAAGGGTAAAGCGTCAGGCCACGAAAGACCAGTCGTAGCCTGAATCTTTGCTAGTTTTAGTTTAAGGGTGCCGTTATATCCTTCAACCAAACCAGCTGACTGGGGATGGTTGGCACTATGGAATTTCTGATTAATTCCAAGGCCCTTGCATACACTCTTCATCACACTCCCCACAAACTCACTTCCATTATCTGACCACACAATTCTAGGCATTCCGTACCGAGGAAAGTATTCCTTCAGTAGGATTTTCGCAGTAGACAAAGCAGTATTGTCTTTGAGAGGATAGGCCTCGATCCATCGGGAGAATGCGCAAACCACAACTAAAACGTATTTCAGGTTATTGCATCGCTCCATATGGATGAAGTCCAATTGAATCACCTCAAAGGGACATGAAGGGGGAGCAAAACTGCCAGGAGGAGTTGGGGTTCCCTTGCCAGGATTGTACATCATACATACCATACAATTCTTAACCAAGCGTTCAGCACACTTCGTGATACCATCATTCTTCCACACAGGGGACAGCAATTTACAAATACCTTTCGCGCTAATATGTGCTAACCCATGCGCCATTGTCACAACGGCCAGCACATACGCATCCGGTAACATCCATCTTTTCTGATCCGACAAATCAATCCAACAACCATTCGCATCCAACTTTCCCGTGCTCTCTTTCCACTTCATCTTTTCAGTCTCGGTAGCCTCATTCTGAATTGCTTTCACACTCTCGATAGTGTCCTCACACATACTCGATTCTGTAGGCCACCTAACCGAACTCGTCACATACATTCGAGTGCTAAGGTTCCGGGCAGTCTCCTTAGCAGTCTCATCCGCAAACGCATTACCACGACCCACATCATCCGTCGATGCGCACTACATTTAACAATCGCCACTTGCTTAGGCAACGTAAGTGCATCCAAAAGATCATTCACAAGCTGACCATGCTGAATCTTCGTACCATGCAATGTTAGAAAACCTCTCTCTCTCCACAAACGTCCAAAACTATGTGCGACGCCAAATGCATATTGGCTGTCGGTAAACACATTCACACGTTTCCCTTTCGCTAACACACACGCTCTAGTAAGAGCAATCAGCTCTGCAGCTTGGGCAGAATTCTGATTTAATCTTGCAGTCTCAACAACAGTATTCAACGTTACAACAGCATAAGCAGTAGTCACATCACCATTCGGTAACTTGAAACATGAACCATCCACATACAGTGTACCATCTGGTTCTTCCAATGGGGTGTTTTTAAGGTCCACTCGACCTTTCGTTTCCTCTTCCGTCCTCAAATAACAATCGTGTTCTGTTATTTCATCTGACTCTGAGCTAATTGGTAACAAAGTTGCCGGGTTCAGGACATTACAACGTTTTATTTGAATGTGGCTTGCCAACAGCGTCAACTCGTAACCAGACAACCTCGCACTCGTCAAGTGCTGAGTTTTCGTACGATTCAAAAGAGTATCGACTGCATGCGGAACCATCACCGTAAGCATATTATCCATGACCAATCCTGCTGATTGTCGGATGGAGACCGCGGCTGCCGCTGTTGCTCTCAAACAACTCGGCAATGCTCTAGCTACCGGGTCCAAGGTCGAGGAAAAATATGCACATGGACGTTGCTTACCACCAAAAGGTTGCGTTAAAACACTCAACGCACAACATTCTCTCTCGTGAACATATAATGTAAATGGCTTGCTATAGTCAGGAGTACCTAACACAGGAGCCGAACACAATGAATCACGTAATTCAGAAAAACTTTTCTGACATTCCTCCGTCCATGGTAAAGGAGTTGAAACATCCTTGCACGTAAGAGCCACTAATGGTTTCGCTAGCAATGAAAAATTTGGAATCCATTGCCTACAGTACGACGTGATACCTAGAAAGGCACGCACATCTCTTTGGGTTTGTGGCACAGCCATTCGCGCAATTGCTGCAATTCTCTCTGGGGTCAACCGTCTTCCCTCCTTTGACAATAAGTGACCTAGATAGGTTACTTCTTGACAACAATATTGGAGTTTAGAAGGTGACACCTTGTGATTTAACTCGCAGAGATGTTGCAGCAACGACACCGTAGCAATCTTGCAAATGTCCTGAGTATCAGCAGCTACCAATAGGTCATCGACATATTGGATTAAAGCCGCACCAGCCGGCAACCTAAACGCATCCAGTTGACCCTTCAAGGCTTGACTGTAAATCGACGGACTTTCACAGTAGCCCTGAGGAGCGCGTTTGAACCGGAAGCTGCGTCCACCAAGAGAGAAACCGAAAAGGTCTCTGCTCTCCTCTGCAATCGGGATGCTGAAGAACGCATTCTTCAAGTCAATCACCGAAAACCACGATGCAGAAGCTGGAATCAGAGTCAGTAGCGCCGTGATGTCAGGCACAACGGGGAACTGAGGAATCACAATTTTATTCACCTCCCGTAAATCGATAACAAAACGATAAACAGGTGGTTTCGAAGGATCAGTACGTTTTAGAATGGGCAGTACAGGACTATTGCACACGTTTCCCCGAGTCTCTTCAATAACATCTTTCTTGATCAAATCATAGATGATCGCTAACAGTGCTCGTTCACCATCAAGGGAGATACGATATTGGGGAATACGTGGCAATCGCACATTAGATTTCAACTGAACAACATATGGTGAGATATCAAGTAGGCCCACATCGTTGGGACCTGTAGCCCACAAAGACGCAGGAAGAGAACCCAATTCCGGTGGAAGCTTATCGAGAGACAAGTACATGGGAGAGACAACCCTCTCTCCCAACGTAAGCTTTACACCCGCAGGAGAACAATACAAAGTCGCATACAAACGTTTGAGCAAATCCAGGCCCAAAAGATTTTCACCACAACCCGTGGTTAAAATTAACGGAGCTTCTAGCTCACGAGGCCCAATTTTAAGGGGCAAAGGGCACGAGACTGGATTGCTAACGGGGGCGCCAGAGAATCCAACGGAAACATTTGTTAAGCCAGACAAAGGTGCGCCAGGGAGTTTCGAATGCTTAATGGAACTTTTCGCTGCACCAGTGTCCAACAGAAAAGGCTCAACGACGCCCGATGTAGCAACTGCGACGTAAGGCCCTCTCTGATCAACCAGAACTGATACCACTCCCTCTCCTTGTCTATGGCTGTCCTAGTAATTACTGTCGTCAGTTCCCTGATCGACGTAATAATCGTCTACATTGTACTGTGCAGATCGTCCTTGCGACGATCCACGTTGATCAAAACAATTATCGGAATTTGATGAGTTATCTGAACGATCGTTCTGAGCACCACGACCTCTACCACGTGGTGCCTGCTGCGAACCACCACGACCTCCTCTAGATGAGTTACCACTATTACGTTCATTTAAAACAGGACAATTGAATTTAATGTGACCCTCTTGTCTACAATAAGCACATTGATTGTACCCCAACGAGGATCTTTGGGAGGAGGAGTCATTACGCGGCTGCGATTGATTCGATTGCGATTGCGATCAACAATCAGCTGGTCGGGTTTAGCAGCAGCCGTTTGTCCGGCATCTGCCGCTACAATGGCAGCCCAAGCACCACCTAATTCATTCGGATGGTTTTCATGACGAATCTTAGCCCATACCGGTTGCGGTACGACATTGCCGAACAACATATCGATATCAGCAAGATTCATTACCGTAGCATCTACGAGCTGCGATAATTCTTTGTAATACCCTGTAGGATTTTTGCGTGGGTCAGGCAAAGATTGCTTCACCTGCAATACTTCCGAGCGTTTCCATGGGAGATGTATCCATATTCTCTGGAAATGCCCCACTGTCGTCGGAGGAGCGGCATTAGGATTAGGTGGTATCCAAACCGGTGGAACTTCTCGCATAGGAAATTGACCAGACTCGTCTGGCTGTTTTTCAATATCCTCAACAAACAATGCATGAGGTATCGGAGTGGGACGA
This sequence comes from Lissotriton vulgaris, assembly GCF_964263255.1. Classification (NCBI taxonomy): domain Eukaryota; kingdom Metazoa; phylum Chordata; class Amphibia; order Caudata; family Salamandridae; genus Lissotriton; species Lissotriton vulgaris. The sequence continues at coordinate 685,505,986 of NC_141697.1, forward strand.
AAAGATAGCAACCGTTCAACGGCTCGTCGAACGTTGGTATCCACTATCAGTCCAGCGGAAAACTGAAGCTGTAAATCAGACAACGCGGTCAGCACCTCGTCAGGTGCGTCGGCCGATATCTGATCACGAAGGACCTTGCACATTTCCTCGAACACAAATCTCTGGGTTGGTATATTGAACTGACAAAACGTGTCGAGTACAATACGGGGTGGATTTCTAAGGGGGTGCGTCATCCAACCCATCGCCATATTATATAGCGAGGCTCGTTCCCTATTACCTGGAAGCTGGCTACGCCTCTGAGGACCATCTGAACCGGCGGACCCAAGAACAGGTCCGAGCGAATGAAAGAAGCTAGCCGCAAGAGGAGAATTACGACTACGAGTAGAGGGAGAAGTATAGGACACAGGACTAACAAGTGAAGGAGTAGAAACAGAAACAACAGCAGGGGTTAACAAAGCAGGAGCAGTAGCGTGAGCAGGAGTATGTGGAAGCGGAGGAGCAGTAGGAATAGCAACAGACGAAGGAGCAGGAACAGTCGGAAGAACGGGTGCAGGTTGAGGAACAGGCAAAGGAAGAATAGGTGCAGGAACAGGTACAGGGGGAATCACAGGGGCTGTGGTACCCTGTACGTACGGAGGTGGCGACTTCATTAGATAAGACATTAAAGGATCCTCAACTGACTCATCCTTCTTTTCCGACTCCGTAGGCAAAGCAGGATAGCACTTATCTATAGTCATACGCTGTAATCTGTCAAACACTTCCTTTTCCTTAACCTCCTTATCATGCTGAAACTGCTCTGCTTTCTTTACAATGGTACCAGCACTATCTCTCTGATTTCGCTTAGTCTGTCTGATTTCTTTCTGTCGGGCTTCTTTACGCCACAACCGAAAGGCATCAAACATGGCCGGCCTTGACTTTTTCGCGAACAATTTAACCTCTAGATTATCTAAGATCGGGGCCTCGAAGCTACCATGTGGTGGCCAGCGAAGGTCACCATCTTTCTTCGTGTATTTGATCCAGTATTCATTAAAAGTAATCGGGCCTAGCCCATGTTTACTGTACAGTTCATAATTAGGAGTTCCAACCGGAGGTATCGGACACGAGTCCTCCAGTCGGGAATCCACACCACAGGGTCTGAAACAACCGAACAAAGTACTACGACCAGGCATCTCGCACACTAGCCGAGTTTCACAAACTTCAAGGGTTACGGGATTTACCAAGTCCCAGCAAAGAACAAAAACCCTCGGTTTTTGGCGGCTGCAGTCGTCAAACAACACAACAAAATACGCTAGCAAAGTGTCACCGACAAAAACACTCACACAGCGTCTAGGGGTGGGCGGAAAATCCGTTCCGCTCGCGGATTTTGCGGATTTTCGGGAAATCCGCAATCCGCGAGATTTGCGAATCTCCCGCAAAATCCGCAAATCCGCGAGCAGGGGATTTTGCTCGCACTGCTCGCACTGTTCGCGTGAGTTCGCGTGAGTTCGCGCCCCGCGAATAAGTGCAAAATTGCAGAAATACGATCTTAGCAAAACTGAAAGTAACTACTTACCAGGTTCAAAAGTTCAGGCTCATCATTAGTAGCCATTTCCTGTAGTGCTTCCTGAGGGGCCCCTCCAGAGTTCAGTTGCCAGTTGAAACTATTATGTGACCCTGCTCTGAACCACAGAATAGTTACACATATGCCACAAAGGTCCTGAATTACAGCTAAGGGAGACAAGCAGGAGCCAGGCTGGAAGTTAAAATCCATTAATCAGCCCCTAATTCATTATTGTCAGTTGGGGCAGGGCAGGTGTTGTAACTAATTTTGCAACAATGAAAGCACTTAGCAAGTGCAAAAGATCACTAATCAGGGCGCACTAAGGAAGCAGGTGCCAGCTAAAAAAATATTCTGTCACACATTAATCAGCCCCAAATTAATTCAGGTCACTTGAGGCAGGGAAGGTGTGCTTTGCTTTGCCGAAAATAATGTACACTGGACAACCAGAGGGTGTGGTGATGAAACAGAGGGTGGCATGGGTGGGCCAGAGGGTGGCATGAGTAGTCAGAGAGTGGCAGTGGTGACAGAGAGTGGCAGTGATGAAGAAGAGTGTCCCAAACAGGCTGGACACGTAGAAACAACAAGTTCGCGAAACTTGCGACCCGACAGGTAAGTTCGCAATTTGCGAAAGTGTACAAAACCCTCGCGAACTGGCAGAAACACGGGCGAACACAAAAAAAAAAAAATCCGCAAATTCGCGGGAATTCGCGGATTTTGCGGATTGCGAATCCGCAAATCTGCAAAATTCGCGAACGCGAGATCCGCAAAATTCGCTCATGCTTAGCGTCAACAACAAAAACACTCGCTAAAGTGTCAACAACCAAGAACTCTGGGAGCGACCCACAAATACTTAACTCAAAGATCGATGGCGTCCCCAGGAAGGCCCGTCAAACGTCTCGCTATACCAAGGTCTACGCCAGGCGCCAAAACAGGTCTACAGTCAGGGCAGCAGTCCGTCGCAGCCGTCAGGAGGCGGGAATCTTCGCGGGAAAAGTCTTCGGGCCACTTGTTTCGACAACAGGATCGTTGAAGCGGAGTGCACCTTCCCTCGGAGATTTCACACGAAGTTCCTCACGATCGTCGGGCTTGGACCGGTACCACTGATGCAGCCCCACATTGGGCGCCAACTGAAGGACTGGGTTCTTTAAGACCCAGCGGTGCCAGGGCACAACACCTGAAACCTTCGTGGGTAACCTGCTCCGGCGTACGAATGACAGAGACACGGGACACTTCCTTCGGCGTCAAAGATTCAAGGTTTATTTACTGCAGGGAACACAGAAGTCACGACAAGTACAACACGTGCAACTTGGGGAGACTGCTTCAAATTGGTTCTGTGGATCGCTCCTTTTATACAGATTTTACCCATAGGACAACATGATACACAAAGGTTTATAACCCGGTTCCCATAATTATCCCCCAGAGGGGTCGCTTTGGTCACTTTGATATACATAAGGTCCGGAACATAAGTGCGGAAACATTTGGCGGTTCCCAACTGTAAAAAACCATCTTCCCAACATTAGTGCATTCCAATCGGCAGTAAAACAGATCGAAATAGGAACAAAGACAGGTGCAGAGGAAGACGGAGACAGTGGGGAGATCGGAAAGGGTGTAAAAGGGGAGGTATCGGGAAACACGAGATACAGGCATCAAAGGGACGTGCCTAATGAGATGCATGGCTGAGACAATAAACCAACACGGCAAGATGAGCCTCGAGCGGGGCCATCTGCCTTACAGTATCATCCCCCTCGTCATAAAGACACTTACAAAGAACATGTGTCTTCCGCAAATATCTTGGGAGTCCCAGGGTCGCGAAGCGGACCGCGTCCGTTCGCTGGCTACTTGAGGGCAAGAGACAAAATGGATGCCGTATCTAAGATGGAACCCGTGGGTACAGATGAAAAACCCACATAACAAACGAACGGTTTAAGTTAGCACAGCGAAACTGCGCACACTTACTAAACTCGTCATTTGCGGTTCATAGATACCAGACTCGACCATATTCGTGCGAGTCGAAAACACCACTTACAATTGTCACGGAACCTCACTCCTGCTGGGCGTCTGAGGACCCAGCCCCGCTCAGTGAATGAGCCAGGTACTTCTGCCTGACTCCACCCACAACAGACCCAGGATGTTGGGAAAGTATCCTGCATGGACAAAGGGATCAAAGCCGAAAAGGGGTAAAAGAGAAGGACCCCTGAACCAAGAAATCAGATCACTTCTGACAAGGAACCCTGTAACCAAGGACAAGAGGCCTGCTGATCTGAGGACTTGCCTACCCCTTCTGCCAGTGTGCTGTTTGCTGGGGGGAATCCTGCAGTGCTTCTTTATTTTTGTCAAGGAACCAGGAGAGAGGAACTGTGTGTGTACTCTCACGCTTGCTAAGAAAATCTCAAAGGACTGGAAGAGTGCCAGTCTCCTGCTGAAGTCACAGGGCTAAAAGACTTCATCTGCTTAAAGTGCTATTGCTGGAACCTGTGAATCCAGCACCTCTGAAAGAGCCAGCAATCTCGACGCCGACGGACGTCGCCGAATCCAGCTCAACACCGTGAGTGACGGCTCAAGTGTCCCGCTTCCTCGGCGCCTGCCGCCGGGCCCGACCGACGCCAGCAGCAACGCCAGTGAGTAGTGAGTTTGGCTCCAGCTCCAAGGGACCTCTTGTCTGCATCGCTGCTGATCGCATCAACTGTGTGCCCTCTCGACGCCGTGAGCGCTGCTCACACTCTGCAACCGCATCATCGACAACGACGCCTGCTGAGGCCTGATCGACACCGAAGACGCGACGCCGGATTGCTCGACGCCGCTGATCATCGTGTGCTTCATTTTCCAAGGTACTGTGTTGTTGGGGGTCCGTGTGACTCCGGGCTCGACGTAGCGCTCCTCGCGGTCGACGCTGAACCTTTGGATTCATTTTGCCTCGACGTCGTGTAGCCCCCGTGTGGGTTACCTTGTTGCTAAGAACTGTGTTTCCAAGAAGAAGATTTGCTTGATACGAAAAGACTTTGTGCTAAAGAAGAAACTAGCTTGAACCATTTTTCCCTTCCCAGAGTATTTATCAAGATTGTGTACATTTTTGTCGTTATTTGGTCTTGTGCTAAGCCTTATATAAAAATACTTATTTTTATAATACTACTGTGTCGTGTACATTTGTAGTGTATTCACTTTATTACTGTATGTGGTCATAAATGCTTAACGCACAGCCTCCGAGATAAGCCTATCTGCTCTGCCAAGCTACCGAGGGGGTGAGCAGGGGTTATCAAAGGGTGTGATCCCCTTGCCCTGACTAGAAAAGGTGTGTCCCTATTTGTCAGAAGTGTATACCTCTGCCAACTAGAGACAGCCGGTTCTAACATTGGTGGGTCAGCGGTGAGGATTTGAACTTTGCATTTATGACCCATGTACAGTGATTAGTGTGCGCTACATAGTGAAAGCAGACCATAGCGCAGTCACAATCTATTTGGAAGGATTCCATTTTTGGTTCTCCGCTTTTCTGAAGCTTGATTTTTTGAACACTGCCAGTTTTGACCATGAGTGACACCGGAGTCACTACCTCTGTTGTTGTGGAGGAATTCGACAGAGCGAAGATAAACGACTACGGCTTGAGGGAGCTGAAATTCTTTTGCAAGCAGCTGAAAGTGCCTACCAAAGGCATCTCAAGAAAAGAGCAATATCTCAAAGCTTTGGAGGCCTGGTTGGAGTCCAGAGATCCCTCTGATGTGGTGGTGGTACCGCCAGGGGAAGGGGATGAGGAGGCGCCAGCGAATGGGCCTGAGTCCTCTCCCAGAAGCAGTGTTTCCTCCAAAGGTCTTTCCCCTGAAGAACGAGAAGAAAGGGCGAAGGAGCGTGCCTACAACATGGAAATGGCGAGGCTAAAGATAAATGGGCAGTTGGAGTTAGAAAATGCAAGAGGTAGAAGAGAAGCTGATTTGGAGACCAAAAGGTTAGATTTCGAAAGAGAGAAATTAGCTTTGGAGCGTGATACCAAGTTGAGGGAGTTGGACATCCAAGCTAAGAAGTTAGAATTGAATCCCTCTGGTGGCAGCATCCCATCTGAGCCTGCAGAAAGTAAGTTTTACTTTCCCAAAGATGTGATAAAAGATTATCATAGGAACGAAGATATTGGTCAGTGGTTTAAAGCATGTTGGCCCACCAGGTCCCTGAGAAGAATTGGGGAGCAGGGTTGTGGGGTCGCTTTGTGAATGAGGGGAGAGATACCCTGTTAGACATGCCTGTTGCGGATAGGATGTCGTATGCTCATATGAAAGATGCTTTAATGTTGCGGTATGGCCTAACCCCGAGAAGTACAGACAAGCTTTTAGAGAATGTAAGAAGTTGCCTGGTACGACGTGGGTTGAATATGTGTCTTATTTTTGCAGAGCCATGGATGGTTGGGTAAAGGGCAGCAAAGTGGAAAGTTATGAAGCTCTTTATGATTTGTTTGCTTGGGAGCATTTGTCTAATAACTGTTTTCCAGAGCTGCGCCAGCACCTTATTGATAGCAAGATATCTAACCCTAGAAAACTTGCTGAGGAGGCGGACCGCTGGGTCAGTACCAGGGTCCACAAGGGTCCAGTGGGAGACTCAGCCAAAGGTGGGCAGGGTCCCCAGCAGAAGAGTGGGGGGGGCAAGGGTAAACAGAAGGAGTCTCAGAAAGGGCCCCAAAGTAATCCCCAAGGGAACCAAGGGAAAGGTTCCCAGCCTCCCCCTGAGAAGAAGCCAGGGGCTCCGACGGGTAAACCTGTTCATAGGGGCCCCCTAACCTGCTACGGTTGCGGGCAGGTGGGACACCGGTTTTATGACCCCCAGTGTCCCAAAAAGGATTCGAATGCACCGCCGCGTGCACCCCCCCGTCAGTTGGCGAGTGTAGTCCTGGGAGGGGAGGAGATGGTTGTCCATGGTGGGAGGGGTCCTGCAGAAATGTCCCTGGTCTCTCTAGGAGACATGCAAATGGTCCCTCCACCCCCCTGCCTAGTAACACTAGTAAATATAGGCAGTGGGTGACCATTAATGGCCATAGAGTGGAAGCTCTCAGAGACACCGGAGCGAGTGTGACAGCTGTCAAGTGTCACTTGGTGTCCAGAGAGCAGGTGGTTCCCCACGCATTCTACCCTGTGATAGCTGCTGACAACTCCCAGAAAGAGTGTGAAGTAGCTCAGGTTTCCTTTGAATGGGGGGGAGTTTCAGGTACTCTTCAGGTCGCTGTGAGGCCCGCCATGCCTGTCGACTGTCTCCTGGGCAATGATTTAGAAGACTCCCCTTGGGCTAAGGTGGAGAGAGAGGCGCACTTGAAAATGTTGGGTGTGCCAGAGTGGGTGTGTGCAACCACTCGATCGATGACAGCGAGTAAGGGTGTTGATGGGGTCCCGGAGCCTGAAAGTATGGCCCAGGACCAGCTGTAAAGAGAAGAGGCAGGGGGCGCGGGAAACCGCCCCCCATAGTTCCCATGGTCCAGGAGGAGGTAGACCCTGAGGGGGATGCCCTGGAGCCCACAGGGGAACAAATTGCCGAACTGGGAGACATGCCCGAGCTGACCCATTGGCAGCAGGATGGTGGTCCCTCCAGGGAGGAATTCTGTGCCGAACAGAAGGTGTGCTTTTCTCTTGTGGGCATGAGGCAGTAGGCCTCAGCCCAATCCTCAGGTGATCAGTCAGGGTCACATTTTGTGTACTGGGAGAACGACCTCGTGTATAGCGAGCCTAAGGCTGCTGAGCCTGGGTCAGCCCGTGTGCTGGTGGTACCCCAGCGCTTCAGAGCCTTCCTACTGGGTTTGGCTCATGACGTCCCGTTAGCTGGACATCTGGGGCAGGACAAGACCTATGACAGGCTTGTCACCCATTTCTATTGGCCTCAGATGCGAAGGGATGTAGGCATCCATTGCAAGACTTGTCACACTTGCCAGGCAAGTGGGAAAAGCGGAAGGAAGCAGAAGGCTCCCCTCCAACCTTTTCCGGTGGTCAGTACCCCCTTTGACCGGGTGGGTATTGACATTGTTGGGCCCCTGGACCCCAAGACAGCCCTGGGCAACAGGTTTATCCTTGTCTTGGTGGACCATGCCACACGGTACCCGGAAGCCATCCCTCTCCGAACGGTGACGGCCCCCGTGGTGGGACGAGCACTGATGGGTGTTTTCTCCCGGATGGGGTTCCCCAGAGAGGTGGTGTCAGACCGAGGCACCAACTTCATTTCTAACTATATGAAGTCTCTGTGGAAGGAGTGTGGGGTAACCTACAAGTTCCCCACTCCTTACCACCCTCAAGGAAACGGGCTGGTTGAGAGATTCAACCGGACCCTTAAAGGCATGATTATGGGTCTTGAAGAACCAATGAGGCAGAAATGGGACGTCCTCTTGCCATGCCTGTTGTTTGCTTACCGTGAGGTGCCGCAAAAGTCTCTAGGGTTCAGCCCCTTTGAGCTCTTGTACGGTCACCCGGTAAGAGGGCCTTTGAGTCTGGTCAAGGAAGGCTGGGAGCAATCTCCCAGGAAACCTCCCCAGGATGTATACAGCTACATGCTGGCCTTTCGGAACCAGACTCGGCGCTTCAGAGAACTTGCTCAGGCAAATCTGGAGGCCAGCCAGGAGGAGATGAAGCGTTGGTACGACCGGAATGCCACTCTGGTAGAGCTTCAGCCTGGTCAAGAAGTGTGGGTCATGTCCCCTGTGGAACCTTGTGCGCTCAAGGACAGGTGGACTGGACCGTTTAAGGTTGTGGAGAAGAAGAGCGATGTCACCTACCTGGTGGACTTAAAATCTCCCAGGAACCCCTTGCGGGTCCTGCATGTCAACCGTTTGAAGCCCCACTTAGAAAGGTCCGAAGTGGGCATGCTCCTAGCTACAGATGCTAGAATGGAGGAGGAGAGTGAGCCTCTTCCTGACCTCCTGTGTGCTAAAGAGCAAGATGGGTCAGTGGATGGTGTTGTCCTCTCTGACACACTGACCCTTGAACAGAAACAGGATTGTCGCCACCTGTTGGGACAATTTCCGGATCTGTTTTCCTTGGTTCCGGGTGTCACTCATTGGTGTGTCCATGACGTTGACACCGGAGACAGCCCTCCTGTGAAGCACAAGGCTTACAGGGTGACTGACAAGGTCCGAGCTTACATTAAGGAGGAGGTCTCCAAAATTTTTGCGTTAGAGGTGGTTGAGTCCTCTAGCAGTCCTTGGGCCAGCCCAGTGGTCTTGGTCCCGAAGGCTGCAGCGCCTGGTGCTTCACCGGAACTTCGGTTCTGCGTGGACTACCGAGGACTCAATTCGGTCACGAAGACTGCCGCGCACCCCATCCCCAGAGCTGATGAGCTCATAGATCGGTTGGGGGCTGCCCGGTATCTTAGTACGTTTGATCTAACGTCTGGGTACTGGCAGATCGCCTTAACCGATGGGGCAAAGGAGAGGTCCGCATTCTCCACACCAGATGGGCTATACCAGTTCCGGGTGATGCCCTTTGGGATGAAGAATGCCCCTGCCACCTTCCAGAGGTTGGTCAACCAGGTCTTGGCTGGACTGGAGGATTTCAGCGCCGCCTACCTGGACGACATCGCAGTGTTCAGCGCCAGCTGGGAGGAACACTTGGGCCACCTCCAGGAAGTGTTGTTGGCCCTGCGCAGAGCAGGCCTCACAATAAAAGCCAGTAAGTGCCAGATTGGGCAGGGTTCTGTGGTGTACTTGGGGCACCAGGTAGGGAGTGGCAAGGTTGCCCCCCTGCAACCCAAGATTGATACCATCCTGGCTTGGGCGCCGCCCGAAACCCAAACTCAGGTGAGAGCCTTCTTAGGACTCACGGGTTATTACAGGAGGTTTGTCAAGGATTACAGTAACATTGTGCACCCCTTGACTTCGCTGACTTCCAGGAAGCAGCCACGAAACGTGATATGGACTGATGCCTGTCAAACGGCCTTCAACACCCTGAAAACTGCAATGTGCACAGCACCTATACTCCAGGCACCCGACTTTTCGAAAGAATTTATTGTCCAGACGGACGCTTCAGAGCATGGCGTGGGGGCTGTTCTAGCTCAGGTGAATGAAGAGGGCCGAGACTTGCCTGTAGCCTTCATCAGTAGGAGGTTACTTCCCAGGGAAACGAGGTGGAGTGCGATAGAGAGAGAAGCATTTGCTGTGGTCTGGGCGCTGAAGAAGCTAAGACCCTACCTGTTTGGGACTCACTTCCGGGTTCAGACAGACCACAGGCCCCTCAGATGGTTGATGCAGATGAGGGGTGAGAATCCGAAACTGTTGAGGTGGTCCATTTCTCTACAAGGGATGGACTTTACGGTGGAACACCGCCCTGGTACAGATCACGCCAATGCTGATGGTCTGTCCAGATTCTTCCGCCTTAGTGATGAGGACTCCCTAGGTCAAGGGTAGTTCTCCCCACATTTCAGCTGGAGGGGACACGTGTTAGACCTGACATAATTGGCTTGAGTCTCTCCTCCATTTTTTCTGTTTGCCTCCACTGTTTTACGATGTTTTGCTGGTATATGCTTTGGGCGCCGTGCCACTGCTGATCAGTGCCACAGCGCAAGTGCTCCCTATGTTAAATTGATGTATCGATTGTATCCATGTTTGGCGTATTTGGCTTACTATCAGTCCCTAGTCTAGTGCACCAGGAGTGCCGGGGCTTGTAAATACAAATGCCGCTCGTGGGCTTACAGCACGTGTTGTGCCACCCACAAGAGCGGCCTCATAAAAGAATGTCTCCGGGTCGGTCATTGCGAGACCCACGTGCAGCCTAGTGCTGTCACGCGGGCTGCACAAGTATACCTACTTAAAAGCCCCTCAAACCTTCCATTGACTTCATGTTAGTCACCCCTATGGTAGGCCCACGGGCAGAGTGCATTACAAGTATAAGGTAGGACACGCCTGACCAAGTTGGCAGGTCCTAATAGTGAATTACAGCCATCTTCGTTCTTCACTATTGCGAGGTAGCCTGCTCTCCATTAGTTAGAATGGGCCACCGGGATTATTAATGCTATGATCCTAGCTGGCTCGGGGAGCATGGTGCAATGTCGAGTTTGGTATCCCTGAACTCAGGGTTTAATTACGCATCCGTTGGTGTGGATGGTTTTTGGACTCTGGGTTCGAAAATAGCACTTTTAGAAAGTGTCTATTTTCTTGTCTAACCATTTCTGGGTTTTGCTGGTCTTGCGTGTGTGTGACAGGAGCCAGGTGGCTCCACAGGTCTGGATGAGTCAGTGTGGGATGAGTGGGACATTTGCGTTGAGAGTAGGGGGAGAGTAGTTGTTGATAGCCTGCCCTGCCTGATACAATGCTGGCTCCACCTCCTGCCAAGCAACTGATTGCTCTGTGCCTGCCATGGACGATCCTAGCCCCACCTCCTGCCAGGAGGCCGATAGCTCTGCTCCTGCCAGTGACAATGCTGGCTCCACCTCCTGCTGGGCGTCTGAGGACCCAGCCCCGTTCAGTGAATGAGCCAGGTACTTCTGCCTGACTCCACCCACAACAGACCCAGGATGTTGGGAAAGTCCCCTGCATGGACAAAGGGATCAAAGCCGAAAAGGGGTATAAGAGAAGGACCCCTGAACCAAGAAATCAGATCACTTCTGACAAGGAACCCTGTAACCAAGGACGAGGGTCCCCTGAATCTGTCCAACCCTCACCCATGGGTACAAAAGGGCTTACCTGGCTGTAGGACCCTAGATTCGACATGGAAAAGATTCTGATCAAGAAACCACTGACCTTTGACCGTCTTGACACTCTGGACTTCGCTGGACTGCCCGACTTCATCTCCCACTCTGTCCAAAGCACCGTCTGTGCATCAAGGACAACTGAAGACATCTACCATGGAGTGAAGGAGTCACTCCCCTGCAAACGCAGGTACTACATCTCCACTGACTGGTCTGCTGCTTCTGAGCTCCTACAGAGTCTGAAGGCTTCAGCAACACTGGAAGCGCGTTTCCAAGTCACTCGAGGTCCGAGTTGTCCTCTCACCAAGCCTGAGGTCAGAATCCCTTGTGGGGGCTGCAATACCTGTACCCCTGTGCACCGCATACTTTTGCAAGTGCTTGTTGATGTTTCCTGAACAAGTGCACTGGGCTCCAAGTAGCCCCAACCTCTGGCACCTTTTCCTACAAAGAACTCCAGCCTCCTTGCACTGAGTGCTCCTTGGGCTGCTGCTTTGTGAAACTGATTGAGGTCCTCTCGCGACTCCTATGCCTCCAGCCTGTGGGTCCTCTTGGGGGTCAACACTGCTTTTTCTGGGCTCCCATGGTTGCTCCAGGCTTGCCCTGACTCCCCTGTGTTTGATCAGTCTCCTGTACCTTGCTGGTCCTAACCGTAGCCTTTGTTGACCTTCCTCATGGGTTGCCCGACTCCAAATCAGCACTCGACACCCTTTGTTGGACAGCTCGCATTCGGCTCCTGGTTGACCTTGGCCTCTGCTGGTCCCTGTGGCTGCTGAGTAAAGAACACCTCAACGCACCTGAATCACCCGATATCGGTGAGCATTCATCTACCGAGCCCCTGGTGATCCAGGCCAGGCTCTGTCCACCTTTGGGTTCCATCTGACACTTTTCTCCTTCCCAGCTGTGGCTCTTTTTCAAAATCCTCCATAGAGATCGGCGACGATTTCCGACACCACTTCAGACCTATACACCCGGCTTCATTGGGTTAGGTAACTCTGGCATAGTATCCATGGGTGGGGTGGCTCTCCAACTTGCTAACATCCACCGGGTTTCTTCGAAGAAGGGTCCTTAAACTTTAAAACTAGCTACCTTCACTCCTTTTTAAGGACCTAACTCTTCAGAACCCAGTTCTGACAACAATGACTGGGATGAATTAACCACACTCAGAAGGACCCAGATTAAGACACTGTTATACAGTCTCTTGATGACTGAATGCCTAAGGGCAAACGCGGCCCCCCCAGGGACTTTTAAAAAAAAAATTGCCATTGATCTTCCACCTGACAAGGCATTCAAAAAAGATTGGTCTCTGATTTTCTGGCATTGCACCCGGGATTGGCTAATACTCTTAATAAAAAACTGCCACCTGGCTTGCCCAGGAACTAAATACTCAGATCCAATCTATAGAGGTATGCCTTAAGAGTTACAAACCACTAAGTGCATTTAAATAACGCCTAGAAGAATTGAATCAAACCATGAGTGAGTTTGAAACATTTTTGAAACAAAGCAAATACACCAAATTAAAGAAGAATACAAGTTGATTCAGCCATGAAAGAGTATATCCCTACACACAGGAAGCTTACGTAGCATCATCTACTAACCAGGACCCGAACACAGACGGGGATTCGTCGGACAGAGGGTCCAACAGTTCTGGTTCAAGCAGAATCAGTGGCTCAACGCACCAAGGAAACAGAGCCCAGGGCAGGAGAGCCCAGTACAGAGGAAAAAGGGGGTGGGGTCCCTATCAAGGACCTCCTCTGTACCCTTCGTACCCGTATGGCCCACCAATGACACAAGACCCTATAACCATTGAAACTTCCCACAACAGGAGCCTTCCTACTATGAACAGAACCCTTTTTAGGGTCACGCCTGGAACCCCGAATGGGACGTAACTAGAAAGTAAATCAAGTCCACTGGGCAACAAGAGAAGAAGAAGCAGCAGGAGTCTCGACCAGGAGTATGACAGGGGCACTGAGCAACCAACCGACCACCAACCAAAGAAACACTTAGTGGTGAATCTGACAGATCAAGAGTTGACACTGACACAAACAAGCATCAAAAAGGTTTGGGCTTTGAACCAACGGAAAACTGGATCAATTCAAACTTTGCAAGGAAAGAAATGAATATATGAGGCAACTAAAACTCGGAGCCATTTTCAGTGGAAAGGAACCAAAGAATAGAGAAGAGGATGACACAGGCCTCAGAGTGATATCTACCTTCACACCACCGAATACTAGGTTACCCCTAGAGGTACTTGATTTTGATAAAGCAGTGATGCAAGAAATAGAGGACATTGACCATGACACCAACCATATTTTTTATTACACAACAAGAGAGGAAAAACAAGCAATCAGAAAACTGGCTAATAACAACAATCTCATCATCAAGCCAGCGGATAAAGGGGGATCAATTGTGATCCAAACCTCAAAGGCATACGATTGGGAGTGCCAACGACTATTGCAGGACCGGAGGAACTACGAAGTCTTGAGGAATGACCCAGCTGCTCTACTGAGAATTCAGATTGCCAACATTTGTATTTGTAGTGTATTTTATAAAGCGCACAGTTGCCCCAACGGGGCGTCCCGGCACTGTATAACGCTGTGGAACACTTCCTGGCTCTCCCTGTGAGATGCCCCTCCTGGGCATCCCCAAGGTGAAGCCAGGCATCCCAGTGTTGTAGGGGCCGTTGTGGAGATTAAGCAAGCTATTGCCCAGAGTTGCAACGTGGGACCCATGATTAGAGTAGGCGCCGAGGCGAGAATTATCGAGTCCGCGGACATTGAGCCCAGGACCCTGCTGCGTCGGGACTTGAACCCTGGTCCCAGGCCTGATCTCTGCTTCAGAGTCTGCTGCTCTAACCAGTGAGCCACACTTCTCCATGTGTTTGAGGAAGCACTTTCACATAACTGGATATGTGCCAAAGAAGGGGAGTTTCTTACCAACAATCCCGGATTTTTATACGATCCTGAAAATTCATAAGGATCTGAACAAACCACCGGATTGCCCGATAGTATCAGGCATAGGATCGATCCTGGAGCCTTTGTCCCATTTTGTCGATGACATTCTTAGCCCTTTAGTACAGAGGACTAACACATACCTTAAGGACACTAAGGATGTATTGAGGCTCTTACAAGACATGGATTTTGACCCAGCAAAAGACTTTATGATGGGACTGGACGTAGAAAGCCTCTACACGAGTCTTCCCAATGACTAAACCCTTAAGATCAAAGAGGATGTCCTTTTTGGGATAGACTGAGAATACCAGACACCCTGCAACATAGTAATCTATTGCTGTAACTTAGCACTTACCAGGAACTTCTTCCAATATGAGGATACCCTGTACCTCCAGAAGCACAGGACCAGAATGGGCAGCATTTTTGCTCAAGTATAGCTGGCCTATATGTCCACCATCTAGAAACACACAAGATCCTGCAGACTACCAATCCTTTCCTACAACACATCAAGATATGGTAACGATATATTGACGATGTGCTTGTTATCAGGAACGGAGACATTGAAACTGCCAATAGTTGATTTCATGACTTGGCTGAACTGCCAGAACGGATACCTGAAGTTCATCAGCACCATCTCAAACACAGACCTGGTGTTTATGGACCTGAACATCTTTCTTAATGAGGGCACCCTGTGAACCACGACACACTTTAATTCCACAGCGAAAAACGGTCTCCTCTTATACAATAGTTTCCATCTGCTGCCTCTCCTGGATAATCTCATGTATGGGCAATTCCTGTTCCAGGGAAGAAACTGCTCGAAGTCAAAGACTTCAAGGACCAAGCTGCAGATCTACGCAAAAGATCGGAGAAACGAAACTATCCATCAAAAGTAGTGAACAAAGCTTTCAGACGAGATAGAAATAATAACAGGGAAGCTCTCTTGGAACCGGCACCAGCAAAACCAAAAGAAGAGACACCAGTATGTATCACAACCTTCAACACCGGTTCAAACAAAGTGGTGAAGATTGTAAATAAACACTGGCGCTTACTCAACTGTGGTCACCTCAACCTACCAAAACCCATGTTTTCGCATAAGAGAGGTAAAAATCTGTGGGACATGGTGGTCCACACCAGACCATGAGTACCCACCCAAACAGAACTAACCACCCTGCACACATCGATAAAAGGTCCCACCCTTGTGGTCACTGCAGCGTGTATAATCTAACAAGAAAGAGCCGAGACATTACATTCAACAACTGTACCAAGTGGGAACAACGCTGCTTCACGAATTGTAACACTAGGAATGTAATATATATGATCACATGCCTATGCGACATGCAAAACACCCTGTCAAAACTCTCATTTGTGAGCCCAAGAGCAATATAAAATGCGAGAAAACAACCACTAAAATGTCATCACGTTACTTGGATATGAACCATACTATACATGACATACACTGGACCGTCATAGAACAGTTGAAAAACGAGGCGACTTTGTTTGAAAAAGAACAACGTTGGATGTTTCCTCTGGGAACACATGTCACTGGCCTCAACGACAATATTCCATGGGACAACTTAAATAACTCTATTTTTTGTTCCACCTAGACAATGGATAGCCATCTGACATATAGGAGAATATTATGACCTTAGGAAGGCGTACTCAGTGAAAAATATGAGTTTGCTTAGTCACCATCTATGATACACAAGGTTCAGTTTTTCTGGCAAGCTCTGTTTGTACGAAAACCCTAGAAAAGGTCCACTCCACAGAGTTCACGGAGCACACATGAGCCACCTCCTGGAGACTTACACTTGCGTCTGGGTCTTTGGGTAACCACAATTTTTTAGTACAATTTTTGTGCCACTAACATAATAAAAGGTTTATTGTAAATGTATTATGAGCGTTTTAATCTGAGCCCTTAGCGTAACACAAGTAGACTGAGGCGGAACCTGATATTTTTGATCTATGTAATAATGTAACGCCATCTGACAATACGTATAAGCGCTGATTGTACCTTACCCGGTACATTGAGCAGAGATGGGTGGTATACATGTTTTCCAACTTCGGGGTCACATATACTTACGGGGGAGATATAAAATATTTTTGAAGTCCCCACATCCTACTTAGTTTGCCGGCACTCATATTATTGGCATGGAAGTGGAACTATCCACATTGAAAAAATTGACGGTCCCATAACCGGCGGCAAAATTTTGTGAGTTAGCATTTTAGTCTATGCGAGTGAATAGTACCCTATTGGGTCCAACTCGCATGCGGAAGTAAACTGGGCCATAGTGAAGATAGATCCACCAATCGCGGCCATTTTGGGACAATTTAGCATTGCAGCTTTTGGTTGACAAACGTGCTTGAAACGAGGAAGAGAAGTACTATTTATAACTGCCCCAGCCATTCATACCTTGTTCATTAGAACCACAGAGAGGTATTTACTAGGGTGAGAGAGCATCTTTGACAAAGTAAGTACGGCATAGCCGACTACCTAGACAACGAGCATGTACTACAATACATAATCGTTCTTATACTATTCTGATTCCGGTTACATTTATCTATTTATTTCTAACAGTGTGTGACTACAAGCGCGCCATCTCTCTCGTGATAACAGCTCATCGGGCTATAGTATAGTGAAAATATTGTATGTGTACAATGCTTTTCCATAACAACTTTGGAAAACTTCACTTTACAGCAACATCACTATGTTTTTATAATTTGTGCTGACAAAGAGCTCACGGGCATCCGAGGCATGGGACCTGGATACCATCAAACAATTGAATATAGAGTGTGTTTTATGCTGTCTGTTGTTATGTCTAGTCATGTACTATAAGTCTTTCTCAAGGGCAGCAAGCCACCACTGATTTAGCGAAACAGTTGTGCACTTAGAGAAAAATATATCACTACTGAGACTTTCTACAAGTTTGGTGATGTGGTACTGGAATTATCATATTGCTGCATTTAACCATGTTTTTTGTTTTGTTTTTATCCTTCCAGATTAATAATTAAGACTATACCAACTGGGTCCAATATACTGTGCATGCTAATAAGGTGCACAACATTTCTGCTACATTGATTGGACAGACCTCTTGTTGGTCCTGACGAGAAAGCAGGGGGATGGCTTTGAAACATGTAGACTAAGGAGGTAGTAGCCCATCACAGAATACATGCACGGCTCCCCATTTTTAACAATACCAGCTAGTAGGAGTATTACATTTTAATTTCCACATTAACCAGGTATTTTTTAACCACTTTTTATTTCACTGTGACCCCTCCACTCTCACATTGCACATAGTATCACTCACTTCTAAGTGCTCCCACATCCCTGTCGGTGGTAGAATGCCCCGGACTGCAGCGGGCGGGAAGGATCCGATGATGAAGCATGCCACCAAGGGACTTTTTGGTGATTGAGGGTAATTTTAACAAAACATTGTGTTCCCCCATATATCCTTAGGGGACACGTAGTTTCCTACAATATTAGAACAGACCGAGGAAGGATAATATTATTCTGTAAAACTATGGTGGATTCTTTTTGGTGTGTTATGATACATAGTGGAGGGTGAGTCCACCACTTTTCCGACCTCTTCACTCCCTCTCTTGTTGATAATTACACTTTAATTAGTGGACAGCATATACCAAGCCAACGTCTCACATGTTGGCATAGAGGGCCATAACCAAATTATTGAATGAATTTCAAAGGTTATGAGACTCAAGGACCACGTGAAGAAAGGACAAGGAAACCTTATCTAATGCCTTCTCTGCATCAAAGGCGATTGCTGCCGTTGTATTTGAGGAAAGGCTGGCTTTTTCAATTATATGACAAAAATTTGAGTGTGTTGTCTCCGGCGAGTCGTCCCTTGACGAAACCTGTTTTGGAATTGTGAAGATGTTTGGGGATGCATGTTCCTAATCTTATGCCAAGAATTTTGGCAAATATTTTCACTTCCGTGTTCAGTAGTGAAGTCGGGGAGGAATTTTTCAGATCAGAGTAGTCCTTGCCCTCTTTGGGAATAATGACAATCGGCATCGGAGGCCATTCCGAATACCTTACTGAGAACAAAGCATTCAAGTGTATTTTTAAGATATCTAAGGACCCAGTTTGTGAAGCTTTTATAAAAAGTCATGGGAAAGCCACCGGGGTCTGGTGCCTTCCCAGAGCGGATTGACTTTATTGCCTTTATAATTTCATCTGTTCTTATACGTTCATTTACGCGTGCCTTGTCTGAGTCAAAGACCAAAGCCATAGGAAGGAAGTTTAGAATCTCCAAACATTTTGTTTTGTCCTACATGTTCTGTGAGCATCTTGGGCCTTAATACATGGTATTTGGTTGCTAAGATTCTTGAATTTGAGGGTAATGGCAAGTGCTTTGCCAGCTCTACTGTGAAAAAAGTGTTGTTTAGATTTTTGGGCCTGAACATATGAATAAGCTGGTTTACTGACAATTACATATGCACTTTAGTTGTTTGATGTTCTTTACTAGGGACTTGTTGCTAGAGTGTATAAAAGCTTCCTCCTTATTTTTAATTTCAGAGCCTACTGATTGTAGATTTTCTTTCATGACACAATTTGCTTTGCCCATTTGTTTCATGGTTTGGCCTCTAATGGCATACTTGAATGCATCACAAAGCATCACAGGAGTGGAAACAGAATGTTTGTTGTCGCTGAAAAAGTGTTACATTTATTTCCTTAGATCTGCCACGTCTGATAAATGCTCTAAGATGCCAGTGTTTAACCACCAAACACGGTTATCTCCTTTATCAGGTCGATTAAGAATGGATATGGAGATGGAAGCGTGGTCTGAGACCAAGATGGGATAAATCTTTGCATCAGAAATGGCTCTAAAAAGTGAGGTGTCTAATGGGAGATAGTCAATGCAAGAAAAGCTTGAGTGGGGAGGGGAGATGAAGGTAAAATCATGGCCTTTTGGGCTATGTAATTCTTTCATGACACAATTTGCTTTGCCCATTTGTTTCATGGTTTGGCCTCTAATGGCATATTTGAATGCATCACAAAGCATTACTGGAGTGGAAACAGAATGTTTGCAGTCGCTGAAAAAGTGTTACATTTATTTCTTTAGGTCTGTCACGTCTGATAAATGTTCTAAGATGCAAGTGTTTAACCACCAAACACGGTTATCTCCTTTATCAGGTCGATTAAGAATGGATATGGAGATGGAAGCGTGGTCTGTGACCAAGATGGGATAAATCTTTGCATCGGAACTGGCTCTAAAAAGTGAGGTATCTAATAGGAGATAGTCAATGCAAGAAAAGCTTGAGTGGGGAGGGGAGAAGAAGGTAAAATCATGGCCCTTTGGCCTATGTAATCTTCAAACATCTAAATGCAGTGCGAGGAGCAAAAGGTTATTCATCTGTTTGTGTGCTCTGAGGGCTCTGAATTTCAAGGCTGAGTGGTGATATGGAATGCGATCCTTTGGGAGGTTAAAATCACCACCCAAAATTGGTTTCAAGTCTTGCGGGATATCTGATAATTTTTCGTTGAATGTGCGCCAAAATGTTGGGTCATCTATGTTGGGAGCATATGTGTTCATAACATAAAGGTCCTGTTTGTTATTGTTCAATCTTGAAAGTAGTCATCTGCCCTTAGTGTCCTGTTCCAATGCATTGACTGTTAGACCGGATTTTCTGGAGAGTAAGGTGACTACCCCTTTTTTTCCCATGAGTTTTTGAACAAATTACTTCTGACACCCAGCCCTTCATCATTACATTATCAAGGCCTCTTTAAAGACTATCTTTGTTTCTTGGAGGAGTACTATATTGCCCGTTTAGTCGTTAAAATAGTTAATGATTTTTTACCTTTTAATCTGGTGGCATAGCGCCAAGGCATTGAGGGAGATAACATTAAGTGAGTGAGATAAAATAGGTGTTTCATTTCAATCGCTGGTAGGCTTCCAGGTTTAGGGTGCCTCGAGGCTATAGAGAACAGTATGCGGAACACTATTTGTTCAATTTTTCCACAGGACTGAGAAACTAGGAGGGGATGGATATGTGAAAGTAAGTGGTGAGAAATTAATTGTGGATCACACAAGTTCTGGTTTAGCCTGGAGCCAAGCTAAGGTCCCTACCAACCAGGGGATGTCTGTAAGAGACATGGTGCATGGGGTAATTTAAGTGGAGCGCGGATGAGGCAGGTATATGTGCTAAGTGTATAAAGTGTATTCCTGTGGTTTCAGTTCTTTTATGCTTAAGAATAAACATGAATCTACACTCTCAATATGGCCTCCTAGTCCTCTTACTTCCCATGGCAGTGTTTGAGTGAAAGAATTTATGAGCTGCATTGAGTCATGCAACACCTGAAAGAACTGCAGGAGTTAAAAACAAGTACAAAATAACAAGTATGAACCATGCTTAATTAAAATTACATAAATACATCATAGATCACTCCGTGTTGGATTCAGGTATATGCGCTAAATGTACAAACAGCTGCATCAAGTCACGCAATACCTGAAGGAGCTGCAGGAATTCATAACATATGGCAACCATGTGATAGAGCTGATATCCTTTCCAATACTCCCACCCATACAATGCCAAATCAATGGCAGAACAAAGTACATGTGGCATTTGGCATAACCAAGTGCAAGTTTAAGATGGACCTATTCCTGTGGAAGATTCAAGGTGTGCCTAGAGTCTTGGTCTAGAGAGTAGGCCAGGTATCTGTTTATCTTGCAGTAGCTAAGAATAGCTGGCCCCTAGTAACTAAGCAATTATCACTAAGAGCAAGTAACAACGTTGAGATCGCCAAGAGCGCCATGAGAGGGGACGTACATGTTACACATATGTGGAAGAGCCATTGTAAGAGAAGGCTAGTCTTGTAAGATCAATGCGATTGAGCTCAGACAATATTAAGGGGCATGTTAGACCCCCATGTGAGTATGAAAGTGTAATATTCAAGTTAGCCTTGCCAGTAGGCGAGTGCAAGTGATGGGCCTGTTTCTAGATGTGGTTCCTAAACCCTATGCCCAACACAAAGGGCAGTGTACCGGAGTCCTAATAGAGTGGAAGCCGTGTTGGGGACTGTCCAAAAGTATTGACTGTTGGAAGAAGATATCTCAATACAGGGATAGGAAGATGTAGTCTATCTCGCGTTCAGCATATCTAATTAACTGCCTCAGTGAAGGTCTAACTTGTCTTGATGTGAGGCCGGCATCTCCCCCATAAAGTAGACATAACTGCCATAGATAGAGCAAGATTAATCAAGAGTATATCATATAGTAATAAGCATGGGGCTAGAGGCAGGTACCAGGAACTCCAAGCATCCAAAACCAACAGAAAGAGAAAACAACCCAAGCATCTGCCAGAGTTCTTATAGCAGAAAATATCCAACAAACATTGAAAGGTATGAAGGTGATACATAAGTGATGTTGATAATAACACGAGTGTCACCTGACAATGTCAGACAGAGGATAGACTCACAGAGCGTCCAAGAAGGGAGTCCAAGTCTATTTGTGATTCTGATTTGTTATCAAGGAAAGCCGATAGTTCTGAAGGGTCTGAGAAGATTCTTATCTTGCATTTAAACATAATTCAGAACTTTGAGGGGACTGAGAAAGAGATCTGCATGTCTGTGAGCCTTTCCTGTAGGAAAAAAAGCCTTTCCAACAGATAACAGTTTCTCTAGCATAGTCCTGTGGGCTGGAGATTTTGTGTTCCTTTAACTTGATCATTCTGATCTTCCTCATCTGTGCCAGGAATTGTTCTGTTTGCTGGTGACGTAATGGTTTAAAGATCAGAGGTCTTGGAGAGGACATGATTTTTGGTCTGAAGGTCAGAACCCAATGGGATCGTATGATCTCAAAGTCTTTGGTAAAGAGGATTTGGAGGACTTCTGGAATTCATAAACTTAGGAAATCGGCCACACAACAGACTGAATTTTCAATGCCCTCTAGTAATTCAAAAATGTGAAGGTTGGTCCTCCGGTTGCGGTTTTCCTGTTCCATTAGTTCGGTTTTCAGTGAGGATATAGAGTGTTCAAGGCATTGCAGTGGTTTTGCTTGGACTTTGGTGTAGTGTTCCATGGTGCTTATCCTTGTTTAGCATTAGAAATTCTTATTGTTAAGTCTTTGAGGTCTTTGCATATCTCGGCAACTTCAACCCGTAGCAGATCCATGTTTGTTTTACTTCTTTGAGCTATGTCGTGGACTGAATTTAGTTTGAGGAAAATAGCTTCTAAGGTGGAAGAGGAGTGAGGATTGCCTTTTACTGGTGATTGTGGAATTTTAGGTGATAGGAGCACTTACGGTTTGCCATGGCATCTCTCTCCTACATGTTGCCCTCTCTGTTGTCTGAGACCCTGTGACTGATTAGTGTAAAACCACTTTGGATTCATGCTACACTGATAGTATTGGGCTAAACCCTGTTATTGTAGGCACACTAGTATATACCCCTCCTTCAGAAAGAGCATTCACATTAATCAGTTAGGCTTTGACAGGTTGTGGCTGCAGCAAAGATACTTCCTTATTGAAGCTTATTGATGCCGCCAATAATCTCAAGAAGACTGAGGATAGTCGCTATGGCCGAAACCTTGACAGATGGTATCACAGAACGGGGAGGGCCAGATGCAGACAGGGTAGAGTAGGGAAACTGCCCACTTAGGTCTATGAGGCAGGATTCCCAGTACAGACCCAGCACCACCCCGAGCTCTGATTCTGAATCGGTCTCCCTTGGTGGTTCTGCCTTCAGTCTCCCCTTACTGCTTATTTCTCTGACTTTTCCCTTCACTTGGTGGATGTGTGTACTATTAGCTCAGTGACTTGGTTATTCTAAAATCCTCAGCTAAGACAACAACAATTTCCATCCTCGTGCAGTACTCATGAAAACAGAATTTTATTAGAAGCCTCATGCCCGTTTCAGTGACCTAATGGTGTTGTGTAGGTTTTCAATGCCTCTCACAGTTCTTTTGCACCAGGTTGTGCCCAGTTTGCCGTGTGGGTTGACAGATATGCCCATTGCACCTCTCTTTCAGCACCATGCCCTAGAAAGTTCGTAATAATAATGCAGCTGCTTCTTTGTCACAGCTTGCATACTATTTAAATAAACACTTCTTTATTGTACCTATCATCCAGTCCATCGACTGGCATTTAGATAGCTTTCCTAATTTCTTTTCTCTACTCCTCATGGCCCTTACAAATGCATTGTCACAAAAACAGGAGTGTTTCATGGAACAATTGTGATTGTCTTTCCTAAAGAAAGGTGACTTAGTGCTTCTTTCAGAGTTAGCAGAAATGGAGCTCCATCATATTTATAGACAGGGGAGTGTGAGAAAGTTATCCTTTTTTCTGTGATCACTCCCATTTTTCTGCTTGGTACTGGTGGTAACTGACCCTGACTGTGCCCTTGGCTCTGCATACCAGACCTAGGGCCAGTGCTCTGCTGTGAAGGTATATGGCCTAATTACAATTGGCACTGACAGGCCCTATAAGCTCCTAGGACAAAATAGGGTTTGGTGGATTCAACGTACCTATAAGTTCCCAGTATATAATAGGGCAGGGAGGTTTAGAGGACCAGTAGATTTCTTGCACTGGAGGGTGCACTACTGTGGTGCCGGCTTAAAAGCCAGCTCTTCTTACAGGCTGCTTTTAAATTGAAATTATCGGCAAATTCGACTTTGGATTTAAAGGTACTTCCAAAGTCCTGAATTACCTTATTTTTACATATAGCATTTCAAAACCTCGTTAGGGGTAGTAAGCGCTATACAAATGCAATTACAATACAATACAATACAATATAAGACACCCCTAAGAGGGTCTCTCCTAGGTGTCCCAGGGGTAGGGTGCCTTGTAACTATTGGCAGGGACAATATAAAAGATGTTTTATAAGCCTTGGTGAGGAAAAATCGGCCAATTCCATTTTCCCTATTGTAGTGAATGGCACAATAGGCTAATATTGTAATATTTTATCAAACTATAAATATTGTTAGAAGCTATGTGAAAGTATAATTCAAGACGTCAAATTAATAATTGAAATAAATCCAAGAACATGCCACTGTTGGATTCGGAATAACAATTACAGGAAATAAGTTAATAAACTTTCGTTTCTGTGAGCCAAAGTCCAGCTTTCCAGCTACTCTCTCCTGATTGGCTAGCCTGTTCCTAGGCTGTGCCAGTGTTGCCTGATGAGGAGTGAAGTGTCTTGTCAGAGGACACAATAGGATTCCTATGCATGGAGAAGTACAAGCTGCAGAGCAGATGGCTGGAAGGCGGCTGAGGCATAGCCAAACTCGTCTTCAAAGGGAAAATGTCACTTTAGGACAGCACAGCCCACCCCCACATCCTGCTTTTTCAGCCCTCCAGGAGACTATGCAATTAGATTAGAGAGAGGTTTAGAAAGGGAGTGTTTAGGAAAATTAACCGCACCAGTAGGTGGGTTAGCCTGATCCAGCTCCTCAGGAGAGACTTTCTCCATGTTGAGTTTTGAGAGAACGGCGCTTTCTGGGACAAGAATATGTCACACTTTGGAGGTAGTGGTCATACACCTGGGTGACCCATTGGTCAGGGTACTCCCTTGTTTAATGACCAGAAACCTCCTCAGATCTGCTGCCTGAAAAAGCAAAAAGAAGAAGGACTGCCCTTCTCACTCCCTGGCCTGCACCAAGAAGACTGCACTCACCAGGACTGCACCTGCTGCACACTGTGGGACTTAGCACCAGAAGGACTTTGCCTTCCTCTGAAAGTCTAAGGAGTGGACTTCCTGCAGGCTACAGGTTAACAGAGCCCCCCTGCATCATCTTCAACAAGAGTCCCCAGCCGAAACTACATCCAGTGACCTTTAAGTAGTTGGCCAAGTGCATGGTGGGAATTGTTGTCCAGACCTCCTAAGGACCATCTAGGAGATGCCAGACCCTTGGATTTGTATTTCGAACACTTTAAACCCTCAAGGGGAAATTCAGGAAGTAGTTCTAGAAGTTTGTATCAAGTTTTGGAAAAAGCTCCATAAGGTGACTGGCCCGACATGGAGAGTCAAGTCGGTTGGTTACCTTCAACTGCAACCCAGCCTGGATTCCAGGTCTGTCCTGCTGAAAGCTCCGGAGCTCCAGACTTCCAGGATTTGGTTGTAGCCTCGCAGAAAATCAAGCTGGCCAACCCTCACCGAATCCGACCTGATGAAGTGCCCTGCCGAAGTCGAAGAGAAAGCTCAAGAAAAACGACTAAGTATGAAGGTAAAATTGTATGTCTCAAAGTGGCGCTATACGTTTTTAAGACTTGAAAGTGTTAATGTATTCAAAATTCATGTCTCTGTTTCCCTACATTGGAATTCTGTATTTTTGGTGTCTATTTGTTTATAAAAATATAATCAATTTTTATCAATTTGAGTTGCATTTATATTGTGTGTTGTGTCTTACTTTTTTAATTTATTGGTGTTTTTAAATGCTTTACACACCTGTCTCCTAAGTTAAGCCTGCCTGCTCGTTGCTAGCTACCAAGAATTGAGCAAGGGATGTATTTATTGAGACCCTAACTGAACCTTTGATTATGTTTGTGGCCTTATTACTAGTTGTAAGTCACTACTTATCACTACTAATAACTAACTTTCCAACAGGGAGATACTGGGTATCTGCTAGTTGTGGTTTGGGAGATTCTACTGCCATAAAACCTTTACTGGGCAGCCAATCTGCTGGTGATGAGTCCCAGATATTAATACCAACTGAGCAACATGGAACAATACTCCTCCTTTCTCTTGATGGAATGAATGAGAACCGAGGACATTTTTTTTGTATCTCAGATAGGGTCTCAAACATTTAACTAAGGGTTTTCAAGAGTGCCATGCAGTCCACTATATTAGAAAGAATATTCCAATAATGTATTATGTATCATCCCCAAAACAACAGGATGTGTTTAAGGGTTCCAAAATCGAACCAGGCAAAGGAATGAAGCAATTGAATATATCTGTGACTCTTGCTATCTTGAGACATCCTGATATTTCTTGTAATCACTTAGGGTTGTAATGGAGTGCCGTTCTCTATCCAAATGATGACTCCAGACTATAAAGGTAATGCGCATGTCACAGAACTCCTTTTCAAATATGGCTTTGTTCCTTTTGGCTTGATTCAATTTATAAGTCTGATATGCTAATGGATGTGGGTGTCAGGATCAGAAGGTCACAAAATTGCGCCTATTGAACAATTTGATACATCAGTCTCTACTCTGATTTGTTGGGAAAGGCAAAGGTGATGTAACACTACAACTGTGGGTGATGTAACAATGAGGCAGTGGTGGAGGCCTGCTAAAATGTTAGTAAGTTGTGAACTTGTTCAATGACATTGTTGCTCCTGTAGTAGGTATTTTTATAAACTTAATGATCTTGGACTAGCCTTCAATGAACCAACATGATATCAAAGCCTGACTTTTTTGAAAATCTCTCAGTTACTCCAGTTACAAGATTACAGATAGCTTGTGTGAGTTCTGCCTTATGGACTTTGGAGACAATAAATATTCTGGATTGAAATGTGAGGATGGCTAAATAGTCAATTGAATATATTTGTGTAGAACTTACACCTAGGGATGTGTGAAATTTGTGTTCATGTAATTGCATTATATTCGACAAAATTATATGAAACTAAACGTAATTCCACCAAAATCAAATCCAGCATTTAAAGATATATTTGGGCTAGAAATGAATTTTTGCATCCATGTTGGGTGATAGGACTCGTTGAAGGCTACAAAATTAGCACCCAAAACATAAGTATCTCGAACAACAGCTGCTCACATTCTGGTCACTTGTGTTATTTCAGCTCTATAATTTAAGAGACATGGCACATTGATAAATTTCAGGATTTTCGCATAAGTGTCATGTAACTCCCAAAATTAGGCAAATATCCTGCTGGTGCATTTGAATTTTCACATAAGCCTACTTATATTGCAAGCGATACAATAGCTCCTGGAATTGCCTGACATACACATTAGGATTTTCTGAAAAGAACTTGACATCAACCAGGTAGACCTTGCCACCTAGATTCAATTATTTCTATAAAATGTTATTAAGTAAATGCTTGAAATCAATAGAAGCATACACATGCCGATAGAATGAATTCATAATCAAAATGTGGATACTGGATCTGAAATGCTATCTTCCACTTTTCTTCCAAAAATACCATCAGCAGGATGTAGAATCCGCTCAGAATACACTTTATGTATTTAGTGGATATAGTGGCAGTCTTACTGTGCTGTGATACAATCATGGTACACAACATTGTATATGTTCCTGACGGGTAAGTTGCTTGTTGTTAATAGGCTATTCATGGCTTGCTTTATCTTCAGTCCTTTTGGGATAAAAAAACAAAAGTGAGCGAATGAATAGAACAACAGCCCCCTGTACTAGATTATTGAGTCAATCAGAGGGCCTAAGGGTGGGCAATGCATCACCTTCGCAAATACTGCTCAAGAATCCCATTCATAACTTCTGCCAATTCAAATGGAATTTAATAAATGGCAGACTGTTAATATTTCATCAGATGAATCGGAATGTAAAACTCGAAGCAGTAATACTGAAATAATTAAAAGATTTGTTTCTACCAATCTGTGGGGTGGACAATCTATTGACTGTGTTCAATCGCCATTATATGTGCAAACCATGTAGGTGACTTAAGACTGAATGTGTATGGAAGACTGAAAGTGAAGACTCAGGAGTGACATTCTCCAAATATTTTACGAAAAACTCTGAATCAATCGCTGCTCAAGATCACTAGGACAACTATAACACAACACAACACATGCCATACATTAAGCCTACTATATGCCCAAAGATCACATAACATTCACAAGAGACACCATTGTAATACCCTCGGAAATAAGCCCATTTTAAAATGAATTTTCATGACTAACCTTGTCCCACTTTAGATCTAATATCAGTAGTAACAGAAGGTCCTGTAAATTAGGTCAATGTTGAAAATGGTTGCTCTTCCTTTATGTCTCCTAAATGATGGCCTTCTGTCTGTATGTTGCTTAATATCACACACTCTCATTGAGATGAACCTTTTGGGCAAGAAGTCCAAGATCTTGAGAAATGCAGTTGAATAAGCTCTATGTCGTCTGTAAAGGATTGTGTAGGACTTCCTACAAAAGTTGATAGCTGGTTCACCTCTCTTATCATAGAAATGACAATATCCCATTGGGCAACAAAGCCAGTCACTACTTCCCTGGAACTTTCTTTAAAGGCGACCCCTGCTACGAATGAACCCTTCATCAGTTCATCAAATATTTTATGTTAAGAAAAAACACACTCCCAAAGAGGGAGATTGTTTTCTCATAAAAAAATATGGGTGACCTGATAGACCAGGAGTTTGCCCCCTGCAATGGGGAGAGGATGGGTAGGACTATTCTGTATTTCCTGTGCCTGTTCCAGCATGGAAAATGTGAAAGGACTGCCGCATCCTCTGTTGGCAAGTGACAATCACTGTGACCTGGTGACCTCTTGGTGGACATTCAACCAAGCTAAAGGTGGGCAAAGTTGGAACCATGTGAGATTCTGCCGGGGTCACCCTGGCACTTCCTCCAACTCTAAATGAGTGGGAAAGCTCTGCGTTTGGTGTGGCTGGAACTCTGCCATTTTAGGGTGGTAGTCCCACTCCACTAAAAACTTAACATATGGCCTGTGGTCAATAATGCATGTTGCTTAAGCCTGAAATTCGTGGTCTCCATTTTCTCAACACAGTTTCTGTATAGACTAACGCAATAGGAGAACAATATTCTACTCAACCTCATCAGTGCTGTAAAGATGTTTTTTGTGTGACCACTAAATCAACTGTCACCAAAGAAGCAACATCTAGGTAGGCCTCTGACAAAAAAAATGGCTGTGGTTCAATCCTCATGCACACAAAGCTATTCACAAACATTCCCCTGAGATATGCCTGGACACCTGTGACAGATACAGTTTTCCAGCCGTACCTCAGGAAAGCGCTGTGAATTGCAAAAAGTTGCACATCTGCACCCAGTGCATAGTTGTAACTCTAAAAATGCTTTTTTTCTAGGATTGGGACAGAATGTTCAAGATGGTATTTAGTTAAAAAGAACAACATTCCAACCACACCTAAAATATATTTTAAAAAAGCAATGTGATGAGATTGAATACAATCTACCAACACTAAGCAATACAAAATATACATTGATCACAATCACCATGTTGTTTGCAATGATGCTAACAAACAATGCGAACTGTGATCCTCCTGCCAAAAAGTATCACATGTTTGCAATCAATAGCTATTCAAGATACCTAGTACAACTATAACACAACATATTAGGAGTGCAACCTGAAAGAAACTTATACAAGACATGAACAAATCACATTAATCTTCTCCGCGTTTGTCTTCAAGATTTGTTACCTGAAAACCTGTTTTGTCCACAAGGGTAGAAGGTAGGTTTCTCACAGTACTTTAAAATCATAATACGTTGTGACCCTTTCATGCTGGCAACATTGGATGAAAGTATCTTCTACCATGAAACACATGCCTAGATATTTAAAGGGGATTCAGAAAAGGGGGTGGTGATGAACAGAGTGTCTGAATTAAGCAGACCACTCTTACCCAGTCCAAAGATCAGGGCTTGATCCATCACCGTTTTTTAGCTCACTGCACCATCCCAGCTCAGAACAGGGCTATATGCAAATTAGTCTGACCCTGGCCCAGTGCATCATGGGAACAGGGCAGACCAAACTACCAAGCCAATTCTTATACTGGGAAGGAAACAAGCTTCCGGGGACCGGTTTCTGGCATTGCAGCCGTCTTGGGGTATACTCAGACATGAGTCCCTTGCTCGCTGCACCATCAGGATTCAAGCAAGCCGGGCCGACGACGGCTGAAATGCCAGAAACCGGTCCCCGGAAGCTTGTCTCCTTTCTGGTGAAGAATTGGCTTGGTAGTTTAGTCTGCCCTGTTCCCGTGATGCACTGGGCCAGGGACAGACTGATTTGCATATAGCCAGGTTCTGAGCTGGGATGGTGCAGTGAGCTAAATAACGGTGATGGATCAAGCCCTGATCTTTGGACTGGGTAAGAGTGGTCTGCTTAATTCAGACACTCTGTTCATCACCACCCCCTTTTCTGAATCGTAGATATTTAAAGGGATCATACATGTCTCTAACCCTTGAAGGAAATTTGGAGTTGCGTCACAGCAAGGCCTGCAGACCATACAAGGATGAGATACAACCTTCTTCAGTCTCAGAAGCACGCTGTAGGGTGCAGAACAAACCTGGTCATGAAATTTCGAGTGAGACATATTCACGCTTCCTTCAGCACCCAGGACACTGAGAGTGGTCATTGGATTTTGCTGTATGTCAATCAGGGTGAAAGCTTATGGGTCCAAGACCGTGGCCGTCCCACAAAGGTCAACAATGGCAAAAAAATGGGCACTGGGAGAGATTGTGCTCAGCAGGCAGAGCCACTAACCAGATTACCTGCATTTGTAAATGTATCTTTTGCAGCCCACCTCCACCTGATGGGTCTCACACAAGGTGTGGAGAGGACCTCCAGGTACAACTTGGAAGTGTCACTGTACTATTGGCCTGGCTGTGCAGAATCCACAATGTACATGTATGTACATGTATTTATATAGCGCAAATCACTGACCGAGGTCGGTATCTAAGCGCTTGCTTAGGGAACCCGTCCTGGTATTCCCCTGTGAGATAACCCCGACAGGGTATCCACAAGGTGAAAGCCAGGCATCCCGCCGCGAGGGGCCGTTGTGGAGATTAAGCAAGCTACTGCCCAGAGTCGCAGAGTGTTAACCCGTGACTCGAGAAGGCACCGGAGCAAGAATTATCAAGTCGTGGAATTTGTGAGCCCAAGACCCGCCGAGGTGGGGAATTGAACCCTGGTCCAAGGCCAATCTCAGCTTCCAGGTCTGCCGCCTCTAACCCCTGAGCCACACTTCTCCATGACAAAGTCAATAGCATGGCAGGAGAGAAGAGTTTCAGTAAGTCTTCAGACTTAGTTCTCTACATTCACCAAATGCAACAGTAAAGTGCAGGTACATTTGTGTCAATGTAGTTCTTTAAAATGGTGGTGTGTGCCGTCATCTAATATTCTCAGTTGCTGCTACTAGTTGTGTAGCAGTTGCTGCCAATCAGTTCAGCAGCAATTTTACAATTTATAAATCTAACCAGCCCATTTGTGACAGGATTTCCCTCCTGAAAGAGGAAACTAGAGAAAGCAGGGGTTCTATATCCCAGGTTTCCTGCCATTGCTAGTGCCTATGTAACGCTGCACAAGGGAATAGCCACAGGAGATGGCTATTATGGGAAACGTTGTGCATTTCTGTCTTACGAGCCCTGGGGAAGAAAAGTGTAGTGTGTTCAGTTGTCTTTTATATGGGCAACACCCATCTCCCATCTTGCACACACCCTTTGTATAATAAGATGTTAATGATCAGCCGTAGGTTACTATGACTACAGACGTACAGAAGATGGTCACAAACATCTTTCCTTTCACTCTTGGAAGTTCTGTTGTTTATGCGATCCTAATCGCACAATGAAAACATTGCAATTATAAATAGAAGTAAACACAAAGGGGCCTCTGGGATGAGTGTATACCTAGGGGGCAAGTAGGCTTCATCTCTGGTATAGATATTGCTACCCAAAATGCTATAATTACTTCCCCCAACCAGGACCTATAGTAAAATGTTCAGAGGTAGTGCTCTTGAGATCCTGACAGGGGGCCCAATTAGGACTTCCCTTTCTAGAGGCACACCAGAAGCAGGGTGCAGATTTGTAGTTGGGTGTTCCTTGGTATTTAAAGTCCTTCAAGCCAACCCAAAAATTAAAAATAAATCAGGGGTAAAGAGAAAAGAAGAAAGTTGCGGGGAGATACAGTTAGTACAATTTAATAATGACGTTCTGTTCCTATAATGAAGAAGAAGAAACTTTATAGTTTGAATGTCAGCATGTTCTCCATTTCTCGCACCCCCTGATTATGGAATACCACATCTGCTGAGGTTTGCCACTTTTTTCAGATGCACCAGGTCATGAGGATCACATTTTGTTTTGTTCCTTCACAGGCCCACTGCGAAGAGGCTGTTCTTCTAAGCTCTTCTGCCTTTTCCGTTACCAAAGGTTTGTCTTTGAAGAGGATATTTACGTAAATTTGTGTGCATCACATCCAATTAGACTTAGTGAATTCTACAACCTAAATCTCAGTGATGAAAAAGCCTCCTTTCATGAGTCAGAGGTCACAACGACCGTTCCTTCTACAAGATAAATGCCAAGAATATTAAATCCACAACAATTCATTGAGTATGGACACCCACAACCCCCAGGGACGCCATCAAATGGCTAAAAGACAAGTTGTTTCGAGGTCCATCAATGTGTCTCAAAGCTAGAGTTCATTGAATATCCATTCAGACTTTTGATGGTTTTTATTGCTTAGTTTATTTTTTACTTTGCTCTTATAAAACACAATTAGCAAACGTGTTTCGGAACCTTATACAATCATGTAAATCACTTCATCAGGGCAAATGACTAACAATAATTAGCAAGCCAAAATGTCACAACAGTAACTGACCAAAATGGGGGAAACACAAACATATAAAATGACAGAACTAAATGACAGATATACAAAATATGAATGAACATACATCTTTTTATGCAGCTCAAAATACTTTCATTGATAAATAAATAAGAGATACCAAAATATGTGTGTATCAACATAACGGACAAACCGAGTTGAAATTAAAAGGGAAATACAGGTGCAAAAACTCATAGGAAGATGTTTATCCAAAAATATCCGGAAGAACCAAAGCTTAAGTCGATAGTCCTATGTTTTATTTGAGAATAGAGACGAAAGCAAAGACCTAACTCAATCACCTGGTGGTAAGCTGAAGAACAATACCCAATATCAACAGATAGAAAGAGACAATTACTAAAATGTAGAGCAGCATGAATGAATGAATGAATGAGATGATTTTATAAAGCGCACATTACCCTGGGGTGTCTTAGCGCTGAGCAGATTCAGTCCGCAAAAAAACGAGAGAGTCATAGGTTTATGGGGAGGGGCGGAGAGAGAGGAAAGGCCAGGTGACCTCAGGTGACAGAGTTCCATAGTTTTCCTCCCTGATAGGCTAGCGTTCTGCCACCCCAGGTGGCTCATTTGATTTTTGCGACCGTAACCATAAATGCTGAGCTGGATCTAAGGCTCCTGCTGGGCATGTACCAGGAGAACTGCTCTTGAAAATATAATGGACCTGTCTCCTACTGGGAGACCTCAACTTTCACCTGGAAAAGAGCAACGACAGCAACACCACCTCCCTTCGGGACAACCTCGCCAACCTCGGACTCAAACAACTTGTCTCTACGCCCACCCACATCGCAGGTCACACACTCGACCCCATCTTCACCTCCAGCAAACATGTCTCCTTCAGTCACACCACTACCCTCCAGTGGACGGACCACAGCTGCATACACTTTTTCTACAATAAAACCACCACTCACAACCGACCTCAACCTACTCTACGAAGAAACTGGAACAAAATCACCATCTACCAGATCTCCTCATCGCTTCTTCAAAACCCACCTGCCCACTCCTCAAACCCCGACCAAGCAGCGTTTAACCTCACCCAATGGCTATCCAACAGCGCCGACATCCTAGCACTGCCGAAAAAACGTCAAATCAAACTTGGCAGCAAAAACGCCTCCTGGTTTAACGATGATCTTAAGAAATCAAAGAAACTCTGCCGCTCCCTCGAGAAGGCCTGGAAAAAAGACCCAAACACCAGCACCAGGGACGCCTTCAAAAACGCCACCCGCATACACCACCAACTGATCCGGACGGCCAAGAAAGCCGCATTCAAAGACCGACTAGACAACAACGCCCACAACAGCAAGGAACTATTCAACATCGTCAAAGAATTCACCAACCCCTCAGCCAACTCCAACGACATCACCCCCTCTCAAGCACTCTGCGACTCCCTAGCCTCATTCTTCCACAACAAAATTGCAGACATCCACAACAGCTTCGACATCCAACCCGGAGACCATCCCACCCAATCTTCTGCCGTACCTGCACCCCCCTCGAACATCCTTAACAACTGGAACCCAATCTCCACCGAGGACACCATCCGCCTGATGAACTCCATCCACTCAGGATCCCCCACAGACCCATGTCCTCACCACATTTTCAACAAAGCAGACTCCATCATAGCACCACACCTCCGAGACGTCATCAACTGCTCCCTCAACTCCGCCACCTTCCCGGAAAGCTGGAAACACGCCGAACTCAGCGCCCTTCTGAAAAAGCCCACAGCGGATCCCACCAAACTCAAAAACTACCGCCCCATCTCGCTCCTACCATTCCCGGCCAAAGTCATCGAGAAAGCCGTCAACAACCAGCCCGCCGCCTTCCTCGAAAGCAACAAATCCCTCGACTCCTCACAGTCCGGCTTCCGAGCCAAACACAGCACGGAGACCGCTCTCATCGCAGCAACAGACGACATTCGAACTCTACTAGACAACGGAGACACAGTCGCCCTCATCCTCCTCGACCTCTCCGCAGCCTTCGACACAGTCTACCATAGCACTCTCCTACAGCGCCTCAATAACATCGGGATCCAAGGAAAAGCACTGGAATGGATCACCTCATTCCTCACCGGAAGAACCCAGAGAGTCCGCCTCCCACCATTCAAGTCCGAGGCCACTGAAGTCATCTGCGGCGTACCCCAAGGTTCCTCACTCAGCCCCACCCTCTTCAACGTATACATGAGCCCCCTCGCGACCATCGCTCGCCAACACAACCTCAACATCATCTCATATGCAGACGACACCCAACTGATCCTATCACTCACCAGGGACCCCATCACCGCCAAAACCAACCTACATGAAGGCATGAAAGAAGTAGCAGAGTGGATGAAGCACAGCCGTCTGAAACTGAACTCAGACAAAACAGAAGTCCTTATCTTAGGCACCTCCCCCTCCGCTTGGGATGACTCTTGGTGGCCAGAGGCCCTTGGAAAAGCACCCATCCCGACGGACCACGCACGAAACCTGGGCGTCATCCTGGACTCCTCTCTCTCGATGAACAGACAAGTCAACGCAGTCTCATCTTCATGCTTCAACATCCTCCGCATGCTCAAAAAAACATTTCACTGGATCCCCACCGAAACCAGAAAAACAGTCACCCATGCACTGGTTACAAGTCGCCTGGACTACGGAAACACCCTATACGCCGGTATCACCGCAAAACTCCAGAAAAAACTCCAACGCATCCAGAACGCATCAGCCAGACTCATACTAGACATCCCACGCAAACACCATATCTCTAGCCACCTGAAAAACCTCCACTGGCTCCCCGTCAATAAGAGGATTACTTTCCGACTCCTAACCCACGCTCACAAAGCACTCTACGAACTTGGACCCGAATGCCTCAACACACGACTTTCCTTCTACACCCCCCCTCGCCAGCTACGATCTTCCAACCAAGCCCTTGCTACCATTCCTCGCATCAATAAAACCACCATGGGAGGTAGATCCTTCTACTACCTCGCAGCTAAAACCTGGAACTCACTCCCCACCCACCTACGTCTCACACAGAACCACCTAGCATTCAGAAAGCAACTTAAAACCTGGATATTCGACAAGTAACTCCCTTCCCCTCCTCAAGCGCCTTGAGACCCTCTAGGTATGTAGCCCGCTATATAAATTTCTGACGTGACTTGACTTGACTCTAGCAGTAACCCAATTTCCTTTATTAGTGCCAGGGGTGGTTCAGAGGGAACTGTTGAAAAGGCTTGCGATGCGAGGTCCTGCTTTGTGGTCCAGGATAGCATTGACGGTGGCTTGCTATGGAAAGTCCTGCATCTGGGATGTGTCATGCAGTGGTGGTTTCAAGGATCTGTGGGCTCCGATGCAAGGTCCTGTATCGAGGATGCGTTGTGCAGCAGCGGTTTCGATATGGAGCTCCGCAGACATGCATTCTGCTACTTCGGTTCTTCCCAAAAGATCACATTGGGCTGGCAGAGCACCTTCAGGCCCACTTTCACAGTTCCAGGACTGGGGTGGCACCACTTGGAGGACAAGACTCACAGCAGACAAAATCCAGGTGCTGGGTTCAAGGTGGTTGGAGTCTTTTCTCTCCGTGATCAGGAGGCCAGCCAACTAGCCCTTTTGGTTCACTGTGGTCGTCCTGGGTTTCAGACTCAGGTCAAGTCCTTCTCACTTACTCAGGCAGCAGGGCAGCAGAGTAGCAGTTCTAATTGTAGCAGAGCAACACATCTGTCCTTCTGCAGGTCCAAAGTTGTACTGAAGAGTTGGGTCTGAGGGTCCAATACTTATACTTGATGCCAGCTTTGTAGTAGGAGAAGATTCTGAAGGTGTCCGTTCTCAGAGGTGTTTGGAATTTCCTGCCCCCCTGCCCTTGCCCCAGCTTGTCTGGGGACACAAAAGACTAGTGCCAAACACTTTGTTAGTGTGCTGTGGCAGAGGCTTTCTGATGTACAAGTGTGGTAGGTGTCAGCTACTCCCCCTCATCACGTCAGAGATGGCCCATCCTGGTAACATATAATCGCCCTTTGTCTCACTGTCTAGGAGCAATACACAAAGAACAGCCAGCTACATCTAGTCATGTGACCCTGGATATAGATTGCGGGCACCGAATGGTTAGGACAAGAATTGTAACTTAAAATCCAACTTTGCCTTTAAATAGGGTTTTAAAATAAAATTCTTTAGACACCAAATTCAACATTCCTACTTATTTCCAATTGAAAGTTATCACGTATTAAGGGCCGATTACGATGTTGGTTGGAAAGGCTCCGTACAGCATTCGGTTTGTCCGAATTCATGTCGGAAGCCTTGTTTCAGACCGACTCGGAAGCATTTCCGACCGACCAATTAAGATGGTTGGAAACCGTTCGGACTGTCCAACTCGGTTCCGACATGCGTCCGAACGGTATTCGGAGGCTCCAAGTCAGTCGGGGCCGACTCATACATCTCTTCAGACCATGTTTCCGACTGAGTAATTACAATGTTGGATTTGGACAGCCTTTCCGAATCAGTCTGTCCGACATGGATCTGCTGTCGGAATCTGACTCCCGTAGCATGCCCCATTCACTAAGAGGCCTCCAGTTTGGGCTGGTGGAGGTACGCATGGCTCCCCTCTTTCCAACCATGCAAGGTGTGGCAGGCACCAAGGGGTGCCCGAAACTGGGTGCAAGGTTTTCCAGAACCACCCCTTTCTTCTACGGGAGCCTGTGTTATCGGTTGGAACACAGGCTCCCATTGAAGTCAATGGGAGTTCGACCGAACTGTGTTTGAAAACATCGTAATCAGTCAGTCGGACTCCCTGAACCCAAGTCGGTCAGAAACCATTCCGAAACTGAGTCGGTCAGAATGTTTTCTGACCTACATTGTAACGAGGCCCTAAATGTAATTAGGTACCCCAATGCTATCCAATGGGAGGGGTAGGTCTTGCAGTAGTGAAAAATGAATTTAAGAGTTTTTCACTCCAAGGACATGTAAAACATAAAAGAACATGTCTAGCTTATATGGCACCCGCCCTATGGGCTGTTTAGGGCGGACCTAAGGGTGACTTGTATGTATTCAAAAAGAAGGGTTCAGTCTGGAAAATGTTTTTTTGTCTGGTTAAATTGGCAGCTTGAAACTGCTCACACAGGCTACAATGAC
Source organism: Lissotriton vulgaris (assembly GCF_964263255.1). Lineage (NCBI taxonomy): Eukaryota > Metazoa > Chordata > Amphibia > Caudata > Salamandridae > Lissotriton > Lissotriton vulgaris. The sequence continues at coordinate 685,543,719 of NC_141697.1, forward strand.
GGACCTGAGACCTCTTCAAGAAGCTACTTAAGTGGGTGGCACAAAAAGTTCTGAAGGCCCAATATTAATACTTAATTTACAGGCCCTGGATACATGTAGTACCTTTTTACTAGAGAATTACAAATAAAATACATTTGCCAATTGGGTGTAGGCCGAGGTATGCTTTTCACCGAGTTTACGGGTGGGCCCTTATAAAATTGTGTAAATATAGGCCACCAATAGCAGCTTATGTAACTTTGTCCTCCATATACAGTTGGTTTCTAAGTATGGAATCAACCACTGCCAATGAGTACCATGGACTGATCTAACCCTTATAATCCTATCTGGGACTGGGGAGACCTAGGTCACCGGGGGGTGTTATGTATTGTGCATTAAATCTTGGACAACATGCCAATATACTGGGGTTTCATTGTTTTCACGATACCAGTGACTAAACAACGTTCATCTGTGTTGTGGAGTATAGACACAACCTTTTGCCCTAGATGATCAAGAGAAATGACCCAATAGGTTTTTTGCGTATTCAATATGTGTCTGAAAAAACCCGCAATGTACATGATCTGTAGATAAATAAGCCCTTTCTTTATTATTTTCTGTTAAAAACTTATAATCTGGCCCGGGGGATTCCATCTTCTGTTGACCCTGCCTCTCTCGCCCCTCGCGCTAGGTGAGCTATTAACAGGCCCTGTGTATTTCTTTATCTCACACTATATATATTGTGTCTTTGACACAATTTGACAACACATTTTTAACTGTTAAATTGTTCTCTCAAAATCTGCCCTCCTTGTAATAATTAACAGGATGGGTCTAAGCGATTGTCAGCTGTGGTAGTCTGTTGCCGGCCGCGTCCCATCAGAGTGATTTCCGCGGCTCGTCAGGAAGGTGTGTCGACGTGGGTGGGCGGAGAAGCTGAGGCGGCGGGAGCGCGGTGTGTGTGAGACGCGGCGTTCGAGAGCCGGGAAGACCGGGAGCCGGGTGCTGCGGGGGCTGCAGGGGCATTGGGCAGTTGAACGTCTGCACGCCCACAACCCCAGGAGACTCAGGGAACTCGGGGAGTTGAAGACCTGCTGTATCGCGGTAAGGTGGAAGCGCTAATTAGCACACGAAAGGGGTGAGAGGCGCGGGGGTGCAGGGGCTGTCCGGGAGGCAGATATCGTTTCCCGTCGTTGACGGGTCTTGGTGTGTAGGCGCCTGGCGGCTCTCTATCACGCGCCCCCCCTCAACCACACGAAGTTGCTTGGCGCAAAGAGCCCCTCGCGCACAGATCTCCTCCGAGTTCTCCTGTTCATTGTACTCCTTGTGGCTTAGCGCTCCCACAGGGCTCTCAGCCGTGACTTTACCACCCGCGCCCTTAGTCTCAGCTATCCCCCACCTCCTCGCTCACCACCCAGGACAGCTGCAGGGGATCACTAGTTTTGGGGCTGCTCCCCCTGCTCTCCACCCCGGAGCCCGCCCGGGTCCCGACCATCTCGGCCAGGCTCTGCCAGCTCCACCGCAATTACCCCCTCTAAGCGTGTTTGGCGCGTTGAGATCACACTGCGCTGCTTTCCTCAGGCTCTAGCTTGAATTGGAGGGGTGAGGCGACGGCTGGTGGGGTCAAGGCTGGGTGGGGTCGGGGGGCCTATGGTGGGCTGGATTAGGTGAGCAGGGGGGTGCCACTAGCTATTCATAAACATAGCTATGATTGCACAGACATAACGCACGGTGGCTAGACTTTAATAAGAAAACCACGCTGAAAAAAGAAAAACCTACTGTGAGTGACAGTAAGCTCGGCCCAGTTCATTCGTGCCCTGGGCCGTGAGTACCCAGAGGAGTCTGATCACACCCTAATTACATCGTGGAATATGAGGTCCGGAAAAGTCAGGAAATATACGGCGCCAGTCAAGCGAAAGAAACCCAATCACTCTGAAGCCACCGAGGCATCAAACGAGGCCAACCATAGACCAAAACCCTTAAGCCTTCGGGACTATTTTAGAAGAACGCCAGCAAAAACCGCCACATTGTCACAATCAGACCCTCAAACTCTGGAGGTGACCACATCCACACCTATAACCCCGGCTCAATCCGGGCTGACCCAATTGGCTTCCCTGCAATATTGGGCATTTGAAACCAAAAAGGCGACGGAACCACCTGAAGTCTACGTCTTTGGATCTACCCATAACAATCTCTTGAGGAAGCAGGAAAAAGACGAAACCTCTATTGCTAACAGCAAAAACTCTCAACATACTCATTTCACCCAGGGCAACTCTTCCTCACCCCCAGCAGAGGACAAAGGATCATCTCACCTATCGCAAACTCAGCCGGAAGGTACCCTGTGCACAACAAGGGCCTGCTTAGTTCCAACACAGCCTCCTAATATCCGTCTGGTGATCCCAATGGAGCCCTCACTGGTTTTGCACCAACAAACAACGACGGCGCAAATACACAAGGAAGACAACTTTGTGCCACTCAATAGAAGTCAACCACCCTCAGCATCACCAACCTCAATCACTCCTATTGCGTCACCAGCATTAAGCCCCCTGCATATGATATTTTCGCCACCTGGATTAACAAAGGTCTCACTGCAAAATCAGCCAGAACTGCCCGAACCGAATGATCAGCTCATCTCAGACTTATCTCTTTTTTTCAAGACTAATCAAAACTCTCCCAGGCACATCCCAAATGATAAGTCTAACCTCGAAGAACACATAGCAACCAGCGCTTGGCCGCAACTCCTCCAGACTCTACAACAAACTGTTAACGCACTAAATTACCATTCGGTAAAACTGGAGGTGCAGGTGGATTTATTAAACACCCTGGCTTTATTTACGTCCGGGATCGACAGCAAACTGGATAAACTAAACAATTTAATCTTAAGGGCACAAGCATCTGCAAAACTCTCCCAACCAGTCTGCTGCTGCTCCCCAATTATAGACTCTCTCTCCCTGCTCCCAGAATGCCTGTCTACTGTCATAAGGGAAGTGAAGCTGATGAGGGGAGGAAACGTTAATACTACACCTCCCTCACCTTCACAGCAAGAACAACATCTCACCCGAGACGGCCAGAGCCACCACGGCCAACCACAACCAAAATTGACAGACGACAATGGTCCGTCATGTACCTTAATTGGGCCTACAATTGGCCCAGACCAAGCTGTGACCGAGCCAAAAGCTGGTCCAGCGCCTCAGACCGCCCCAACAGTGGAAGTCCCCCCACCGCTCCCCCCAGCATGCAGTAAGAGAGAGCGCAAACGCCAGCGTAAAAAAAGAAACAAACTCAGGGAAAGCACCAACGTGGTCCACCAGAAACTCTTCCCTCTTTTTCTAAAAACAGAAAATAAAAAATCTCTCACTACAACTAGTGCACTATCGCCCACGACAAATAATAATGGAGATCCCTCAGTGACAGCCACCCAACAACAAGCGAGGAGTCGCCAGGATCAAAGCATTGCAAATCCAGACTCAGAAACTGATAACCTTGGCGTACCTACAGTAAGCATAACGACGACCTCCGATAAAACAAGTGTAACTGGGCCCATAATGACAACAGGGAAACCCAAAGCTCAAATGGCTTCAATCTCATCCGCTTCGGTCAATGTAACCCCAAGACCAAACTTCTCTAAAACCATTTGCAATAATTTAATAACCCCGACTAGTTACAGCCCATCGTTGAAAATGGCCCCTCAAAGACTGACACAACAGATATGCGAAACCAAACCAGTCATACTACCCGAAAAACTGGACAATCTGCCTCCAAATGCATCGGACGGGAGAAAAAACGACCCACCGCGCCACCAGATCTTACTGGTTCCTGAATATGAATCCAAGGGTCGGCATGACATTCTTAACAGATCGAATCTGATAAAACTCGTGGAAGGTATCCCAGGGCTTGCGGCGCTGTCAACGGACAGCATAGATTCCATCAAATTCCTCCCTCCCAGAGACAATCAACCGTCTGAGGCCACTGTGGTGACCTTTAAATCGGCCAGTTGGGTAGGAGCTTTTTTGGAACACAAGTCCATCCTGCGAAACTGGGGAATTAGAGTGTACCTATATTTCACGCCAGGGTACCCAACCTCCCTGCTCACCAGATTAACGCCACCCAGACAACCGACCGCCTCCAAACCAACAGTACTAGCAAGGCCCTACTCCATCCTAAAAAATGCGTCAGGACCAGAAGCTCACTTCAAACCATTTAAAAAGGAAGGTACCCAGGTTGACTCAAGCCAAGGCTGGGGGTGGCTGCCAGCGCTCCTGTCCTCAAAAAATGCAAACTGACCATCCGTGGCCGGGAAGCAGGAGGATAAATATAAACTCCCCGGAAAACCACACCCAGTAGCAGAATCACAGGTAAAAAAAGACAACAGACAGGGGCCGTCGCTATTTTCATTGTGCTCATGGAACATCAGTGGGCTCCATCAAAAAACCTCTAACAATGACACTCTGACCTTCCTATGTAAACACGAAGCAATCACACTACAGGAAACCTGGGCCACAGAGGGCCGCCCCATCGCAGGCTACATTGAATTTCGGACGCTGGCACTAAGGGACAGCCATTACGGTCACCCTAAAGGCGGTCTGTCTACATATATTTCCAACAACCTAAAAGGCACATTCAATCACCTTCCATTTAAAGAAAACTGGCTACTAGGGGTCAAAATCAACCCGTGGAGGAAGCAGCGTCCACTCTACCTCATAAATGTTTACATCAACCCCAGTACTCGAACCAAAAAAGACCACCTGGCCCGTCTAAGTGAAATTATGAACGATCTTGCCACAGAACATCCTAACTCGGATCGTATTGTGACGGGGGACTTCAATACCAACTTATTTCAGGGGAAAGCCGCAGACATGGAAGGGCCTGCTCTGACTAACATCATCGAGGCCATGACCCAAACTAAACCTTTGAATCAAGCTCCCAATAAACTGGGTGAGCTTTCCGTGATGAGATTTTACAATGCAGGCTACCTGGTTATGAACGGAAGGTCAACCGGTGACACCCCCCCAAATTGGACCTGGTCTAATGGAAGCAAAAAATCATATTTAGATTTCACCATCAGTAACTCAGAATTATTATTTAACCTGGACTGTTTCAGCATCCACCCACGGTCAGAAAGTGACCACAGGCCACAGGTCATCACCTTTAACACAAAGACAGAATTTCACAATACGGCGCCCGTAACCTACAAGGGAATATATACTGAAAATCTAAAGCGTCTCAAATGGAGCGAGAACAACAGCAAGAACATCCTAACAATAAGCAAGGACTTTATCAAAGGTAGATCTGGAGAAGACGCCAACCCAACAGTGAAATGGTCGCTGCTCTGCTCTCATCTGATTAACAGTCTTCCAGCGACAGTGCAGGGCTTAAGCCGCACTCCATCAGCCGAGCTCACAGTTTCCACCGACACAAAGACTCTAAAGAAAACGAGAAACAACGCCCTAAGGTTATACTTAAAATTTCCAGGGAACAGCGTCTACCACATAACCTACCAACAAGCCCAAAAAGCGTTCAAGAGGGCAATTATCCAAGAAAAAAGGGCGAAGGAATCTCAATACTGGGTCGAATTGGTGTGGGAGAGCAAGAAAAAAAACTCGAGGAAATTTTGGGCACTCGTGAACCGCACCAATCAAAACCTGACAAACTCAGGCTCAGCAAATATTCAGGAAGCGGAATGGGCAACATATCTAATGGTCCACTTTCAGGTTCAAGATCATTCGGGCCACTCTGGACCACTCAGTGCATATGGCACTTGTGCTAGCGTAACATCGAGCACCCCTTCAGCCCCAGCACAAGAGCCCACTGTGGAATATGTATTACCTGAAGAAAGAGTCATCAAAGCAGTGACAAAAGGGAGACAAGACGGAGCACCAGGCCCGAACGGCCTCCCACAGAGGCTGTTTAGTTCAGACATTCCCTTCTGGTCTTCGGAGCTAACGGCCCTATTTAATTACACCCTGAGGACAGCAACAATCCCGGACTCATGGCGTGGCGCAATCACCCACCCTATTCACAAAACTGGATCTCGCGCTGCCCCTAAAAACTACAGACTAATTGCCCTGCTAGACATAGAGGCGAAACACTATGCCGGGCTTATTCTGGAGGACCTTGGGCAATGGGTAAAGGACCACAACCTGATTCCACTGAACCAAACTGGGTTTGTTGCCAACTCGGGAACCATGACAAACTTATTAGCAGTTTCCACCATCATCGACAAAGCCTTTTTAACATCTAGGTCATTATTTTGCTGCTTCGTCGACTTTAAAGCTGCATTTGACAGGGTTCCCAGGGCGCTACTCTGGGAAAAATTGAGGCGGTGGGGAATTCCAGACAAAATCCTAAATCCCATCATCCAACTGCACACTAATACCTGGGTTCGAGTGAAGCTAGGGTCCGGCACGCATCTCTCGCGAAAAATCATGACCTCAAGAGGAGTTAAGCAGGGATGCGTGCTGGCCCCCCTTCTCTTCAATCTTTTCATAGCAGACCTGTCAAGCACCCTAGATAAAGTAAACAGCCACCCGCCCAAAGTAGGAGGCACGGCATTATGTAACCTTTTATATGCCGATGATCTGGCCTTGTTCAGCCTCACAAGGGTAGGGTTACAAAGGCTCCTTGACTCACTGATGCAATACACGACGATTAATCAACTAGAAGTCAACATGAAAAAGACCCTGATCGTCCCCTTTGGCAAGAAACGTTATGGAGGTGGCGGCTGGTCTCTAAATAAAACAAGCCTCAGTACTGGCCAATCATACAAATACCTAGGCGTCCACTTGGACTCCAGAGGTAATTTTGTAAAGCAGAGTAACGTGATTGCAGCCAAAGCCTCAGCACTAATGGTATCATTGTCCAAGCTGTCGGCGAAACTCTCGGGCCCAACCCTTTTCCCTCTATTAGAAGTCCTAAGAGCAAAGATCGGCCCCACATTATCATATGGTATAGAGACCTTCAAAGGTAAAATGAACACTGTCTTAAATAAATACACAACAAAAATTTACAAAAAAGTACTCCATCTGCCAAGCTCTGCATCCCCAGCACAGATTAGATTAGAGTTAGGGCTAACAAATTATGATTCCCAGAACCTTGGTACATATCTCAAGCTCTGCCACAAACTAAGACAGGCCAAATCTGGCACACTAGAATTTCTAGTCTGGAAAGAAATTTATGAGAGTAACCCAGGAGGATCATTTGGCTGTCTCCTGAAGGATTATATACACCAGATGTCAGCCGCTGATCTCTGGGCCCTCAATCCCAGCCAGTGTGCCTTTAAAAATGCAATTAAAAAATGTGTGAGATCGATATCTCTCGCTACAGATAAAGCCCTCCTCACGAAACGCAGCCATTCTTGGGCAGTAGTAAACTCCTACAAACAAGTATCCGCAGCTAAGTATTTATCCACCACTTTTTCACTCCATTTAAAACGCTGCTTTATCGCCCTAAGAATGGGGGACTGGCGCTTTCTTCAAAATCTACCCATCTGGCGCCGCACAGAGGGGGACACAACCTGTAGAGGATGTGGGTTAGCGATAGAATCAATTATGCACGTGGTCTGTATCTGCCCCACCTTTAATTCCCAACGCAGGCGCATACTTAGGTTAGAATGGAACAGGTTGGGGGTCCGGACCTGCAGGCATGCCATCATTGCCGCTTTGTGCACGGACAATACTGTTTTAAATATAAAAATTGCCAAATTTATTCAACAAGCGTATCGCTACCTTAACATCAAGAAAACTGCCACGGCATTGCCACTGGCCCTTCAGACTAATTAATGTTCTGTAACAGAATTCCCACTGACCAGGGGGCTAATAACACCAATCGAAACTCTGTCGTACGTACCCTCTACGGTTTGATTTGCAATTGAATACGATGGGAGATGTTTGTGACACGCCAGGTCACCTTTTATAAAACAGCTTAAATTCTTGTTCATTTAATTTATTATTATTTTTTTTTAATTCTTTTTAATGCTATTTATGTCTGTACGGGTTTCCCTTTTAAATCTTTTTTCTCACAAAACTGTACATAATGTGATTTGGGAAAAACTTTCAAAGATAGTGTTCTATATCTAAATAAAGACACTGGATGTTGAGCTGGCGGGAAAAGAGCTGGGAGCTAGGTGGATTTTAACATAGCCAGCTGAATTTTTCTACTCTTTCAATCATTTTTTATTTTTAAAACTGTACACAATGTGATTTGTGCAATCTTTTAAAGATATGTTTTATATCTAAATAAAGGAATTATTATTATTAAAAAAACAGGATGGGTGTGTGCTAATTGATCTCTTTTTAACTACTCCCTAGGAGGTTGCCCACCCACAACTTCTTTGTCCTGAAGAAGACCCGCTCTGTAAGGACCACTCTCCTACTTATAATCTGGGTCGAAACGTTGACTACACAACCACGACCAATCTCCTACCCCAAGCAAGACCTTAACGGCTGAAGCGGGGTTTGGCTTTGTTCATCAGTTGTATTTTGGATTCTTTATGAGCCTTATGTTGTGGACTTTGTCTAAAGGGACCACATGTACTCAGTCTCTAAATTGAGAATAATACTTGACACTGAATGAATCAGACTATCCCTTTACCCTACCCTATCCTTGACACTTCCTTCACTTCACCCCTCCCCGTTGTGAATGTGGGCACGCACATTTATTGCAATTTGTCATGTATATAATAAAATGTATTATGAGTTCTAACCAATGAAAGGAAATACATGCAAATCTGAATTACACTCTTTTGCATTCAATAGCTTTGCTCTTTGAATTAATTGAATATTAAGATATAAGTTTGAATCATTTGGTTTTTGTCTGGGACCCCTTCCTTTTGTACTGTCTCCTAAGTTAAGCCTGCCTGTTGCTAGCTACCAAGAATTGAGCAAGGGATGTATTTATTGAGACCCTAACTGAACCTTTTATTATGTTTGTGGCCTTATTACTAGTTGTAAGTCACTACTTATCACTACTAATAACTAACTTTCCAACAGGGAGATACTGGGTATCTGCCAGTTGTGGTATGGGTGATTCTACTGCCATAAAACCTTGACTGGGCAGCCAATCTGCTGGTGATGAGTCCCAGATATTAATACCAACTGAGCAACATGGAACAATACTCCTCCTTTCTCTTGATGGAATGAATGGGAACCGAGGACATTTTCTTTGTATCTCAGATAGGGTCTCAAACAATTAACTAAGGGTTTTCAAGAGTGCCATGAAGTCCACTATACTAGAAAGAATATTCCAATAATGTATTATGTATCATCCCCAAAACAACAGGAGGTGTTTAAGGATTCCCAAATCGAACCAGGCAAAGGAATTAAGCAATTGAATGTATCTGTGACTCTTGCTATCTTGAGACATCCTGATATATTTTTTAATCACTTAGGGTTGTAATGGAGTGCCATGCTCTCTCCAAATGATGACTCCAGACTACAAAGGTAATGCGCATGTCACAGAACTCCTTTTCAAATATGGTTTTGTTCATTTTGGCTTGATTCAATTTATAAGTCTGATATGCTAATGGATGTGGGTGTCAGGATCAGAATGTCACAAAATTGCGCCTATTGAACAATTTGATACATCAGTCTCTACTTTGATTTTTTGGGAAAGGCAAAGGTGATGTAACACTACAACTGTGGGTGATGTAACAATGAGGCAGTGGTAGAGGCCTGCTAACATTTTAGTAAGTTGTGAACTTGTTCAATGACATTGTTGCTCCTGTAGTAGGTGTTTTTATAAAATTAATGATCTTGGACTAGCCTTCAATGAACCAACATGATATCAAAGCCTGACTTTGTTGAAAATCTCTCAGTTACTCCAGTTACAAGATTACAGATAGCTTGTGTGAGTTCTGCCTTATGGACATTGGAGACAATAAATATTCTGGATTGAAATGCGAGGATGGCTAAATAGTCAATTGAATATATATGTGTAGAACTTACACCTAGGGATGTGTGAAATTTGTGTTCATGTAATTGCATTATACTTGACAAAATTATGTGAAACTAAACGTAATTCCATCAAAATCAAATCCAGCATTTAAAGATATATTTGAGCTAGAAATTAATCTTTGCATCCAGGTTGGGTGATAGGACTCGTGAAGGCTACAAAATTAGCACCCAAAAGATAAGTATCTCGAACAACAGCTGATCACATTCTGGTCACTTGTGTTATTTCAGCTCTATAATTTAAGAGACATGGCACAATGATAAATTTCAGGAATTTCGCATAAGTGTCATGTAACTCCCAAAATTAGGCAAAAATCCTGCTGGTGCATTTGAATTTTCACATGAGCCTACTTATAATGCAAGCGATACAATAGCTCCTGGAATTGCCTGACATACACATTAGGATTTTCTGAAAAGAACTTGACATCAACCAGGTAGACCTTGCCACCTAGATTCGATTATTTCTATAAAATGTTATTAAGTAAATGCTTGAAATCAATAGATGCATACACAGGCCGATAGAATGAATTCATAATCAAAATGTGGATACTGGATCTGAAATGCTATCTTCCACTTTTCTTCCAAAAATACCATCAGCAGGATGTAGAATCCGCTCAGAATACACTTTATGTATTTAGTGGATATAGTGTGCTGTGATACAATCATGGTACACAACATTGTATATGTTCCTGATGGGTAAGTTGCTTGTTGTTAATAGGCTATTCATGGCTTGCTTTATCTTCAGTCCTTTTGGGATAAAAAAACAAAAGTGAGCGAATGAATAGAACAACAGCCCCCTGTACTAGATTATTGAGTCAATCAGAGGGCCTAAGGGTGGGCAATGCATCACCTTCGCAAATACTGCTCAAGAATCCCATTCATAACTTCTGCCGATTCAAATGGAATTTAATAAATGGCAGACTGTTAATATTTCATCAGATGAATCGGAATGTAAAACTCGAAGCAGTAATACTGAAATAATTAAAAGATTTGTTTCTACCAATCTGTGGGGTGCACAATCTATTGACTGTGTTCAATCGCCATTATATGTGCAAACCATGTAGGTGACTTAAGACTGAATGTGTATGGAAGACTGAAAGTGAAGACTCAGGAGTGACATTCTCCAAATATTTTACGAAAAACTCTGAATCAATCGCTGTTCAAGATCACTAGGACAACTATAACAGAACACAACACATGCCATAAATTAAGCCTACTATATGCCCAAAGATCACATAACATTCACAAGAGACACCATTGTAATACCCTCGGAAATAAGTCCATTTTAAAATTAATTTTCATGATTAACCTTGTCCCACTTTAGATCTAATATCAGTAGTAACAGAAGGGCCTGTAAATGAGGTCAATGTTAAAAATGGTTGCTCTTCCTTTATGTCTCCTAAATGATGGCCTTCTGTCTGTATGTTGCTTAATATCACACACTCTCATTGAGATGAACCTTTTGGGCAAGAAGTCCAAGATCTTGAGAAATGCAGTTGAATAAGCTCTATGTCGTCTGTAAAGGATTGTGTAGGACTTCCTACAAAAGTTGATAGCTGGTTCACCTCTCTTATCATAGAAATGACAATATCCCATTGGGCAACAAAGCCAGTCACTACTTCCCTGGAACTTTCTTTAAAGGCGACCCCTGCTACGAATGAACCCTTCATCAGTTCATCAAATATTTTATGTTAAGAAAAAACACACTCCCAAAGAGGGAGATTGTTTTCTCATAAAAAATATGGGTGACCCAATAGACCAGGAGTTTGCCCCTTGCAATGGGGAGAGGATGGGTAGGACTATTCTGTATTTCCTGTGCCTGTTCCAGCATGGAAAATGTGAAAGGACTGCCGCATCCTCTGTTGGCACGTGACAATCACTGTGACCTGGTGACCTCTTGGTGGACATTCTACCAAGCTAAAGGTGGGCAAAGTTGGAACCATGTGAGATTCTGCCGGGGTCAACCTGGCACTTCCTCCAACTCTAAATGAGTGGGAAAGCTCTGCGTTTGGTGTGGCCGGAACTCTGCCATTTTAGGGTGGTAGTCCCACTCCACTAAAAACTTAACATATGGCCTGTGGTCAATAATGCATATTGCTTGAGCCTGAAATTCGTGGTCTCCATTTTCTCAACACAGTTTCTGCATAGACTAACGCAATAGGAGAACAATATTCTACTCAACCTCATCAGTGCTGTAAAGATGTTTTTTGTGTGACCACTGAATCAACTGTCACCAAGGAAGCAACATCTAGGTAGGCCTCTGACAAAAAAATGGCTGTGGTTCAATCCTCATGCACACAAAGCTATTCACAAACATTCCCCTGAGATATGCCTGGACACCTGGGACAGATACAGCTTTCCATCCGTACCTCAGGAAAGCGCTGTGAATTGCAAAAAGTTGCACATCTGCACCCAGTGCATAGTTGTAACTCTAAAAATGCTTTTTTTCTAGGATTGGGACAGAATGTTCAAGATGGTATTTAGTTAAAAAGAACAACGTTCCAACCACACCTAAAATATATTTTAAAAAAGCAATGTGATGAGATTGAATACAATCAGACCCTCCAGCTTATCGCGATTTCGCGATTTGCAAAAAAATCGCGAAATCGGCCGATCCGTGAAAGTGCCGCGATATTTACACAAACGGCCGCGAAATCCGCCGTTTCACGCTTCTTCTTAAATGCCCAATCATAACCAGCAGGAGAGCGGAGAGCAGGAAGGAGACCAGGGGGAGAGAGAAGCGGCAGCGGACACGAGGAGAGGGGAGAGCAGGGAGGAGACCAGGCACGACGACTCTTCTCCAGCCCCCAGCCCAACACGAAGGCACTGCCAGGGATAAGGGTCACAGGAAAGTAAACTAAATAAGGCATCACATCAGAGCCGACTGATTTCGCCATTGTGTGAAGGTTTCAGCCCGGACACATATTTGTTTGAGGACGGAAGATTGCTGTATTTCACATTTCCCTTTCCAAGTGAATCTGTAAGTAAATCTCGGGCAGAAAGTACTGATTAGTTTGCTTTTGAGTGACATGCCTTCATTTCGCTGTGCATCCATGTATGCGATCACATGGCAAACGCAGCAGATTACTCCCAGGAATGGGCAAAATCTCATCGGAAAACAGAGCAACACTGTTTATTTCTGAGGGGTTTATTTGGTGCACACAATTGGCTGGCTTAGCTTTGATCGCGCGCTGCCCTGCGCTTTGCAAAGTCCGTTCAACCCTCATAACAGGGATGAATTTTCATTTTCTTTTTGAGCTGTGGGTTTTAGCAAGACAAATGGCAGAAAATGCCTCTACCTGTAATAACTTTTGTTCTTTCTTTGAAGGTGTGCCTTGAAGAATGCAGGAGTTCAGACTGTTATCCAAACCCTGCCCTCGCCTGCACGCATGCCTGCAGGATCTGCAGCACCACAACCCTGTAGGCCACAGCTTTCAAACTATGTGGCGCGACACATTCCTGTGTCACGCCACATATGTAGATGTGTCGCCTCGGCAGAGTCGCGCTGCAGGGGCTCTTAGAAGGGGCGAAGCAACAACAAAGCACAGGCAGAGTGGCGCTGCAGGGGCCATAATATGAATAATGGTCTTTGAAAGACCTGTGAACTGCTTGGGTGCGGCTGTGTGTGCGCCCCCGGAAAACGTGCCACAATTCAATATAAGGCAGAGATAAACAGGGCATACTACGTGCAGTACTAACTACGCCAGATGTATTTTTAATTAAGTAGCCCATGTGTAGAGTCTATCCTGGAACTGTTCAGAGCGAAATTCTTTACATCTATTCGATATTGCTTCAATTCATATGGCTCTAAATTAAAAAAAGATCCGGAGACAGTCTTGTCCACCGCAGTCTGATATGGTTTGGGGCTTCCAACTATGTTCAAGTCAGTCAATTAAGATTGGAATTTAGGCTTACTAATTTAACTAGGATGGGCGATTTTACTTTTCATGAAATAGTGTTTGGGGAAAAAAAATCTGTAGTAGGCCTGCTCAAGAATTTCTCAGGGAAGTAGCGTTGTACTGATTTAAAAATGCATATTACAAATGTCATCACGAATCTTACCAGAATTATAAACGATTCAAGACTTAACAAAGATTGGAACAGTCATCAGAGCTACATCTCCCTCAAGGAAATGGCCAAAGAGTCACTTGAAAAATCTGAGAAAAGAATTACATTTATACAAATCAGGTTCTGTCTTCTCTCAGGAGACGTATGAGTGAGCTGGAAATAACAAGGCTCAATGCACTGTAAATATTATTGCGGTTGTAACTATACTTGTGAATCATTCCCTCTTAAACTCTGTGTCTCCTCTTATTAGGGCTCAGAATTAGTTTATTAAGGCCCTGTTTCTTAAAATTGGGGATAGACACTATTAATGAGGCGACTGCATTGTGTGTGCTGGGTCAAGATGTACAGCAATTCTGCAGATTGGTGAAATATTGTGACCTTGCTATTGGAAAACTTGAAAGGTAAAGGATAGAACCCATGCTGAATTGTAAATAAACAAAAAGTACATAGCTCCATGTTGGCAAATAACTCAAACAGTAAGATATCTGTGTTAGTTGTCGAAAAACCCCCAAAATAAAATGCCGCTAAATGCCGCTAAATTTTCATTTTTGTGCCGCTAAATTTTCATTTTTGTGCCGCTAAATTTGCCAATCCATGCCGCTATATCCTGGGGGGTCTGTACAATGTACCAACACTAGGCACTCAAGCAATACAAAATATACATTGATCACAATCACCATGTTGTTTGCAATGATGCTAACAAACAATGCGAACTGTGATCCTCCTGCCAAAAAGTATCACATGTTTGCAATCAATAGCTATTCAAGATACCTAGTACAACTATAACACAACATATTAGGAGTGCAACCTGAAAGAAACTTATACAAGACATGAACAAATCACATTAATCTTCTCCGCGTTTGTCTTCAAGATTTGTTACCTGAAAACCTGTTTTGTCCACAAGGGTAGAAGGTAGGTTTCTCACAGTACTTTAAAATCATAATACGTTGTGACCCTTTCATGCTGGCAACATTGGATGAAAGTATCTTCTACCATGAAACACATGCCTAGATATTTAAAGGGGATTCAGAAAAGGGGGTGGTGATGAACAGAGTGTCTGAATTAAGCAGACCACTCTTACCCAGTCCAAAGATCAGGGCTTGATCCATCACTGTTATTTATCTCACTGCACCATCCCAGCTCAGAACTGGGCTATATGCAAATTAGTCTGACCCTGGCCCAGTGCATCATGGGAACAGGGCAGACCAAACTACCAAGCCAATTCTTATACTGGGAAGGAAACAAGCTTCCGGGGACCGGTTTCTGGCATTGCAGCCGTCTTGGGGTATACTCAGACATGAGTCCCTTGCTCACTGCACCATCAGGATTCAAGCAAGCCGGGGCGACGACGGCTGAAATGCCAGAAACCGGTCCCCGGAAGCTTGTCTCCTTTCTGGTGAAGAATTGGCTTGGTAGTTTAGTCTGCCCTGTTCCCGTGATGCACTGGGCCAGGGACAGACTGATTTGCATATAGCCAGGTTCTGAGCTGGGATGGTGCAGTGAGCTAAATAACGGTGATGGATCAAGCCCTGATCTTTGGACTGGGTAAGAGTGGTCTGCTTAATTCAGACACTCTGTTCATCACCACCCCCTTTTCTGAATCGTAGATATTTAAAGGGATCATACATGTCTCTAACCCTTGAAGGAAATTTGGAGTTGCGTCACAGCAAGGCCTGCAGACCATACAAGGATGAGATACAACCTTCTTCAGTCTCAGAAGCACGCTGTAGGGTGCAGAACAAACCTGGTCATGAAATTTCGAGTGAGACATATTCACGCTTCCTTCAGCACCCAGGACACTGAGAGTGGTCATTGGATTTTGCTGTATGTCAATCAGGGTGAAAGCTTATGGGTCCAAGACAGTGGCCGTCCCACAAAGGTCAACAATGGCAAAAAAATGGGCACTGGGAGAGAATGTGCTCAGCAGGCAGAGCCACTAACCAGAGCCACTAACCAGATTACCTGCATTTGTAAATGTATCTTTTGCAGCCCACCTCCACCTGATGGGTCTCACACAAGGTGTGTAGAGGACCTCCAGGTACAACCAGGAAGTGTCACTGTACTATTGGCCTGGCTGTGCAGAATCCACAATGTACATGTATTTATATAGCGCAAATCACTGACCGAGGTCGGTATCTAAGCGCTTGCTTAGGGAACCCGTCCTGGTATTCCCCTGTGAGATAACCCCGGCAGGGTATCCACAAGGTGAAAGCCAGGCATCCCGCCGCGAGGGGCCGTTGTGGAGATTAAGCAAGCTACTGCCCAGAGTCGCAGAGTGTGAACCCGTGACTCGAGAAGGCACCGGAGCAAGAATTATCAAGTCGTGGAATTTTTGAGCCCAAGACCCGCCGAGGTGGGGAATTGAACCCTGGTCCAAGGCCAATCTCAGCTTCCAGGTCTGCCGCCTCTAACCCCTGAGCCACACTTCTCCATGACAAAGTCAATAGCATGGCAGGAGAGAAGAGTTTCAGTAAGTCTTCAGACTTAGTTCTCTACATTCACCAAATGCAACAGTAAAGTGCAGGTACATTTGTGTCAATGTAGTTCTTTAAAATGGTGGTGTGTGCTGTCATCTAATATTCTCAGTTGCTGCTACTAGTTGTGTAGCAGTTGCTGCCAATCAGTTCAGCAGCAATTTTACAATTTATAAATCTAACCAGCCCATTTGTGACAGGATTTCCCTCCTGAAAGAGGAAACTAGAGAAAGCAGGGGTTCTATATCCCAGGTTTCCTGCCATTGCTAGTGCCTATGTAACGCTGCACAAGGGAATAGCCACAGGAGATGGCTCTTATGGGAAACGTTGTGCATTTCTGTCTTACGAGCCCTGGGGAAGAAAAGTGTAGTGTGTTCAGTTGTCTTTTATATGGGCAACACCCATCTCCCATCTTGCACACACCCTTTGTATAATAAGATGTTAATGATCAGCCGTAGGTTACTATGACTACAGACGTACAGAAGATGGTCACAAACATCTTTCCTTTCACTCTTGGATGTTCTGTTGTTTATGCGATCCTAATCGCACAATGAAAACATTGCAATTATAAATAGAAGTAAACACAAAGGGGCCTCTGGGATGAGTGTATACCTAGGGGGCAAGTAGGCTTCATCTCTGGTATAGATATTGATACCCAAAATGCTATAATTACTTCCCCCAACCAGGACCTATAGTAAAATGTTCAGAGGTAGTGCTCTTGAGATCCTGACAGGGGGCCCAATTAGGACTTCCCTTTCTAGAGGCACACCAGAAGCAGGGTGCAGATTTGTAGTTGGGTGTTCCTTGGTATTTGAAGTCCTTCAAGCCAACTCAAAAATTAAAAAATATCAGGGTAAAAGAGAAAATAAGAAAGTTGCGGGGAGATACAGTTAGTACAATTTAATAATGACGTTCTGTTCCTATAATGAAGAAGAAGAAACTTTATAGTTTGAATGTCAGCATGTTCTCCATTTCTCGCACCCCCTGATTATGGAATACCACATCTGCTGAGGTTTGCAACTTTTTTCAGATGCACCAGGTCATGAGGATCACATTTTGTTTTGTTCCTTCACAGGCCCACTGCGAAGAGGCTGTTCTTCTAAGCTCTTCTGCCTTTTCCGTTACCAAAGGTTTGTCTTTGAAGAGGATATTTACGTAAATTTGTGTGCATCACATCCAATTAGACTTAGTGAATTCTACAACCTAAATCTCAGTGATGAAAAAGCCTCCTTTCATGAGTCAAAGGTCACAACGACCGTTCCTTCTACAAGATAAATGCCAAGAATATTAAATCCACAACAATTCATTGAGTATGGACACCCACAACCCCCAGGGACGCCATCAAATGGCTAAAAGACAAGTTGTTTCGAGGTCCATCAATGTGTCTCAAAGCTAGAGTTCATTGAATATCCATTCAGACTTTTGATGGTTTTTATTGCTTAGTTTATTTTTTACTTTGCTCTTATAAAACACAATTAGCAAACGTGTTTCGCAACCTTATACAATCATGTAAATCACTTCATCAGGGCAAATGACTAACAATAATTAGCAAGCCAAAATGTCACAACAGTAACTGACCAAAATGGGAGAAACACAAACATATAAAATGACAGAACTAAATGACAGATACACAAAATATGAATGAACATACATCTTTTTATGTAGCTCAAAATACTTTCATTGATAAATAAATAAGAGATACCAAGATATTTGTGGATCAACATAACGGACAAATCGAGTTGAAATTAAAAGGGAAATACATGTGCAAAAACTCATAGGAAGAAGTTTACCCAAAAAGAACCGGAAGAACCAAAGCTTAAGTCGATAGTCCTATGTTTTATTTGAGAATATAGACGAAAGCAAAGACCTAACCCATTTGCCTGGTGTTAAGCTGAATAACAATACCCAATATCAACAGATAGAAAGAGACAATTACTAAAATGTAGAGCAGCATGAATGAATGAATGAATGAATGAATGAGATGATTTTATAAAGCGCACATTACCCTGGGGTGTCTTAGCGCTGAGCAGATTCAGTCCGCAAAAAAACGAGGGAGGGGCGGAGAGAGAGGAAAGGCCAGGTGACCTCATTGACTTAATGTGAAAACAGCCAGGTCTCCAGCTGCTTCCTAAACACCTTCAGTGCCGGCTGATCGCGGAGAACCAGGGGGAGAGAGTTCCATAGTTTTTCTCCCTGATAGGCTAGCGTTCTGCCACCCCAGGTGGCTCATTTGATTTTTGCGACCGTAACCATAAATGCTGAGCTGGATCTAAGGCTCCTGCTGGGCACGTACCAGGTGAACCGCTCTTGGAAATATGATGGACCTGTCTTATAAAGCGCCTTGTGCATAAGGTACAGTGCCTTGAAAGACACCGTTTTCTGCACTGGCAGCCAGTGCAGATCATGCAGTAAATGGTATACAGGTTTGAATTTAGGAATTTTCGGAAGTGACCACGCTACTGCATTCTGAAGAGACAGCAATTTTCTTAGCAGATATTTGGAAGCCCCTAGATAAAGGGAGTTACAAGAGCCCATTTTGGATGTGATGAGGGCCATCATCACAGTTTTTTGCAGGTCAAAGGGGATGTAAGGGAGGACTTTTTGGAGTACACGCAACATGAAAAAGCCTCCCGCCATTACTGCATTAATTTGAGCAGAAAAACACAGTTTCGTGTCTAACAAGACCTCCAGATTTTTAGCCTTCTGCACCGGCTTTGGAAGGTTGCCCAACTTTGCCGGCCACCAGGATACATTCCAGAAGGAGGTCTCTCTCCCAAAGAATAATACCTCCGTTTTGTCCGAGTTTAATTTGAGGCAGTTGGTCTGCATCGAACTCGCTCCCAGTGTATGTGACCCCACTGGTAAAACTGATCCTCAGTTTTGGTCTGACGGTACTGTCATACACCGACGATACACAGATAGTGGTATCTATCTCATCTCTGGTTAAGAAAGACGCTAAAAACCTTTGCAGCTGTATGACGGCAGTGCCGTCATACAGCTGCAAAAGTTTTCAGCGTCTTTCTCAACCAGAGATGAGATAGATACCACTATCTGTGTATCTTCAGTGTATGACAGTACCGTCAGACCAAAACTGAGGATCAGTTTTACCAGTGGGGTCACATACACATTAAAAAGAGTGGGACTGAGTGCCGAGCCCTGTGGCACTCCGCATGGGAGCGAGAAAGGATGTGATTTTGCGTCTCCCATCTCCAACAACTGAGTTCTATCTGCCAGAAAGGAGCTTAGCAATGCTAGTGCAGATTTCTTGAAACCCAAAGGAAACAGACGCTTTATGAGTAAAGCATGGTGGACCGTATCAAAGGCGGCAGAGAGATCCAAGAGGATTAGGGCTGCTCTGCCGCCTTTGTCCACTCTTATTCTTACCTGCTCTGCTGCAGCCCCCAGAGCTGATTCTGTGGAGTGGTTAGCTCTGAACCCATATTGGGCCGCATCTAACAACTGATGTGCGCCCAGAAAGGCTAGAATTTCTTCATTCATAGCCTTTTCTAGCAGCTTGGCCGGGAAGGGAAGTCTAGAGATAGGCCTGTAGCTTTCTACAAGCTTGGGTCCAGGGAGGGTTTCTTCACCAATGGAAGAATAGAGGCTTTTTTTCAACAACTTGGGTAGTGCCTCATCATTCAATAGGACCTTAAGTGTTCCAAGCACTGTGCTGGCCACTTTGTTGAAAATTAAGGGGGGACAAGGGTCCGAAGGGGCACCAGATTTAATTGAGCTCATAAGGCTGATAATCCTCTCCTGTGAGAAAGGAGAGAACTCCGCAAAAAGCGAAGGAGCTCCTTCCCCAAGGATGTCACTAAGGTGATATCCTCAGTCTGATGAGGGGAGAGATCGGATCTACATGAGTTTAAGGAGAACGCTTGAAAGATAGTGTTGACCTTATGTTGAAAGAACTCCGCTTGTTTGTTGCAGAAAGGTACATCTGGTACAAAAAATTTGCTATTGTTCCAATTGGACATGTTTTTGACCATTTTGAAGAGTTCCCTGGTGGAGTTTGCAGTGAGCCTGATCTTTTCTGAGAAGTGTTTAATCTTTTCTGTTTTGATTAGCTGTTTATACTCCAGGAGACATTTTTTATATTTGGCTTTTTCCTCCGACCCATAGTCTCTCCTCCATGATGCTGAGGACTGGTTTTCTAAGTCACCCATAAAAACATATCCTTAATTTCCCAAAAACTATTTAACTACTTCCTTAGAAACATTTTTTTATATGATACAGGACCTCGCATCCCAGCCTGCAGACCCGCAGAACCCCGACTCCACAATGCATCTGTGATGCATGACTTCACTTCACAAGCCTCCACCAACTGCATCCTCGATGATGATGCAGGACCTTACGCCGCAAGCCTCAACGGCTCCCTCTGAACCACCAATACCACCAATGTAGTGGGTAACTGCTTGAGTAGGGTTCCACCTACCTCAACCAGTAGTCCAATTTCCTACATTCTCCATATACTTTATAATTTTGTGCAAACTTATTTACAAAGCATAATTTTCTAAGTGTTTATTTGTTGCACATTAACCTTGAACAGAAATTATTATCACTTGATGTAACTTTGTCCTAGATTTACTAAGGGATGCAGGGGTGCTTGTGGGGTCTTGCACGGTATTGTGCTACATCTGGAGGGCTTTTTAATGTATCTCCTGCGTCTATCTCCTTCTGTGGTGTCACGTAGACACCAGCCACAGCAATTAATCCTGGGAGCAAGGCAAGCCTTCTCTATTTAGTATTGTCTATTAGGAGGGAAAGCCTGTCGTAAAATGAGTGGCTGGATGTTTAAATTGCAAAATTGCTTCTGAAGTGATTGGTTATTCAATGAACTCTAGCCTTGAAAAACATGGTTAGACCTCGAAACAAATAGTTTTTTAGTGATTTGATGAAGATAACGATAGGGGAGTTAAGCGCTATATTAGTTTATAGAGGTCAGAGAATCTTCTTAAATAGAGCTCCCATCTCCCCTGCTTCATGGATGCCAAGTCACAACAATCTCATTGTTTGTTTGGGCATGCTGAAGCTTTTTGTTTTACCATGCAACATGATAACAGAGGTCAAGGTGCCCCTGTTCTTTGTGGACAGATTAGCAACTCACTAAAATATTACATTTCATAATCACAGAGCTCCACCAATCCACCACAGGCCCACTAGAGATGCCGATTAAGTATCTGTTCTAAACTCCAGAGGCTGTGCCCTGAACAATAGTTAACGGTGACCAAAATTCCCTACTTCTGTCCCACCTGACTTTAAATAACAAACAGTCATGCTACCAGGACATGGTCTGGCCACGGGTAATGGTCAAAATTCCAAACTTCAAATACAGAATGGTATATTTACTTAGCACGATGTTGAGATTTGGAGATCATTTACTAACATTTTTTGCAGGCACCTCTACTGCACAAATAAAACTAAAACATTACATTGATTTACCTAAATTAAAAAGTCCTCTAGATGCAGCACAATATTGCATAATATCCCACAATCACCAGTGCAACCCCGTAGTAAGTCTAGGCGATAGTTACATAAGGTGATCCTAAATTACATTAGGGTTAATGTGCAACAAATGTCCAGTCCGCAAATTAAGTTTGGTAAATAAGGGTGCGCTAAATTATAGCGTAGATGGAGAATACAGGAAAGTGGGTTACTGGTAGAGGGAAGTCAAACCTTACTTTAGCAGTAACCCAATTTCCTTTATTAGTGCCAGAGGTGGTTCGGAGGGAGCTGTCGACAAGGCTTGCGATGCGAGGTCCTGCTTTGTGGTCCAGGATGGCATTGATGGTGGCTTGCTATGGAAAGTCCTGCATCTGGGATGTGTCATGCAGTGGTGGTTTCAAGGATCTGTGGGCTCCAATGCAAGGTCCTGTATAGAGGATGCGTTGTGCAGCAGAAGTTTCGATATGGAGCTCCGCAGACATGCATTCTGCTACATCGGTTCTTCCCAAAAGATCACATTGGGCTGGCAGAGCACCTTCAGGCCCACTTTCACAGTTACAGGACTGGGGTGGCACCATTTGGAGGACAAGACTCACAGCAGACAGAATCCAGGTGTTGGGTTCAAGGTGGTTGGAGTCTTTTCTCTCCGTGATCAGGAGGCCAGCCAACTAGCCCTTTTGGTTCACTGTGGTCGTCCTGGGTTTCAGACTCAGGTCAAGTCCTTCTCACTTACCCAGGCAGCAGGGCAGCAGGGCAGCAGGGCAGCAGAGAAGCAGGACAGCAGAGTAGCAGTTCTAATTGTAGCAGAGCAACACACGTGTCCTTCTGAAACTTCTGCAGGTCCAACGTTGTACTGAAGAGTTGGGTCTGAGGGTCCAATACTTATGCTTGATGCCAGCTTTGTAGTAGAAGAAGATTCTGAAGGTTTCCGTTCTCAGGGGTGTTTGGAATTTCCTGCCCCCCTGCCCTTGCCCCAGCTTGTCTGGGGACACAAAAGACTAGTGCCAAATCCCTTGTTAGTGTGCTGTGGCAGAGGCTTTCTAATGTACAAGTGTGGTAGATGTCAGCTACTCCCCCTCACCACGTCAGAGATGGCCCATCCTGGCAACATATAATCCCCCTTTGTCTCACTGTCTAGGAGCAATACACAAAGAACAGCCAGCTACATCTAGTCATGTGACCCTGGATTTAGGTTGAGGGCACCAAATGGTTAGGACAAGAATTGTGACTTAAAATCCAACTTTGCCTTTAAATAGGGTTTTAAATTAAAATTCTTTAGACACCAAATTCAACATTCCTACTTATTTCCAATTGAAAGTAATCACGTACTAAGGGCCGATTACGATGCCGGTTGGAAAGGCTCCGTACAGCATTCGGTTTGTCCGAATTCATGTCGGAAGCCTTGTTTCAGACCGACTCGGAAGTATTTCCGACCGACCGATTACGATGGTTGGAAACGGTTCGGACTGTCCAACTCGGTTCCGACATGCGTCCGAACGGTATTCGGAGGCTCCAAGTCAGTCGGAGCCGACTCATACATCTCTTCAGACCATGTTTCCGACTGAGCAATTACAATGTTGGATTTGGACAGCCTTTCCGAATCAGTCTGTCCAACATGGATCTGCTGTCGGAATCTAACTTTGGGGGCCCGTAGCATGCCCCTTCACTAAGAGGCCTCCAGTTTGGGCTGGTGGGGGTACGCATGGCTCCCTTCTTTCCAACCATGCAAGGTGTGGCAGGCACCAAGGGGTGCCCGCCACTGGGTGCAAGGTTTTCCAGAACCACCCCTTTCTTCTACAGGAGCCTGTGTTATCGGTTGGAACACAGGCTCCCATTGAAGTCAATTGGAGTTCAACCGAACGGTGTTTGAAAACATCGTAATCGGTCAGTCGGACTCCCTGAACCCAAGTTGGTCAGAAACCATTCCGAAACTGAGTCGGTCAGAATGTTTTCTGACCTATATTGTAAAGAGGCCCTAAATGTAATTAGGTAACCCAATGCTATCTAATGGGAGAGGTAGGCCTTGCAGTAGAGAAAAATGAATTTAAGAGTTTTTCACTACAAGGACATGTAAAACGTAAAAGAACATGCCTAGCTTATATGGCACCCGCCCTATGGGCTGTTTAGGGCGTACCTAAGGGTGACTTGTATGTATTCAAAAAGAAGGGTTCAGTCTGTAAAATGTTTTTTTGTCTGGTTAAATTGGCAGCTTGAAACTGCTCACAGAGGCTACAATGACAGACCTGAGACGTCTTCAAGAAGCTACTTAAGTGGGTGGCACAAAAAGTTCTGAAGGCCCAATATTAATATTTAATTTACAGGCCCTGGATACATGTAGTACCTTTTTACTAGAGAATTACAAATAAAATACATTTGCCAATTGAGTGTAGGGCATTTCCTTCATGTGCAAAGGAGCAAGCACAAGCACTTTAACACTGGTTAGCAGTGGTAAAATGTGCAGAGTCCAAAAAGCCAATAAGAAAAATAAAAAAACAGAAGGATGAAAGCAAATCTTTGGGGATTACCCTCCCGAAAGGGCCAAGTCCAACAGAGAGGGTTGGTTTATGTAGCAGCTTCGCAACTTCACCCACTGTTGAAGTTTGCTAGCTTAGCAAAACGTTTACTGAAACTTCTCACAAAAGATTTTTTGCAAAACAGTTCTCCCAGTAAAAGTAGGATTTGGCCAAGCTAGTTTCTTGAAAACCCTATTTTTATGCAATTGTTCTTTTCCTTCAATTTACCCAAAAAAGTACACTTTTGTGCACTTCGTGAAGTTAGCTGATGTTTGAAAAAACTTCACGAACTTATGTGGGAAAGTGTTTGCCTTTCCACATGCTCTTAACAACCAGCAGTGACAGGGAGATGACAGTAACCCCAACATGCCTAAAAAATATGCTTTTATGTTTGCTATGTTAAGGCAACTGTGATTAGACTAAGGATCTTGTCCCAAAAGAGCAGAAAATGGCACAAACTACTTTGTGCATATTGTCCACAATGGAAATTCTGATTACTGGTTGCTCAATTAGGACAATATTGCGAAATGGGTACCATGTAATGGAGGATAAAATGCTAATAGCACACCATTTTGAGATATTTATTTATTTATTTATTTATGCAATTTTTAAAGCGCTGCAATTACCCTTAGGTTTCTCGGCGCTGAGGGCTAAGAGCTGCTACCGGTAGTTGGATCTCTAGATAAAAGGTAGAAAGATTAATGATTAGTCGTAACGTTGAGAGAACAGCCATGTCTTTAGCTGTTTTCTGAAAATGATCAGGGATGGGCTGGATTTTATGTTAAAAGGAAGGGAGTTCCATAGCTTTGCAGCTGCTATGGTGAAACATCTGTCTCCCCAGTTACCTTTCCTTGTTCTGGGTATCTGAAGCAGATGAGCCGTGTTAGAGCGAAGCGTTCTGGGGGTAGCCAGAGGCTTAAGGGAACTTCTGAGGAATTTAGGTCCCATATTGTTTATTGCCTTGTAGACAATACAGAGGCCCTTAAACTTCGTGCGACTTCTGACTGGAAGCCAGTGCAATTGGTCCAAGTAACACGAGACAGAGCTAGATTTTGGAATGCCCAGTAGAACTCTGGCAGAGGCATTTTGTACCATTTGTAATTTGGAGATGACCTTTTTTTGTGCATTGAGGAAAAGGGCATTGCAATAGTCAGTACGTGAAAACACCAGTGTAGATATAAGTGTTTTTCCTGCAGTCGTGGGAAGATATGGGAGAAGTTTCTTTATTTTCCTTAAGATGTTAAATGATGATGATACTACCGCGTTCACGTGATGATGGAAAAGGAGTTTATCATCAAATATTACTCCCAGGTTTCTGACTTTACTGACAGGTTGAGGTGGAGTTCCCATTTCCTCCGGCCACCATAAGGGGGACCACAGAGGCTGAATACTTCCAAAAAGCATGACCTCCGTCTTAGATTAATTAAGTTTTAAGCAGTTGGAAGCCATCCAACTGCTGATGGCCCTCATGCCGTCCTTGAAATTTGCTGCAACCTCGAGGCCATTTCTGTGTATGGATAGTACCAACTGGGTATCGTCGGCGTATGTTGTTAGGTTGATGTTATAAGCTTTTATTACCCTCGCTAAGTCCGAAACATAGATATTAAAAAGGGTCGGACTTAGCGAGGAACCCTGAGGGACTCCACAAGGAAGGCTGAAAGTAGGAGAAGTGAAGGTACCTAACTTAACTGCCTGTTTGCGGTCAGCCAGGAAAGATGTAATAAGATCTCTGGCTTTGTGTTTAATACCGATGGCCTCGACACGGCCGATCAGAGTAGAATGATCGACCGTGTCGAAAGCCGCCGACAAGTCCAACAAAATCAGGACAGCCTGTCCGCCATTATTCATTGTGGTCCTTATTTCATCTGCAGCCTTGATCAAGGCAGTTTCTGTCCCATGACCTCGTCGGAAACCGAACTGGGTATCATCTAAGAGGTCATTATTTTGAATGTAGTCAGACAGTTGTTTATTCATGACAGATTCAAAGATCTTAGCTGGGAACGGCAGGGATGCAATAGGACGGTAGCTGGAAGGTAATGAAGGATCAAGAGACGGTTTTTTGAGAAGTGGCCTGATCACGGTATTTTTCCAAATAGTGGGGTAAGAACCTGTTGAAAACATAATGTTACAGATGTGTGTCAGTGGTAAAGTGATGATGTCTGGGATAGTGTTGAGTATGGAGGGGTGACAAGGGTCCAGTGGGGAACCAGATTTGATTGACAGAATTAATTTATAGATGTATTGTGGATGTAGTAGAGACCGAATTTATCTGAGTGTTTGGAGAGTCCGTATTGTTGGAATTTGGGGTGAAATCCTTAAATATAGATGTGACCTTATCAGAAAAGAAGTCAGCCAAAGTGTTACAAAGGATTTGGGATGTTTCGGTAGGGGGGTTGGATGGTTCGGCAAGGTGGTTTACAACTTCAAACAATTTCTTCATGCTGCATCTAGCTTGATCTATTTGGGTGGTGTAATAGATGTTTTTTTTTTCTGTTGCTATGCTCTGCTTGTAGTTAAAAAGTGCAGCTTTGTATATTGTTTTGTCTGATGAATTGTAGTGTTTGCGCCAGTGGCGCTCAAGATTGCGACAATGTTGTCGTTGAAGTCTGAGATTTTCAGTAAACCATAGGGCCGACGGGGTCTTCCTGTTATGTTTGGATGTTCTGGATGGAGCAAGTGTGGAAAATGCCCCTTCCAGAATGGAGGTGTATCTGGTGGCTGGATTATTGGGGTCGGTTTCATTGTCTATACCCGTGAAAGCATCAGTGAGAATCTGTGTGAGTTGATTGTAATCTAAATTTTTCCAGTCTCTGGTGGTTAGTTAGGAGTTCTGAGAGGTATTTTTAGGAGCTATCATTTTAGTTTTGATGTCAAATAGAATGGCAAAGTGATCTGACCATGTTAGGGGAAAAATTTTGTTCTTGATGATATAAGGATTGTTGGTAAAAATGCCATCAAGCGAATGTCCTGCCTTATGAGTAGGAGCAGTTATCAGTTGTTTAAGATCTACAGAGAGCAGATCATTAATAAGCTGGTCGGTATCTTTGTCAGTTTGGGATTCGAGATGAAAATTAAAATCTCCCAAGACAGTGAAATGTTTGTTGTCCACGGCTAACTCACTCAATTGATGGAGTTGTGAGAGAAAAGTAGTACGAGAACCAGGAGGTCGATACAGAAGAGTGCCTGTGAATGTTTGGTTGGTGGTAAGAGTAACCGTAAAGGCAAGTGCCTCACAGCTCCTGTGTTTTAAGTCAATGGCTTTGACGCGGAAGCTGTTGCGGTATATTATTGCAATCCCTCCACCTTTATGCGCAGAGATGCGGTCCTGCCTATGGACACAAAAGTTTTCTGGCATGGCAGCTTTAAAATCTGGTCCTGATGCATTGTCTCCCCAAGTTTCAGTAAGGAATAGGAGATCGATGGCGTAGGTATTAAGCAGCTCTAATATTTCAATTTTATGACATGGAAGCGAGCGGGCGTTAACTAGTGCTGCATGTATCAATTTCTGGGGTGTAGGTATTACCAGATTATTATTTGTGCAAAGAGTGCAGAGAAATGGCCCTCCAATAGGATCAGATAGTAGGCATATGGGGGGTCGTGTGCCTTATGTAGCGTGTTGTTTAGATTGAGAAGTTCGTTTGCTGTGTAGACTAACCTTTTTGACACCAAAGGTGTAGGGGGGGTGGCCCTGGGCTCGGTCCAGGCTCGGACGGGCGCAGACGGGCTTGGCTTAGGCGCGGCTTTGGCGCGCGCCCGGCGCGCCCGCTGCGCCAGCCCGCTGCGCCGTCTGGTTATGACACACATTATATAGGAGAGTGAGGAGGGTGGGAGTCCTGCGCGACTAGAGCGCTGACCCCGCTACCCCCAAGATGGCGCCCACCGCCGCCAGACGCTGAGCAGCTAGTCGAAAAACGGAGGTAGGAAAGATAAGATCAAGCGTGTCAAGGGTGTTAGAGTGCCTGATATAATTCCCAATTAAATCTCTGGTTAGGAACCCCCCAGAAACAAAGTTTCACACGATGTCCAAATTTCACAGATCAGAATAAAAACGCTGTTAAAAATTAGTGCAGTCTCGGATCTGAATTACTGGTAACAAGCAATTAGCTCGCAGTCCCAGTTGCAATCACCGGGGAGAGCTACTAAGGCAATGCGCCCACCGGGAAGCCTACCTTAAGTATACTGGGAGGGCGGGAGTCCTGCGCGACTAGAGCGCTGACCCCGCTACCCCCAAGATGGCGCCCACCGCCGCCAGACGCTGAGCAGCTAGTCGAAAAACGGAGGTAGGAAAGATAAGATCAAGCGTGTCAAGGGTGTTAGAGTGCCTGATATAATTCCCAATTAAATCTCTGGTTAGGAACCCCCAGATACAAAGTTTCACACGATGTCCAAATTTCACAGATCAGAATAAAAACGATGTTAAAAATTAGTGCAGTCTCGGATCTGAATTACTGGTAACAAGCAATTAGCTCACAGCCCCAGTTGCAATCACCGGGGAGAGCTACTAAGGCAATGCGCCCACCGGGAAGCCTACCTTAAGTATACTGGGAGGGCGGGAGTCCTGCGCGACTAGAGCGCTGACCCCGCTACCCCCAAGATGGCGCCCATACGCATATTGTGTACGCTTGCTATTGGCCCATACGTACACCATGTTTTACCTGTCAAATATCATACATACAAAACCTCTGCTGTGCACATTTGTCACCCAGGTTGTGATCCAACTGCTGAAACTGCAGTTTCTCACCCAAAACAGAATGTGTAGCTCTCTCGTAATGAGGGCCATCGAATTAATGACAAGAGCTAGCCTGTAAGGTTCAATCTGCTGCAATACTAAATTAGAAAGAATAATGAGCATCACATTGATCTGTGCTTGGCAAGATGACAAGGGCAGGTAGGCAGCCTAAAGTAGGAAGCCTGACTATCCATCATGCACACCCTGCACAGGTTATTGTCCTCCCACCGATATACTACAGCATCCAACTCCATGGGCCCTGAGCCCTGATTACAGGCTGGAGGTCATTCCGATCCATGTGCAGTCATGGGCTTGTAACAAAATCAGGGAATACCAAGGCGCACAACTCCCATTCTTTTTACATGACAAATTTCAGAACTTCAAAACTTCCCATCAAAGAAACTGAAGGGAAAAATTGGTGCTTTCACTACCAAATTCATAAACTGTGCCTCAATTCCAAGTTAAAAACTCAAAATAGGAGGAATTTATCACAATCAACAACCGTCTTACCTTGACCTTTGGTATTTATTAGGTTGCAGCAAATACCTCACCCCCAACCGGTCCAGTTGCAGCCAGGCCATGGTGCCCCCCTGGAAGTCTGTGATGCCCAACCTTTGCTGCAAGAGAGTCAAAAGAGGTAACAAGGAACATTGCTGCAACCCTGATGAAAGAGGACCTGTGAACATATTACAGTAAGTGCCCAAGGGGCACAAGGGGTGTTTGCGCCCGCTTTGTGCACCCCGGTGCACTTTGGTATAACAGAAGGGGCTGCAGACACCTGTGCAGCATCTTCTGTGATACCGATAGTGTTGGCGCACATAAAGGGCCAGTGCTATCTTCAGAGGCCGTTGGGAATCCATTTGCCTCTGCATCCGCGTGGTATCATAGATTTGGGCACAGAGGCAAAGAAGCTCTCAGGAGGTGCACTGACAGTGCACCATCTAAAAGGTGGCACACTGTCAGTGCGTCCCCTCAGAGCAGTCCTCTGGAGGGGGGAAAGGGGTCCCATAGACCCACCCAGACATCCCCTTGCAGGCTGGTGCCGTCACTGATTGCCCCTGCCTGCAAGGGATCTCTAGCCCCTTTAAATGAGCAGGCGGCTGCCGCCTGCACTGTTAAAACATGGAGCGGCTGCAGCTTCTCCGGTTTTAACCCATTGAGTGCTCATGACGAGCTCAACTCGTCATGACCGCACCCATTAAATGGAACGCTCGCACGCTGGGCTAATTCCCCTGCTGTGCTGAGCGTTCCATTGGAACGGGCGTGGTCATGACGAGCTCAGCTCGTCATGAGCACCGGAGCGCCTTGACTCATGACGAGCAGAGCCGTGCGCGCCCCCCAGCACAGCGGGAGGAAACAGCCCCGTACGGAAGGGGTTAAGATGAATGCACTGCCCCAGAGCAGCGCAAGGTCAGGGCTGCCCAGGGGGCAACGTATTTATGGTAATAGGGTGCATTTCCTTTCATTGCGCCGGGCGCATCTTTTAAAAGGTGCGCTCAGCGCAATGAAGGGAAATGAGCTGCAGCTGTAATGCAGCCCCTAGTTTCCTGGGCTTGGCACTTCATAACAGGCCCAAATGGCTGTCAACATAAAAAGATGCCATTTGCTTTGTTGGCCCTCTGCTGAAGCAGTCCTTGATGGACGCCTCAAAGGCATTAGCTAAGATAGGAAGGAAGTCATGGGATTTTCACTCAGATAACCGTAATCCAGCAATGCACTTCTGAAAGACGTGCTTTTTGGATAAACACATTATTTTTGCAGACTGTTTTTTAATGGAACTAGCTAAAAAGCCTGGCTTTCGTAAGGTGTCACTCATGGAATGACTCCACGAAGTGCAAGGATTTTCAGAACCAAGGAAGAATTATATTTTGCTGTTTAGGCACTTCACATAGGTCATTTGTTGTGATCAGGTGCTGCCACCGGTAATTCTTGATGGCACAATAGACAGACTCCTACAGTGGTCTTGTAGGACTGACGCTATAAAGTTTAGAAACTCCTTACGCACCTGTACCTTGCCTTAATCTCTCCCTGCTGTTGATTGTATTGTAGGTTAATTGCATTTGTATAGCATTTACTCACCCTGACGAGGCATTGAAAAGCTGTATGGTGGGTGGCTCTCTACTCCAGAACCCAACATTAGTGTTTAATCCAGTAGTTCTTAGTCACTGTTGGTACTGCGATTAGTCTTCTACTCTCAAGGAAACCATTCCATGCATTTACTCCCTTTTCTTTGCCGTGGACTAAATTAAGAACTGTTAAGTGTGATCATTAGGTTGGGTTCATGCAAATGGTGGGTGGGTGAAATAGACAAGCTAGTGGAGATTAGTTATGGTTAGGTTGCAGATATATAGCTTCAAAGAAGGCGAGGTTGTGATCTATGAGGTGAGGTTTGAGCAATATGTAGAAATATAATAATAGAGCATAAGGCAAACAGGCATGAGACTTGACTTAAGGTAGACTACAATCAGCGGGAGTAAGGCGTACAGAGGATATATGGTGTGAAATGAGTAACATGATTCCAAATTGGCAAGCATGGGAATAAGTGACATGAGCAGTAGCCATGCACCTTTTGTATGGCACAGCGGCATAACTAGGGCGTATGCCATCCGCGGCGGCTCCTGTGTTTGCCTCCCGCGGTGGGCGAATGGAAGAGCGGGGGTATGGGCGATTACTGCAGGTAAGAGCGGGGTGGGGGGGAGGCTGCCACCCCCAAAGCACATCCTCCCCCCTTGCTAAGCCACTGATATGGCAAGGACACTGGCTACTGCCAAGCAAATGCCCTTCATGAACAAGGACAGAATTGAAAGAGCAGGGAAGGCTGGCAACCTGAGCAGGAGCTACACAACCATACTCTTGCTAGGCTGAAGGAAGATAAGATTTTGTGCAGGGAATCATGCCCTGAGCTCCTCTCATGCTCCCGGGGGCTCTCAAAGGTGGCAGGCCCTCTTTGAGTCATGGTTCAGACCCTAGCCAGACTGGTACCCTGCTCAGCCAAGGGTGAGAGAAGCAACACATGGAAGGTTGCCGCCGTAACAGCACAAGAACGAATCAGCCTGCCTCTTAGCACCCTTCTGCCCTCACTCCCTACAGAAGTGCCCAGTACTTTTCACAGATCACATACGCTCTTGTTGTTTCTAGTTTACATCAAGGGCATCCTCCTCAAGTTTTAGAATTTCCCACCAGAACAACTTACTGTTTCAGCATAAGTAATGAATGACATTTCAATGTAAAAAAAGAGATAATATGGCTAAAGGAGGCAAGCCGAGCTTCCATTGTTTCAGCTAAAACAGCAGCATGGCACAGATTTGGTACTTCTAATTTGGTTCAGTCTTAGACTAACTCTTCTCTGTCCTAGAAGCCTTTTATATGTCCCTACAAGCTAGCTTTCCTTTCCACAAAATCCCCTTCACGACCTCCCCACTATTATTTCTTTTGCACTGAACATCTCTCCATTCTGCCATTTCACATTTCCAGCAGTTATCCCCTTTGTGCTGCTGGAGCATCACTCACCTCGTTACAAGTCATTGCCGCTATTTGGCGTTCCCTAAAGTTGGTAGGAGCGCCTCTGTGGTATGCAACTAGGGTTGCCACCTTCCCCAGAGAAAAATACTGACTGGCCATCAGGGCATATTTTGAGATTCTCAAAAGGCTGTATTCATTTTAACATGCCTTTTCTATATGTGCTTACTTTTATTATCAGTCAGGGTTATTAGGGCAGCTGTAGAACACATTTTAAAGTGCCTTCTTATATTTATTGTTTAGAGCAAGTACTGATAAGGGGAATAAACACCAGCTTTTAGATGATTTTTTTAAATTGTTGTACCGACTGGACATTAAAATACTGATCAGACTGGTATAAGACCGACCAGGTGGCAACCCTATAAACACAACCCTTCAGTCTCAGGAAGCTTAATTTAACTTTCCCGCTCACGAGCACAAGTGCGTCACCTCTCCTGACTGAAATAAATACACGTCGGCTGCCGTACTTATTGTAATGTCTTCTTTCCAAACACGTTGAGCACTTAACAGATCCCTAATGCGATGCACCTCTAGACTAAACATCTCCCTAGGAATAGACGTCAAATCGCACTACTCACCTCTGGCGAGCGGTTTACAATGAAGTCCGTAATTGCTCACAGATGATCCTGTTGCAATTCATATGCGGTACAGGGAAGGCCTCTCTACGTCACGTGGAAATGTTATGGTTGTACTACGAGGACGTAGGGTGTGCCAAACTTTAGAAAAACAATACTCTGTGTAATTCCGACCCCCAGAAAAAAATGAAACCTTTCAAAGTCAGCATCTGGGCAGTGTCAGGCACAGCTTGCCCCTTCTCTATGCCGAAACGCAGAATGATTATGTTGGAGATTATGAAGGAGTGAGAAGCTAAAAGTTTCCCTGGAAGAATATACGTAATGTGTTTAGCACTGACCTCCCCAGCAAATCATATCCCAACAACTCAAGCCCATAATATCATCTCTGCACCCGGATTCGGCTAAATAAATGCATGTGATGCACGCATCAGATCTCAGTGGCCTCAGAAATTCACTGCCGGAATCGGTGTTTGACCTCATGATCACAAAGGGGCATATTATCAAGGGATTTATCTCTGCTTTTTTGGCTTTAAAAGCCAAGAAAGCGGAGATTAAATTATCTCCCTATTACCTAGCTGTCGCTAACACCAGTTAGCGACAGCTAGTAGGAGATAGCGACCATCTTGGGCCCGCTTTCCATGTCAGAAAAATTTATCACTAATGACATGCAAAGTGGGCGTGCCAAGATGTCAGCGACTGGAAACAGTTGCTAACATCGCTATCTCCTATTACCAACTTTTGGAGATATTCCCGCTAAGCGCGAATATCTCCAAAAGCTAACGCCTGCCCAGGAGCAGTTCTTAGCCATGTTATCCAATGGGAGGTGGATAACATGGCTAAAAGCATTAGCTCGGTAATGCCTGAATATCGCTGATTTTTCAGCGATATTCATGCATTGCGGCCGATTTTTATCGCATTTGCGATAAACCTAGGTAATACCAAGGTTTATCTGCGGTAAAAATCGCCGCAGCTCGGCGATAATTTTTTCTCGCTAATCAAGCAAGATCGATAATTATCGCTATTGCTTGGTAATATGCCCCAAAGTCTAATCCCAGAGGGGCAATTCATGCTTTCGAGGTCGATAAACAGGTAACATTAAGTTGAGTAACAATGAACATGTATTGGTGCCAAAACCCTCCTAAAAGGTAATGGATTCTCTACAATTACACTTGGCATGATAACGTTAACCCACACAGTCAAACTGTGTGTCACACTGAGTGGCACACCTCATAGGGACACCTGCTAAAGACACATTATTACATGGTGAACACTAAGGTTAGTAGAAGCCCTCACTCAGAGTGGATTTTCAGATCAAGAATGAGTCTACACATTCTCAGAAACCATCCTTGGTTTTCAATCTTCCCAGGATATAAGTGCAGTCTCCAACATCTTTGTTTGTGGTGCTGTCAACAGTGGTGGTAGAGTTAGGCTGCATGACGAGCGAGCCGTCTTTTGAGACAACCTGAAATTTCATGTAACATCTGCCAACCCTGAAAAACAATTTCACCGTGAGAACCCTGAAAGACAATTTCACCATGAGCGAGTTGGGGCTTGGAGTGGGGCAGTGCTTTCAGATATCATTGCATGAACAGCAATGGCTGTCCAATAGAACGGATGGGAATATGGAAAAAGAACGCAACTCAGAATCAGTCATGGCCTGAGTAGGCTCTCCTATACATAAACACCTATATATAAATGCTCGGTATGCCCTGGAAACAGAATACAGGGAGTGCTGCTGTTAGTCAAGACCCCTTTCATTCATTTTCTTGACTATCCAATTGTAGTTGTAGTCAGGCTGCTGATGCTTACACATGGTCACTGTGACAGCTCTTTACTAAATGCATTATAATAAATGTTATAGGAATCACTAAATGAGAATTTCCAGCCAGAGATATGACTTCTTGTTGGACCTGTCTCTTTTTGCAGGGTTATTCCCAAACGTTTTACCTTCTTCCCCCTATTTTTTCTGACACGTTTTTGTTGGCTTTAGGACTCTGGGCACTTTACCACTGCTAACCAGTGCTAAAGTGCATATGTTATCTGTCTAAATTGTATTGGTGATTGGTTTATCTATGATTAGCATATTTGAGTTACAAATAAGTCCCTAGTAAAATGTGCCAAGTGTGCCCAGTGCCTGTAATTCAAATGCTAGTAGTGGGCCTGCAGCACTGATTGTGCCACCCACATGAGTAGCCCTGCAAACCTGTCTCAGCCCTGCCACGTCAGTATCGGTGAGTGCAGTTCTAAACTGCCACTTTCCAGGCCCAAACCTTCCCTTTTCTTACATGTAAGGCACCCCATAGGCATTACCAAGGTAGCCCCATGGACAGAGTGCAGTGTATTTAAAAGGTCAGGCATGCGCTGGTGTCTTTTACATGTCCTAATAGTGAAATACTGCCAATTTCATATTTTCACTATTGCAAGGGCTATCTCTCCCATGGGGTAACATGAGGATTGCCTTGAAATATCTTTTACGTGTAATTTCCAATTGGGTGCAGATAGAGATTTGGAGCTTTGGGTCTTTGAACTCACAATTTAAAAATACATATTTTGGTGAAGTTGGTTTTTAAATTGCGTGCTTGAAAATGCCACTTTTAGAAAGAGGGTGTTTTCTTGCTTAACCATCTTGTGCCTCTGCCAGTCTGTAGAATGTACATCTGGGTTGACTGACAGTTGGACTCTTGTCTATTCACTCTTGACAGTCACAAAAAGGGAGATGAGGTGTGCCTTGCCTATCCTGATGGGCCACCACCAGGCTGATGGGCCTTCCTAAGCTAGCGTGGTGGGAGAAATTGTTACTGACACCTGAATAGGGATGTGCCTGTCCTCACACGAAGCTGTCTGTACTCCCTGTAGTGTTTCTGGAGCCAGGTCAGTGAAATACAGTGTCTTGGGCACTACAAAGACTTTCCTTTGAAGTTTGCCTGCTTCAAAGGTTCAAAGGGTTCTAAGTATTGGGCATCTGATACTCCAGAATTAGAACTTTGCTGGCCTGAGGACATTCTGTCACGAAAAACAGCTGGATGCTGAAGGAGGGACTGTCACTCTGCCTAATGCTGTATTGTGCTGGCCTGCTGCTTCTGTCCTGGGAGTGAAAAGACTGAACTTTGCTCTCTACATCCTGCTTCCAATGTTCTCCAATGGTCTGTGCGCGCATGCCTCCTGTTAAGAAGTCTCAGGGCTATCAAAGAGTTCACCTACCAGTGCCTGGGCTCTTCTGCTGAGAGTCCTGACTTGCCAAGTGGGGCCAAATCCAGTTCCTGGCTGAGAAAGAAGATGGTCGCCGATGGAGAGGAGCTCAACTCTGATGCTCCAGGCTGGGGATAAACACAAAGTTATATATCCCTATCTTAGCACAGCCATTCTTCACCCTCATCTATTAACTCAGGAAAATATCAGGAAACCAAACTTTGGTATTGCCTTACCAAAGCTGACGCCGGCTGCTCGATGAGGATCTTTGCCACAAGTCCTATGCAGATGCCCTGACCCATCCGGATGCCGCGACCGACGAGGCTCTAGACCATCAAGGCGCCGTTGAGGTCCTAAGGGCACAGGACCTCTAAAGGAATGCTGGTGAGATCCTGAGGCCACGGGGCAATTGGACTTTTCTCATAGTAAAGCCCTGAGAAAGAATTGTGCATCAACACAGGAGATAATTTCTTTCCTTAATGGTTGTAGCTGGCCATGCCAAATTGTTAACCTCTTTTTTCATGTGAGTAGTGTTTGCTGTACAGTTGCTTGAAGATTTAGAGGTGACAAATGGAGTTGCTGAGACATGTTTTCATATTTGGGGAAAGGGAAATAGTCTGAGGCTGGAGGAAAGGAATGCAAGAAGTTGGGAAGATGAAGCAAGTGCTGAATGAGAAAGAAAATGGAAGGTAATGATAGGGGTATTTGGCAATACAACACGCATTGTCAAGGCAAATAGAGGGGGCCTTGGTAGCCTCATGCCCTGGGTATTTTTTCTTTTTTACTCCATGGATATGCACACAAAAAATAACCACAAACTGTTTGCCACTTAAACATCACCAATGTAATTTTACAATAAAAAAATTCAACTTAAAAAACCTTCATAGATGTCTGTTTTAATATTGATGTTTTCAAACAGCAAGTCTTTCACTTGCACCATGAGTTTTAATATTATTTTAAATGAGATGTGACTAAATCGACACTTATCCAAGACTCAATTTGCAAGCAGCTATAATTTTACAATGAAATTTAAACACTTAGTACCGTTAACGAAAAAACGAGTGTAAGCAAAATACTGTAGTAATGGAAGTAACACGCTTGCATGTAAATAATCCAGTAGGCAGATGTGTAGGGTAAGGGAAAGGTTTATTAAGTGAAAGTTATGGCTGGTTCCACGTAACTGGTAAGATAGAAAGGGCGCCCCACGTGGATCAGCCTCCCTGCTGCTCAGCCCACTGTCCCCAACTGACAGTCACTCTCCCAGACACGCATCAACATTCTGTGACATCAGACTCACTCTGGCTGAGCTGCAAGGAACAGAGCACTGGGGAATAATTAATTGCAGCAAAACATGATACAACACATACATTTGCCAGTATTTGAAAATGCATACTTTGTACCAGCTTTGTCACTAAAAAGAAAGGAACTTCGTTTAAGCGAATATGAGCAATGTGCATAGGCACTTTATGCAATCCTTCGAAATGGAAGGAGCCAATGACTAAAGTGAGCTTGCCCACTGCCCCATGCTGTGGTGAGTGGAAGCAAATTGTGAATGACAAGTTAACTGACCACTGATGACCACTGATCAAAGACCACTCTCTGAATGTATATTATGTCTGATTTATCTTTAGAAAAACAATAGTCTGGCAAGAGAGTCAAGTGGTGTCTCAGAAACCAGACCTAAAAGGTGTGGGAGAAGTTGGAAGCATTAAAGACAAATGCAGAGGGGGAAAGAGGCAAGTTTATTGGGATGGGAAAGAGACAAATAGAAAGTGT
Source organism: Lissotriton vulgaris (assembly GCF_964263255.1). Classification (NCBI taxonomy): domain Eukaryota; kingdom Metazoa; phylum Chordata; class Amphibia; order Caudata; family Salamandridae; genus Lissotriton; species Lissotriton vulgaris. Next base: position 685,581,924 of record NC_141697.1, read on the forward strand.
GAAACACATGAGATATTAAAACATGCAGATAGAATGGAAAGGGGCGACCATTCGGTCCCCCCGAACGTATGGCGGAGTACCACGATCCCCCCGGGAAGCCATCTTGGGCGGGAGGCGCGTCTCGGCTGGTATGCCCAAAGCGGCGTAGCCGGGGCGCGCTCTTTCCCGCCCTGGAGTGGGCTGGCCTAGACACTGACGCGGCCGGCCACGCCCTTTGGGGCAGGCAGGGGCGGGTTTACGCCCGCCCTGAAGACGGATAAAAGGAGCAACAAGCCAAGAAAGCATCCTCTTGTTCCTGTGCTCTAAAGCTGCACCTCCTCGCTGCACGTGAGCTCGAGACGGAACGAAGAGCCAATTTTGAGCGTGGTAATCTTTCTTTTTGTCTCTTTTTGTCTCTGTCGGAGAATGCCTAAGAAAGTCGGAAAGCGAATGACTACCGACCAGATGCTGCGTATTCTCATGAAAGAAGTGACCGATCTGAAGAAGCGGGTGGCGGATAGAGACGGGGAAGGGGGACCGAAACGCCCTTTGGCAGGAGCAGCTCCGGGAGGAAAAGGCAAAAGGCCCAGAAGGGGAGCAGCTGGGGGGGACATCCCGGTTCCCTGTGCCCCACTCGAAGAGCCAACTCCGGTGCCGGCAGAGGGGAATCCGATTCCCGTGGTAGTCACCCCCGTGTCCGGGGAGGATATGCCGCCCGAGCTGGCAGCACAATTAGCAGCGTGGTTGGGGAAAGATAGCGAGGGCGCCACGGCTGACGACGCACGGGTATTGATGAAGCAACTGCGCGAAACGAGGGAGGCGGCGAAGGCATCATCGCCAGTTACCACGCCGGCTGCGGCAGTAGAAAAACCACCAGGAACAGGTCCAGCCGCAGATACAGCTTCCGGTTCAGGTAAGCGGCCATTGCCGATTGCGAGGGATGAGTCTGCACCTTCACGAAGGGAAAAGTTGGGTCAACATGTCCCTCTGGCTATTAAGGAGAAGATATGGGCAAATGAGTATATAAACATCTTCTCGTTGCTTACCGATCATTATGAGATGGAGCATGTTAAGAGCCAAAAGGAGCTCATGCAGCCGAGTGTTTGGCGCGCAAAGATGGCCGCCTTTAAAGTTGATGAAAACATTGGCACTTGGGGGAAGGCGTGGGGAATTTTTACCTCCATCATGGGCGAACGTAGACCCGAGTTGCTGTCCGAATTGCCGATATACCAGACACGGATCATGGAATATTCCGTATCATATGGGGGCAATCAGTGGTTCTGTTACGATAATATTTTTAGAAAAGCAAAGGAGCACGATAAAAACTTAACTTGGGATTGTTACGATTCTGTTTCATGGTCAAAAATGGAGAGTACTGGTATGTTAAAAGTACCATTAGTGGGGAGTAGCGGGGGTGAACCCTCCCGCCAATATGCCGGGACCCCCTTTCGATCAGGTACAGGTAACGAATACAACTCGAGGCCGAACGGCAACACAGGTAAAAGGGGGATTTGTTGGAACTTCAACAGAGGTAAATGTACGAGGCCCCAGGGGTCATGTAAATTTCGTCACGAATGTGGAGGGTGTGGGCAGCCATCCCATCCGGAGTCCATGTGCAGAGCCAAAACGGGTGATAACGGGGGGAGAGGAGGCGCCAAACAGGTCTAAAATAGTCGGGGGGGGCCTTTACCTACTCCGGTTGATACCATGGTAATGATTCCTTGGCTCAGCGAATACCCGGACCACGCTTCCGCTGGGGTGTTGAGGAACGGGTTTTCATATGGTTTCCGCATCCCAGTGGGGGAGTTTCGGGGTGTAAGAAAATGTAAAAATCAAATATCGGTCTTGCAACATACGACCGTGGTACAGGAAAAGATTGGGAAAGAGGTTACTCGAGGTCGAGTCGCCGGTCCATTTGATGAGCCACCGTGTGCTAACTTTGTTTGTTCTCCTTTGGGGGTGGTCCCTAAGAAGGACCCGGGTGAGTTCTGACTGATACATAATTTATCAGCCCCACGTGGTCTGTCCGTAAATGATGCAATAGACCCGGATGTGTGTTCGGTGCGGTACGCATCTTTCGATGAGGCCGTGGCCATGTTGAATCGCCTAGGGCCCGGGGCGCTGATGGCAAAGTCCGATATTGAGTCAGCGTTCCGGTTGCTCCCGGTACACCCAGACGATCAGCGTCTCCTTGGTTTCATGTTTCAGGGTCAGTATTACATGGATAGATGTATGCCAATGGGTTGCTCTATTTCTTGTGCATATTTTGAACAGTTCAGTTGTTTTCTGCAATGGGTCTTCACAAAGAAGACGGGTTTACAGCATGTCATGCATTATCTCGATGATTTTTTGTTTCTGGGGGCGGCCGGGGGTTCGGAATGTGGACAGGCTTTGAATGAATTTTGTACTTTAATGAAGCATTTCGGTGTGCCATTGGCACCAGGTAAGACTGTGGGTCCCTCGACTTGCCTCGAGTTCCTGGGGATCGAACTCGACTCTGTGGAAGGTTGTTTTAGATTACCTAAAGAGAAGGTGATAAGATTCAGGGCTGCCCTGGAAGCTTGTATTAGCGAGTCCAAGGTCAGGCTGCATCAGTTGCAACAACTGGTGGGACAGCTGAATTTTGCCCTGAGAGTCATGCCGATGGCCCGCCCCTTTTCCCGCTCGATCGCTCAAGCCATGGTCGGCCTGAAGGAGGGTCATCATCGCACACGGTTGTCGGCAGAGGTTCGTCAGGACATGCGCATTTGGTTGGCATTTCTGGCGGATTTCAATGGTCGAATTGTCTGGAACAAACCGGCGGTGTCCTCCGAGGAGCTGGGGCTGTGGACAGATTCGGCAGGGAGCACTGGTTTTGGTGCCATATTCGGCACACGATGGTCGGCTCAAAAATGGCCGTTATGGTGGCATGAGTGTGGACTGACAAGTAACATTGCCTTTTTGGAACTATTTCCCATTCTTGTGGCCCTGAAAACTTGGCCCGAAGGGTTCAGAGATCACTCTGTGGTGTTTTGGTCTGATAACATGACCGTGGTTGAGTGTATCAACAGCCAGGCAGCACGATGCAAATGGATTCTGAGATTGCTCAAAGAAATTGTGTTATTGTGTATGCAGTTGAATGTACTATTCAAAGCAAGACATGTGCCAGGGGTAATGAATAAAGCGGCTGATGCGCTTTCTCGTTTTCGTATGCAGGCCTTCTGGGGTTTTCTGCCCACAGCGGACCCGGTGGCGGCACCCTTCCCCGAAGCTCTCTGGTCTCTCGGTGCCCCGAATTACAGAACCTCGTGGGAGAGAGTTTAGCACCCAGGACGAGGAAGGCATACCAAGGGGCGTTCCGATCCTACTGGGCCTTTGTGGGGGATGCTAGGAGGGAGCTTTGGGGCCAGGAAGAACTAGTAGTGGATTTTCTGCTGTCCTTACATCAGGCAGGCAAATCAGTGGCTACGGCCCAGAGGCATCGGGCCGCCATTTCCTTTATGGCAAGGGCCCATGGGATCCAGGACCCGACTGCGTCTTTCGTTGTGCAAAAAGCGCTACGTGGGTGGCAACGCCTTGAGGGTCGCAGAGTAGATGAAAGGCGCCCGATAGGTCTGGATAGGTTGGCTTTGTTGTTATCGGTACTTCCTGCAACGTGTTCATCCCAGTATGAAGCAGTGTTATTCCGAGCCGCTTTTGTGCTAGCATTCCATGGGGCTATGCGGGTAAGCGAACTAGTGGCAAGGAACAAGCAGGATACCATGGGGGGACTGTGCCGAGAGCACGTTCAGGTCAGGGGGGAGACAATGACTGTCTCATTTATCAAGTCCAAGACCGATCAGGGTTCGATGGGGGACTGCATAATGATACGAAGGATTCCCGGGTCGTCCATGTGCCCGGTGGGTTGCGTTGAGGAATATTTAGCGCAAAGGGTGGCATCATGGGGGGGGACCTTGTTGAGACACGCTGACGCCACCCCACTGACGAGGTTTCAGTTTCAGCGGGTGCTTGCGATGTCGATTTCTGCCGCGGGCATGAACCCCGGCGAGTTTGGGACCCATTCCTTTCGGATAGGGACTGCTACCGAGGCTACAGCCAGGGGTCTGAATGTCGATCAAGTAAAACGTGTGGGGCGTTGGTCCTCGAATTGTTATAAAAGGTATGTGCGGTTGCACATGTTGTGAAGCTGTAATGATGTACTCACGCTTCTTGTTTTTGTTTGGTTTCAGTTGCGCAAGCCTACGAGGCGGGGCGGACTGTGCAGTCAACCCAACACCGGGCCAGCGGTCAGACATCACCGGCTGCGAAAAAGGAGGTGTGGGTCGTGGGCCACTCATACGTGAGGCGTGCCGCAGACGTATTCAAAGCAGGTGACATGATTCACGTGGCTGGGGAATACGGGTACAGTGTGTCCTTCTACGGAAAGGGCGGACTCTGTATTGACCAGTTTCGATCATTTTTCGAGGGTTTGTTAGGGCGGACAAGGTCACCGCCGTCTGTAGTCATAGTACATCTTGGGGGCAATGATTTGGTGACCACTGGTAGACGACTTCTTCTTGAGGCGATGCTTTCCATGGTAAGTTGGTTAGCGAGAAGAGTTCCAGGGTGCACAATTGCATGGTCCCATATGATCCCACGGAAAGTGTGGCGGGGGGCTCTTTCGGTCTCTGCTCTGAATCATTCAGTAAGGAAAATTAATAATAAAGTGAGTAGACTGTTCCGTTCAAGTACACTGCATTCTATTTCGCATGGTTGTATTAAAGGGGACAGTATGTATTTGGGGGATGGTGTTCATTTGTCTCGGATGGGGAACGAGATACTCATAGGAGACCTGATAGCTTGGTTGAAAACTTTAATACATGACCTTTAGGCAGGAGTGTTGTGGGGGGTCCGGATAGCCGGTCAACTATCCGGCCTGTGGCGGTAAGGTCATGATCGGTGAGCAGTAATTGGAAGATCCCTATGGGTGGGCGTCACCCATTACGGATGGGAGCGCTCAAGGGAGGTGGCCATTGGCCCCTCAACGGGGAGGCGGTCCCTTCTAAGGATGGGCCGCCGAAAGAAAAAGGAAAGGCGGTCAAGGCCCCTTCCTGGGTAGGAGGGGCTACAGCCCCCTCCTGGGGAATTTCCCGGGGCCAGGACATCTGCGACGGCAGATGTGGTAAGTTGTGTGGGGTTTGGGAGGGGGTCTACGCTACCTTCTAGATACCTCACACAAGTCCTCGGACGACCTTTAAATGGCGTCGAGTTTATTGGGGCCCCCGTCAAGTCAAGGGAAATTGATAAATGCACTTGAGGTACACCTCTGTGCGGTCGCCCCTCACAAGTGAGGGGGATATGTCTGGTTTAGGGATCTTGACACCGGTTACGACCTTGCCGTTGGCCCTTAAACGTTAGGATGTACAATTTCAAGTTAAATGTTTTGTAGGATGTTAGTTCGGCTAGGAGAACCTCTGTATTAGAGAATATGTTAAGGTTAGCCAAACATCGCAATGTGGAAATGAAATTGTACATTAATATGAAACTGTTATTTTAATGTTTTAATTTTGTTTCATATTTTAATAAATACGGCCGGGAGGGTCACTCCCTCCCGTCTTCCAAAAGTTCAGAACCGTTTCCGGTGTCCCATCCTTGGGGATTGTGTTGAGAGGGGGTGGCGGGTATCTCAGCCATATGGAAAGGGGCGACCATTCGGTCCCCCCGAACGTATGGCGGAGTACCACGATCCCCCCGGGAAGCCATCTTGGGTGGGAGGCGCGTCTCGGCTGGTATGCCCGAAGCGGCGTAGCCGGGGCGCGCTCTTTTCCCGCCCTGGAGTGGGCTGGCCTAGACACTGACGCGGCCGGCCACGCCCTTTGGGGCAGGCAGGGGCGGGTTTACGCCCGCCCTGAAGACGGATAAAAGGAGCAACAAGCCAAGAAAGCATCCTCTTGTTCCTGTGCTCTAAAGCTGCACCTCCTCGCTGCACGTGAGCTCGAGACGGAACGAAGAGCCAATTTGACCCACCCACCAGCCCCTGAGGACAGCAAGTGGTTTTTGAATAAAGTTTGATGTGGTAACGCTAATTTTTTGCAGGTTGTGACGATTGTCGTGATAACGTTGAATATGCAATAAAGAATGGTCAAATTGTAGTTTGTTTTGCAAATAAAATAATGATGCACTAGTGTTGATCAGTAATCATGCCTTTTAATAAGTTGTAATTGTTACTGTCTGTTAGTAATTTAGTCATTTAGTAATTTAGTTAGAATTGTCGTATTTATTTTGGTCGGGCGGTAAGGTCATGATCGGTGAGCAGTAATTGGAAGATCCCTATGGGTGGGCGTCACCCATTACGGATGGGAGCGCTCAAGGGAGGTGGCCATTGGCCCCTCAACGGGGAGGCGGTCCCTTCTAAGGATGGGCCGCCGAAAGAAAAAGGAAAGGCGGTCAAGGCCCCTTCCTGGGTAGGAGGGGCTACAGCCCCCTCCTGGGGAATTTCCCGGGGCCAGGACATCTGCGACGGCAGATGTGGTAAGTTGTGTGGGGTTTAGGAGGGGGTCTACGCTACCTTCTAGATACCTCACACGAGTCCTCGGACGACCTTTAAATGGCGTCGAGTTTATTGGGGCCCCCGTCAAGTCAAGGGAAATTGATAAATGCACTTGAGGTACACCTCTGTGCGGTCGCCCCTCACAAGTGAGGGGGATATGTCTGGTTTAGGGATCTTGACACCGGTTACGACCTTGCCGTTGGCCCTTAAACGTTAGGATGTACAATTTCAAGTTAAATGTTTTGTAGGATGTTAGTTCGGCTAGGAGAACCTCTGTATTAGAGAATATGTTAAGGTTAGCCAAACATCGCAATGTGGAAATGAAATTGTACATTAATATGAAACTGTTATTTTAATGTTTTAATTTTGTTTCATATTTTAATAAATACGGCCGGGAGGGTCACTCCCTCCCGTCTTCCAAAAGTTCAGAACCGTTTCCGGTGTCCCATCCTTGGGGATTGTGTTGAGGGGGGGTGGCGGGTATCTCAGCCATAAGAAGGGGAAGATACATATTGTAAGGAAACAGCATTTGGGAAGATACAGGGGAGAAAGAGAATCAGAAATGTGGAAATTACAAATAGAATGTGAGAAAATGTCATAAATGATAATTTATTGCCAAAATAACAAAGGGATTCAGACAAAGGAAGAGAGGACGTGCAATGTTTGTTTAAAGGCCTTGCTGACTTTTCAGTGTAGTCGAGTCTTAGGAGCTTTCACTTCCAGGGCTGCCGTACACCCCTCTCAGGTATGGAGGGATGTAAATCATTACCATCTGGGGACCTGCAGCACTGTCCATGTGTAATGAAGTGGTGGTGTTAGTGGTCTGAAATGTACTTCACTCATAACCAGAGTCATGATCTTAGCATCCTGTAACCAGTCTCAGCAGAGAGGCCAAGATTTCTATTGCATAGAATTTGGACCCCACTCCCTCTGTTTCCCTGTGAGCATGATGCTTGTGCACCAGTGGGCAGCATGAGAATCTTTCCTTGCTACTGAGTTGATAAAGATGTCAAATGTGGGCCTTATCTTGACCTTAGTCTGGCGGCAGAGACTCGGTCTGCAGTTCATGCCCTACAAACACAATCCCAGAATGATTTTATGTATTTATATCGTATATGACGCAGCCTTCACCAACCCAGCTAGAGAGGGCTGCACATATATCATTAAAGGATCTCACTGACCACCGTTTTTATATTTAGGTTCTCCGTAACTGAGGACAGCTCGGTGCTTAATAATAGCGCAGTCCATTTAGAAGACATTTATCTTTGATTTTTTTTTCTTCATTTTTTATATTTTTTCTTCATTTAAGTGTTCACAGCAAGATTGCAATTCAAGATTGACAAGTTCAAATACAAATACAATACCAATACATTGCAGCAATTTTATAAACAAAGAAAAATAATTTTTAAAAAACAGGCCAATTTCTGTTATTCCAACAAAATTCCATCAAAATTCATAAACATTTCATCTTCCATTCTTAATCCTCGTAGTAATCTCGGAACGCACTCCATATTTTTATGCCCAATCTTTTCTTCCTAACACCCTTGATAGAAAAAAGTCCCCACTCCAAGTTGTGCATACTAAGCATTTTAGCACGCCATTGATGAAAAACAGGTGGGTGTTCCTGAAGCCACTTCGTGGCTATGCATAAACGTGCTACAGTCATTGCAAAGAAAATAAAATACCGATGTTGATATAAAGGCTCAACTGCTCTGTCCTTTGGTATTTTCCCCAATAACAGCATAGCCGGAGTGATAACTAAAGGCATTCCAATTACAAGGGATAAGAACTTCTCAAGATCAGTAATAAAACATTGAAGTTTGGCACAGCTAGAAAAGATATGGACACTATCCGCGTCATCAGCACTGCATCGAAAACACTTGTCGTCATTCCCTCCACCCCATTTCGCCTATCGATTTGGGGTGTAATATAAATCAAACAAAGTCTTAAAAAATTGGGCTTTTAAATTTGCTGACATTAGTGCCTCCTTAGATAATAATAATAATAGGTCATTTATATCTAATTCTTGATCTTCTAATGCGCCCACCCATTTTATCCTTACTTTTTCTAAATCGTCGCTCCGATCACTAAGTAGTAGTTGGTAAGCGTTCCAATTTTTACTAGCCTCCTAATTCCTTCCACAACTTTATTTGGCTGAAGCACAGCTTTTCGGTGGGATAGATAATCTCGTATTTGCATAAATTAAAAAAAAACTTCTAGGAAACAGAAACTGATCTTTTAGCTCATCAAAAGATTTACATATCCCTTCATCCTTATACATGTCTCCTAGCCATCTAACCCCTTTCCGCTGCCATCTTATTGCCATGTCATCAGAAAATATACCAGGTAGGAGTCTGTAAGTATTCAAAGGCGTGTAGTAAGATATTTTCCCTATCACTGTTGTCTTAACAACCCACTTCCATACCTAAAACGGGCCCATCACTACCTTAAAGCGAGTCCGCTTGTAATAACTCCCATCAATCTCCTTAAATAGTGATTGTTTTGCTACAGACCCTAACTGTATTTCATAAATAGAAGAGGCAGAAGCCATATCCTGCTCTGTCTCCCCAGTTATCAAGAACCTCATCTTCAGTAAAAAACAAGTTACATAATACAAAAATAAATCTGGCACCCCCATCCCTCCCCTAGCAGTTGGTAAGGTCATACACTTCATTGCCCGTCTAGGTCTCCCTGGACTCCAAATAAATTTACAACATCTCGACTGCAGAGCCTGTATCTTATCTTTTGCAATCTCTAAGGGTATGGACCTATATAAATATAGAACTTTTGGTAGCACATTCATTTTTATAACATTCGACCGTCCGATAATAGTTCAATATAATCATTCCCACCTGTCCAAGGAGTTCCTAATTTTAGTCATCAATGTTATCCAATTAACCTCAACTAATTCTGTCATATTAGCCCGCAGTTGAATGCCTAGATATGTAGCCTCCTTCACCACTCTACTATCTTGCCATACTACAGACTCCGAGCACAAGATCTGTGTTTTCAACACGTTTAGTTTATATCCTGCTACTCGCCCAAACTCCTTCGCCAACCTCTCAATTTCTTTGATGGCGGTACTAGGGTTTATCGTTGTCACCGCAATATCGTCCGCGTAAGCGAACACAGAAAAATAATACTCAGACACTTGATATGGTGGGATAAGGATATTGCCAGTCAATTGTTCTAAAAAAGGGTTAATGTATAAAGCAAACAAAAGAAGGGAACACGGGCATCCCTGACGTGTGCCATGTGTAATATTCACAGAATCTGAGAGTAGGCCCATAGCGGAGATCTTGGCCGTAGGTGTTTGATATAAGAACTGAATAGCAACAATGTATTTTGGTCCAAACCCCATTTTCTGCATTACCTTCCACATATACCCCCATTGCACCCGGTCGAACGCTTTTTCTGCGTCTAGTAAGATAAGCGCAAGATCATTTTTTTCTACAGCAGCAATGTCAAATAGTGTAATGACCTTCTTAACGTGCTCTACTGTCCCTCTTTTTGGAATAAAACCATGCTGTTGATGTGAGACTAAGGGGACCATATAGTCAGAGAGTCGGTTTGCTAGTATTTTCGAGAAGATTTTATTGTCAGCATTTAGTAATGATATTGGTCTATAGGAACCTACTAGATCCGGCTGTTACCCCTTCTTACAAAAAACTGCTATGGTAGCGTCTGACCAAGATCTAGGAGGAGCTCCCTGCTGGGCCTTCTGAATTACTAGTAACAACTCATCTTTAATAATATTGTAAAATTGTCTATAAACCTCACTGGGTATTCTATCAGGGCCAGCAGCCTTGCCAATATGTAGACCCTTTACAGCCCTTTCCAACTCCACCTCAGTAATTGGAACCTCTAGACTCTGAGCCACTATAGAATCCAGCTTTTTTAAACCCCCTTCAAACATTTCTAGCCAATCCAACCCATTGCAGTCAATCCCTGCATATAATTCAGTATAAAACTGCTGGAAAATCAGAAGGATTTCTTAAAGGTCAGAGTTGAACACACCCATATCATCCTTCATTGCAGCGATGTTTCTGGCCGACTCCTTCATCTGAAGCTGGACTGCCAACCTTTTACCAATTGTTTCAGAGTACTCATGTTTTTCCATCCTTGATGTTAAATACTTCCTTGCATTTTCTACACTCCAGTAGCCCACTACTTTAGCTCTACATTTGGCTTCTTGATCCTCAAAGTTGCTTACATCATTCAAGCCAATAGCTACCCCATTCATTAATAAAGTTTCAGCCTGTACTAGGCGCTGATATAAGATACCTAGCTCTTGTCTAGCTTTCTTTTGCTGCCGAAACGTGAAACTCATACATTCGCCACAAAAGCCGGCTTTAAAAGTATCCCAGACAATGCCTGGGCTGGCTGTCCCCTTATTTTCCTGAAAAAAAAGCTGAATCCACCTTCCCATATGAGCTTCAAAATCATTATTTAATCCCAACTTCCTATCATATGTAAAATGCACGCATTTTGGTTTCCTTAAACCCCCCTGTATCTCTAATACACTGGGTGCGTGATCTGAAGTAATTCTGGGATAAACACTGACTGTTGCACCATCCAGTAATGAGGCTGGATTAAAAAAATAGTCCAGTCTAACCAATTTCTTGTGAGGGTAAGAATAAAATGTATTCCCACTATCTTGTACCCTCAAATTAACTCACACATCCAACAGCTCATGATCCTGCGCCAAATTATACAGAGCTTTATATACTTTTGGCTTACGCCCACTGTATGAGGCCACCCCTTCCTGTAATGCCCTATTAGTCAGGTTGATATTCATATCTCCACAAACCACCACAGGCTGGGGCCAGGTTGTCAATTCCAAATTTGCCTCAATTAGAGGTTCAGGATCATCTAAATTAGCTCCATAGACCGTGCATAGTGTCAGCATTTTTCCCTCAAAGCAACATTCTGCTATTGCCCATCGTCCTTTCTTGTCCATTAATTTCCGCCCAGTTTTAACATGATTTCCTTTACTAAGAATGGCCACTCCCCTTATCATACTAGATTGCCCTGTTGCAACTACTAAGGAAAATCCAGGTTCTTTTAACACCTCCCGTTTAGACCATGGGATATGAGTTTCCTGTACACAGAGTAGATGTGGTGATATATATCTAAGCTCCGCTGCTACATTCTGTCTCTTTATAACATTATTCAAACCAGAAACGTTTAGGGAACAAATCCTTAACCCTTTTGTTGCCATTTTTTACTTATGATCAAAAATGAAAAAGGCAGACATAAAAATACAAAAACTTCTTCTGATATCATCTTTTCACTTAATTCAGAAAATAGTTCAAATGAATCCCAATTTGAACTGAAGATAGCAATTAAGAAACATTTTTTGCGTAATTTGCTGTGAACATGTTCCCCCCATTTTCCCACACCCCCCTCGTGCTTCCACCCAACCCCTACCCTTCCTATACCTGTCCCCTGTGCACTTCCCCCCTACCCAACTTACACCCCCCAACCCTGAATAGAGGCTTTAGGACTTATGGTCCTTTAGATGCGAGCCTACCCCCAACCTCCTGCTTTTCCCCACGGGGCATTGTACTTCAAAAATTAAGAAACCAAGAAAATAAAAATCCCATTGCTACTCAAGGAGAAGCAGAGCGTAGGCAAGAGAGCACCTGAACATAAACAAATAACCTACAAGTTTAGGAATCTATACTAATTACATTTATCTTTGAAACTCTCTGGTCAAATACGAATAGTTCACGAACCATGAGGCATCCAAGGTATTTATAAAGCCCTTTAATCACGGTAGTGTGCAGTACAAAATAGGGGGTGAGAAAAAGATTTTTAAATTATGCTTCTTTTCTACCTTTAGCACCCAAATCTACACAGGAGGTTATATCCCCTGAATAAAGTCAATTTGAGGGGTGTTCAGTTGATGAAATTTTTTATGAGGTGAGAACCTGGTATTACCTCTATATCTATATTATCAATGATTTTTATGCAGCATGAGGATGTTACAATCACTTAGCACAAGTAGTGACCGATATTACATTCTGGTTAGATTGCCCTGTATTTTCAAGGCAACTTATATAATTCTATTTTCTAATGTTAATACATATATCTAGGTGTATTACTTGACGATATATGAAATTCAGAAAAAAATTTCAACCGGGTTGTCTATTAAGTTTTGTCATAAATATTTGACTCAGTTGTGTGGTCCTATGTAGAGATCACAAGATTATGAGGTATGATTGTTTGAGTGAACAGTGTCAAAGGTTGGAATTAATTATATGTAATCTATGTAGTGATTTACACTACTGAATGTGCACAATTTGGGGTCTCCTACTTAACAATTAATCCTGAGTGGCATATGAGTTTAAATAACTTGGATATTCAACATGTTGCTTTAGACTCCAATAGACAGGATGTTTAAAGATTGCACATTTTGATACAGGAATATGTTATATGAAATTGTGTACCAACCATGGTATGTTTTATCAGGATCATTCGTGGCTTTCATAGATAATCAGTTCTTACCACAGGGAGATCTGTTAAAGGAGGTTATAACTGGAAATTTGTAATGCTATGTTTGATAACACTATGTACACATTCTGATGTTTGGGTTTATTGTTTTTTATTGGTTTTTAGTGGTTACTATTTGAATAAGAGACAACGTATAATTTCGTCTTGATAAAGGTGGTGCAATATTAAGCTACAACACCGAAACGCGTTGACACATATATTCCACCATTAAATCCGAGAAACTACTGAGGGAGCTATCAGTTGATAAAAGCTGCACCAAAATGTGATTCTTATTGGATTAATATTCTATGATGTTTTTTAATTGATTCACTTTTCTTTTTGTCTCTTATGTGTAATGTGTATTATATTATGTATATCTTTGGGGATACTCAGTTTTTAACATTATGAATTTGTGATTTTATGTTTTTTTTAAATGTATGATGTTATAACTGTATAATAAATTCACAACAGACTCAACATAAGTCAATTTCTGCTATATTCACACAATTTATGTTACGTTTTGTTCAGGAGCATTCTGATTTCTGACACTGGAGTGAATGAAGGGTGGTTGCATTGACATATTATTATTACGCAAGTTTCCTTTCTCAAGGGGCCCTTCCTTTGTTGATTACAATCAGTAGCCAGCCCCTTTGTCGGTGGGTCACTCCCTCTTTCTTTTTTGGCATGTTGCTTGTGCACCAGTGGGCAGCATGATAATCTTTCCCTGATATTGAGTTTATAAAGATGTCAAATGTGGGCCTTATCTTGACCTTAGTCTAGCGGCAGAGACTCAGTCTGTAGTTCATGCCCCACAAACACAATCCCAGATTGATTTTAAGTATTTATATCTTATATGACGCAGCCTTCATCAACCCAGCTAGAGAGGGCTGCACATATATCATTGAAAAACAAGCCAGAGTAAAGTAGGTCTGAACAGCCAAGAAAATATAGGTTACAAAGCACGTACGTGACTATAATAAAAAAAGATATAATTATAAGGAGGTATATAGTCTAACAATAGTCCATTTCACTGGGAAACACATGGTATGAGGGAATTCTGCAGCAGCGCAACTTAAAATGATAGCCCCCCTCTCCGCCCACTTTGCTGGTTGGAGAAACAAACAAAAATCGTGTTTGTTTGCCTGTGGATGAGAACAGGAAAGGATACCGATTTATTGGACAGTGAAGGAAAAAGTGTCAAGTCAGCCATGCAGGTGATCAACAGCAGAAATAAGGACATTTTATGAATATTGAGTAATTAATGCTATGTAGTCAACAGCATAAGAAAGGCATATTGTGAAGATGATTACAAGTGGCAAGAGCCTTCCATTGCTTAAAGTAATGGAGATATAGGGAAGAATCCTAACTCAATGAGATAGGCAATAACACCTTAGAAGATTTTTTTTAATATGGTGAGAACTTCGCGTGGGTGAAAATTGCAGTACACTGGAGTGAATACTGTAATTTCGGTAATTTGGTGTTACTCTTGTTACACAAGATTCCAAAGAGTTTTGAATTATACTATTACCCCTCCTTACATAGTTTTGCACATTTGTGGTAAAATTGACCGCAAATATGGCGTTCGCAGTTACAAATTCAACACAAATGCACAGTACAACACGCACAAGCAGTTGTTGTTCACGTTGCTTTTGTTTGTTTGCTCTTTTAACACAAAATGCACCTGGATGCATGGATTCATTTTATCCTAAAATACAGTGCCAAAGGTCACTTTTGCATTTTGCTTGATTACACGTAACTTTGTATCATTTTGTCAAACGTTTGCCTTATTACACGAATTTCAGCCACTCCTAGTGACAACATAGACTTTAAGAAAGAGAGGAGGTTGTAATGAGACTTGACCACAGAGCGGCTGCCACTAGGGGGTGCCAGGGCACTGCCCACGTCATTTTTCAAGTTATGTGGATGATAATTTGAAAGAGCAATTGCCCTCCACATACGTTTTTTTAAATTAAGTAAATAAAAGCCTATACCGGGGGCTGCTTAAGTGCCTGGCTGCCTCTCGCACTTGACGTGATGAGTCAGGGAGGCAGGCACTTTCGAGTGGGACACATGAACTAGTGAGCAGGTGCCCCTCAGCATTTCCCTTTAAAAAAAAATCCCTATGCAGGCTAAGGGCTGGTCTAGCACCAGCACCAGCACCGGCCTACAATGTTTGGGGGTGTGGAAAGACCTCCAATTCATGATGCCAGCAGCTTCGTATTTACGAACAGTCACGAGCTTCTAGGACATAATCCCTGTATTACCGGGACTACCTGTGATTCCCTTTCACAGGCTGCAAGCAACACCCCTGTCCAACTCATTACCTGTGATGTGTTGGGAAAGGTTATTGGTTGCAGCCTGTCATGGATTGCATATTAATTAACAGTGGTTCTGCCATGTAAAAAAAATAACTTTTTGATCCTCTCAAAAGTAAGATCCTCAATTAACGCTGCAAATCATACTGACCATAAACATACATACTTATTAAAAACTCAAGGACTCAATTTGAAAAAACCCTTGTGGGAGATATATTGAAATTCATATATGCTATGTTATGCTATGTTATAAAAGACATATCAAAATGATTTTAAACAGGACAGATACACATTCCACATTACATAACAATAAAGATACAAATTAGTGACATAAAAATGTAGTTTAGGGTAACAAATATATTTACACACAAATAAGAACACATAAAATTGTTATAGCGCCCAAAATATATGAGAATAACCCTGGATAGACATGTGAATTCTATTTCTTATACAGCTTTGCCTACTCGGGCAAAGGACATATAAAATCAACGTCTATGTTTAGACCTCGTAAAAATGAGTGTGAGTGAACAACATCACCATAGGGTCCTCATCAGGACTGTGAACCAAGGGTGTGTATCGCCTGTGTAATAAAAAAAGGAATATGGTAGTAAAAGGTCAGCATGTGGGCATAGAACTATGCAAGAAAATAAAAAAGTAAACGGTGAGACCTCTCACCTGTCTGAAAAATCAATCATAGTAGGATTTTCAATGATAATGCAGGTGAGTAGCGCACATGTCCAACGATATTAAACCTGCATAAAAAAGATGTATTTGTAAAATAGAGGATGGATGAGGAGGTGCAATTAACCAACTTATATGGAAGGATACATCCAACATCACAAGTTGCTGTTTATTTTTATCAAATGGAAGATACTGTGGAAATTATCAACTTAGTTGAGAACTTTTCATTTGATAAAAATAAATAGCGATTTGTGAGGTTGGATATATCTTCCCTCTACACGAGTATCCCCCAAGATGAAGCTTTGGTAGTATTTCGGAGGGTTCTGGAACGTACAAAAAGGCCACATCCTTCCTCACAGACTTCATAGTAAGTTAGTTGAAAATAGCCATGACAAAGAATGTTTTGGTTTTCAAAAATTAGTTCTTTTTTCAAACAAAGGGAATAGCTATGGGAGCGGGATTTGCCCCAGATTTAACTAAGCTGTACATGGATTTCTACAAGAATAAACATATGCATGATGTGGCCAATCCCTTTTTCCAGGAATATCCCCTTCTGGAAAAGGTATATTGATGATGTCCTCACGATTTTGACTAGTGAGCAGGACAAATTAGAGGATTTTGTTGTTTGGCTGAACAACAGATCGAAGGACATCAAATTCGCTATGACATCAAGCCAGGACTAGATTGATTTCCTTGACATGAGCATCAAAACCATTGATGGCACATTGTACACTACACTTTACAGGCAGCCTTTAGAACGGAATATGCTACTAAGGTAATTCTATTCACCATCCGTGAAACCTGCTCGATACCTTGCCCTATCGTAAGTTCCTAAGGCTCCCTAGGAACTTCACACACATGTCAGACTTCTTTAGGGAATCTGACATACTGTTGGAGAGACTGAAAGATCTTGGCTATCCAAAGGGCCTAATTAGAAGAGCTAGAAAGAGGGCTTGGTACTGCCATCGGGAAACACTGCTAGAAGTCAAGAAGGACAGTTCAACAGCAAATGACAGAGTGGTTTGTGTATCTACCTTTGGCCACAGAAGTAATACAATTAAAAAGATCATCAATCGCCATTGGTCCTTGGTTACAGATGAGATAGGTACGACTGATACACCACTTCTTACCTTCAAGAGGGGAAGGAACATCCGCAACCATGTAGTTAGCTCCTTCCTTAAGACCAAACCATCCCAGACCTTACAGCCTAATTATCATTACCTCCACTATTGGGCAATCAAAAATGCGGCTATTGCAAGGCATGTGACTTGTACAAACACAAGAGGAATCTGATGGTCAAGAAAGCATAGAAAAAGAGAAAGAACTGCAAAATCTGTATCCAAAGTCAAAGTAAAGCTGTCATACCTAATTCCTACTCATACACATAGACTCATTGCATCACAGTAGATTTTTCTTAATCAGAGGACCCATTATTGTTACAGGAATCGTGTGTGCCAAAGCACCATACTAGGTGCCAGACAAACTAAAAATCTTCTTCTAGAAAAGCCACAATAAAACTCGAAAACTGCTAGGAAACCCAAGATTTGCAAAAGGCCCAAAATCGTATGTCCCTTACCCCTAGATGTTGGATACATCTATATGGTTCATACAGCTAGGATGGTAACAGAAGTTTACAATAACACTCCGAACTGGCACAAAAATGGAGGTCTGAGACAGCTAGTATCAGTAAATGCTGTCAGTCGCGTAAGTTAGGAAAAGTTAAGAAATAGATAAAGGGAGTGGGGGAGTAAATTCCCGTCCTTTACAACTTTGCTCACATGCGCCGCGAATTAGAGCCACACAACCAACTACAACAGCAGGTCCTCTTTCAATTACCCACGGGTGCAACTAGCCGCACTTACGTACGATGATGACTTTGGAAAAATTGAGATCTTCCAAAGGCGGCTGCATAACCAAACTACAAGCCGCATTACTGTTGCACCATGCTAACTGTTAAAGTGGCGTGAGTCTACCATTTGTGTGAAATACGCTTAGTTTGCAGGTAGTCCCTCCCCAGCAGAGTTATACCCCTAGCGTGTCTGTATACCGCTCAAAGTTTACACTAACTCAGTAAATGAAAAACGCTGTGCAACTAACATACGAGAAAGATGAACAAACGAAACCCACAGCGTCATGATGTGCAATAAAGCTACAAATATGTGCCGTCCAACTCACCTCTCCGTCGGTGCCTCGGTCCTGACCCATGATCGTGGGAGGTACCGAGGCATCGGAAGGAGACGTATTAACCAGGCAGATCCTTAGAAACCTCGACCGTCATTGGCTATCAGAGTATCACCTGTCAGCAGTGCAAAGCTGACTCGTGTTCCTCCGATGAACTCCAAACTGACGTAGTACCCGGAACCTGTGTAGTTCGCAATCTTATCCGATGGACAATTACAGCTAGAACCCCTACTGCAAAGGGAAACTCCCCTGTTAATACTCTGTGTGTTTCAACAAAATGTAGTGGTACCTGAAAAATACCTGGTTCGCAATCAGCAGATGTGTGTTCTCCGTGAGCCCCAACGTCATCATAGAGATGACTAGAACTACAGGATGACGTCATAAAGCGACAAATTGCAGTTCATAATGCCATGTAGAGGACTCAAGCTATATTAACATTTATTAACCCGCTTATTTCTCAACATGGTAATGTAACTGCAATATACCTGGCACGATCATGAATACAATCAGAATTATAAAAAAAAAAACAAGATGATGGACGGAATGTTGCACAATGGCAAAACATTCACCCCCAGTCACAGATCTGGGTTGAATCCATTGTTATTTTACTCACCAAGCCACCCCAGTTCAGACATGGCCAGATGCAAATCAGGCTTGACCCTGTGCCTCATGGGAACAGTCCAGCCGGAACTGCAGACCCATGTCTTCCCTGGACCGGAATCAAGCATCCTAGGACCTGTTTCTGGCTATCAACCGTCTTCAGCCAGGATAGCTTGACTCCAGTGGCGTAGTGAGCAAGGGACCCATGTCTGGGCATACCCTTCCCACATAGGGTGAACAGCAAAACAAACAAGATGATGGACGGAATGTTGCACAATGGCAAAACATTCACCCCCAGTAACAGATCTGGGTTTAATCCATCATTATTTTGCTCACCAAGCCACCCCAGTTCAGACATGGCCAGATGCAAATCAGTCTTGACCCTGTGCCTCATGAGAACAGTCCAGCCCGAACTGCCAAGCCATGTCTTCCCTGAATAGGAATCAACCATCCTAGGACCGATTTCTGGCTTTCAGCCATCTTCAGCCAGGATAGCTTGACTCCAGTGGCGTACTGAGCAAGGGACCCACGTCTGGGCATATCCTTCCCACATAGGGCGAACAGCAAAACAAACAAGATGATGGACGGAATGTTGAACGATAGCAAAACATTCACCCCCAGTCACAGATCTGGGTTTAATCCATCGTTATTTTGCTCACCAAGCCACCCCAGTTCAGACATGGCCAGATGCAAATCAGTCTTGACCCTGTGCCTCATGGGAACAGTCCAGCCCGAACTGCCAAGCCATGTCTTCCCTGGACCGGAATCAAGCATCCTAGGACCGGTTTCTGGCTATCAGCCGTCTTCAGCCAGGATAGCTTGACTCCAGTGGCGTAGTGAGCAAGGGACCCACGTCTGGGCATACCCTTCCCACATAGGGTGAACATCAAAACAAACAAGATGATGGACAGAATGTTGCACAATGGCAAAACCTTCACCCTCAGTCAAAGATTTGGGTTTAATCCGTTGTTGTTTTGCTCACCAAGCCATCCCAGTTTAGACATTTGTCACCCCGAGTGGGACGGGTATGCTCAGACATGAGTCCCATGCTCTCCACACCACTGGAGTCAAGCTATCCTGGCTGATGATGGCTGATGGGTGGTGTGGAGTGCAAACAAACGATGGATTTAGGCCCAGATCTCTGTACTGGACTGAATGTATCACATGGTTCTGCATTCTGTCCATCAACTGTTGTTTTTGCATTTATAATCAGAATTATACCATCAGTATTAAACCGGGCAAAAGATGCCAAATACTTGTTGACTGGTAATCAACAGTTTCAATGAATTTGATCCAGTCAGTTCGGACACCAAGTAGCTGTCTGCCCAGTCAGTGGCAATGCTCAATAAATTCACATACTCTATTTGGCGGAGCCTTGTTCAGTTATCAAGAAAAGGGAGCACCATGAAATAACGCCTCTTCAAAACGATATCATACCATGGAAAATCTCCATTAGATTGGTTCAGAGTAAGTTCAGATCCTCAACCACTAGGGTTAAAAATCACTTAACTGTCCAACTGTTGTCTCTTCTGCTCTATCTTATCACGTGAAAATTGAATAAGATAAAGGCAGCACAGAGACTCACTTCAAAGCCTATTATTAAACGGACACATCCACTTGGAAGGAGTAATTCTTACAATGCTGTCCAAGGGATGGCGTGTTTAGTCCCAAGGTATCACTATGAAGCTTGAATACTTATTTTTGTTCTTTAAGAAACAGAAATTTGGTCTTGTTTTTAACCTGAGGTGGTATATAGGGTTTCTCTAATACAGTCCAAGAGAAATCGTCTGGCAGGTGGTTCACTTCGTTATAGTGTCTTGTGAGCTTGGTGTTACTTTTCTTACATCGGAAAGTGCTCCTATGTTCTAACATGCGCAAACTCACCTTTTGTTAGTAGGTTTGGAAACAATATGTCAATAAAAGTGTTTGTTTGTTTCCATATCCTATTTAACTTCACTCCTTTTGCACTGAAGTCCTTTTCTCCCATTGACTACTCTAAACGCATGGTGGTAAGTTTTCTCTAGTCCATTTGGACTAACTTGGTTACTGCTGTCTGATTAATCGGCTATTTTGTCCATGGTGGCACCTTTCTTGGCTATTAGGTGCAGTGGCAGACATGCAGGAATTCCAAATGATGACACTGGCCATGAAGGGCAGTTGATGGAAATCCTTTAGACTTTCTACTGTGATGCAATGAGTCTATGTGTATGAGTAGGAATTAGGTATGACATATTTACTGTGACTTTGGATACATATTTTGAAGTTCTTTCTCTTTTTCTATGCTTTTTTGACCATCAGATTCCTCTTGTGTTTGTACTAGTATTGAATTGGGGATTGAATCTGAAGGGGGTCAGTAAATAATTCCCTTGAACCCTTTTTTCCTTTTGGAATTGTGTTTAGTATTGTAGCACAGCTGATGGCTGCGGGTCCATGATGAAATCAGGTGTTTCCAAGGTGGGACATCTTTGATGCTGACACGTGATACTCTGACAGCCAAAGACGGTCGAGGTTTCTAAGGATCCGCCTGGTTAATACGTCTCCTCCCGATGCCTCGGTACCTCGCACGATCTTGGGTGAGGACTGAGGCACCGACGGAGAGGTGAGTTTGGCGGCACGTATTTGTAGCTTTATTGCACATCATGACGCTGTGAGTTTCGTTTGTTCATCTTTCTCGTTTGTTAGTTGCACAGCGTTTTTCATTTACTGAGTTAGTGTAACCTTTGAGCGTTATACAGACACGCTAGCGGCATAACTCTGCTGGGGAGGGACTACCTGCAAACTAAGCATATTTCACACAAATGGTAGACTCATGCCACTTTAACAGTTAGCGTGGTGCAACAGTAATGCGGCTTGTAGTTTGGTTATGCAGCCGCCTTTGGAAGATCTCAATTTTTCCTAAGTGATCATCGTATGTAAGTGCGGCTATGAAAGAGGAACTGCTATTGTAGTTGGTTGTGTGGCTCTAATTCGCGGCGCTTGTGAGCAAAATTGTAAAGGATGGTAATTTACTCCCCAACTCCCTTTTTCTATTTCTTAACTTTTCCTAACTTACGTGACTGACAGCATTGGCTGATACTAGCTGTCTCAGACCTCCATTTTTGTGCCAGTTTGGAGTGTTATTGTCAACTTCTGTATGAACCATATAGATGTATCCAACATCTAGGGGTAAGAGACATAAGATTTGGGGCCTTTTGCAAATCTTGGGTTTCCTAGCAGTTTTCGAGTTTTATTGTGGCTTTTATAGAGGAAGATTTTTAGTTTGTCTGGCTCCTAGTATGGTGCTTTGGCACACACGATCCCTGTAACAATAATGGGTCCACTGATTAAGAAAAATTATCTTTTTTACAGGGCGGGGCCTCCTATATACCTGAGTGGTAACCAGGTGAGTTGAGGCCAATACCTCTTTAAGGACAGGTGAGTGTATCTGTCTCAAATATTTATGGTTGTAGTTGAGAAATACATTATCTTTGGTCTATTATTTAAGGTATCTGTTATGTGTCGTTTATCTCCACAGGTGTGAAGATCACCCTGCCTGTATAGAGGTATTTGTTGAATTAAGTTCACTGTTTTGATTTCTTATTCACAAATTGGCAGTAGCTTTAACAGGTATGAGGTCCTGAAGAAAGCCGGGGTAAGTAGCCCTATACGGCTGAAACTAGTAGACCATTTAGAACAACGGCATATTTGATAAAAGCCGTTACTGCACCTTTTTTTAGTAGGTTTGGAAACAATACGTCAATAAAAGTGTTTGTTTGTTTCAATATCCTTTTTTACTTCACTCCTTTTGCACTGCACTCCTTTTCTCCCATTGACTACTCTAAACGCATGGTAGTAAGTTTTCTCTAGTCTGTTTGGACTAACTTGGTTACTGCTGTCTGATTAATCGGCTATTTTGTCCATGGTGGCACCTTTCTTGGCTATTAGGTGCAGTGGCAGACATGCAGGAATTCCAGATGATGACACTGGCCAGGGAGGGCAGTTGATGGAAATCCAATAGACTTTCTACTGTGATGCAATGAGTCTATTTGTATGAGTAGGAATTAGGTATGACAGCTTTACTTTGACTTTGGATACAGATTTTGCAGTTCTTTCTGTTTTCATTTGCTAATCTGAAGGGGGTCGGTAAATATTTCCCTTGGACCCTTTTTTCCTTTTGGAATTTTGTTTAGTAAGGCATGTGACTTGACAATCGAACAAAAAGAATTCAACAATTCTGGGAAACAATTTTCCCTAAGACATTTCACCAACTGCAAAACTAAGGATGTTATTTATATCATTGCGTGTCCGTGTGACATAGTATATGTTGGACAAACCAGGCAAAAAGTCAAAACTAGGATATTGGGACACTGCTAAAAGATACGATCCAAAGTACAGGGTGCACCTCTAGGTGAGCACTTCACAGACAAACAACACCCATCATACAGCTTAAAGTGGTGTGTTCTAGAAACAATTCTGCCAAACCCTGAGGGAGGTGATTGGACATCCAAATTAAATCTTTGTGAATTCAAATGGATACACCTTTTCCGTTCAGTGAACCAAGAATTGAACGAATCGGAGGAAATCTCTAGACAGGTTTCCCTATTGAGTAAAGGTTAAATCCTAATGACATATAAACATGTATCTGTAACTATGCTTGGTCATTGGCCGATTTAGACACTGTGGTTCCATGTATTGTAATATGCTATAGGACAGGATTGTTTCAGTCATTTCTTTCATGTATGTGACAGACTCACATTATTTAATATTGAATATGTAAGATCTTTATATAAAGTGTAGACTCATTAGGATGTATTATGGGTTTACAAGGTATATCTATACAATGTTCTGTACATTCTTGAATATGTACATTTTGGTAACTATCAATTTGTCAATTTTTTTGCTGATGTTACATATTGGGAGCATCGCCCTTTTGCATTGAAAGTGCTTTGTACATTCATGTTATATGTATTGAGAAAGCCACTTATTCATATCACTGATTTTTTCAATGATAAGAAAGTATAGGGTCGACATGTCTTCGCGGTTTGATCATTGTCAGACCTGTGGATTTTATCATTTTTATCATTGATATACCTTTTGATCAACTACACTTTTATTAGTACACCAATAGTATATTTAATATGCAGGTTGTACTTATTATTAGCCACATGAGTGCAAAATTCTTCATTTTACTCTATTTTCACTGACCTTTAAATAATAAACCTCTGGTAGATGATCGGTAGGCGTCAGCCTCTTTGGTAGTAATTGACCTTTACTTAGCGGTTTTACACTTTACCTTTGTGGTCTCTGTGACTTCGGTTTGCCTTTACTAATGTGTTCTTTAAGAAACCTCAAAGGTACCGCCTCTCTCAAGCGCGTCCTATTTCTTTTACCATAGAAACCATACACACGTTGTTTGCCGTCAGTTAGTGACAATCACGCAAGCGACGCCACACGTGACCGTTTCGGGATAAAATGGGCTTCACTGGAGGCTGCCTTTTCTCCAAAGTGTTGCAGGCCTTCATGATTATTCGGGTAATCAACGGGTTGGATGGGAGATTAGTGAGGTTTAATTCACCACACCTTTGAATTGTTTAGGTGCACGAGCATTAATACGCTCAGGGTTTTGCTTTTTATTCAAATATATACTACCTCGCATTCAAACAGTGGGTCTGGTATGTGGACAGAAGTAGCATACATTCCTCCTAGATGCCGGAGGTTAGTACTTTTTGGCCCGCATTTTCTTTGAATAGAAAAGTTTTTTTATTATAATATTTTATGCGTTTGAGTGTTACACTATTTCCTCTTTTCTCCTTTCTTATTGAAACAAAGGAAGTACTAGTTTCTCCTTGTTTCTATATGGCTATTTGAAGCCTACTTGGGTGGCCAAGAGGGTAACCCCCCATGGTGAAAAGTAAGGTGAGTAGAAACCCCTACTCAGAGTGGATTTTCTGATCAAGAATGAGTCTCCACATTCTCAGAAACCATCCCTGTTTTTCAATCTTCCCAGGATATAAGTGCAGTCTCCAACATCTTTGTTTGTGGTGCTGTCAAGAGTCATGGTAGAGTTAGGCTGCATGACGAGCGAGCCGTCTTTTGAGACAGACCTTAAATTTCATGTAAGATCTACCAACCCTAAAAAACAATTTCACTGTGAGAACCCTGAAAAACAATTTCACCGGGAGAGAGGTGGGGATTGGAGTGGGGGCAGTGGTTTCAGCTATCATTGCTTGAACAGCAATGGCTGTCCAATGGAACGGAAGGGAATATGGACAAAGAACGCAACTCAGAATCAGTCATGGCCTGGGTAGGCTATCCTATACATAAACACCTATATATAAATGCTCGGTATGCCCTGGAAACAGAATACAGGGAGTGCTGCTGTTAGTCAAGACCCCCTTCATTCATTTTCTTGACTATCCAATTGTAGTTGTAGTCAGGCTGCTGATGCTTACACATGGTCACTGTGACAGCTCCTTATTAAATGCATTATAATAAATGTTATAGGAATCACTAAATGAGAATTTCCAGCCAGAGATATGACTTCTTGTTCGACCTGTCTCTTTTTACAGGGTTATTCCCAAAAGTTTTACCTTCTTCCCCCTATTTTTTTCTGACACATTTTTGTTGGCTTTAGGACTCTGGGCACTTTACCACTGCTAACCAGTTCTAAAGTGCATTGCATATGTTATCTGTCTAAATTGTATTGGTGATTGGTTTATCTATGATTAGCATATTTGAGTTACAAATAAGTCCCTAGTAAAATGTGCCAAGTGTGCCCAGCGCCTGTAATTCAAATGCTAGTAGTGGGCCTGCAGCACTGATTGTGCCACCCACATGAGTAGCCCTGCAAACCTGTCTCAGCCCTGTCACTTCAGTATCGGTGAGTGCAGTTTTAAACTGCCACTTTCCAGGCCCAAACCTTCCCTTTTCTTACATGTAAGGCACCCCATAGGCATTACCAAGGTAGCCCCATGGACAGAGTGCAGTGTATTTAAAAGGTCAGGCATGTGCTGGTGTCTTTTACATGTCCTAATAGTGAAATACTGCCAATTTCATGTTTTCACTATTGCAAAGGCTATCTCTCCCGTGGGGTAACATGAGGATTGCCTTGAAATATCTTTTACGTGTAATTTCCAATTGGGGCCAGATAGAGATTTGGAGCTTGGGGTCTTTGAACTCACAATTTAAAAATACACATTTTGGTGAAGTTAGTTTTTAAATTGCGTGCTTGAAAATGCCACTTTTAGAAAGAGGGTGTTTTCTTGCTTAACCATCTTGTGCCTCTGCCAGTCTGTAGAATGTACATCTGGGTTGACTGACAGTCCCAACTTGTCCATTCACTCTTGACAGTCACAAAAAGGGAGATGAGGTGTGCCTTGCCTATCCTGATGGGCCACCACCAGGCTGATGGGCCTTCCTAAGCTAGCGTGGTGGGAGAAATTGTCACTGACACCTGAATAGGGATTTGCCTGTCCTCACACAAAGCTGTCTGTACTCCCTGTAGTGTTTCTGGAGCCAGGTCAGTGAAATACAGTGTCTTGGGCACTACAAAGACTTTCTTTGAAGTTTGCGTGCTTCAAAGGTTCAAAGGGTTCTAAGTATTGGGCATCTGATATTCCAGAATTAGAACTTTGCTGGACTGAGGACATTCTGCCACGAAAAACAGCTGGATGCTGTAGGAGGGACTGTCACTCTGCCTAATGCTGTATTGTGCTGGCCTGCTGCTTCTGTCCTGGGAGTGAAAAGACTGAACTTTGCTCTCTACATCCTGCTTCCAATGTTCTCCAATGGTCTGTGCGCGTATGCCTCCTGTTAAGAAGTCTCAGGGCTATCAAAGAGTTCACCTACCAGTGCCTGGGCTCTTCTGCTGAGAGTCCTGACTTGCCTAGTGGGGCAAAATCCAGTTCCTGGCTGAGAAAGAAGATGGCCGCCGATGGAGAGGAGCTCAACTCTGATGCTCCAGGCTGGGGATAAACACAAAGTTATATATCCCTATCTTAGCACAGCCATTCTTCACCCTCATCTATTAACTCAGGAAAATATCAGGAAACCAAACTTTGGTATTGCCTTACCAGGGCTGACGCCGGCTGCTCGATGAGGATCTTTGCCACAAGTCCTATGCAGATGCCCTGACCCATCCGGATGCCGCGACCAACGAGGCTCTAGACCATCAAGGCGCCGTTGAGGTCCCAAGGGCACAGGACCTCTAAAGGACTGCTGATGAGATCCCGAGGCCACGGGGCAATTGGACTTTTCCCATAGTAAAGCCCTGAGAAAGAATTGTGCATCAACACAGGAGATAGTTTCTTTCCTCAATGGTTGTAGCTGGCCATGCCAAATTGTTAACCTCTTTTCCATGCGAGTAGTGTTTGCTGTACAGTTGCTTGAAGATTTAGAGGTGACAAATGGAGTTGCTGAGACATGTTTTCATATTTGGAGAAAGGGAAATAGTCTGTGTTTGGAGGAAAGGAATGCAAGAAGTTGGGAAGATGAAGCAAGTGCTAAATGAGAAAGAAAATGGAAGGTAATGATAGGGGTATGTGGCAATGCAACAAGCATTGTCAAGGCAAATATAGGGGGCCTTGGTAGCATCATGCCCTGGCTATTTTTTCTTTTTTATTCCATGGATATGCACACAAAAAATAATCACAAACTGTTTGCCACTTAAACATCACCAATGTAATTTTACAATAAAAAAATTCAATTTAAAAAATCTTCATAGATGTCTGTTTTAATATTGCTGTTTTCAAACAGCAAGTCTTTCACTTGCACCATGAGTTTTAATATTATTTTAAATGAGATGTGACTAAATCGACACTTATCCTACACTCAATTTGCAAGCAGCTATAATTTTACAATGAAATTTAAACACTTGGGGCCAGATGTAGGTCGGTCGGTAACGGCCGAAAATCAGTATTTTCGGCCGTTACCGACCGGTATTCAAGAATTGGCATGTAGTGGCACAATTTTACAGAATCGGTAAATTTACCGATTCTGTAAAATACCGAATCGGTATTTTTACCGATTCGTTAAAACTCAGATGTAGGTGGGACTCTTCTGAGTCCCAAAGGCCCTACAAAATCGGTATTTTACCACACAATCCTATTGTGTGGTAAAATACCGAATTCAGGTGTGCATGCACATGTGTGCATGCACACCTAGCCATGTGACAGACAGACATGCCCTTAGGGCATGTCTGTGTGCCACATGGCGCACATGCCTTTTTGTTGGGTGCCAGAGGGTGTCAAAGTGACACCCCCTGCACCCTTGCAAAATTCGGTATTTACCGATTCTGTAAATACAGAATCGGTATTTCCCATTGATTCCTATGGGCTTCAAAGCCCATAGGAATCAATGGGAAATACCGATTCTGTATTTACAGAATCGGTAAATACCGAATGTTACAGATTCGGTATTTCCATATCTGGAAACACCTACATATCCACCCCTTAGATTTACCGATTTTTAATGACCGAATCAGTAAAATTCGGTAATTAAAAATCGGTAAATCTATTTTACCCACATTGGGCCCTTAGTACCCTTAACGAAAAAAGGAGTGTAAGCAAAATACTGTTGTAATGAAAGTAACACTCTTGGATGTAAATAATCCAGTAGGCAGATGTGTAGGGTAAGGGAAAGGTTTATTAAGTGAAAGTTATGGCTGGTTCCACGTAACTGGTAAGATGGAAAGTGCGCCCCACTGGGAGCAGCCTCCCTGCTGCTCAGCCCACTGTCCCCAACTGACAGTCACTCTCCCAGACATGCATCAACATTCTGTGACATCAGACTCACTCTGGCTGAGCTGCAAGGAACAGAGCCCTGGGGAAGAATGAATTGCAGCAAAACATGATACAACATATACATTTGCCAGTATTTGAAAATGCACACTTTGTACCAGCTTTGTCACTAAAAAGAAAGGAACTTCGTTTAAGCGAATATGAGCAAAGTGCATAGGCACTTTATACAATCCTTCGAAATGGAAGGAGCCAATGACTAAAGTGAGCTTGCCCACTGCCCCATGCTGTGGTGAGTGGAAGCAAATTGTGAATGACAAGTTAACTGACCACTGATGACCACTGATCAAAGACCACTCTCTGAATGTATATTATGTATGATTTATTTTTAGATAAACAATAGTCTGGCAAGAGAGTCAAAGGTGTCTCAGCAACCAGACCTAAAAAGTGTGGGAGAAGTTGGAAGCATTAAAGACAAATGCAGAGGGGGAAGAGGCAAGTTTATTGGGATGGGAAAGAGACAAATAGAAAGTGTGAAACACATGAGGTATTAAAACATGCAGATAGAAAGAAGGGGAAGATACATAGTGTAAGGAAACAGCATTTGGGAAGATACAGGAGAGAAAGAGAATCAGACAAGTGGAATTTACAAATAGAATGTGAGAAAATGGCATACGCGATAATTTATAGCCAAATACAAAAGGGATTCAGACAAAGGAAGAGAGGACGTGCAATGTTTGCTTAAAGGCCTTGCTGACTTTTCAGTGTCGTCGAGTCTTAGAAGCTTTCACTTCCAGGGCTGCCGTACACCCCTCTCAGGTATGGAGGGATGTAAATCATTACCATCTGGGGACCTGCAGCACTGTCCATGTGTAATGAAGTGGTGGTGTTAGTGGTCTGAAATGTACTTCACTCATACCCAGAGTCATGATCTTAGCATCCTGTAACCAGTCTCAGCAGAGAGGCCAAGATTTCTATTGCGTAGAATTTGGACCCCACTCCCTCCGTTTCCCTGTGAGCCTGTTTCTTGTGCACCAGTGGGCAGCATGAGAATCTTTCCTTGCTACTGAGTTTATAAGGACGTCAAATGTGGGCCTTATCTTGACCTTAGTCTAGCGGCAGAGTCTCGGTCTGCAGTTCGTGCCCTACAAACACAACCCCAGAATGATGTTATGTATTTATATCTTATATGACGCAGTCTTCACCAACCCAGCAAGAGAGGGCTGCACATATATCATTGAAAGACAAGCCAGAGTAAAGTAGGTCTGAACAGCCAAGAAAATATAGGTTACAAAGCACGTACGCGACTATAATACAAAAAGATATAATCGTAAAGAGGCATTTAGTCTAACAATAGTTCATTTAACGGGGAAACGTATGGCATGAGGCAATTCTGCAGCGGCGTAATGTACAATGATATCCCCACCCATTAACAGGATGTGAAGATGGCACCCCGAGCCGCCCACCGCTCATAGATATTTATTAGTTTGGGGATGGAAGTGCCCCGTCCCTCAGGATTTGGGTGACCCTGAAGGGTTGGGCCCCCCTGCACTGCAGAGGCTGCAGGGGCTTGCGGTTCTGACCTTAGTTGGAGGTGACATTAGATGCTGGTTGAAGAAACAGAAACAAAAATCGAGTTTGGTGGCATGTGGATGAAAACATGCCACAAAAAGCATACAAATGTATTGCGCAGTGAAGGAAAAATGCATCAAGTCGGCCATGCAGGTGATCAACAGCAGAAATTAGGACACGTTATGAATATTTAGTAATTAATGCTATGTAGTCATTAGTAGTAAAAATACAGAAGGTCAAGATGAGTGCAAGTGTCAAGAGTCTTCCATTGCTCAAAGTAAAGTAGATATAGGAAAGAATCCTAACTCAATGAGATAGGCAATAACATCTTTGAAGAAAAAATGGTAATATGGTAAGAATTTGGCGGGCGTGAAATTTGCAGTACACTAGCATAATTATTGTAATTTCGTGTTATTCTTGTTACACAACATTCCAAATAGTTTTGACAGGTGTTATTTCCTTGCCTTCCGTAATTTTTTGCGCCATTTGTGGAAAAGTGTATCACGAATGTGCTGTTCGCAGTTAAAATGGAATACAATAGGGCTTTGGGGGGGCGGTTGACCAGTGGGAGGCCTGCCACCCCCGGGGGGCTTTGGGGCCGGGGGAGGGGGGGTAGAGTCCAGCACCGTATGTGGGCTGGTTTTGGGCTTGTTGGTAGCCTTGGGCTGGGGTGGGCTAGTTTTGGGCTGCCTTTGGGCTGGGTTCCTTTATAATCAGCCATTTTGTGTCATAGGCCACCATTTCGGTGGCTTGTGACACAGCAGCTGGGTGGGGGTGTGGCAGACGTAATTGTTTTGGCCGCTGTTTGTTATGTTGTTAATTGTTGTCGCGTCGCGTTGGGCAAGGTCGTCTTTTGGTGGTCCACGGGGGGGCCTGTTTTGGTGCTGGGAGTCGTGGCGGTGGAGTGGGGAGCGGAGGCGGATGGCGCGCATCGACGAACCGCAGGTCAAGGAGGAGGCGAGTCGCAGGGACTGGTGTGGACCGCCGTTGCGGTGAGGTCGCCGCGGCATGCCGCTAACAATGCTGCGGCAGCCGGCTTGGAAGTGATGCTGCCACGTGCACGCCCCAGGTAGGAGGTGGGTGGGGGGGCACCGCAGGGCCCAGGTTAGAGGGCTGCGCGGTCGCGTCGCGGCCAGGGTGCGGGCAAGAGGGAAGGGGTAAGCTCATCGTGGGTGGCGGCGGCTGAGCCTCCTCGGCATTCACTTGAGCGGGAGGGGGCTGGGGGGGCCCCGCATTGGGGGGGTCCATGGACGGGGGGGTTGGAGGTTGCACGTGGAGATGCCGAGGAGGGATGCAGAGGGTGTGGGGAGGGGTGGCTCGGCTTGGGAAAAAGGGGGGAACACTCCCCTAAGGACGCTGAGCGGGAAGGGGGGGACGGCTGGGGGGGGAGTGGTGTCCCCGAGGGGGAGGTGAGCAGGGTTGGGCCTCGCAGGTCTCCGTCTCCACGGGCGGCCAGGGGGGTGATGGGGCGGGCTGGGGGGTGCCGGGGGGGTCAGAGGTTGAAAGCAGGGGGGGTGGGAGTATCTGGGGGGAGTTGTTTTGCGGCGAGTGTACGACTGGGGGTACGGGTTGGGGGCAGGGGTGCGGGGCATGTGAGGGGGGTGGGAGGCACGTTTCGGAGAGGCCTTCGATTGGGAGGGGTGGGGTGTCCAGTGGGGGCTGGGCAGTTGAGGGGGGTTGGAGGCACGACGGGTGCGGAGGGGGGACTTTCAGCAGGAGGGGGCAGGGGCGGGGGCTTTCAGGGGGCGGGGGGTGTTCCTTCCCCGGCGTGCTGGACCCCATCTCTTGTTCTTGCCAGGGACGCTGGGATAGGCGCTTGGGAGAGCAGCATGCGGCTCCACTCGACCGAGGGGATGGGCTGGCTCTGCCACGAGGGACCATTCTTGGAAGCGCAAGGGGAAGCGGGCGGTGAGCCCCCGCCATTCCCACCCCGAAGGGTCAGGATGGCCGCCGGGGGTCGGGATGGAGACAATAGGCTGTTGATCAGATGCAGATTAATATTTATTTATTTATTTATTTATTTATGAGTTTTACATGGTGCGGACTATACCCGAAGGTGTCAGAGCGCTTCACAATAGGGACAGACCTGATACAGGAGCGTTACAAGTGAACGAATGCAAAAGCAAAGTTACATTACATGAGGCAAAAGTGACGATCGTGGGCAAACAAACTACAGGACGTAGCAAACGGTGCGTTACAGGAGAAAAAGTGATATGTGTGCAGGTTACCAAGTGGGCAAAATGCAAGTAGAGGTATAATACGGCGATAAATGGAGGACACTCGAACACAAGAGCAAGAGTTACGTGTGCAATGGTGGCAATTGTGAAGGTATCGAAAGCAAACAAAATGCAAGAGGTAGCAAACAGTGTGTTACAAGGGAACTGTGACGTATGCATGTTACTAAGAGTACCACTCATAGGTAAAAGGGTATTACTGCAATAATGGCAGTCTCACAGCCACACGAAAACGCTGGGACGGCACTTCCATAGTCAGGGAGAATAAAACATTTCTATACTAAAGGGTCTTCCTGCAGGTAATAGTGAGGGAATTAATTAACTTTGGAAGTGTCTTGAAGGAGGAGAACTTTGAGGTCAGTTTTGAAGGCCTGTGAGGAGTTGGTGGTCCGGAGCTGAAGCGGAAGTGCTTTCTAGCTTCTCACTGCATTGCTGGAAAAGGATTGGGCCATAGATCTTTCCTTCTTGGAAGTGGGAGGTTCAAGCTCTAGATTTTCTGCATTTCGGGATGGGCTGGAGCCTCCAGAGAGTTTCAGTTTATTCGCCAGATAGCGAGGGGAGGAGTGCGAGGCTTTGCGGGTGACGCGGACAGTCTGCTAGATAGATCTCGCACCGATGGGAAGCCAGCGGAAGGTGGATAACATGGGTGTGCTGTGGTTGCTTCTTTTGGCCCCATGACTGAAGCGAGCTGCTGAATGGTGAACAGGCTTACGGGGTGACAGGTGGGATTTGGGGAGGCCAGTAGGTAGCGAATTGAGTCCAGTCTGGGAGAGGAACAGCGATGGGACCAGGGTTGTTAGTGTCATTCTCCGGGAAGAAGCAACAAACTCCCCTAAGGAGGCGCAGTTGGTATCAAGCAGGCTTAGCAATTGAATTAATTGGGAGGGTAGATTGCGTTTTGTGTCGAGGATGTCTCCAAGGGATTTTGCGCTGTCGATAATGATGGGTTTACTGTTTTGTAGATTCTTCTCGTCCGTCCATGATTGAACCGGAGGAGGAGAAAGTAGGAGGAGTGGAGGAGGATAGGAGAGGAGAGAGACCTTGAATCGGGGGGACTTGATGTGGGTTTGTCGGTAGGAGGCGAGGTTGAGTTGGACGGAGCCCCTAAGGGGGGGACTAGGGGACATGTGGATGGATGGGCCCAGTGCTGGGCAGGAAGACATGGTGCAATTGGACTAGGTGGAGGAGGGGGAGATGCAGGAAGGGGGTGGGGGGAGCAGAGTAACGGTGTTGATAGTGTGTTTCAGGTATGCCCATGGGAAGGAGCGCCAAGAGTGATAGCCCCCCGGCTCCACTGGTTAGGCAGTGGGATCCAGTGACGACGCCGGCCTTGACGCCAGTTAAGGATGGTGGCGGAGCAGGGAGTGGTTTGGGTACACCTCGGCAGACGGTTGATGCGGATACCGGGAATCATGTTGTGCACCCGGGAATGGCGCAGTATGTGAAGAGGTGCCAGGTAGGGTGCGGGGAGGTTGGATAAGGTATCCAGAGTTCTGGGCATAGGCTCGTCGCCGGTTAGGGTGGAGAACTTGAAGCCGTCAATGCGAACACAGGGATAGTGCGGGCAGTTGTTTAACCCCTTCCATGCTGGGAGCCGTCATGGCACACAGTGCTTTTGTGCTGATGACGGCTCCCAGCCGTCATGACCACGCCCGCGATTGGAATGTGCCGCACAGGAGCGGAATTCCGGCTGCGGGCAAGTGGTTAAGGAGGTGAGCGGGGCCCGGATGGACCCCCCCCTTTTTTAGAGCCGCTACTGCCGGGTTTGATTGTTTCCCCTATCTGGGTTGGGCTCAAGTAGGAGCCCAGTTAGTATCGGTTGAGCCAGCAGCGATCAGGGTCGGGGGTAAGTCGTCGAGGACTTTGTTGCGGCAGAGCTCTCTTGGGTGTCGTATGCGGACATGGACGTGAAGCGGCGGATCGCGGCGGCGGTGGGTGAAGGCGCTTTCATGTCAAAGTGCGTTGTTCAGTTAGCGTTCTGGCTGCTTCCGGGTCATCCGGAGGATCACTGGTTGGTGGGGAACCGGTTTGACGGGGGCAATTTTGGAGACAAAGCATTGCCCATGGGATGTGCGATCTTGCGTGCGCTGTTTTGGCGATTCAGTTTCTTGTTGCATTGGGCTTTTTCCTGGCAGACAGGTTCTGGTCAGTGACGCACTATCTCGATGACTTCTTTCTGGTGGGACGGCCGGGTTTTGACAGACTGCCAGCAGAGCTGGACGGTTTTACGGGCCTTGTGGTTTACCTGGGGTTGCCCCTGGCGCCAGAGAAGACGCACGGTCCCAGTTCGGTGCTGTCATTCCTTGGTACAGAGCTTGACTCTATGGCCATGGAAGCACGCCTGCCGGGGACAAGAGGAAGGCAATGTCGTTGTTTGGGTCTGACGCTGTCCGGTTTGGCGCTGCTGCATCATCGACTACGGTTGTCGGCGGGGATTAAGGGGGAGTTGCTTGGGACAGGCTTTCTTGGGGCATTTCTATGGTGTGCCTATGAGCTGACATGGGAGGAGTTGCTGTGGTCGGGAGCAGTGAGGCAGGGGATCGGTGGCTTCAGCAGGAGCAGGTGGTGCGGTTCAGGTTGAATTTGCTGGATGGGGGCTTTCGGGGGTACCGATTCGCTGTCGGCGGGGGAATGGGGACGTGCCTGTTGAAAGGCCGGGCGGGGGATTTGGTTGAGGAGGAGGTGACAGAGAGTATGCCGCACAGGTGTTGGGGGTCCTGCGGCACGCCCTATGGTGTATGGGTGCGGACCGGAAGGTGTTACGGAGGCAGTCATTAGGAGTGGGGCGGCAACGGAGGCTGCGCGTCAGGTTTGGGGAAGGCCTCGGGCCCTGGAGGTCGGACTGGTGGCGGGCATCTGTCAGGCTGCGGGGGGGGAGGTGAAACAGTGGCATGAAGGACATTTCTCGCCTCTCACATGTGCGTCTTTTCAGGTGTAGGGGCGGGGCCATCTGCAGCGGCGCTGGAGAGTAATATTGGTGGACACTCATTTATAAAGTGAGCAGAAAGGGGCACTGGGTCAAACACCGGAATCTGAAGTTAGAATTGGACGACAGGTGGTTTTTTGTCAGTGGCAAGGAAAGGGGGCAGGCGCTGGTATGTGTTATTGTCGGCTTATTTGAAGTGGTAAAGGAGAGAGTGCGCCAGATGTGGCCTTGGTATCGTGCAAAGGGTTAGCGTTGGTTAAACAAGTGAAGGGAGACCTGTTAGAGATACGGCGCAGGTAGGTGGGGTGTCATGTCATTTGGTCAGAGTTTCGGTCCCAGGCGAGTTTGGAGGGGGGCTGAGAGGCAGAGATAGGACCCGGAGGAAATTTACAAGGAAATGAAGGCTTTTGGGGAGAAAGAAGGTTTTGTAAGGAAAGAGCACCGGGGCTTAGATACAGGGCAGTGGATTTTTTCAGGGATGATGGGGTACACCTGTCAAGACGGAATGAAGTTGTAGGTGGTACACTTAAAGGAGGCTCTGGATCAGGCCATTGGTGTGCGCAGATACCTGAAAGTGCAGGAGCCTTGGGGGGGGTTGAAAGCCGTTAGCGCGTCTTTCGAGTGGCGGTTCTTCCTAATATATGGGGGAAGTGTAGGAGATCTGTTGTTGGATTATCGGGGGTAGGTCAAGCACAATAAAGTATTTAGCCAGGTGGAGAGGCAAACTGACGTTTTTGCAAATTGTTTACTGTTTGTGGATTGGGGGAACCAGTTTAGGGGAGGGGCGGGGGGTTTGTCAGGAAATTACATATTTAGTGAGGTCTAGTTTTGTACGGCGCAGGCCAAGGGTTTTCATTGTTTAAGGTGCACCTGCTTCCAATAAAGCGGCCTTTATCACACCTAGTTTTTAGTCTCTGGTCGATGCTGTTTGCCTTCCCCTGCCGACCAGCGGGAGGCCTGCCAACCTCGGGGGTTTTGGGGCCGGGGGAGGGGGGTAGAGTCCAGCACCGTATGTGGGCTGGTTTTGGGCTAGTTGGTAGCCTTGGGCTGGGGTGGGCTAGTTTTGGGCTGCATTTGGGCTGGGTTCCTTTATAATCGGCCATTTTGTGTCATAGGCCACCATTTCGGTGGCTTGTGACACAGCAGCCGGGTGGGGGGTGGCGGACGTAATTGTTTTCCCTCCCTCACACCCTGGGTTTTTCTTTCAGCCTGATAGGGGGGTTCACGTTTTGAGGCCTGGGGGGCAGGGGGTGGGGTGATTGCCTTTTTCAGGGTGTAGTAGGGGTTTTTGTGGTGTCCGGTGGTGATTTTTGGAAGGAGTTTTCTTGGGGGCCGGTGCATCAAGGTTTGTTCGATGGTTGTGGGGTTTGGTTGTGTCGCTGGAGCAGGTGTGGGTGTGATTTTCTTCCTTTGGGGGCGGTTTTTCCTAATATATGGGGGAAGTGTAGGAGATCTGTTGTTGGATTATCGGGGGGTAGGTCAAGCACAATAAAGTATTTAGCCAGGTGGAGAGGCAAATTGACGTTTTTGCTAATTGTTTACTGTTTGTGGATTGGGGGAACCAGTTTAGGGGAGGGGGTGGGGGTTTGTCAGGAAATTACATATTTAGTGAGGTCTAGTTTTGTACGGCGCAGGCCAAGGGTTTTCATTGTTTAAGGTGCACCTGCTTCCAATAAAGCGGCCTTTATCACACCTAATTTTGAGTCTCTGCTCAGTGCTGTTTGCCTCCCCCCCTCCCCCGTTGGGCCCCAAATGCACAAGAACAACACATACGGCAGAGCGCGAGCAGTTGTTTTTCAAGGTGCTTTTGTTTGTTTGCACTTTTTAAACACGAAATGCATCTGGATGCAACGGTGCATTTTTCCCTAAAATATAGCACCAAATGTCAGTTTTTTCATTATGCTTGATTACACGTAATTTTGCATAATGTTGTCAAACGTTTGCATTATTACACAAATTTCATACACTCCTAATGCCAACATAGACCTAAAGAAAGAGAAGAGGATGTTATGAGCAGGGCTTCATTTATGAAAAACTAAGTTCCAGGGCCCATGTCTGGAGACCACTGCAGCTTGCAACAAACATTGTCCCTGCCAGCACTGCCAATATTAGTACCAACACAGCTACTAACTATTACAGTCCCACCTGTGTGACAATTCAGACTATTCCAGACCCCGGAAGCTATAAGAATGGCTAAGGCAGCCGGTAATAGTTATTTTCAAACCTCATTGAATTAACAAACAACTGTGTTTTTTGCTCATCTCTAAATTAGACAGACAGCGCCACCGCGTGGTAGAGTGTTACAAGTGCCAGTGTTTACAATTAAGAGCCAGGGCCAAGCACCAGAAAGCACAGGCTCAAATTAAGCACTAGTTATGAGACTTGACCACAGCAGTGGCTGCCACTAGAGGGCGCTATGTTGTTTTTCAAGTTATGTGGGTGGTAATTTGAAAAAACAATTACCAACCATATACTTATAAGGACTTTAAGCCAGTGCTGGGGGCTGCTTAAGTGCCTGGCTGCATCTCGCACTTTCTGTGATGAGTCAGGCAGCCATGCACGTTCGAATGAGACACATGCTCTAGTGAGCAAGTGTCCCTCAGCATTCCCTTTAAAAAAAAATGTCTATGAATGCTAAAGGCTGGTCTAGCACCAGCGCTGGCCTGCAATGTTCGGGTGTTTGAAAAGAGCTCCCAATGTGACACCAACAGTGTCATATTTACAAGCAGTACCAGGCGTCTAGGGCATAAGCCCTGTATTCGCCACCTCCCCCGCCCTACGAGCTCTTCCCGGTGTCTTTTCTGTGCCTGGTAGCCTGGGATCTGGTCTACGATTTTTAAATCTTAACACCAGATCTCTAGTAAAACACCATCAGTCCGTGGCAGATCTTATTCTGGATGAGACACCAGATCTGCTGGCTTTAACTGAAACCTCGCTGCAAGACACTGATGATGCTATAGTCAATCTTGCCTGTCCTCCGGGCTATCTATGTTTTAGATCTAATCGCCATTCCAGAGGCGGAGGTATCGCCCTATTTATCAAATCCGCTTTCACATGTACCTGGACTGCCCTGCAGATTGCTGGATGCGAGAGTGCGCTGTTTAAGGTTACCATCAGCCCCCAGTTCTCGCTGTCAGGGATGGTTGTTTACCGCCCCCCAGGCAGCGATGTAGCTTTTAGAGGTGCTTTTCCGGAGGCTGTGAGCCTATTGGCTAGTGGTTGCGCTAATTTCTCGATCTTGGGCGACCTAAACCTCCACTTCGATAGGTTAGAGTCTCTGGCCATTAGTGGTTTTCTGGCTGACCTGGAGGCCCTGCAGCTGATCCAGCTTGTCTCCCAGCCTACACACGCGGCCGGCCACACTCTTGACCCGTTTTTTACGACTCTCTCGGATGTCCAGATTGTGGCGGTTGATCCTGTGATATGGTCTGACCACTATCTGGTGTCTGCTTGGCTTCCCCTCCCTGCTAATCCCACTATTCCACCTCCTTTGCGGATACCTCGGCGCCACTGGAACAAACTTAGGCTAGAGGACCTTCACCGCATTATGGGTGCTGAGCCTTTAGGTCCTCTGCTGAATGCTACCTCGGGCTATGACCGGTTCTGTAACTGGATTACCAGGGCGCTTGACGCCCTGGTACCTATCATCTCCAGTAAGTCCAGTCCCCGGCAGGCTAGCCCCTGGTATGACAGTGCGCTGCGTGCCATGAAGTCCTCCTGTAGACGGGCAGAAAGGGAGTGGCGTAAGACGTATGATGCTGATAAGAAATCCATCTACCTGGCCTCAGTTAAGCTCTACCATCGAGCTATATGTAGGGCCCGGGCGGCGTTTTACGCAGCCGAATTCCAAAATAGCCTCAATCCCACCAAAACCATCTTCAAAACCATAAAAGACCTGATGGCAAAGAGAGTTCCCCCGCAGTTGGACAGTCCCATCTCCCACTGCGAAGCCCTGGCCACTTTCTTTCTGGACAAAGTTAAGAAAATCTACCAGGCGTTTCCGAGCACACTGCCACCAGTGATTCCCTGGAGCGGCTCCAGCAGCTGTCCATCGCTGCACTCCCTTCCCACTCTTTCTAATGAGGAGTTTGCTAAGTGGGCCCTGCGAGTCAAGTCTGGCTCGCCTGCAGACCTGGTAAGATCTGCCCTTTTCAGGGATGCTGCTTTTCAGGGACGCACTATAGTGTGTTCTCTGATTAACCTCTCCCTGACTTCCGGCCTGTTCCCTGCCAAGTGGAAGCAAGCAGTGGTTTCCCCGATCCTAAAAAAACCATCTCTGGATCCGCTGAGACCAGAAAACTACCGCCCTATATCTTTGCTCCCTTGGCCGGCCAAGGTCATGGAGGCCCATGTAAATCTGGCCCTCACGGAGCATATGACCCAAGTTAATGTCCTGGATCCCACGCAGAATGGGTTTCGTGCTGGCCACCGCACTGAGACGGCCCTTCTGGCAATGGTTGAGCATTTGCGGATTGTGCTCGATGCAGGTCAAACGGCAGCGCTTATTTTATTAGACCTGAGCGCTGCCTTTGACACTGTTTCCCATCGCATCCTCCTACACCGCCTGCAGGACATTGGCATTTGTGGCTCTGCTCTGCAGTGGTTCCGCTCCTTCCTTAGTGATCGCTCCTTCTGCGTTGCCACCCCTCCTTTTCAGTCCAAGTACCATCCTTTGGACCTGGGGGTCCCTCAGGGCTCCTCGCTGAGTCCCACGCTTTTTAACCTGTACGTGCAGCGGCTGGCTGAGGTCGCCAGGCAATGGGGCCTAACCATGGTCTCCTACGCCGACGACACTCAGTTGGCGGTTACGATCAGCGGGGATGCCAAGCAGGATGCCCTCAGGTTCCGAAGTGGACTTAGAGAGGTGGCCAGCTGGATGAATAACAACTGTCTCCAGCTGAACGCGACAAAAACTGAGGTGATGATCGTTGGAAGGGATGCAGACCACTGGGGGGACGGATGGTGGCCTCCCGAGATGGGATCAGCGCCGGCCCCCGTCCTGGAACTCAGGAATCTGGGAGTATGGCTCGACCACACGTTAAGCTTTGTGACTCACACGAAGAGAGTGGCGGCCTGCTGTTTTGTAGTATTACGCGGGCTAAGACCCCTGCTCAGATTTTTTGATGCTCCGACTAGACAGCTGGTCATTCAAGCAATGATTATCTCTCGGCTGGACTACGCCAGTTCACTCCTTTTAGGAGCGAACCAAGCTGAGATCCTTCGTTTACAGCGAGTCCAAAACGCTGCGGCTAGGGCGGTGGTCGGTTTGCCCCGGACCTGCCCCACCTCTGATACTCTGCGGTCCCTGCACTGGCTCCCGATAAACAAGAGAATTCAATTCAAGGCTCTTTGCCTGGTTTTTAAAATTCTTCGAGAGTCGGCACCCGTGATACTTAACAAACTGCTCTCTCCCTACGTTCCTACCCGCTCACTCCGATCCCTTGGACAATCCTTGGTGGTTGTCCCTCGTTTTAGACTTAGCCGGATGGGGGGTCGCTCCTTCCGAGTGAAAGCTGCTACCCTCTGGAATGCGCTCCCCTTGGAAATCCGCCTCATGGATGATCTAATATCCTTTCGTAGGGCCCTGAAAACCTTCTTGTTTTAAATGTTCCCTGTTTTAAGTGTTCTGCTTTTTTGTTGCTGGATTTTGTGTTATGTTGTGTCTACCTTTCCCTGCGCCAGGACGCTCCTTCGCTGGAGCAGCTGTGCGCATTAAAAAAATAACATAACATAACATAACATTCCTGGGCTGCCTGTCAATCACTTTCACAGACTTCAAGCAACATCCTTTCTCAGGGCCGGACTATGAACGCAAACCAGCTTTTGCAATTCTGTCGAACCGCCCCCCCAGGTTATGGTACTGGTGGGAAATACAGCTGCGCTTTTGTTACAGGGGGGCAATTTTGCAGCACTAAACCGGCCCCCAGTAACAAAAAACGCCCTCCACCGATCCAAACCCAGCCCCCATCCTTCCAGACTACAGAGAAAATGCATGGTGCCCGCTAAGGCCAGTCCGGCCCTGTCCTTTCCCGACTTGTGTGCTACTTACAGTCTATGATGGATTGCAGGCTTGCGACTCGAGGTCACAGAGTCATGAGATTCTGTGAACTTGAGACATCGGAAGCTGAGATGGCACACTTGGCACTCTCAAGCCTACCATCCTGGACTGGAGCAGCACACCCTATTGTGGGCCGCTGTGCGTTTCCCAGAGCAGGAATTGCAGGTAAGTGGGCCAGGGGCATGGGGGCCTTCCTTTTGGCTGCCAGCATGAGGTTTGTTTGACTGTTTTTGGAACAATAAAGACAAACATGCAGCATGGCGCAGCAGAGCACACACCCAGAGCTCACATTTTTAAACGTGCTCCCTTTGTGTGCTTTTAACATGCAGGGGCGTTTCACTTTAGCCCATCAGTTTATATCACTATATTAAGAGGATTTTATTATCATCATTATTGATAATTTTATTTCAACCACAAAGGGCCATAAAAGTACATAGAAAAATACGAAGAAAACAATAAAATTCTTTCAGTAAATAGGTTAAGAAGACATTTCATATATATACACATAATTTACATTAAAAATGGTCATAGGTAAAAGATAAGAATCAAACTGACTGGATAGTTATCAAGTGATTCAAAAGTAACTATTAAAAAGCTTAAATCTGGGATTAAGTCATTATAAAAGTTCTGCGCTTCATCCACATGCTATTTAAAAAACGGGAGACAGCAAAAACAACCGGTGGGTGGGTGTCATATTTAAGTACTCTACGTGCGTGTTCACATTCACGAAACCCCAAATTCCTACAAATGGGTTTAATCCACCTCTTTCGAGACAACACATATCCTGGACAAAAGAAAAATACATGACTCTCGTTTTCTAGTGGATATTCACACACTAGGCACTCTGTACATTTGTTTACATCCCATTTGCATTCCAGTGACCTTAGTGGCAAACTACCCATTCTTAGTTGTAAATACAGCTTTCTGGCTTGGGCCGGACAGATCTTGTCAAGGAATTCCTCCTTCTTGTATACTGTTTTTACGTTGAGGAATTCGCTAGTCAGTCTCCCTACTGTCGTACTAGCATGCAGGACCAGCAAGTTATTGAACCTCAACCTTCTTACCAGATCAGATCTGGCTATAGTCGGAGAATTTGCCTCGGGAGATTCCCATAGTCCAGAAACACCAAGCTGTGCTCAGAGATCCTTGATGTGCGCTACCCAGGTAACTTTTTTTGACCTCAAAGTCACCCATACCTCCTTGAACTCTGCACGGTACGG
Source organism: Lissotriton vulgaris (assembly GCF_964263255.1). Classification (NCBI taxonomy): domain Eukaryota; kingdom Metazoa; phylum Chordata; class Amphibia; order Caudata; family Salamandridae; genus Lissotriton; species Lissotriton vulgaris. The sequence continues at coordinate 685,624,406 of NC_141697.1, forward strand.
AGTGAGTTCTGGGACAGACCAGAGTCTTCTCCAATAGGTTAAAGGTCTCAAGGCAACCTCCTCTTCCACTGGGAGCAGATCAAGATCAAATCTGAGTTGTACCAATGGGATACTAACGGGTAGGGCAAACAACTTTCTCATAAATGTGTGTTCAACCCTTACCAGACTTTTTGGTCTACAATGTCCCCATAATTCCTCCCCATATATTGCAGCTGCTCTATCTTGAACCCTGTATATCTCAATAATTGGGGCAACCGGCTTAAATGTGGATATTCTAAACTTTTTAGATAACCCACCAACAGTCTGCGTCAATTTCAATGAGGATTTAGTTTGTTGTGCATCCCAGCCCAGGTCTTCTTCAAGAGTTTTACCTAGATAATCAAACGTCTTAACTCTCTCAAGAGGTATGCCATTCACAGTAGCATTTGGTCGCATTTGCCTTGGTGGACCAAAAATCATAAATTTTGTTTTAGCCAAATTGATTTCTAGTCCACTTTGAACACAGAAATCAGCGAATCCATCAAGGATACGTTGGATGCCGGTAGCTGTTCGTGACAACAGTAGAGCGTCATCCGCAAACATTAGTGCAGGCACTCTTCCTGTAGCTAGTTTTGGGGCATCTGTATCCTTTATGGCTAGAAGATGTTTAACAAGCCCATTTATGTACAGGCAAATGAGAGTAGGAGCCAGCACGCACCCCTGGCGTACCCCCCTTTGCTCTGGGAAACGTGCTGACAATTCTCCCGTTTTTCCACATCTAACCTGGGCGAAATTTCATGAATTGAGCCAGATCAGTACTTGCAGCAGGTAATGGGGCATTCCAAGATCATGGAGGACTCTCCAAAGCCTGTTCCTAGGGACCAGATCAAACGCGGCCCGTAGGTCCACAAAGATGAGGTAGAGACTGCCACCCTCCACACTCACTGTTTTCCAGAACAAAACTTGTAACCGGAACATCTGGTCAATAGTGGAGATACCAAATCTAAAGCCAGCTTGTAAATTGCTTAAGATATGGTTTTCCTCTTCCCATTGCTGGATCCTGTCCAGGAGTATCCTCCTGAATACCTTCTGCGGGATGTCTATAAGGCTAATGGGCCTGTAGTTCGAGGGTTGCAAGGGACAACCTTTTTTAAAAATGGGGACTATCTCAGCCCCCCTCCAAGTCTCGGGCGGACCTGTACCCATTAATATTTTGTTGAACAGAACGCAGAAATAAGGGGCCCATATTTTAGGTTCGGACCGAAACAAATCAACAGGGATTTTGTCAAGCTCCGGTGCTTTATTGGGTGGTAACCTAGCAATGGCAGTCTCCACCTCCAGAATCGATATCTCCTGAGCCCCCTCCAATCAATACTCATGTAGGAGGCTCAGGGACTCCAACCCGGAGTCGCCAATGCTTGGTTGAGCATATAGGCTACCAAAGTGTGCTTCCCATAATGTTAGGGCTATATTAGGACTTACGGCGTTCCTCTCACCCCTGCCCTCAGTACTAACAATTTTATTATCAGTTTTAATAAATGCCTCTCACTTCAGTGATATAAACTGACTACTAAAGTGAAATGCTCAGGCATGTTAAAAGCATTCAAGAGCGCACTCTTAAATATGTGAGTTCAGGATGTGTGCATCCTGCACGTGCTCCAGTGTCTTGTAGGCTTTTAACGTGCAGGAGAGTTTCACTTAAGTACATCAGTTTATATCACTATATTGAGAGCCATTTATTAACACATTTAATGAATGCCTCTCACCATAGTGATATAAACTGAGTACTAAAGTGAAATGCTCACACGTTAAAACAATACAAAAGAGCACTCCTACGTATGTGAGTTCAGGATGTGTGTATCCAAAACTCACATATTTAAAGTGTTCTAGTCTCTTACATGCTTTTAACATACAGGAGCATTTCACTCTAGTACATCCATTTATATCTGTTAGAAATCGGGTCTCTATTTGGCTGTCTGTATGCACCCTGTCCAAGTAGGGTAAGGGAGTCACACAGTCAAGATAACCCTGCTCACACCCCTGGCAGCTTGGCACGAGCAGTCAAGCTCATCTCAGATGCAATGTCTGAAGCATTTGTACATACACACATAGTAACACAGTGAAAATGCTACAAAATGAGTCCACACCAGTTTAGAAAAATAACCAATATTTATGTGAATAAAACAGGACCAAAATGACAATAATCCAACATACACATGTAAAGATATCACTTTTCAAAAGTTATGTAAGTTCAGTCCATAGAAATCTATGGATGCAGTTGTTCTAGCATAAAGTACCTTTGATGCATCAAAATCAAAGACAGAAACAGGCGCAGGGGACTTAAGGTACCAGAAAAGCAAATCAAAGAGTCAGTTCCTTATTACCAGTGGAGGTGATGCGTCAGTTCCTTACTCCCAGGGAAGGTGATGCGTCAGTTACTTACTGCCAGGTGAGGTGATGCTTCGGTTCCTTACTGCTACCCAGGGGAGATGATGCGTCATTTGCTTACTGTCAGAGGAGGTGATGCGTCGGTCCCTTACTGGAAGGGTAGGTGATGCATTGATCTCTGGACACGCAACATCAGTTCCTTACTGCTCGGCTATGTCGATGAAGAGACGCCATCAAAGGAGGATGCATCAAAAATACAGAAGCACTGTAGCGGTGCGGCGGAGGCAAAGCAATAACTGCATCGAATTCACAGCCAATCCTTCAGCAGGGACTGCGTAAGAATTGGAGTGAGTGCCACGGACGCTGGTAACATGGTGCCTGGGACTCGGAATCTGGTGGTTTTCCAGCCACACTGTAAACACTGCATCAATTCTCCGGCCGCACCGCAGCGATGTGTCCATACTTCAGCCGCACGGCGGTGTTGCATCGAGAAAACGGACGTTGAGAGTCGATGCATGGATTTTCATCCTCAGATCATCAGATTCCACTTCCAAGGTCCCAGGAACTGGATTTGGAACCACTTAGCAAGTCAGGGCTCTGAGCAGAAGAGCCCAAGCTCTGGTAGGTGAAGTCTTTGATGGCCCGGAGACTTCTTAACAGGAGTCAAGCACACACAAGCCCTTGGAGAATGTTGGAAAGAATGATACGGAAAGCAAAGTCTAGTCCTTTCACTGCCCAAGACAGAAGCAGCAGTCCAACACAGCAAAACAAATAGCAAAGTGGCAGTCCCTCCTGACAGCTTCTCCAGCTCTTCCTCCTGGCAGAATGTCCTCAGTCCGGAAGTGTTCTTATTGAAAAGTGTCAGATGTCCAATGCTTATACCCATTTCTGCCTTTAAAGTAGGCAAACTTCAAAGAAAGGTCTTTGTCGTGCGCACTACCCTGCCTTTCCCTGATTTGGCTCCAGGCATATTGCAGGGGGGTGGAGACAGCTTTGTATGAGGACAGGCACAGCCCTATTTAGGTGTCAGTGACAACTTCCCCCTCCACTCTAGCTTAAGAAGTCCCATCAGCTTGGTGATGGCCCATCATATTATGCAAGGCACACCTCTAAGCATGGGCGGATTTTGCGGATCCACGATCTGTGGATTTTGCGGATTTGCGGATCGTGGATCCGCAAAATCGGCGGATTTTGCGGATTTGCGGATCCGCGGATTTGGGGCGGAGCTTCCATGTGAGTGCACATGCCTCTTGTGTGTTTAAAAGGTCTGAGAAAGATTAGTTCAGCAGATGAAGAGAAAGAAGCCCCTGGTCACAAGAACAGCACGGGTATTGTGCTCGTGAAAGTAAAGGATGCAAAGGCCTCTATCCAGCATCACAGCTGATGTTCCACGGTAGATTTGGGATGAAGGCACACCTGCCCAGCCTCGACGACGCTCACGATTGTTTTTGGGCTAATGAATGAGTCACTGAATTTGAGCTTCAACTAGTTCGAGCGACCATGTGTGTGTTACTATGCAATCGCCCCGAAGGGCGCAGGGGTCCCTGAGTGAGCTGTCCATCATAGTGGGTAAATGGCGGGAAGACGTTGCACACCGCGAGTGTGTGAGCGGGACCAAACGTGCGGGGCTTCAATGCGAGTTCACATGCCTCTTGTGTGTATAAAAGGTCAGAGAAAGATCAGTTCAGCAGATGAAGAGAAAGAAGCCCCTGGTCACAAGAACAGCACAGGTATTGCGCTAGTGAAAGTCAAGGATGCAAAGGCCTCTATCCAGCATCACAGCTGATGTTCCACGGTAGATTTGGGAAAGGAAATTTCACCAGCCTGGCCTGTTGTAACTATTTTACGATGGCGCCGGCAAGCTGCCAGCGCCATCCTAAAATAGTTACTAAATTAGCTTCAACAGGAAGCTCCAATAGATAAAATCGAGCACCTGCTTTATTTTATCTATTAGGCCTTCCTGTTGAAGCTAACTTAGTAACTATTTTAGGATGGCGCTGGCAGCTTGCCGGCGCCATCGTAAAATAGTTACAACAGGCCAGGCTTCAACTTTTGCCCCCGGATCCGCCGCTCGCGGATTTGCGAATTCTCGGTAAATTCGCGGATCGCGAATTTACCGAAAATTCGCAAAATCCGCGAGCGGAACGGATTTTGAGCTCATACTTACACACCTCATCTCCCTTTTTGTGACTTTCTAGAGTGAATGCACAAGAGCCCAACTGTCACTCTGAACCAGATATGTATTCTACAGACAGGCAGAGGCGGAGAATGGATAAGCAAGAAAATGTATCACTTTCTAAAAGAGGCATTTTCAAACACACAATTTAAAACCAACTTCACCAGAAGATGTCTTTTTTAAATTATGAGCTTACAGACCCCAAACTCCAAATCTCTATCAGCCCCAATAGGAAATTACACTTAAAAGATATTCCAAGGAAATCTCTGTGCTACCCTATGGGAGAGATAGTCCTTGCAATAGTGAAACACAGAATTAGCAGTATTTCACTATTAGGACATGTAAAACACACCAGCACATGTCCTATCTTTTAAATACACTGCACCCTGCCCATGGGGATACCTTGGGACTACCTTAAGGTTGACATACATGTAGTAAAAGGGAAGGTTTAGGTCTGGCAAGTGGGTGCACTTGCCAGGTCGAAATGGCAGTTTAAAACTGCACTCAGAAACACTGCAGTGGCAGGTCTGAGACATGTTTGCAGGGCTACTCATGAGGGTTGCACAATCAGTACTTCAGGCCCACTAGTAGCATTCGAATTACAGGCTCTGAGCACACCTGGTGCACTTTACTAGGGACTTACTGGTAAATCAAATATGCCAATTATGGCTAAACCAATCACTAATACAATACACAGGGAGGTCTTGCACTTTAGCATTGATTAGCAGTGGTAAAGTGGTGCCCAGAGTCCTAAAACCAGAAAAACAAAATGCATTACACAGTCAAAAACAGGAGGTCAGAACCAAAAAAGACAGGAGAAATCACACCAAAGTTGCCTGGTCTAACAATATAACTATACTGGCGGCCCTTCCCGACGTTGTCCGGGTATGAATTGCTGCAGAATCTCTAATAAAAGAGAGAGGGACCCCAAAACCAAAGGGAAGGGGTTCCGTGAACGACTATAAGTCAAAAAAGAGATTCCCTTTGGGCAAATGAACACAGAACAGCTAGTTCTTACGGACCAAACACATAAAAATACATCAATATATAACACATGAACACATAGGAAGCAATGTAAACAGAATTAAAACCAGGTGGAAACACTCAAGTAAAATTAATCTAAACAATTTATTAGTATACACTATATTTGTTAAAAAATGGGAAACATACAAAAACGGAAAACATATACAGTCAATTAATGAAACATTCCAGTAAACAAAGGAGGTACAGGTTGAGGACTAAATTCATACAATAATACTGAATTGTCCTCTCTTTCTTGACCATGTATTACTCCTTTATGCATCGACGCGTTTCGGTGGTGAGTACAGAGTTAAACCACCTTCATCAGGACAGTAGAGATAGTTGTTTCCCAAAAATTCTCGATAAAAATCAATAGGTTAGAATAAGGGGTATTCAGCCTCCTTTCACACTGGGAAGATATACGTCCTGCGAAATATCCTCCTATTTACAATGTTTAAAAAGGTCGTAGTTTTTTAATGGCGTAAACTTGACACGCGGTATGTGTGTCTCATATGTTGGGACTTCTTGTACGAGCGATATGGGCGAAAGCTTTAATGCAAATAAAAATCGGAGCCTTCAAAGGTCAGAGCCCGCCGAGATTCAGTCGTGCGTCTCCTATTGGCGATGCCGGATAAAGCGTCCCGCGTGTCTGTCACTACTAATCCTCTGCAACAGAGGATTAGTAGTGACAGACACGCGGGACGCTTTATCCGGCATCGCCAATAGGAGACACACGACTGAATCTCGGCTCCGATTTTTATTTGCATTAAAGCTTTCGCCCATATCGCTCGTACAAGAAGTCAGGAAATTAAAAATACGAAGACTGCCTTCTGTCGGGTTTATCTTATACTAATATTGTCCCAACATATGAGACACACATACCGCGTGTCAAGTTTACGCCATTAAAAAACTACGACCTTTTTAAACATTGTAAATAGGAGGATATTTCGCAGGACGTATATCTTCCCAGTGTGAAAGGAGGCTGAATACCCCTTATTCTAACCTATTGATTTTTATCGAGAATTTTTGGGAAACAACTATCTCTACTGTCCTGATGAAGGTGGTTTAACTCTGTACTCACCACCGAAACGCGTCGATGCATAAAGGAGTAATACATGGTCAAGAAAGAGAGGACAATTCAGTATTATTGTATGAATTTAGTCCTCAACCTGTACCTCCTTTGTTTACTGGAATGTTTCATTAATTGACTGTATATGTTTTCCGTTTTTGTATGTTTCCCATTTTTTAACAAATATAGTGTATACTAATAAATTGTTTAGATTAATTTTACTTGAGTGTTTCCACCTGGTTTTAATTCTGTTTACATTGCTTCCTATGTGTTCATGTGTTATATATTGATGTATTTTTATGTGTTTGGTCCGTAAGAACTAGCTGTTCTGTGTTCATTTGCCCAAAGGGAATCTCTTTTTTGACTTATGAATTGCTGCAGGCCAGTAGTATATTGTTTTGTAGGATTTCGTTTTGATAGCATTTCTTATCTGTGACAGACGTGTGAAACGCTCCGATTCACAGTGCACTGCTAATGCACTTAAGAGTGCGCGTTCAGTAGCGTGTGAACTCGAGTTTCCCTACTTTATTTTTCCTTGCAATATTATATAGCACGAAATCGACAACATGGCATGAGCACAATTTACATTACAGTAGAACACATTCATTTGTGGTAGGCACGGGGATACAAAGCGATTTGCCTGGAATCACAGGATGTTGAGCTGATGCCGAGATTCGAACGTAGCTCCCCAGCTCTAAAGTTCGCAGTTCTAGAACTTGTGGCGGGAGGTGTGTCTAAAAGTGTATGTCGGTGCTGACCATCAATAAGAGAGACCTGTGCATTTTTCAAATGGGTGGTGAAAAAATATGAGTATGTTGCTGGAGATGTGGGCCGCCGTGCCAGCAATGTACTTACCAGGGGAGGGTACACACCCATTATTCCGCAACTTTCTTTCCGCATACCATCACTCCGCATACTTTCATTACGAAAGTACCATGACTCCGCACTGCCATTATAACGCATGGCATTACATTTTATATGCTTTTACCACGCATACATTTACAATGAAATTCGTAGTAAATGCATGAATGGTAAAAGCATGTTTTTTTTAATGTTTGGATAAGGTAAGTATGGGTATAGGGGTATATGTTTTGGGATACTGAGGTATAGGTTTTGGGGAGTTTGGGTATTTTAAGGGTTCAGATATAGTTTTGGGTTATGGGGTAGAGGGGTAATTTTAGGGTTTAGGGATAGGTATGGGTTTTGGGTACAGGGGTATTTTTAGGGTTCAGGGCTAGGTTTGGGTTTTGGGGTATAGGGGTATTTTTAGGGTTCATGGCTAGGTTTGGGTTTTGGGGTACTGGGGTATTTTAGGGTTCAGGGGTAGGTTTGGGTTTTGGGGTACAGGGGTATTTTTAGGGTTCAGGGGTAGGTTTGGGTTTTGAGGTACAGAGGTATTTATAGGGTTCAGGGCTAGGTTTGGGTTTTGGGGTACAGGGGTATTTTTAGGGTTCAGGGGTAGGTTTGGGTTTTGAGGTACAGAGGTATTTATAGGGTTCAGGGCTAGGTTTGGGTTTTGGGGTGCAAGGGTATTTTTAGGGTTCAGGGCTAGGTTTGGTTTTGGGGTACAGGGGTATTTTAGGGTTCAGGGGTATGTTTGGGTTTTGGGGTACATGGTTATTTTTAGGGTTCAGGGCTAGGTTTGGGTTTTGGGGTACAGAGGTATTTTTAGGGTTCAGGGGTAGGTTTGGTTTTTGGGGTACATGGGTATTTTAAGGGTTCATGGCTAGGTTTGAGTTTTGGGGTAGAGGGGTATTTTAGGGTTCAGGGGTAGGTTTGGGTTTTGGGGTACAGTGGTATTTTTAGGGTTCAGGGCTAGGTTTGGGTTTTGGGGTACAGGGGTATTTTTAGGGTTCAGGGGTAGGTTTGGGTTTTGAGGTACAGGGGTATTTATAGGGTTCAGGGATAGGTTTGGGTTTTGGGGTACAGGGTATATTTATAGGGTTAAGATGGGTAGGTGTTTAAGGGTGTTGGGGTATTTTTCAAGGAGTTAGGGTGTGTTATGATTATGGGGTGCAGGGGTATTTAAAGGGAGCAGGGTGGGATTAGCACACAATATGAGACATGGCATGAAGGGCGGAATGTACCACACGCCCCAGCGTTTGTCACGCCCCCAGCAAACGCCCACAGCACAACGCAGACACGTCCACAAGGGACTACTTTGCTGGCACGGTTCTTTAACCTTTTAAATGTATATGGTGGGCGTCTGCATAGCATATGTCCTTCTGCTGCAACTGCCCTTTCCAACGCTGTATTGAGTGTTGTGATTCGTGCTGTGGTTCCCGAGATAACCCGCCTAAAAGGTTTGGGCTCTCTCTTTATTATATTAGTATGGATTGAGAGGCATTTATTACCAGTTTTAATAAATGTCACTCACTATTGTGATATAAACTGAGTAGTAAAGTTAAACCATCCTTCATGTTAAAAGCATACAAGGGAGCACTCTTAAATATGTGATTTCAGAATGTTTGCATCCTGAACCCACATATTTTAAAGTGCTCTAGTCTCTTGCATGCTTTTAACATGCAGGATAGTTTAACTTTATTTTAACAGTTTATATCATTATTTTGAGAGGCATTTATCAGTTTTAATATGTGCCTCTCAATATAGTGATATAAACTGAGTACTAAAGTAAAATGCTCCCGCATGTTAAACGCATTCAAGACCAACCAAAGAGCTAGAACATAGAGGGCAGTGAGCTGCATTGAGAGGATCGGGATGCGCTATCCTTTTATAAATTGTGTTGGCAGGCTTGGAGGAGTAGACATTTGCTAAACGACCACTACCTTCCTCACCCATGTTTTCTTAAATTGAAAGCTTTTCTTTTCTAAAGCAGCACTAATTTCTTTAAGGTGTAGTTTAATTTATCTTAGGTGTTAGTAATTTGTTTTTAGAAAATGTATCAGTTAACATTTATTAGTAGTAGGTTAGTGAGTGTTCATTATTTTAGGAATATTTAGTCATTAATCTGTATATTGGGTTTAACAAGGAAATCAGGAAATGTAGTCAGAGCATTATTTGTAAAGTACATTTTTAGTATTTTGTTAATTACTTTTCGTGCTTTGAAGGGTATCAATGGATGTGATATGTAACCTTATTTTGGATATTTTTTTGAAGAATTCATATTTACATTGTTTGGGGGAACTATCATAAGTTTACCTGCTGTGGATAAGGATTTTCCTATTCGGATAGTCTACAGCTACAGAACTGTGAGTATTTTTATTTTTTCATTTTCTTGATAATATGTTTGATGTGGTTCTTTAAAGATGTATCATTAGTAATGTTTTAATATTGTATGTTTAAGGGTGTAGGATTTACACGCGTTTATAATATTTGTATGAATTCTGTTTGGTACTTTTTTAAACATTAAACAAAAATTATTTATATTTTTTAACTATTTAAAAAAATTAATTTAATGTTCTTTTCTATATGGTTTTATTTTAAGTCCCTACCTCCATTGATTCCTTTTGGAGGGTGTTGCAGTTCTAGTGGTTGACTGTGTGTGGGGCTGTAGTTCCTCCAGCTCTGAACTAGAGTATTGTTTATGAACTTTTTAGCTGTTGTAGATTTCGAAGTGCAGTTAATGAATAGAAATAGGCCTAATCTTTTGTTTGGGGGTGTCTCTCCTTCCATAAAGCCCTCATTAACCCTCCCTTAACTCCTCCTTACTCCCCCCTTAAACCTACCTATTTTGTAATTAGTACACCAGAATTTTAAACTACTCCCCCTGGTTCCTTCAACATGTACTACTAAGGGCCCGATTCTGGTGCGGTTAGGAAATCTTCCAGATCGAATCAGTTTGGAAATGGTTTCCGACCGACTCGAATCGACTGAGTATGATGCATCCGGATGCTTCCAGATACAATTTAGTTGGACTCCCATTGATTTCTATTGGAGCCTATGTTCCTAACCGCATCATAATCTGACCCTCGGTTGGGAAGACACGTCCCCAATCCAATTTCGAAGGAGCAAATACCAGTAGGAGGCCTTCCTAACCGCATCGTAATCGGGCCATAGATGGGAATGCTTCCCTAATCTCATCGGAATTGGGCCCTAAGTAGTAAACTTACATATATGAATATCTCCCCATAGAAAATATAGTATAGGTGGAGGTAGGAACGTACTCTCGTAGGTTTGTGAATAGAATTCTGTAGTACTTTAGTAATACTATTGTAGTAAACTAAACTATAAAATGCAGTTTGTGAATGGTCCCTTACGTGCAGATTTTTCGTAAGGAATGCAAAATGGCTTGATTAAAATGAAAGTAGTAGCCTTGAATTTGAGTTGGGTGGAAGGTTATGATAACATTGTTTCAAAATCCACTAACATTTTGACAGGTGAATAGTTATAGTTTTTTATGTAGTATTATGATAAATTCTTTGTAGGTTGAACTTGTGTGTTGAGCAAAAGGGAATAGGCTAAGGGAATATTGTCTTGTATAGTGTATGTTTGAACAAAGTTAGGTTATGACTTAAATGCTCTGGCTATTATTCAAATCAATGATAGATTTAATGATACTTTTTATAAATTATGAATTTTTCTTCACTGTCTCTTACAGCACATGGGGATATCTATTTCTTCAAAGGTTTTGGGTGCTGGTGTGGCATGATTTTTTCTGCTCTTTTTTTCAGTTTATGGTTCATGTATTGTTTTGTCGTAGTAGCATTTGACTAGCTACTTGAGATGGGATTTAGAGTGCATAGACCTTTATTATTTTGCTTGTAAAAGCTCTACAACTTGATGCCACACATGTCGGGTTAAGTACTGTTCCTCCTATTTCTGTTTCAGCCATTGAGGTCAGATAGTTGTGCTCTTTGGTGTTTTCTATGGTTTGAATAATTGTAGTGGTTATCTCACAAAAAACATTGGAGTAGTATTGCGGTTCCAATGTGTGTGTGTGTGTGAGTTCATTGCAGTATTTTCTTCTCAGTGGTTTGCCTTTTTGAGATTGGTATGTAGTATTGATTTAAATAAAATACATTTATCTTTGCAGGTTTAATTTTTTGTGTAGTGTTACATTTTTCTTTTTTACTTAAATAAATAATTTTCAGTTACTGGTTGTTTGTCTTCTAGGCCCTTGAAACTTTACATGTTCAACATGTTTTATAAATTTTTATACACAGGTTTGTATATAACTGTTTGCGTGATCAAAAGATTTTCAATGAATGTGCCTGTTGTAGAACTATAAAAATAAAATATTTAATTTGTCAAAATAATTTAACATTAAATGTAAGGAATATGATAGTTTTTTTGTCATTTAAAAATAAGTATGCACTAACTTCAAGTTTGGTTTGCCACTGCTTTTGTCATTCAGAGTAAAGTTTTCCTCTCCCCTCAGGCAAGGTCTTTGGCATCAGTTATATTCATATCCCTCAATTATTAATCGTAATAATAAGTAATAAGTATTCTTTATTTAGCATAGTTACTTAAAACCATTTAGCATCAATTATTAATCGTGATTATCTATTTGTTAGCTTTTCTAATTTTAAATGTGATTGGTGTGTCATACTTTTTTCCCCCATGTGTCATTAGGGGAAGAATACTTTTTTAAATATTATGTGTTTGTATGTTTTTGTAAGTTTGTTATATAACATTATGGCCCTAATTGCGATGGCAGTTGGACGAGCGGCTGATCGCCATCTTGGGATGGAGCCTGTTCGACATGTAGTCGGCCGCTCCACCTGCCTTATTTCGATACGACTGCCATGAAGGTGGTCAGAAACATGTCCTTTACAATTACTACTTGTGCTGTGAGTTGGTAAAGGGCTACAGCAGAAGCATGTTTTGAAACATCCACGCACCGTGTGCCAGTGGTGCATCGATGTGTGGGGGGTACTGCATGTGCCACCCTGGCCCCATAGCAGAGGCCCATGGGGGGCCTGCTGGGGTCCCCAAAATCCCATTCCATCTGCCTTTACATAGTGGCTCAACCCCCTTGAAAAGGCAGAGGGAAAAGGTTTATCGTAATCCCTAGGGCGGTGCCTCCGCAGTTTCTGCCCCCATTGTAGGGATTACGCTCCAACTGACGCTCTGACCGATGCTCCGATGGGCTTCTTGAGCCTGTCAAAGCCGCCGGTCAGTCCCTCCGCCCGCTATCCTCTGACTGACCACATCATTATGCGGCCTTCAGCCCACTGACTCAGATGTCAGAAGGACTGCCACGGCCTGTCGTGGCGAAACCGCCCGACATCATAATCAGACTTTTTATATTTTTTGGTTTATGTATGCATGCTTTATCATATGTTTTATTGACATTTTTCTTGTCAATGTATAAGACTCTGATATCTTGCAACATTCTATTGTGTTGCTGAAAAACAGTTCTTTTTGTTCATTCAATATTGCGGTGTTTACAATGTTTTGGTTGATAGTATTGTTGTCCATGTTATGGCAATTGACATACGGTGTATTAAAAGTTAATAATATTGTATTCAATGTTTAGGCAACAAAATATGTGTATCACAATCTTTGTTTAGCACAATACTTCTGCCAGTGGCTATACATACACTTACAACTAATTTCTCTGAGTAATGAGGCCCAAGGTAACCATACGGGTGACATGTAGTGGTGGGGATCTGGAGGATTTCATAAGTATGATTTGCTCTCTGAAATATTTTCTGAGTTATGAAATGATTCATGTTAAGACTTTCATGATTAGATTGTTTCAATAACAAATTTGGCGAGCAGCAGGTTTAAAGGACAATGATAGGTCAAGCAGAACAAAGAGATATGGCTCACAGGTTGATAAGTTTCATCTGTAAGGTGACCAGCACTTTGGTAAAGTATGAGCAAAACCTAGATAGGCGGAGCTAAATGAGACTATTAAAATTGTGGTCTTGGAGCTGGCTACCTACTAGTCTCTTAGGAATCAAGTCCAGGAATGGAAGACATGTAATTGGGGGGGGGGGGGGGGGGGGTAAATAAAAAAGAAAGGATATAGGGGAGAAAGTTTGGTTTTTTGAAAAGTTGTTGAGCTGATTCGTATTCAGAAAGGAGGAGATGATTCCATAGAGAATAGGTGATGACGTCCAAGACTGGTTTAAGAGTCTCAGAAGGTACACTTTAATGATTGGTGTTCAAAGAAGAAGGTTTTAGAAGCATTGTGGGAGAGCATGGATTGCGCTACCATTGGTTTAAAGGAGTGACAGAGTGGGGTCCGTCCGGGGGTATGAGCTGTTTTCCAGCATAAATAGTGGAGTTGACAATGTTGAGTTTGATTGTGTTCTGTATAGTAGTTAATCTTGGCAGTGGCAGTAACCTTTAATAAACACTATCACCCTACCCCACAGCTAGTACTTTAAGGAGCATGCAATGAAAACATTTATAAATCTCAAGAATTCTTACTGGATTTTGGAACTGCACATTACCTATAAAGCTGGAACCTTGCTTGAAGATGTTCTATATGTACCCAGACCTTAATTACCTGCTAGCTTACCTACGAATCAGAATGAGCCTACAACCAAGGAGCTGCCTAAAGACTTTTAAATAGACTGCCAGGTAGAAATCTGGTGTGGCTGACTAGACCTCAGGTGCAAAGAGCAGCCCATAGAAGAGGCCCTGCCTTGCAGGCATATTTACCCTTTACCAATCAATTTTTTCACTCCCCAATGCATTCTCACTGTAAAGCAGCATATTCTTACAACTCCACATAGCACTGAGCTGAAGTAGGAACCTTTCCTTCTAGTCAGGATAAGGGGATTACAATTATAAAATAACACATGCTCACCACCATGGTAGTTTGCCCCAGCAGTCAGGGTTATCTCAGAGGCAATGTGTAAAGAATTTGCACATAACACACAGTAACAGAGTGAAAACACTAAGAAAAGGACACTACACCAGTTTTAGAAAAATAGCCAATATTTATCTGTGTAAAAGAAGACCAATATGATAGAAATCAAACATACAAAGTATGAAGATTGCAAGGATAACCTTGAAATACAGTTCCTGTAAATCGATACCCCCGCCCGGGCTTATCATGGCGTTGTGAACAAACAAATCCAACCGTTCAGGCCAACCACAGCATCATGAGCCTGCTACTGTGTCGGCAAGACCTGCAAACAGTACCTTGGAAACGCAGGGCATCGTGGACCTTGCGATGAGCTCCGAAGAAGTGGCATTGTCGGCTACGGAGGTCGGTACAGGAGTCGTCGGGACCTTGGGGTTTTACATGTTGCAAATCAAACTCTCTGAGGTTGAAGTCAGGAGCGCCAGCATTGGGCTGTGGTGTGAAGTAGGGTGGTGCAGGATGTGGTGCTCTCAGGGCGCAGGCAGCGGCTCAGTGAAGGCATCTTGTGGCATTGGTGAGACCACGGCTGCTGAGGTGTGAAGTGGGGTGATGCTCGTTGCTGTGCTGGCAGGTCATGATGCAAGCATGGTCGACCTTGTTGATGAAGTGCTGTCGGCGGTAGACTATCTGGAGTCAATGGCACTGGCATTGATAGGCTAAGGCTGCGGTATGGGACGGTGCGATGCATTGAGTAACTTATGAGTGGTGCCCTCAGGCCACGGTGCTGGCAGCGGCATTGATGTTGGCTTGGAGCATTGTTGTTGATGGTACCAGGTCAGCGATGTGAAAAGAGGCTGTGCGAAGTGCAGTGCCCTCAGGTCACGGTGCAAGCAGCCGCTCAATGGCGGCGGCTTTCGGCATTGGCTGTGAGACCAGGGTTGGGGTGTGAAGCGGGGCAATGCTTTCTGCAGTGCCAACAGGTCACAGAGCTGGCAGGGGCATAGTTCACAGCGTCAGGTTGCTTTTCCTTCTGTTGCAGCACAAAATACACAGTTTCCAGTGCTGGTATCAGATGAAATTGAAGTTTTTGCTTTTCCTGAGACTTCTTGAAAACGTTTTTTTTAATTCAGTACTTGTGTAGCGCACGAATCACCCCCGAAGGGGTATCTCAGCGCTGGGGGCCATTGGGAAGATTAAGCGAGCTATTGCCCAGAGTCGCATGGCGCTGAGCAGACCCCTGCTGCCGGAGCCAGGAATCGAACCGTGATCCCCAGTGTCCAGCGTCCAGCGTCAGTCGCTCTGGCCGCGGCGCCACACCTCTTCCCTTGAACAGGGGACAAACTCTACCTCAAGCCCTAGGAAAAACTTTTGAAAATAAATTGGAGAAAATTCAGTACAGTCCTTTCACTGCCAAAGACAGAAGCAGCCTCTGCAGGCCAACACCGCAAAGTGCACAGAACAGTCAGAATTTCTCCTCACAGCTTCTCCAACTGTTCTTCCTGGCAAGTTCCTTTGTCCAAATGAGTTCTAAAGTTCTGGGGTCGGGACCCCAATATTTATACTACTTTTCCCTTTTAAGTTTTAGGCAGAAAGTCTCAAAGTTCAGTAAAAACCAGTCTGACCTCCCTTTTCCAGCTTCACTACATGAGGTAGAGACAGCATTGGGTAGAGCAGACACAGCCTATTCAGGTGCTAGTGAAAACTCCTCCCACCACTCTAAATGCAGAAGGGTTGATTCAGCCTGACTATGAGTCACCCAGGAAAGGCAGGACACACCTTAATTCCCCCTTGTAACTGTCTAGTGTGAATGCACATCACCAACTCCTGTCACTCAAAAACTAGACGGCGAATACACAAACAGGCAGAGGCACACAGGATAGCAAAGTAAGAAAATTACCACTTTCTATAAACACCATTTTGAAACACACAATTAAAAACCACCTTTACTAAAAGATGTGTTATTAAATTGAGTTCAGAGAGCCTACACCTCATCTCCATCTTGTTCCAATGGAAAGTTACACTTGTAAGATGTTACAAGGCAGCTCCCATGTTAACCTGTGGGACAAACCGCCTTTTAATAGTAAATTATGAAATCCACAGTATTTCACTATCGGGACATGTAAAACACACTACATCATGTCCTATCTTTCACAAACACAGCACCCTGCCCAGGGGCTACCTTGGGCCCACCTGAGGGCTGACTTACATGTAAGAAAAGGGAAGATTAGGGCCTGGCATGTGAAAGTGAGTAAAAACTGCAGGCGACACTGCAGTAGCGGGTCTGGTACACCTTTGAAAGGCTACTTCTGTGGGTGGCACAACAGTGCTGCAGGCCCACTAGTAGCATTTGATTTACAGGCACAGTGCACGGTACGAGGGACTTACTATTAAATCAAATATACCAATCATGGAAAACCAATCCTAACATAATTTACAGGAGGAGCACTTGCACTTTAGTACTGAATAGCAGTGAAAAGGTGCGCAGAGACACTAAACCAGAAGAAACAAAGTCAATATTAGGAGGCCCAAAAGCAACACGTCAGGGGATAAACCTGCAAAAATGCCATGTCCAACTTACCGGAATTGTAGAAACCTGGAGCGAAAGAAAAGATGTATTGTGACCAGTATATATAGTCCTTAAAAGTTTTAGGGCATCAATATCCTTTACAAGGTGACAGATATCCAGAGCCCCTGAAAATACTGATGACAACTCATAGATTTTGAGACTTGAGTTTAAAATAGACTGGCATTACTAGAATAAGACCTTGCGGTATGAGGATGCTAATTATAGGAACATCATATAAAGTATAGGAACATCATATAAACATAAATGTGGCCGTTCCTTTGTTAGATACAGTTCAATTTTTCCCCTCTTAGCCCTAAATACAATCAAATACACAGGAAGATACCAATGTTTGGTCAAATGTTGAAGATGGGATCAGAGCTGAATGGAGGATCTTGGGTGCCATCAGACACCAGAAAAACTATGCCTGAAAACAAACAAAAAATCAGTGTAACAACAAGATTTGTTTTTGTTGCATAAACTCTCTTATTTTGGTAGTACTCCCCACTATGACAACAATATTTAAACTGTTTCTTACGAAATCACATCAGACTTTCATATAGCCAATAGGTTGTTTTGCAAGACTGTGTGTCCTCTCTTGATACTTTGTGTCTTCATAGTGAGATTATTTTCTAGAATACCAAATAGATATCCATGCTTATCACATCTACTCTCTGGCGACGAGGGTGGGAACAAGCCTTCCTCATACACAGCACAATGGATAAGAGTTGCTTAGTGAAGTAAATGCTGTAAGCCAAGATTAAAGTGGAGAACTTTAATTAAGAAAAATCACATTTCACCTTTAATGAAGACATTATTAAACAACTTCCACTAGAATGCATGAACAACAAATGTTTCCATATCATAAAAAGGAATGTACACATTACATGAGCACAGTAGGCAGCCTATACCATTGTCATACTAGAGAAAAAGAGAGTTACTTTATAGGATTGTTATACAATCACCAAAGTTTTGTTCACCTGCTTGGTCTAAGAAAAAGCCTTCCCAGTACATTGCAAGATCAGGAATCCATAAAAATGAGTTCAGAATCAGACACCTTTGTTACTTTATATAACTTGTCCATGCTCAAGAATAAATGCGGATGTAAGAGAATTTTAATTTAATGTATTTATTTTGAAAGTTTTATATAGCGCGAACATGACCACCGAGGGTATCAGAGCGCTTTACAGATTATGCGTCAAAGGGTATAATACAGAT
This sequence comes from Lissotriton vulgaris, assembly GCF_964263255.1. Taxonomy (NCBI): domain Eukaryota; kingdom Metazoa; phylum Chordata; class Amphibia; order Caudata; family Salamandridae; genus Lissotriton; species Lissotriton vulgaris. Next base: position 685,642,542 of record NC_141697.1, read on the forward strand.
TATGCATCACAAGGGTAAAGGCATACAAAACAGAATAAACAAAGCGACAAAATCAAAGTCTAAAAGTGTCCAACATTCTCGTGGAGGGAAACATAAACACACCAACAGGCAAAATCACAGTCTAGAATTGTCTGTCCTAATCATAAACCAGGTGGCTAGGCCAGAGTCAACGGGTGTGGACCCAGAATCCGATGAAGGTGCCAGGCTAAGGCAGAAATGTCTTCATCAGGAGCCCTTTAATAATAGAAGGGTTCACCCTGACTTCGGGGGAAAGGGAGTTCCAGATCCTCTGAGCCATCCCTGAGAATGCTCGGTTATTGGTCTTTTTTGCTTGAATTTTTGAGGTTTAGGCAAAAGGGTGCTGGAGCTTCTGGAGGCTTGAGAACCACAAGAGAGTTCCAGTTCCTGCGCTAGGTACAGCGGGGTCTTGAAGTGGATGGCTTTGTGAGCCATGCATGAAATTTTTAACTGTATCCAAGCTTCATATGGAAGCCTTTGTAAGTAATTCTTTATTGTTTGATTAATTAAAATCTTACAATATTTCCATTACAAAAACATTTTCAATTTATACCGTACAATACAATACAATAAAAAAGAAGGCATTTCTTTTATCCTTAAAATTGAGATGATTGGACTTAAATAAAAATATAATAAAATTTTTAAAAATGATCTACTTATTTGTTTATGATTTCATAAAAGCTTTTTTCCTCATCTACTTTTCTAATTCGGTAGTTATCATTTTTAAAAATTTTACAAAGGCAACGTTCATAACTATATCATTTGGATCAAGGCAAATTTTCAATGCCTGCCTGCATGTTCTTGTGGCCCGAAGATTAAAATGAGGTTTAAGTAATGCACATCTTTCCCTGCTAAGGCCAGGACAGATACATAGGAGATGGACAATATTTTCTTCTCCACCTTTGCAAAGTCTACACAATAAACTGGAGTTAGTTTTTTTCCATGGCAGAGCGTGACTAAGGCCTGGCAGAATTCCAAATCTTGCATTTATGAAACATTGTTTACTTTTTTCAGACCACGGTATCTCCAAGTATTCTTGCACTTTCTTTTTTTCATATATATTTATTACTGTCCACGCGTGCTTTCTTTTGGCCAGCACGTTTTTATCATGTAATAGTGATAAGCAACTGGTTGTTCGATTCACTATTTTTTTAAACGATCCATTGTTTATTGTATTGTTCCATATAGGCATCAGTGAAAACTCCTCTAGTGCATCATGAAGATATCTCCCAGCAAGTGATTTTTTATTATTATTTACTTCTTGCCAGAGTATTTGTGAAATTTGATTATCATGGTCATTCTTAAACCGATACCACATTTTAATAAACTGACCTTTTCCTGCTAACTTTTGATTGGTCAAACCGAATTCCAGTCTTATTTGTGCTGGTGAAGCGTTCTTTGGCAGGTGGAAGAGAGATCTATATACTTTAGAAAGTGCCTTATTAATTGGTGCCGCATCCTTACCCATTAATGCCTCACTTCCATATGTAATAGTTGGGAGCAATTTAGCACCTATGATTTTCAATAGTGGGCCATAAGTTAAACTTCCAAGGGATTTTGTGCTATCTTGAATGCTGCTGTTAATGAGTTGGCTTTCCTTTGGATGTCCTGTTTCTGTAGGAGATAATTTCCCTTCTGGTCAAACAGTACCCCCAGGTATTTGTACACCTCTATTTGTTCAAGTTGATTATTTCCCATGTACCATTTGTTTTTTTGTCTCATATTTTTGTTCCTAGATACCACCATGATTTTTGTTTTGGTTTCGTTAATAACCATTCCATTTTCGTTTGCATACAAGAGTATACTGTTGATTAAGCGCTGGAGACCTATTTTAGTGTGGCTTAATAGGATCGCATCATCCGCATACATCAAGTTGGATATCAATTTTCCCCCCAACTTAGGGGGATGTGCATTAAGGTCGTTCAGGTTGACCGATAGGTCTCCTAGAAATAGATTAAAGAGGAGGGGGGCCAGAACACATCCCTGTTTCAGCCCTTCCAATGCAGGAATTTCCTTTGATAATGTCTGACCATCTCCCATCCTTACTCTCACCCAGGTTTTGTTGTGCAGCAACTGTATAAGTTTTAATAGCGCGGCCGGGATGCCTTTTTCCAAACGTTTTTTCCACAATAAATTTCTTTGCACACAGTCAAAAGCAGACTTAAAGTCAACAAAGCACAGATATAAGGGCAATTTTATTCTCAGTGATTTTTCAATTGTTAGCGATAATGCCATGATGTTTGTCATTGTTCCAAGCCCTTTAATGAATCCAGTTTGATTCATTGGTAAAATATTGTTTTCTGTTACCCATTCATTTAGTTTGTTTAAGAGCACTCCAGCAAACAGTTTAGCATCTGTGTCTTGTAAGGTAATAAGTCTGTAGTTCTCTGCGAGAGACCAATTACCTTTCTTATATATAGGAGAGATTAAAGTTAAAGATCCTCGCCACGAATCAGGGATTTTTCCCGTCTCTATCACTTCATTGAATACCTTTACTAGGTACGTCGACCAAAAATCAGGATTCTCTTTATATAGGGCAAATGGAATCCCGTTCGGTTCAGGCGCCCCATCTTTCTGCTTCTTAATCAATCTTATCAAATGCATTTTAGTCATTCCAAATTGTTCTTGCATCTCATCACTGGCTGTAAAGCTGTTTTGCATACTCACAGCGATTTTTACTGCACCATTGTTGTTTAGATGTTTTTCAAGGAAAGTTGCCCATTCTTGTTCGGTTATTGATGACGAGACTACCAATTTGCTTGGCCGTACTAATCTGTTTATAATTTTCCAGAATTCTCTCGAATTAGCCTGTTTACTTGCATGTAATAGTTTGGACCATAATTCCTGTTTTGCTTGATATTTCTCATTCCATATAAGTTTCTTGAGGTGATGGTTCAGAATTTTTAAGTTAGTCAGGGTCTCCTCACTAGTCATTTTGGAATTTTGTTGTCTTCTTATCCTATTCCGTGCTCTTTTTAACTTTGTTATTGTATATGGGAGATTCATGTGTGAGTCTTTTTCCTCTGCTTCCTTATTCAACCTCATATTGCTTGGGTTACTCCGGGATTGGGGTTTCACTAATTTTCTAGTAAATTCCACCCATTGATCAACGGCTGACTCATTCCTATTTTCAGTGAAGCAACTCTTTATAATATTTTCAACTTTTTCATTCATGCTGTCCTTATTGAAATTGGTCCAAATTAATTTTTTATAATTTATCGTTCCAGTAAGACCTGGCATACTATGATATTGTTGATTCATATTGTTTGTAATATTGGTGGTTATTATCTGCTGGCAATGGTCACTGTCTTCGACTTTAACCAACCTATAAGAGATTATGTTCTGAAATATATTCAGTGAGACCATTGTATAATCAATCCTGGAGCTTGCATTTTGGGCTATATATGTATTTGCAGGCGGACTATCATCTTTAACTCGCAAACCCAGCGCTTCCATATCCTTAACGAATTTTGTCCCTATATGATTTCGCCCCTTAATGCTCGAAACGCCATGCTGCTCTTGCTGCGGTATTAACCATTGTTGGTCCTGGGATTGTGTTACATCATCCCTTATAAATGGTGTTAATAGGTTCAGATTAAAATCCCCAGTCATCACATAGTCTACTAATGGGTTATTTAACATTTGTTCCAACAGTATAGTATTAATGGTAGCACATATATCCATTCTGCTCGCTTTTGTTGGTTGGATGTATACATTGATCAGAATTATTGACCTATTATTTTGCTCAGTATTTTTGTATTTCATTTTTACTATGAGAATGTTTTTACTATTAGTTGCAATTTTTTCATGTTCTGCTTGCAAGCTGCAGGAGACAAAGGTTGCTAGCCCCCCACTTGCTCGACCGTGTCTGTGATTTTTTATTGCATTTTCATAGTAGCCTACATATCCATTCAGTGCAAACGGGTGGAGTTCCCAGGTTTCTTGTAAAAGTAAGATTTGACATGTTGTGGGTATACATCTTATTTGCGAGTTAGAGAGTTTGGACCCTACTCCATTTATGTTCCACGAACACATTCCCAACTTAGCTGTTTTTGATTCGAAAATTGGTTTTTTAATCCTTCATTGTTCATCCTTGTTATGCAGGGCTTGCACAATCCATTTTTCATTTATTCCTGATGTAATATCTTTCATGGAAGGTGGCGATGCCACTCCTGATGAACTAATGGATCTACCCCGAGCATTCCTAAGTACAGTTCCTTTTTGTTTGGTATTTTGCTCTGTTTGGACCAAGTTTGCCTCTTTGATGAACGGAATTGGATACACTTTCGGGGCCTGCTTTGTAATAACTATTCCCCAGGCCTTAAATGTTGGAATTTCTTTTAGTATTTGATCTGCTATTGTCATCGAATTAACCGTGACCAGTGTATTTTCTTTGGAACTGTTCTTATCAGCAATAAATTCAATGGAGTTAATGTCATCATTCTTGATATTTTTTAATGCTGGGATTGATTTGAATAATCTGAGAATATTCCCTCTATTTAGTGTATCGCATCTACCTCTGGATTCATATTCAGGGTTAAATATCAGTTGAATTTTCTCCGCTACCACTTGATTTTCTTTACGTGGTGAATCCTTTGATTGGTTTGTTTTATATCTAATTGTTTTTTCTCCTTCTCGTTTTTCAATTACTAATTGATCCCAAAACGGAGATTTAATTTTATGCTCTACTATTGTTTCAGAGTTCCTTCTAAGTACGTCATTCTTGATTCTCATCAGACATGGCTCTATGTTACCATTATAAAGCCTGTCTTGTTGGTCGGAGGATTTACTCATTGTTTTTAGTGACTGAGACTTTCCATTCGTATGATCCTGTTTAGAGTCATTCACCTGGGCTTCAACTTTCTCCATTCTGTTTTGTTTTATAACAGGAGGGTTCATTCTAGCCATCTCATTTCACCTTATTTCATTTTGGCTTTTTTTATCCACATTGTGTAATAGTTGTTCCTGTAGTGGCTCTTGTATGAATATTGAGAATACTTTCTTAGGCTCTTTGATGGACAACAGAGGACTTTTTCTTTCCTTACTTTTTTCTTCTTCTTGTTTCAGTACTCTATTTTTTATTGGACCATCAGATTTTATTGTTTCTTCTTGTTCCTGGTGATTAGACTCTATTTTGTCCTAATTTTTCTGGTGGTTAGACTTTTGATTTTTTCTTGCCTTACGTAATTTTTTCCTTTGCCTTTTTGTCATAGTATAACCGTTTGAGTCTTGTCTCTTACAGTCATATTCTCCTATTTCTGCTGCATTTATATCTTCTTCGTGCATTACACTGCTTTGGTTGATTTCAAATAAAGGGTCACTTACATCATGTGTTTCTTCTTTGTCCTCTGACAACCTTACTACTGCTTTTTCTTCTTTGTTCATTTTAGGGGTAATTTTGACCTCCTCCATATTAACTATATCCCTATCTTTATTTTTCCTTATACCCAGTTCATACCCAGTCTCTTTCTTTAGAGCATTTTTTGTGTCCTCTATTATAGTGTGCAGGACCTCAGGTATTGCTGCAAGCTTCTCCAATAGGGGCGAGCAGATACATTCCATGTCTGTTTTTTGTTTATCATTTTGGACTCTGACTATCAGATTATTAAGCTGCGCAAGTTTTTTGTCTATCCCTGCAACTGATGTTGCCATCATGGTGAGAAGATCAATCTGAATGTCCATCTTGTTTGATTGGTATTTTAGTGCCTCTAGGGTTAGCGTTGATGTTTGATGGAATAGATCCCATTTTATTCCAACCGTTGGCATTTTTGTTCCAATTGGGTTGTTTTCCAGTGGAGTTTCATTTATAGGATCTGTTAAAGAAGAAGAATCTGTTTTATGAATGGTATTTGCCTTTGAGAGCAACTCCTCTCTTATGGAGTTATTTTGCCCTATTTTCAGCTTTTCTTGATTTCCATAATCATTATTGTGTTCAAGTAGTTTGTTATGTCCGGTATGACTATCATCCTTGTATGACTGAGGTTTCTTCCTAATTTCTACATTTACTTCCAATGGTATTACTGTCTGCTTTGACTCCATCATGCTGTTGGCACTTAGTAGATTCTCTTTTTCCAGCATTTCTGGATCGTTTGATTTAGCTAGGTCAACATTATTTGAATCCTCAGTGATGGTTACATTTAGGATATCATGATCATTAATTTGGAACTCATAGTCATTCCTTTGTAGGTCACAATCTCTTTTTATAGGGGTGCTTTCAATATTTTGCCTCTTATGTTTTTCGGCTGTCATTGGATTTATTGGCGTTTGTAAATTATCCTTTTCCATATCCTTGTGCATGAAAATGAGAGCACCAGCTGGGTCTTTCAAAAACTCAAACTTGTCCGGTATTTTTCCAGATTTTGCAAACATTCTGGCTATCGGAGAGATTAAGGTTTGATTTGATCTTGAAATATTGGCTTTCACATTTGGCTGCTGGAGTTTTTTTAGACGTCTGGCAGTAGTCCCTGTTATTCTCACTTTGCCTGAACGCATTCTTATTTTGCGTTTTATACTATTTAATCCTTAGTGCCCACTGTTTATTTTCCCTTTCCGGGTCCTCAAGCTCAGGGAAAAAAAAAACAGTTCTCTGCGTATCTCCACACTCATGCCAAAAGTACAAGAGTACAAGAGTACAACAATTGCCCTCAAACCCACAATTCCTTGATCGTTTTTTGTTGTCCACTCTCTGGGTGGGGTTTCCCCCTTGCCTTGTTGTTGTTGCACTTCCTTGTCTTTCCTCCCACTCCCTATGAACACACCCTCCCAAGCCTGTCTGCCCTATCGATAAGGGGCAGCTGCTGTCAGGAAGGGAACAGAATCAAGGGCAGGGAGGTTGGCTGGCGCTGCAACAGTTAAACAACAAAGCAGCAAGCAGCAGAGCAAGAGCCCTACCAAGAGACAGATGTCCTTGTACCTCCTTATGTGCTATTAGACTTATGGGTCACGTTCACTCTCACAACCTCTGGCGCCCTCTAGATAGGAGAGTGATATCAGCTGTTAATAGCAATAAAGCGCCTCTATTTGCTGTGTAGTGCTTTGTGTACTTATATGTGTACTTATATGAGCTCCATATGAACTCTATATGAGCTGTAGATAATAATCCGCCGGGGGCCTGCTAGTGCTGCTAGTACTCAATGTCGATTACCCCCACAACGCTCACCGTTCATCACTTGGAGTCATCATGGTCATCAATGGTCCGCGGTGATCATTTGTGGCATGCAGCAGTCCGCCGCGCCTCTCCCTCGCCCTCCCTCCCTCAATCGTGGGGGGGTGTGGGCGAGCGGGAGGCCGTATGCCGTGCGCCGTGTGCCAAGTCTGGAGGCAAGAGGCAGAGCGTTTCAATACGCCAATTCCATGTGCATTCACCGCATTCGCCTCGCCTCGCTTCGCCTTGCCTCGCCTTGCCTTGCCGCAGCGACGCAGTCCCTGCCCAGTGTCAGGGGTCCCTTGCCAGTAACGGGACAATCGGGTTAAGCTTGACTTTTGAACAGTACTGCTGGCACTGCTGGTACAGGATGTACATGTTGATTGTCGAAGGTGATGGCGTTCGGCGTTTTTCGGCGTCCTGCCCGCCCGATTGCTTGCTTCAACTGCTGCTGCTTGGTCAGACGACTCTCTCATATGGAAGCCAATTCATTGCCCGACAGTCCAGAGAGGTGTGGTGGTATTTTTCTGTGCCAGTTAAGAGCCTAGCAGCGGAATTGAGGGTAGCCCTAAGAGGATCATCTTAACTCTAGGCAGGCTGCAAACTGTTGCACCGGCTTCATAAATGATTCATTGATGGTTCTGTTTACCTTTTGTGAAATAAACTTCTCCGCTTGAATTTGGGATTTTTGGATTTACTCCAGGGCATTTTTATTGATAAAACATGTCTCTTATGTGAGGTATTCCTGCTAGATTCAGTGTATATATATATTAGTAAGATTTGGTCTATTGTAGAGGGCTGGGCGCAGCTTGTGTAGGAGCATGGATGGCAGTCTACGTTTTCCTCTGGACATCGTACTGTGGGTTGGAGGTTCTCTGTTGTAAGCATGGCTATACCCTTGAGTTGATGTGTTTCAGAATGTTGTCCTAAATGTTTTTGAGGAATGCCGCTGCTGGCCTTCCGGTCTTCCAGAAACAACAGCCTGGGTAATTATCTCAATAGGTGTAACAATGGGAATAAATCCGAATAACTATTGGCTTTGGCTTTGGGAGACTTACAGGTGAGAAGGACACAGGCATGTGTGAGACACTTTGACTTTATGGAAAATCAGAAGACACAGATGTCATTCACTAATCACGGACTTGAGTCTGCAGGCGATGGTGGAGGGTGGTGATGGCTTAAGTGACGTAAATGAAGAAACTTCACTCAGCTGTGTTTTCTTGTCATGAGTAAAGAGACCTTTTTTATGTGAAGTATTTTTTGAGGGTTCGTTATAAGCCAACTGAGAGGTAAGTGGTGAATCACATGTGGTGCAGCATTGGGGCTTTATTGTCTGCCCTTTGAACCATACTCTTGTTTAGCCTAAAACAGGTCAGAATAAATCAAAAAGTAGCCCTGAGCAGGCCTTCCGCTAGAGTGAACAGGGTGACCCGTAGCTGTGTACTCGACCCAATACTTTTTTCCTTCTGTATAAATGACCTATAAATTAACATTTTGAAGGTAACCCAGAATGAGCCTTGATTGAGTGACCGGGGGAACATGACGGCCGGAAGCTAACGGCCGTGACGGAGCTTCTCCCCATGACTATGGCGAGTATGGCGTTCTGAGTCCGGCAGCAGTTTGCTGGTCTCTTCGTGTTTGGTGCGTCTTCTGCATGGTTACGTAGCAAGAAATGGTGAAAAATCAGGACGAGTGATAAAAGGTATTTCTTGGGTCCCTATAGCCCTGACAGGCTGGCTCTCCTCTTCAAAGGACTTGTGTGTCAAAGCCGAGTCTGTGTTCAGTAACTCAGCGTTTCAGCTTCCCGCAGACAATCACATACAACTGCCGGTTGTTTTTTCAGCTGTCTTCAGCTGTCTCTGGTATCGGGAAACATGGATGGTCTTCAGTGAAGGGGCCGGCCACCTTTCAGAGCCAGCTTGGCTCCGAGAGCTAGGCGCTGCATGACTGTGGCGAAGAAACACGGGCAGGTTAATCGGACCCGTTTCTGGAGTAGGGGTGGTGAACTCAGATCATGTGAAAACTTTTAGAGTGTATTGCTATTACTACCCCCTCTGTGAGGATTTCGATCAGCTGTTGGATCCCGTGTTAAAGGCTGGGGCAGTTCAGGACTACCAGAGGGTAGAAGCCTGGAACAGGACAGTGGGCAACCCAAGTATATCAGGTATTAATACTCGGGACGAACTCAATTTTAACTCTGCCAGTGGGCGTCCACATCCTGATTTCATTAGCGATCCCCAATTCGATAGTAGGAGGAAGTCTTGCATGGAGAAAGACGGCAATAGTGCAGTGGTTTGTGACCCCGACGCGCCCGTACTAGAATTGGGTCTCTGCAACCGCATCGACATCGGCCCTAAGAACTGTACATCAAGCCAGAGTAACTTGCTATACATTAAGAAACTGGGTTGCCAACTTAACATCAGCCCCCCCTCTAAATTCATTAAACAAAAACCCATCCATCTCTCCACCTATAATTCAGGTTAAGCCTACTTCCCAGAGGGGAAAGTGGAGGGGGGACACATTGGAGCAGATACCCCTCCAGGAAGAGGAAAGGGCAGGAGAAGAGCCAAAGGCGGAACCTCTGCTTCAGTGAGAGTGACTCCATCGCTGAAATCCTACAAGGTTCTCTCTTCGTCCGGCTCTGAAAGGTCAAAGATAATGGCTGCAAATAATGCTGTACCTACCTTAAGTGAAATTGATGTAAATAATGTTACTCCTACTTTGAGTAAAATACAGGCAGATACTGTATTGACTGTATCGAACACCGAGGGCGAGATATCTAAGTCTAGCCACAAGTTACAGATGTCATCATCACCTTTAGCGTATACAGTCCATCCCACAATAGAACTTTCCAATAGCTTTTCCGCCCTTGATATTCACGACGTTCAAGAGGAGCAGGATACAGATGTGAGAGATCCGGGAGAATCCAAGAAAGACTAATCTAATCGAGAGGAGGTTGGGAGTAATCACAACCTAGAGAGCTCTGGCTCAACTAATAGCGGTACATCTATTAGCAATACCCCCCGACAGATTTTACCCAGAGGACTTTGGCAGCTATTTCATTGGGCTTGAAGGAGGATATTGGGAAGCGTTTCTCCTTATCAGAGACGAATCAGATGGCCATTCAGGCCTCATGTGAGGCCGTGGCCCAAAAGGTGGAGGAGGTTTCTTTAAGGACTGACGTCCTGGAAGCAGAGCTCCCCAAGATTAAAGAAGCAATTGCTGCTTCCTCAGACACCATGGATAAACTGGCTCAACAAAACCGAGAAATGCAGGATGACCTTGAAAGACTTGAAAATCATTCAAGGAAGAGCAATCTAAAATTCCTGAATGTGCCTGAGGATCTTGAGGGTAATGATATTAAGGCGTTCATTGTTGCGGTTCTGAAAACAACAATCTTAAAGGACTCAACCGATGCTGATCAAGATTTATTAAACGATATACAGAGAGTTCATCGGGATCCGTATAGAAGGAATCCTGCGAAGGAGCGCCCTAGGAAGATCCTTGTCAATTTCCTGACATATAACATCAAAGAGAAGATTTTGTCCTTGGCCCTCAAAGCAGGCTCAATAAGATCAACTTCCTTTTCTAGCCCCTTCTCCTTCACAATACGCTCTGATGTCTCCCATATTACGGCAACAAAACAATGGGAGATGGGGAAGAGACTTACGACTTTGAATTCATTGGGGGCGCGTGCCCAGCTTAGATTCCCCGCCTTACTTTGCGTAATGTGGAATAACCACATGCATAACATCCGTCATGTTGAAGAAGCAGATAGTCTGATTGAAAAAATCAGGGGGGCGGTAAAGAGGGGAATGGTGAGGCATTGCAGTTGGTAGTCAGGTGGTAGGGTAACATGAATACTATATTTCCTTCTTCTTTGTTTCCTTTTTTCTCACTACTATTGTTCGCTATGCAGTATTCACTGCGGATACACCAAGTTAATCAAGTTAAATCACTCTAGAAAAAATACGCAACTTTTTTTGTTTAATCCATACGACCAGGGGGAGGGAGTGGGTTCCGTCAAGGAGCTTAATGCTCATGAAGGAAGGGAGGGTTCCCCAGGGAGGGTGGGGGGAGGTGGAGGTGGGTGTTGAAAGGAAAAAAGAGAAAAAATGTCCTTATTTCACAATAGTTTATGGGAATCTCCATTCAGATAATTGGGCGTACCAGGGCTCAGAGGGAGAGAGACTAGACGATGGCTGATAATAACATATCCTGCATCTCCTGGAATGTTAATGGGCTTCGATGTCCACGGAGGCGTAGGTTAATTTTAAAATATTTAGAATCTAGGTATGGTTCGACCCCTGAACTCTATAGGCAGAGGTTCAGGTCTTGTAAGAAGATAGAGAGCAATACTTGGGTGGAATATGTCACTTTCTTTTGGAGAGCATCGGATGGTTCGGTGAAGGGCAGCAAAGTGAATGATTTTCAGGGGCTTCTTGATTTGAATGCATGGGAGCACTTGTCTAGTAATTGTTTTCGAGATCTGCGCCAGCACCTGATTGATAGCAAGCTGACCAATCCTCAGCTTGCTATAGCTATATGGAAAAGGTTGAGGCCTCTTGGACGGCTAAACTCGGGGACCTGGATGTGGATCTGGATAGATCACTTCAGATGGCACACAGTTTATTTCGGTCCACAAACCTAAGGGCACAACACTACAAGACGTTATTTATGTTGTACTACACTCCTGCGAAGCTTTTTGAGTGGGGGAAAAGAGATGATGATAGGTGCCCCAGGTGCTCGGTGGGGCCGGCCAATTTAATTCATATGTTTTATGATTGCAGTGCTTTGAAAATGCTTATCTTGGGAATGGAAAATTTGTGGGAGGGGTTGCTAGGGACCAAAGTTACCCTATCCCCGGTCATGATGATTTTTGGACTAGACTCTAAGCTAAAGTTGAATAAAAAGGAGGAAGCTTTTGTATTTATCGGAGTCTCAGTCCTAAAAATATTGGTAACTGCTCGGTGGAAAAACCCTAGTGCTCCCTCATTTCATATGTGGCTATCTAGACTACTTGGTATTCATAAGATTGAAGCCGCTCTATACTCCCGAAGGGGTAGGAAGTTGAGGGAACTGGGGCGGAACTTGTGGGCCCACTTAAAAGCTGGAGGGACGCTAGAATGACTTAGATTCCGCTTCTTTATCTATCTATTTGGGCTTCCTGTCTTTCATACTGTGACAATTGCTGATCAGATCTTTTATTGTATATGGTATTTAGGATGAAATGGTTCTAACTGATTCTAAAGATGTAATTCGCTGTAAAGGAAAACTTTGGTTTTTTAAATGAAAGATATTTTTTTGTATACACATGATTTCAATTTTAATAAAAAAAGGGGAAAAGAAAAAGCAAGCTGACTATTCCTAGGAAGCTTGCAGAGGAGGCGGACCGCTGGGTGAGCACCCGGGTCCAAAAGGGACACATGGGAGACTCAGCCGAGGGTGGGCAGTGTCCCCAGCAGAAGAGTGGGGGGGAAATGGGTAAACAAAAGGACTTCCACAAAGGGGCCCAAAGTAGTCCCCAAGGGAACCAAGGGAAAGGTTCCTAGACTCCCCCTGAGAGAAAACAAGGGGGCCCGACAGGTAGTCCTGTTCCACAGGGACCCCTGAGATGTTGCAAATGTGGGGACCTGGGTCACAAGGCGAGTGACACCAGGTGCCGCCTATTTGGAAAAGCAGCACCCACAAGTGCTCCACCCCGGCAGAGTGCAAGTGTAGCTTTGGGGGAGGAGATTGGTGTCCAAGGTGGGTGGGGTCCCGCAGAAATGACCTTTGTATCTTTAGGAGACTGTGAGGTGGTCCCAGAGACCTAGCTGCCCAGGAACACTAAGAAATATGGGTAGTGGGTGACCATCAATGGCCACAATGTGGAGGCTCTTAGAGATACAGGAGCCAGTGTGACAGCTGGCAAGTGTCACCTGGTGTCTCAAAAGCAGATTGTCCTTCATGCATTTTGCCAAGTTGTTGCCACCGACAACACAGAGAGCCTTTGTCAAATGGCTCAGGTTCCCTTTGAATGGGGGGGTCTCTGGTACTCTTAAGGTAGCTGCTAGACCCGCCATTCCTGTTGACTGTTTGTTGGGGAACGATTCAGAGATCTCACCTTGAGAGAAGGTGGAGAAGAGTACTCACTTGAAGATGGTGGGTCTGCCTGACTGGGCGTGCGTGACCACCTGGTCAATGGCGGCCAGTAGGGGTGCTCAAGAGGACCTGGAGCCTGAGAGGGAGGCCCAGGAACTTGCCTTAGAGAAAAGTGGCAGGGGGCACGTGAAACCGGCCCAAAGTTTCCACAGCCCAGGAGAAGCTAGACCCTGAGGGGGATGCCCTGGAGCATATATAGAAAACAGGTAGCTGAAATGGGGCACCTGCGTGAGCTGACCCATTGCAGCAGGAAGGAGGAACCCTCCAGGGAAGAATTCTGCAAGGAGCAGAGAGAATGCCCTTCTCTTGAGGGCTTGCAGCAACAGACTGTAAGCCAAGCAGCAAGTGATCAGTCTGGATCACATTGGATCTACTGGGAGAACGGTCTCCTGTATAGTGAGCCTAAGGTTGCTGAGCCTGGGTCAGCCAGTGTGCTGGTGGTACCACAGAGCTTCAGAGACTTCCTACTGGGGCTGGCTCATGATGAGCCGTTGGCAGGACATTTGGGGCTGGACAAGACCTTTGAGAGGCTTGTCACCCACTTTCATTGGCCAAAAAAAGCGCAAGAGTTCAGACACTCATTGCAGGACTTGTCAGACTTGCCAGGCAAGTGGAAACAGTGGGAGGAAGCAGAAGGCTCCTCTCCAGCCATTCCCTGTGGTCAGTACCCTCTTCGAGTGGGAGGGATTGACATTGTGGGGCCACTGGACCCCAAGACAGTCATTGGCAACAGGTTCATCCTGGTCTTGGTGGACCATGCCAACCCGGTACCCGGAAGCCATACCTCTGAGGACAGTGACGGCCCCCGTGGTGGGACGAGCACGGATGGGAATTTTCTCACGAGTAGGATTCCCTCGCGAGGTAGTGTCTGACCGGGATACCAACTTCATCTCTAAGTATATGAATTCTCTGTAGTGTGGGGTAACTTGCAAGGTTACCACTCCTTACAACCTCCAAGGAAATGGGTTGGTTGAAAGGTTTAACCGAACCCTGAAAGGCATAATACTGGGTCTTGAGGAACCCATGAGGCGTAAGTGGGATGTCCTCTTACCATGCCTACTGTTTGCATGCCACAGAAATCTCTAGGGTTCAGTCCCTTTGAGCTTCTCTATAAACACCCAGTCAGTGGACCTCTGAGTCTAGTCAAGGAAGGCTGGGAGCAATCTCCCAGGAAACCTCCCTAGGATGTATATAGCTACATGCTGGCCTTCAGGAACCAGACTAGGCATTTCAGGCAACTCGCTGAGACGAATTTGGAAGCCAGCCAGGAGGAGATGAAGCAATGGTATGACCATAATGCCACTCTGATAGAGCTTCAACCTGGTCAGAAAGTGTGGGTCATGGCCCCAGTGGGGCCCTGCGCTCTCCAGGATAAGTGGACCAGACTATTTGAGGTTGTGGAGCGCAAGAGTCCAGTTACCTACTTGGTGGACTTGATATCTCCCGGGAACCCCTTGAGGGTCCTGCAAGTCGACCGCCATAAGCCCCACTTAGAGAGGTCTGAAGTGGGAATGCTCTTAGCAACAGATGCTGGAATGGAGGAGGAGACTGAGCCTCTTCCTGACCTCCTGTCTGTAACAGAGCAAGATGGGTCAGTGAATGGTTTTAACCTCTCTTCCACCCTGACCCCTGAGCAACGGAATGACTGCCCCCAGTTGCTGGGACAGTTTTCTGATCTGTTCTCCCTGGTTCCTGGAGTCACAGATTGGTGCGTCCATGATGTGGACACAGGAGACAGCTTACCTGTGAAGCACAAAACGTATAGGGTAACTGACAGGGTGAGGGCTTGCATCAAAGAGGAGGTCTCAAAGATGCTTGTGCTAGGGGTTATTGAGTCCTGTAGCAGTCCTTGGGCCAGCCCAGTGGTCTTGGTCTCGAAGGCTGCCGCACCGGGTGCCACACCCGAATTCCGGTTCTGTGTGGTTACCGAGGGATCAATTCGGTCATGAAGACTGATGCGCACCCCATCCTCAGGGCTGATGAGCTCATTGATCCGCTAGGTGCTGCACAGTATCTCAGCACGTTTGACTTGACATCTGGGTACTGGCAGATTGCCTTGACTGATGGGGCAAAGGAGAGGTCAGCATTCACCACACCAGATGGGCATTTCCAGTTCCGGATTATGCCCTTTGGGATGAAGAAGGCCCCTGCCACCTTTCAGAGGTTGGTCAACCAGGTGTTGGTTGGCCTGGATTGAGTTCAGTGCCGCCTACCTGGATGACATCGCAGTGCTCAGCGCCAGTTGGGAAGAACATCTGTGCCACCTCTGGGAAGTGTTGTTGGAGCTGCGGAAGGCAGGCCTCATGATCAAGGCGAATAAGTGCCAGATCGGGCAGGGTTCCGTGGTGTACTTGGAACACCAAGTTGGGAGCAGCCAGGTGGCGCCCCTACAACCCATGATTGAAACCATCCTGGCTTGGGAGCCCCCCAAAACCCAGACAGAGGTGAGAGCCTTTTAGGACTCACAGGGTATTACAGGAGGTTTGTCAAGGGGTATGTCAACATTGTTGCACCCTTGACAGAGCTGACGTCCAGGAAGCTGCCCAAGCAAGTGATTTGGACTGACACCTGTCAGAAAGCTTTTGAGGCCCTGAAAGCTGCCATGTGCACGGCACCAGTGCTCCTGGCACCCAACTTCTCCAGAGAGTTTTTTGTTTCAGACAGATGCTTCAGAGCATGGTGTGGGGGCTGTTTTGTCACAGATGAATGCAGAGGGCCTAGATCAACCTGTAGCCTTCATCAGTAGGAGGTTAATTCCACAGGAACAGAGTTGGAGTGCTATTGAGTGTGAGGCGTTTGCTGTGGTCTTTGCATTGAAGAAGCTGAGACTATACCTGTTTGGGACTCACTTCTGACAGACAGACCACAGGCCTCTCAGATGGTTAAACCAGATTAGGGGTGAGAATCCAAAGCTGTTGAGGTGGTCCATTTCCATACAGGGTATGGACTTTACGGTGGAACACCACCTTGGTACAGAACACGCCAACTCTGATGGTCCGTCCAGATTTTTCCGCCTTAGTGATGAGAGCTCCCAGGAGGTAGGGTAGTTCTCCCCACATTTCAGCTGGAGGGGACACGTGTTAGACCTGGCACAATTGCTTGGATCTCCCTTCCATTTTTGCTGTTGTCTCATGTGTTTTGCTGGTGTTAGATGCTTTGGGCACCGTGCCGCTGCTGTCCAGTGCCACAGTGCAAGTGCTCCCTATTGTAAATGTATGTATTAATCAGTGGTTCCATGATTGACTGGTTTGGTTTACCTGTCAGATCCTAGTACAGTGCATCAGGAGTGCCCAGGGCTTGTAAACCAAATGCTGCTGGTGGGCTTGCAGCACTGGATGTGCCACCCACAGAGGCAGCCTTTTAAAATGTGTCTAAGGTCTGCCATTGCAGAGCCTGTGTGCAGTCTGGTACTGTCATGCTGACTGGGCAAGTGCACTCACTTGCCAGTCCCTAAACCTTCCCTTTTCTTCATATCAGGCACCCCTATGGTAGGCACAAGGGCAGGGTGCATTAATAAGTATAAGGTAGGACATGCCCTGGTGTGTGTGGCATGTCCTAATAGTGAATCACAGCCATTTTCGTTTTTCACAATTGCAAGGCTATCTGTACTCCATAGGCCAGAATGGGTAGTTAGATTATTACATTCTTATAATCCTAACTGACTCAGAGAACATGGTAGAAATTCGAGTTTAGTATGCTTGAACTCAGAATGATAAAATACATATTTTAGTGACGTTGGATTTAACATTCTGTGTTTGAAAATACCACTTTTAGAAAGTAGGTATTTTCTTGCCTAACCTTTCAAGCCTGCCTCTGCTAGGTTGTGTATTCCTTGTCTGGTGTTTTTGAGTGGCAGTGCTGGGGGATTCCAAGAGACAGAATTAGTCAGCCCAGTGGTGAATAGAGAGATCTGCATCTAGATCGGTGGTAGGAGTATCACCTGGGACCTGAATAGGGCTGTGCCTGCCTTCCACAATGCCGGCTCCACCCCCTGGGGTGCAGCTGATGTCTCTGCCCTGCACTGTGAAAGAAGAGAAGCAATTCTGTCAACAAAGTGCTCCAAGGCTGTGCTTTCCCTCCACAATGCTGGCTCCACCTCCTGGGGTGCGGCTGATGTTTCTTCCCTGCACTGTGAAAGGAAAGAAGGAGTCATGTAAACAGAGTGCTCCAGAACTTGTTTGGACTGGTCAAAGGCCCCTCTGCCTTCAGAGGACAAAGGATTTTTGGGTATAAAAATTGGGACCCTGATCCGAAGAAATTAGATTACTTTTGTCCTACAAGAAGAAACCTTTGCTGAGGAGAGGAACCTGAACAAACTGAGGAGAGACTAGTCCTAAACTGAAGTGCTGCTCAGGGGATTGGCCTGCAGTGGTTACCTGACTGCCAAAGAAAGGAGAAAGGAACTTTGTATACTTTATTTTCAACTTTCGAAGGATCTCCAAAGGCTTGGAACAGAGCTTGCCTCCTGCTGAAGTCTCAGGGACAACAGACTTCAAGCCCCAGCTCCCCAGAGTTCTTTGAAAGTGCCTGCTGCTTTTTTGGGCCTTCTGAGGGACTGCGTGTCGCAAGGAGCTGTAAGCGCGACTCACTGAGGAAGAAGCCTGTCGCCGTCACTGTTGCTGCCATCGCATCGTGAATCTCGGTGCTGTAGCTGTCGTATTGCACTGCATCGAGGGAAGCGTCTCGCAACGAAGAGGAAGCGTGTTGCCATCGCTGCTGCTGCCCTCGCAACTCCAAGGGAGGGTGTCGCCGCTGTAGCTGTCGTATTGCACCGCATCAGGAGAAGAGTCTAGCAACGAAGGAATGTGTTTCGCCGTCGCTGTTGCTACCATCGCATCGTGGATGTCGGCGCTGTAGCTGTCGTATTGCACCGCATCGAGAAAAGTGCCTTGCATCCCTGGAGAAGTCCGCCACCGTCGGAGCTGCTGCCGTCGCATCTTGAATGTCGGCGCTGTAGTTGTGGCATTGTGCGGAAACTTCTCGCAATGTCGGAGAAGAGTGCCGCAGCCAAGGCTGTTGCCGTCGCATCGCTGAACAAGGGTGTCGCCGCTGCAGCTGACTTATCGAACCGAGACTTCTCGCATCCTCGTCGAAGCGGGCCACATCTGGAAGATCTTTACGTCTTTATTTCTTTGCACTGGAACTTTGCCACATTTTCATCGCTGCAACATTACTTGTTGTGGAAGCGCAACACATCCTAACGTACATTGACGCAAAGTGTTGCATCTTAAGAACTGAACTGAACTAAGCTAAAACTACCATTTTTAAGTATAGTATTGTGGATTTCTGTCATTTAATGGTCTTGTGGTAAGTCTATATAGAGAGTACTTATTTTTTATATAAACCTTTTGTGGTGTCCATTTGTAGTGTTGTCACTGGGTTACTGTATGTGGTCACAAATGCTTTACACAATGCCTCTGAGATAAGCCTGTCTGCTCGTGCCAAGCTACCAAGGGGGTGAGCAGGGGTTATTTTAGGAGTGTACTCCTTTACCCTGACTAGAGGCAAGAGTCCCTATTTGTCACAAGTACCTACCTGTCTCAACTAAAGACCCCCAAATCTAACAGTGCTAAAATAGGTTGGAGTCATATCTTTGCCCCAATGTATACCAGCACTTAGTGGATTTTCGTGTCAGTCTTAATCTGAACTATTCCACTTTCCTACTTGTAAATAAAATATCTAAGAGTTTTCAGAGATTTACTGGGTTTTCAATGTATTGAGCATGACCACTTACCTCTTATGGTAGTAGCGTTGATACAGTAAACCCTCCAGCATTAAACCCTCGCTGTCCACCCTCATTTCATTGTTAAATTGTGGACAAAGAGAGTAACTTGGTTGTCTTACTGCAGTGCCATAAGACCTGGAGCACTGGGGTGCCAGTGGTAAGTAGCAGTACCACCAGCTATACCCAGTAAACTATGACCAACCCAGGGTCCATATTATAGGACTCTGTCAAATCCAACAAAGCACACTGTTGGTCACCATTAAAACCTAGTCAATCGCAAAGCTCACAGATTAAAAACATTGAATTAAAAATACTTTTCCATATCTAAGGCCTGAACTGGTAACCATATTTGGGTGTGCACTCCCATTTGCTTGCAAAACTGGATTGCAAGTCGCCCAAGGGATCTGTTTGCCTCCGGATTTAGAGCAGATCAAGATCAAAATGTGCACTGCACACAAGTCAGGCAGATAGGATTGGAAGAGAAACCCATATGGAAGGTGGGTTAGAAATGAACATGTTTTTGGGACGTGGGAGACTGTTTCATTCATAATCCCCTTATAATTACCTGTGAGTTCAAGCTCCATAGTTAGAGCACTCTTTCATGTGCAACAGCGTTTCTTGTGTGCACCCCTTAGGGTCCAGCCTTCATTATGCAGGCGCCAACTTCACACCCACTAATTACCATAGGGAGATATAATTGGTGGTGTGAGCAATTTGCACTCAATCCTAAATTTAACACCTCGCAATGGGAAATTATGTAGAAAACATATAGGAATTAATCTGTTATTTGGGGTGAAAACTGACTTTTCTCATGGCAAAGCCCTGAGAAAAAATTGTGCATCAACACAGGAGATAATTTCTTTCCTGAATGGTTGTAAATGGCCATGCCAAATTTTTAGCCTCCTTTCCAGTTGAGTAGTGTTTGCTGTACAGTTGCTTGAAGAGTTAGAGGTGACAAATGAAGTTGCTGAGACACTTCACGGATGATGTGATTTTCCCACAGAACTCATCATTCATGTTTTCATAACTGGAGAGAGGGAAATAGTCTGTGGTTGGAGGAAAGGAATGCAAGAAGTTGGGAATATGAAAGAAGTGCTGAACGAGAAAGAAAATGGAAGGTAATTATGGGGGTATTTGGGAATACAACAAGCATTGTCAAGGCAAATAGAGCGGGCATTGGTTGCCTCGTGCCCTGGGTATTTTTTCTATTTTATTCCATGGATATGCACACAAAAAACCCATAAACTGTTTGTCACTTAAACATCGCCAATGTAATTTTACAATAAAAAATTTCAACTTAAAAAACCTTCATAGATGTCTGTTTAAATATTGATGTTTTCAAACAGCAAGACTTTCATTTGCACCATGAGTTTTAATATTATTTTAAATGAGCTGTGAATAATTCGACACCTATCCAACACTCAAGTTGCAAGCAGCTACAACTTCACAATGAAATGTAAACACTTCATACCGTTAACGAAAAAAGGAGTGAAAGCAAAATACTGTAGTAATGGAAGTAACACTCTTGCATGTAAATAATCCAGTAGGCAGATGTGTAGGGTAAGAGAAAGGCTTATTAAGGCAAAGTTATGGCTGGTTCCACGTAACTGGTAAGATGGAAAGTGCGCCCCACCGGGAGCAGCCTCCCTGCTGCTCAGTCCACTGTCCCCAACTGACAGTCACTCTCCCAGACACACATCAACATTCTATGACATCAGACTCACTCTGGCTGAGCTGCAAGGAACAGAGCACTGGGTAAGAATGAATTGCAGCAAAACATGATACAACACATACATTTGCCAGTATTTGAAAATGCACACTTTGTACCAGCATTGTCACTAAAAAGAAAGGAACTTTGTTTAAGCGAATATGAGCAATGTGCATAGGCACTTTATGCAATCCTTCGAAATGGAAGGAGCCAATGACTAAAGTGAGCTTGCCCACTTCCCCATGCTGTGGGTGAGTGAAAGCAAATTGTGAATGACAAGTTAACTGACCACCGATGATCACTGATCAAAGACCACTCTCTGAATGTATATTATGTATGATTTATTTTTAGAAAAACAATAGTCTGGCAAGAGAGTCAAAGGTGTATCAGCAACCAGACCTAAAAAGTGTGGGAGAAGTTGGAAGCATTAAAGACAAATGCAGAGGGGGAAGAGGCAAGTTTATTGGGATGGGAAAGAGACAAATAGAAAGTGTGAAACACCTGTGGTATCAAAACATGCAGATAGAAAGAAGGGGAAGATACATAGTGTAAGAAAACAGCATTTGGGAAGATACAGGAGAGAAAGAGAATTAGACAAGTGGAAATTATAAATAGAATGTGAGAAAATGGCATACGCGATAATTTATTGCCAAATACAAAAGGGATTCAGACAAAGGAAGAGAGGACGTGCAATGTTTGTTTAAAGGCCTTGCTGACTTTTCAGTGTCGTCGAGTCTTAGAAGCTTTCACTTCCAGGGCTGCTGCACACCCCTCTCAGGTATGATGGGATGTAAATCATTACCATCTGGGGACCTGCGGCACTGCCCATGTGTAATGAAGTGGTGGTCTTAGTGGTCTGAAATGTACCTCACTCATAACCAGAGTCATGATCTTAGCATCCTGTTACCAGTCTCAGCAGAGAGGCCAAGATTTCTATTGCGTAGAATTTGGACCCCACTCCCTCCGTTTCCCTGTGAGCCTGTTGCATGAGCACCAGTGGGCAGCATGAGAATCTTTCCTTGCTACTGAGTTTATAAGGACGTCAAATGTGGGCCTTATCTTGACCTTAGTCTAGCGGCAGAGTCTCGGTCTGCAGTTCGTGCCCTACAAACACAACCCCAGAATGATGTTATGTATTTATATCTTATATGACGCAGTCTTCACCAACCCAGCTAGAGAGGGCTGCACATATATCATTGAAAGACAAGCCAGAGTAAAGTAGGTCTCAACAGCCAAGAAAATATAGGTTACAAAGCACGTACGCGACTATAATACAAAAAGATATAATCGTAAGGAGGCATTTAGTCTAACAATAGTTCATTTAACGGGGAAACGTATGGCATGAGGCAATTCTGCAGCGGCGTAATGTACAATGATATCCCCACCCATTAACAGGATGTGAAGATGGCACCCCGAGCCGCCCACCGCTCATAGATATTTATTAGTTTGGGGATGGAAGTGCCCCGTCCCTCAGGATTTGGGTGACCCTGAAGGGTTGGGCCCCCCTGCACTGCAGAGGCTGCAGGGGCTTGCGGTTCTGACCTTAGTTGGAGGTGACATTAGATGCTGGTTGAAGAAACAGAAACAAAAATCGAGTTTGGTGGCATGTGGATGAAAACATGCCACAAAAAGCATACAAATGTATTGCGCAGTGAAGGAAAAATGCATCAAGTCGGCCATGCAGGTGATCAACAGCAGAAATTAGGACACGTTATGAATATTTAGTAATTAATGCTATGTAGTCATTAGTAGTAAAAATACAGAAGGTCAAGATGAGTGCAAGTGTCAAGAGTCTTCCATTGCTCAAAGTAAAGTAGATATAGGAAAGAATCCTAACTCAATGAGATAGGCAATAACATCTTTGAAGAAAAAATGGTAATATGGTAAGAATTTGGCGGGCGTGAAATTTGCAGTACACTAGCATAATTATTGTAATTTCGTGTTATTCTTGTTACACAACATTCCAAATAGTTTTGACAGGTGTTATTTCCTTGCCTTCCGTAATTTTGCGCCATTTGTGGAAAAGTGTATCACGAATGTGCTGTTCGCAGTTAAAATGGAATACAATAGGGCTTTGGGGGGGCGGTTGACCAGTGGGAGGCCTGCCACCCCCGGGGGGCTTTGGGGCCGGGGGAGGGGGGGTAGAGTCCAGCACCGTATGTGGGCTGGTTTTGGGCTTGTTGGTAGCCTTGGGCTGGGGTGGGCTAGTTTTGGGCTGCCTTTGGGCTGGGTTCCTTTATAATCAGCCATTTTGTGTCATAGGCCACCATTTCGGTGGCTTGTGACACAGCAGCTGGGTGGGGGTGTGGCAGACGTAATTGTTTTGGCCGCTGTTTGTTATGTTGTTAATTGTTGTCGCGTCGCGTTGGGCAAGGTCGTCTTTTGGTGGTCCACGGGGGGGCCTGTTTTGGTGCTGGGAGTCGTGGCGGTGGAGTGGGGAGCGGAGGCGGATGGCGCGCATCGATGAACCGCAGGGACTGGTGTGGACCGCCGTTGCGGTGAGGTCGCCGCGGCATGCCGCTGGCAATGCTGCGGCGGCCGGCTTGGAAGTGATGCTGCCACGTGCACGCCCCAGGTAGGAGGTGGGTGGGGGGGCACCGCAGGGCCCGGGTTAGAGGGCTGCGCGGTCGCGTCGCGGCCAGGGTGCGGGCAAGAGGGAAGGGGTAAGCTCATCATGGGTGGCGGCGGCTGAGCCTCCTCGGCATTCACTTGAGCGGGAGGGGGCTGGGGGGGCCCCGCATTGGGGGGGTCCATGGACGGGGGGGTTGGAGGTTGCACGTGGAGATGCCGAGGAGGGATGCAGAGGGTGTGGGGAGGGGTGGCTCGGCTTGGGAAAAAGGGGGGAACACTCCCCTAAGGACGCTGAGCGGGAAGGGGGGGACGGCTGGGGGGGGAGTGGTGTCCCCGAGGGGGAGGTGAGCAGGGTTGGGCCTCGCAGGTCTCCGTCTCCACGGGCGGCCAGGGGGGTGAATGGGCGGGCTGGGGGGTGCCGGGGGGGTCAGAGGTTGAAAGCAGGGGGGGTGGGAGTATCTGGGGGGAGTTGTTTTGCGGCGAGTGTACGACTGGGGGTACGGGTTGGGGGCAGGGGTGCGGGGCATGTGAGGGGGGTGGGAGGCACGTTTCGGAGAGGCCTTCGATTGGGAGGGGTGGGGTATCCAGTGGGGGCTGGGCAGTTGAGGGGGGTTGGAGGCACGACGGGTGCGGAGGGGGGACTTTCAGCAGGAGGGGGCAGGGGCGGGGGCTTTCAGGGGGCGGGGGGTGTTCCTTCCCCGGCGTGCTGGACCCCATCTCTTGTTCTTGCCAGGGACGCTGGGATAGGCGCTTGGGAGAGCAGCATGCGGCTCCACTCGACCGAGGGGATGGGCCGGCTCTGCCACGAGGGACCATTCTTGGAAGCGCAAGGGGAAGCGGGCGGTGAGCCCCCGCCATTCCCACCCCGAAGGGTCAGGATGGCCGCCGGGGGTCGGGATGGAGACAAGAGGCTGTTGATCAGATGCAGATTAATATTTATTTATTTATTTATTTATTTATGAGTTTTACATGGTGCGGACTATACCCGAAGGTGTCAGAGCGCTTCACAATAGGGACAGACCTGATACAGGAGCGTTACAAGTGAACGAAATGCAAAAGCAAAGTTACATTACATGAGGCAAAAGTGACGATCGTGGGCAAACAAACTACAGGACGTAGCAAACGGTGCGTTACAGGAGAAAAAGTGATATGTGTGCAGGTTACCAAGTGGGCAAAATGCAAGTAGAGGTATAATACGGCGATAAATGGAGGACACTCGAACACAAGAGCAAGAGTTACGTGTGCAATGGTGGCAATTGTGAAGGTATCGAAAGCAAACAAAATGCAAGAGGTAGCAAACAGTGTGTTACAAGGGAACTGTGACGTATGCATGTTACTAAGAGTACCACTCATAGGTAAAAGGGTATTACTGCAATAATGGCAGTCTAACAGCCACACGAAAACGCTGGGACGGCACTTCCATAGTCAGGGAGAATAAAACATTTCTATACTAAAGGGTCTTCCTGCAGGTAATAGTGAGGGAATTAATTAACTTTGGAAGTGTCTTGAAGGAGGAGAACTTTGAGGTCAGTTTTGAAGGCCTGTGAGGAGTTGGTGGTCCGGAGCTGAAGCGGAAGTGCTTTCTAGCTTCTCACTGCATTGCTGGAAAAGGATTGGGCCATAGATCTTTCCTTCTTGGAAGTGGGAGGTTCAAGCTCTAGATTTTCTGCATTTCGGGATGGGCTGGAGCCTCCAGAGAGTTTCAGTTTATTCGCCAGATAGCGAGGGGAGGAGTGCGAGGCTTTGCGGGTGACGCGGACAGTCTGCTAGATAGATCTCGCACCGATGGGAAGCCAGCGGAAGGTGGATAACATGGGTGTGCTGTGGTTGCTTCTTTTGGCCCCATGACTGAAGCGAGCTGCTGAATGGTGAACAGGCTTACGGGGTGACAGGTGGGATTTGGGGAGGCCAGTAGGTAGCGAATTGAGTCCAGTCTGGGAGAGGAACAGCGATGGGACCAGGGTTGTTAGTGTCATTCTCCGGGAAGAAGCAACAAACTCCCCTAAGGAGGCGCAGTTGGTATCAAGCAGGCTTAGCAATTTAATTAATTGGGAGGGTAGATTGCGTTTTGTGTCGAGGATGTCTCCAAGGGATTTTGCGCTGTCGATAATGATGGGTTTACTGTTTTGTAGATTCTTCTCGTCCGTCCATGATTGAACCGGAGGAGGAGAAAGTAGGAGGAGTGGAGGAGGATAGGAGAGGAGAGAGATCTTGAATCGGGGGGACTTGATGTGGGTTTGTCGGTAGGAGGCGAGGTTGAGTTGGACGGAGCCCCTAAGGGGGGGACTAGGGGACATGTGGATGGATGGGCCCAGTGCTGGGCAGGAAGACATGGTGCAATTGGACTAGGTGGAGGAGGGGGAGATGCAGGAAGGGGGTGGGGGGAGCAGAGTAACGGTGTTGATAGTGTGTTTCAGGTATGCCCATGGGAAGGAGCGCCAAGAGTGATAGCCCCCCGGCTCCACTGGTTAGGCAGTGGGATCCAGTGACGACGCCGGCCTTGACGCCAGTTAAGGATGGTGGCGGAGCAGGGAGTGGTTTGGGTACACCTCGGCAGACGGTTGATGCGGATACCGGGAATCATGTTGTGCGCCCGGGAATGGCGCAGTATGTGAAGAGGTGCCAGGTAGGGTGCGGGGAGGTTGGATAAGGTATCCAGAGTTCTGGGCATAGGCTCGTCGCCGGTTAGGGTGGAGAACTTGAAGCCGTCAATGCGAACACAGGGATAGTGCGGGCAGTTGTTTAACCCCTTCCATGCTGGGAGCCGTCATGGCACACAGTGCTTTTGTGCTGATGACGGCTCCCAGCCGTCATGACCACGCCCGCGATCGGAATGTGCCGCACAGGAGCGGAATTCCGGCTGCGGGCAAGTGGTTAAGGAGGTGAGCGGGGCCCGGATGGACCCCCCCCTTTTTTAGAGCCGCTACTGCCGGGTTTGATTGTTTCCCCTATCTGGGTTGGGCTCAAGGAGGAGCCCAGTTAGTATCGGTTGAGCCAGCAGCGATCAGGGTCGGGGGTAAGTCGTCGAGGACTTTGTTGCGGCAGAGCTCTCTTGGGTGTCGTATGCGGACATGGACGTGACGCGGCAGATCGCGGCGGCGGTGGGTGAAGGCGCTTTCATGTCAAAGTGCGTTGTTCAGTTAGCGTTCTGGCTGCTTCCGGGTCATCCGGAGGATCACTGGTTGGTGGGGAACCGGTTTGATGGGGGCAATTTTGGAGACAAAGCATTGCCCATGGGATGTGCGATCTTGCGTGCGCTGTTTTGGCGATTCAGTTTCTTGTTGCATTGGGCTTTTTCCTGGCAGACAGGTTCTGGTCAGTGACGCACTATCTCGATGACTTCTTTCTGGTGGGACGGCCGGGTTTTGACAGACTGCCAGCAGAGCTGGACGGTTTTACGGGCCTTGTGGTTTACCTGGGGTTGCCCCTGGCGCCAGAGAAGACGCACGGTCCCAGTTCGGTGCTGTCATTCCTTGGTACAGAGCTTGACTCTATGGCCATGGAAGCACGCCTGCCGGGGACAAGAGGAAGGCAATGTCGTTGTTTGGGTCTGACGCTGTCCGGTTTGGCGCTGCTGCATCATCGACTACGGTTGTCGGCGGGGATTAAGGGGGAGTTGCTTGGGACAGGCTTTCTTGGGGCATTTCTATGGTGTGCCTATGAGCTGACATGGGAGGAGTTGCTGTGGTCGGGAGCAGTGAGGCAGGGGATCGGTGGCTTCAGCAGGAGCAGGTGGTGCGGTTCAGGTTGAATTTGCTGGATGGGGGCTTTCGGGGGTACCGATTCGCTGTCGGCGGGGGAATGGGGACGTGCCTGTTGAAAGGCCGGGCGGGGGATTTGGTCGAGGAGGAGGTGACAGAGAGTATGCCGCACAGGTGTTGGGGGTCCTGCGGCACGCCCTATGGTGTATGGGTGCGGACCGGAAGGTGTTACGGAGGCAGTCATTAGGAGTGGGGCGGCAACGGAGGCTGCGCGTCAGGTTTGGGGAAGGCCTCGGGCCCTGGAGGTCGGACTGGTGGCGGGCATCTGTCAGGCTGCGGGGGGGGGAGGTGAAACAGTGGCATGAAGGACATTTCTCGCCTCTCACATGTGCGTCTTTTCAGGTGTAGGGGCGGGGCCATCTGCAGCGGCGCTGGAGAGTAATATTGGTGGACACTCATTTATAAAGTGAGCAGAAAGGGGCACTGGGTCAAGCACCGGAATCTGAAGTTAGAATTGGACGACAGGTGGTTTTTTGTCAGTGGCAAGGAAAGGGGGCAGGCGCTGGTATGTGTTATTGTCGGCTTATTTGAAGTGGTAAAGGAGAGAATGCGCCAGATGTGGCCTTGGTATCGTGCAAAGGGTTAGCGTTGGTTAAACAAGTGAAGGGAGACCTGTTAGAGATACGGCGCAGGTAGGTGGGGTGTCATGTCATTTGGTCAGAGTTTCGGTCCCAGGCGAGTTTGGAGGGGGGCTGAGAGGCAGAGATAGGACCCGGAGGAAATTTACAAGGAAATGAAGGCTTTTGGGGAGAAAGAATGTTTTGTAAGGAAAGAGCACCGGGGCTTAGATACAGGGCAGTGGATTTTTTCAGGGATGATGGGGTACACCTGTCAAGACGGAATGAAGTTGTAGGTGGTACACTTAAAGGAGGCTCTGGATCAGGCCATTGGTGTGCGCAGATACCTGAAAGTGCAGGAGCCTTGGGGGGGGTTGAAAGCCGTTAGCGCGTCTTTCGAGTGGCAGTTCTTCCTAATATATGGGGGAAGTGTAGGAGATCTGTTGTTGGATTATCGGGGGTAGGTCAAGCACAATAAAGTATTTAGCCAGGTGGAGAGGCAAACTGACGTTTTTGCAAATTGTTTACTGTTTGTGGATTGGGGGAACCAGTTTAGGGGAGGGGTGGGGGGTTTGTCAGGAAATTACATATTTAGTGAGGTCTAGTTTTGTACGGCGCAGGCCAAGGGTTTTCATTGTTTAAGGTGCACCTGCTTCCAATAAAGCGGCCTTTATCACACCTAATTTTTAGTCTCTGGTCGATGCTGTTTGCCTTCCCCTGCCGACCAGCGGGAGGCCTGCCAACCTCGGGGGTTTTGGGGCCGGGGGAGGGGGGTAGATTCCAGCACCGTATGTGGGCTGGTTTTGGGCTAGTTGGTAGCCTTGGGCTGGGGTGGGCTAGTTTTGGGCTGCATTTGGGCTGGGTTCCTTTATAATCGGCCATTTTGTGTCATAGGCCACCATTTCGGTGGCTTGTGACACAGCAGCCGGGTGGGGGGTGGCGGACGTAATTGTTTTCCCTCCCTCACACCCTGGGTTTTTCTTTCAGCCTGACAGGGGGGGTTCACGTTTTGAGCCTGGGGGGCAGGGGGTGGGGTGATTGCCTTTTTCAGGGTGTAGTAGGGGTTTTTGTGGTGTCCGGTGGTGATTTTTGGAAGGAGTTTTCTTGGGGGCCGGTGCATCAAGGTTTGTTCGATGGTTGTGGGGTTTGGTTGTGTCGCTGGAGCAGGTGTGGGTGTGATTTTCTTCCTTTGGGGGCGGTTTTTCCTAATATATGGGGGAAGTGTAGGAGATCTGTTGTTGGATTATAGGGGGGTAAGTCAAGCACAATAAAGTATTTAGCCAGGTGGAGAGGCAAATTGACTTTTTTGCTAATTGTTTACTGTTTGTGGATTGGGGGAACCAGTTTAGGGGAGGGGGTGGGGGTTTGTCAGGAAATTACATATTTAGTGAGGTCTAGTTTTGTACGGCGCAGGCCAAGGGTTTTCATTGTTTAAGGTGCACCTGCTTCCAATAAAGCGGCCTTTATCACACCTAATTTTGAGTCTCTGCTCAGTGCTGTTTGCCTCCCCCCTCCCCCGTTGGGCCCCAAATGCACAAGAACAACACATACGGCAGAGCGCGAGCAGTTGTTTTTCAAGGTGCTTTTGTTTGTTTGCACTTTTTAAACACGAAATGCATCTGGATGCAACGGTGCATTTTTCCCTAAAATATAGCACCAAATGTCAGTTTTTTCATTATGCTTGATTACACGTAATTTTGCATAATGTTGTCAAACGTTTGCATTATTACACAAATTTCATACACTCCTAGTGCCAACATAGACCTAAAGAAAGAGAAGAGGATGTTATGAGCAGGGCTTCATTTATGAAAAACTAAGTTCCAGGGCCCATGTCTGGAGACCACTGCAGCTTGCAACAAACATTGTCCCTGCCAGCACTGCCAATATTAGTACCAACACAGCTACTAACTATTACAGTCCCACCTGTGTGACAATTCAGACTATTCCAGACCCCGGAAGCTATAAGAATGGCTAAGGCAGCCGGTAATAGTTATTTTCAAACCTCATTGAATTAACAAACAACTGTGTTTTTTGCTCATCTCTAAATTAGACAGACAGCGCCACCGCGTGGTAGAGTGTTACAAGTGCCAGTGTTTACAATTAAGAGCCAGGGCCAAGCACCAGAAAGCACAGGCTCAAATTAAGCACTAGTTATGAGACTTGACCACAGCAGTGGCTGCCACTAGAGGGCGCTATGTTGTTTTTCAAGTTATGTGGGTGGTAATTTGAAAAAACAATTACCAACCATATACTTATAAGGACTGTAAGCCAGTGCTGGGGGCTGCTTAAGTGCCTGGCTGCATCTCGCACTTTCTGTGATGAGTCAGGCAGCCATGCACGTTCGAATGAGACACATGCTCTAGTGAGCAAGTGTCCCTCAGCATTCCCTTTAAAAAAAAATGTCTATGAATGCTAAAGGCTGGTCTAGCACCAGCGCTGGCCTGCAATGTTCGGGTGTTTGAAAAGAGCTCCCAATGTGACACCAACAGTGTCATATTTACAAGCAGTACCAGGCGTCTAGGGCATAAGCCCTGTATTCGCCACCTCCCCCGCCCTACGAGCTCTTCCCGGTGTCTTTTCTATGCCTGGTAGCCTGGGATCTGGTCTACGATTTTTAAATCTTAACACCAGATCTCTAGTAAAACACCATCAGTCCGTGGCAGATCTTATTCTGGATGAGACACCAGATCTGCTGGCTTTAACTGAAACCTGGCTGCAAGACACTGATGATGCTATAGTCAATCTTGCCTGTCCTCCGGGCTATCTATGTTTTAGATCTAATCGCCATTCCAGAGGCGGAGGTATCGCCCTATTTATCAAATCCGCTTTCACATGTACCTGGACTGCCCTGCAGATTGCTGGATGCGAGAGTGCGCTGTTTAAGGTTACCATCAGCCCCCAGTTCTCGCTGTCAGGGATGGTTGTTTACCGCCCCCCAGGCAGCGATGTAGCTTTTAGAGGTGCTTTTCCAGAGGCTGTGAGCCTATTGGCTAGTGGTTGCGCTAATTTCTCGATCTTGGGCGACCTAAACCTCCACTTCGATAGGTTAGAGTCTCTGGCCATTAGTGGTTTTCTGGCTGACCTGGAGGCCCTGCAGCTGATCCAGCTTGTCTCCCAGCCTACACACGCGGCCGGCCACACTCTTGACCCGTTTTTTACGACTCTCTCGGATGTCCAGATTGTGGCGGTTGATCCTGTGATATGGTCTGACCACTATCTGGTGTCTGCTTGGCTTCCCCTCCCTGCTAATCCCACTATTCCACCTCCTTTGCGGATACCTCGGCGCCACTGGAACAAACTTAGGCTAGAGGACCTTCACCGCATTATGGGTGCTGAGCCTTTAGGTCCTCTGCTGAATGCTACCTCGGGCTATGACCGGTTCTGTAACTGGATTACCAGGGCGCTTGACGCCCTGGTACCTATCATCTCCAGTAAGTCCAGTCCCCGGCAGGGTGGCCCCTGGTATGACAGTGCGCTGCGTGCCATGAAGTCCTCCTGTAGACGGGCAGAAAGGGAGTGGCGTAAGACGTATGATGCCGATAAGAAATCCATCTACCTGGCCTCAGTTAAGCTCTACCATCGAGCTATATGTAGGGCCCGGGCGGCGTTTTACGCAGCCGAATTCCGAAATAGCCTCAATCCCACCAAAACCATCTTCAAAACCATAAAAGACCTGATGGCAAAGAGAGTTCCCCCGCAGTTGGACAGTTCCATCTCCCACTGCGAAGCCCTGGCCACTTTCTTTCTGGACAAAGTTAAGAAAATCTACCAGGCGTTTCCGAGCACACTGCCACCAGTGATTCCCTGGAGCGGCTCCAGCAGCTGTTCATCGCTGCACTCCCTTCCCACTCTTTCTAATGAGGAGTTTGCTAAGTGGGCCCTGCGAGTCAAGTCTGGCTCGCCTGCAGACCTGGTAAGATCTGCCCTTTTCAGGGATGCTGCTTTTCAGGGACGCACTATAGTGTGTTCTCTGATTAACCTCTCCCTGACTTCCGGCCGGGTCCCTGCCAAGTGGAAGCAAGCAGTGGTTTCCCCGATCCTAAAAAAACCATCTCTGGATCCGCTGAGACCAGAAAACTACCGCCCTATATCTTTGTTCCGTTGGCCGGCCAAGGTCATGGAGGCCCATGTAAATCTGGCCCTCACGGAGCATATGACCCAAGTTAATGTCCTGGATCCCACGCAGAATGGGTTTCGTGCTGGCCACCGCACTGAGACGGCCCTTCTGGCAATGGTTGAGCATTTGCGGATTGTGCTCGATGCTGGTCAAACGGCAGCACTTATTTTATTAGACCTGAGCGCTGCCTTTGACACTGTTTCCCATCGCATCCTCCTACACCGCCTGCAGGACATTGGCATTTGTGGCTCTGCTCTGCAGTGGTTCCGCTCCTTCCTTAGTGATCGCTCCTTCTGCGTTGCCACCCCTCCTTTTCAGTCCAAGTACCATCCTTTGGACCTGGGGGTCCCTCAGGGCTCCTCGCTGAGTCCCACGCTTTTTAACCTGTACGTGCAGCCGCTGGCTGAGGTCGCCAGGCAATGGGGCCTAACCATGGTCTCCTACGCCGACGACACTCAGTTGGCGGTTACGATCAGCGGGGATGCCAAGCAGGATGCCCTCAGGTTCCGAAGTGGACTTAGAGAGGCGGCCAGCTGGATGAATAACAACTGTCTCCAGCTGAATGCGACAAAAACGGAGGTGATGATCGTTGGAAGGGATGCAGACCACTGGGGGGACGGATGGTGGCCTCCCGAGATGGGATCAGCGCCGGCCCCCGTCCTGGAACTCAGGAATCTGGGAGTATGGCTCGACCACACGTTAAGCTTTGTGACTCACACGAAGAGAGTGGCGGCCTGCTGTTTTGGAGTATTACGCGGGCTAAGACCCCTGCTCAGATTTTTTGATGCTCCGACTAGACAGCTGGTCATTCAAGCAATGATTATCTCTCGGCTGGACTACGCCAGTTCACTCCTTTTAGGAGCGAACCAAGCTGAGATCCTTCGTTTACAGCGAGTCCAAAACGCTGCGGCTAGGGCGGTGGTCGGTTTGCCCCGGACCTGCCCCACCTCTGATACTCTGCGGTCCCTGCACTGGCTCCCGATAAACAAGAGAATTCAATTCAAGGCTCTTTGCCTGGTTTTTAAAATTCTTCGAGAGTCGGCACCCGTGATACTTAACAAACTGCTCTCTCCCTACGTTCCTACCCGCTCACTCCGATCCCTTGGACAATCCTTGGTGGTTGTCCCTCGTTTTAGACTTAGCCGGATGGGGGGTCGCTCCTTCTGAGTGAAAGCTGCTACCCTCTGGAATGCGCTCCCCTTGGAAATCCGCCTCATGGATGATCTAATATCCTTTCGTAGGGCCCTGAAAACCTTCTTGTTTTAAATGTTCCCTGTTTTAAGTGTTCTGCTTTTTTGTTGCTGGATTTTGTGTTATGTTGTGTCTACCTTTCCCTCCGCCAGGACGCTCCTTCGCTGGAGCAGCTGTGCGCATTAAAAAAATAACATAACATAACATAACATAACATTCCTGGGCTGCCTGTCAATCACTTTCACAGACTTCAAGCAACATCCTTTCTCAGGGCCGGACTATGAACGCAAACCAGCTTTTGCAATTCTGTCGAACCGCCCCCCCAAGTTATGGTACTGGTGGGAAATACAGCTGCGCTTTTGTTACAGGGGGGCAATTTTGCAGCACTAAACCGGCCCCCAGTAACAAAAAACGCCCTCCACCGATCCAAACCCAGCCCCCATCCTTCCAGACTACAGAGAAAATGCATGGTGCCCGCTAAGGCCAGTCCGGCCCTGTCCTTTCCCGACTCGTGTGCTACTTACAGTCTATGATGGATTGCAGGCTTGCGACTCGAGGTCACAGAGTCATGAGATTCTGTGAACTTGAGACATCGGATGCTGAGATGGCACACTTGGCACTCTCAAGCCTACCATCCTGGACTGGAGCAGCACACCCTATTGTGGGCCGCTGTGCGTTTCCCAGAGCAGGAATTGCAGGTAAGTGGGCCAGGGGCATGGGGGCCTTCCTTTTGGCTGCCAGCATGAGGTTTGTTTGACTGTTTTTGGAACAATAAAGACAAACATGCAGCATGGCGCAGCAGAGCACACACCCAGAGCTCACATTTTTAAACGTGCTCCCTTTGTGTGCTTTTAACATGCAGGGGCGTTTCACTTTAGCCCATCAGTTTATATCACTATATTAAGAGGATTTTATTATCATCATTATTGATAATTTTATTTCAACCACAAAGGGCCATAAAAGTACATAGAAAAATACGAAGAAAACAATAAAATTCTTTCAGTAAATAGGTTAAGAAGATATTTCATATATATACACATAATTTACATTAAAAATGGTCATAGGTAAAAGATAAGAATCAAACTGACTGAATAGTTATCAAGTGATTCAAAAGTAACTATTAAAAAGCTTAAATCTGGGATTAAGTCATTATAAAAGTTCTGCGCTTCATCCACATGCTATTTAAAAAACGGGAGACAGCAAAAACAACCGGTGGGTGGGTGTCATATTTAAGTACTCAACGTGCGTGTTCACATTCACGAAACCCCAAATTCCTACAAATGGGTTTAATCCACCTCTTTCGAGACAACACATATCCTGGACAAAAGAAAAATACATGACTCTCGTTTTCTAGTGGATATTCACACACTAGGCAGTCTGTACATTTGTTTACATCCCATTTGCATTCCAGTGACCTTAGTGGCAAACTACCCATTCTTAGTTGTAAATACAGCTTTCTGGCTTGGGCCGGACAGATCTTGTCAAGGAATTCCTCCTTCTTGTATACTGTTTTTACGTTGAGGAATTCGCTAGTCAGTCTCCCTACTGTCGTACTAGCATGCAGGACCAGCAAGTTATTGAACCTCAACCTTCTTACCAGATCAGATCTGGCTATAGTCGGAGAATTTGCCTCGGGAGATTCCCATAGTCCAGAAACACCAAGCTGTGCTCAGAGATCCTTGATGTGCGCTACCCAGGTAACTTTTTTTGACCTCAAAGTCACCCATACCTCCTTGAACTCTGCACGGTACGGAGTGAGTTCTGGGACAGACCAGAGTCTTCTCCAATAGGTTAAAGGTCTCAAGGCAACCTCCTCTTCCACTGGGAGCAGATCAAGATCAAATCTGAGTTGTACCAATGGGATACTAACGGGTAGGGCAAACAACTTTCTCATAAATGTGTGTTCAACCCTTACCAGACTTTTTGGTCTCCAATGTCCCCATAATTCCTCCCCATATATTGCAGCTGCTCTATCTTGAACCCTGTATATCTCAATAATTGGGGCAACCGGCTTAAATGTGGATATTCTAAACTTTTTAGATAACCCACCAACAGTCTGCGTCAATTTCAATGAGGATTTAGTTTGTTGTGCATCCCAGCCCAGGTCTTCTTCGAGAGTTTTACCTAGATAATCAAACGTCTTAACTCTCTCAAGAGGTATGCCATTCACAGTAGCATTTGGTCGCATTTGCCTTGGTGGACCAAAAATCATAAATTTTGTTTTAGCCAAATTGATTTCTAGTCCACTTTGAACACAGAAATCAGCGAATCCATCAAGGATACGTTGGATGCCGGTAGCTGTTCGTGACAACAGTAGAGCGTCATCCGTAAACATTAGTGCAGGCACTCTTCCTGTAGCTAGTTTTGGGGCATCTGTATCCTTTATGGCTAGAAGATGTTTAACAAGCCCATTTATGTACAGGCAAATGAGAGTAGGAGCCAGCACGCACCCCTGGCGTACCCCCCTTTGCTCTGGGAAACGTGCTGACAATTCTCCCGTTTTTCCACATCTAACCTGGGCGAAATTTCATGAATTGAGCCTGATCAGTACTTGCAGCAGGTAGTGGGGCATTCCAAGATCATGGAGGACTCTCCAAAGCTTGTTCCTAGGGACCAGATCAAACGCGGCCCGTAGGTCCACAAAGATGAGGTAGAGACTGCCACCCTCCACACTCACTGTTTTCCAGAACAAAACTTGTAACCGGAACATCTGGTCAATAGTGGAGATACCAAATCTAAAGCCAGCTTGTAAATTGCTTAAGATATGGTTTTCCTCTTCCCATTGCTGGATCCTGTCCAGGAGTATCCTCCTGAATACCTTCTGCGGGATGTCTATAAGGCTAATGGGCCTGTAGTTCGAGGGTTGCAAGGGACAACCTTTTTTAAAAATGGGGACTATCTCAGCCCCCCTCCAAGTCTCGGGCGGACCTGTACCCATTAATATTTTGTTGAACAGAACGCAGAAATAAGGGGCCCATATTTTAGGTTCGGACCGAAACAAATCAACAGGGATTTTGTCAAGCTCCGGTGCTTTATTGGGTGGTAACCTAGCAATGGCAGTCTCCACCTCCAGAATCGATATCTCCTGAGCCCCCTCCAATCAATACTCATGTAGGAGGCTCAGGGACTCCAACCCGGAGTTGCCAATGCTTGGTTGAGCATATAGGCTACCAAAGTGTTCTTCTCATAATGTTGGGGCTATATTAGGACTTACGGCGTTCCTCCCACCCCTGCCCTCAGTACTAACAATTTTATTATCAGTTTTAATAAATGCCTCTCACTACAGTGATATAAACTGACTACTGAAGTGAAACGCTCAGGCATGTTAAAAGCATTCAAGAGAGCACTCTTAAATATGTGAGTTCAGGATAAGTGCTCCAGTGTCTTGTAGGCTTTTAACGTGCAGGAGAGTTTCACTTAAGTACATCAGTTTATATCACTATATTGAGAGCCATTTATTAACACATTTAATGAATGCCTCTCACCATAGTGATATAAACTGAGTACTAAAGTGAAATGCTCACACGTTAAAACAATACAAAAGAGCACTCCTACGTATGTGAGTTCAGGATGTGTGTATCCTAAACTCACATATTTAAAGTGTTCTAGTCTCTTACATGCTTTTAACATCCAGGAGCATTTCACTCTAGTACATCCATTTATATCTGTTAGAAATCGGGTCTCTATTTGGCTGTCTGTATGCACCCTGCCCAAGTAGGGTAAGGGAGTCACACAGTCAAGATAACCCTGCTCACACCCCTGGCAGCTTGGCACGAGCAGTCAAGCTCATCTCAGATGCAATGTCTGAAGCATTTGTACATACACACATAGTAACACAGTGAAAATGCCACAAAATGAGTCCACACCAGTTTAGAAAAATAACCAATACTTATGTGAATAAAACAAGACCAAAATGACAAAAATCCAACATACACATGTTAAGATATCACTTTTCAAAAGTTAAGTAAGTTCAGTACATAGAAATCTATGGATGCAGTTGTTCTAGCATAAAGTACCTTTGATGCATCAAAATCAAAGACAGAAACAGGCGCAGGGGACTTAAGGCACCAGAAAAGCATATCAAAGAGTCGGTTCCTTATTACCAGTGGAGGTGATGCGTCAGTTCCTTACTCCCAGGGAAGGTGATGCCAGGTGAGGTGATACTTCGGTTCCTTACTGCTACCCAGGGGAGATGATGCGTCGTTTGCTTACTGTCAGAGGAGGTGATGCGTCGGTTCCTTACTGGAAGGGTAGGTGATGCATTGATCTCTGGACATGCAACATCAGTTTCTTAATGCTCGGCTACGTCGATGAAGAGACGCCGTCAAAGGAGGATGCACCAAAAATCCAGAAGCACTGTAGCGGTGCGGCGGAGGCAAAGCAGGAGCTGCATCGAATTCACAACCACAAGCAAGTGATGCGTCTATCCTTCAGCAGGGACTGCGTATGAATTGGAGTGAGTGCCACGGACGTTGGTAACATGGTGACCGGGACTCGGAATATGGTGGTTTTCCAGCCACACTGCAAACACTGCATCAATTCTCCAGCCGCACCGCAGCGATGTGTCCATTCTTCAGCCGCACGGCGCTGTTGCGTCGAGAAAACGGACGCTGAGAGTCGATGCATGGATTTTCATCCTCAGATCATCAGATTCTACTTCCAAGGTCCCAGGAACTGGATTTGGAACCACGTAGCAAGTCAGGGCTCTCAGCAGAAGAGCCCAAGCTCTGGTAGGTGAAGTCTTTGATGGCCCGGAGACTTCTTAACAGGAGTCAAGGATACACAAGCCCTTGGAGAATGTTGGAAAGCATGATACGGAAAGCAAAGTCCAGTCCTTTCACTGCCCAAGACAGAAGCAGCAGTCCAACACAGTAAAGCAAATAGCAAAGTGGCAGTCCCTCCTGACAGCTTCTCCTGATCTTCCTCCTGGCAGAATGTCCTCAGTCCAGAAGTGTTCTTATTGAAAAGTGTCAGATGTCCAATGCTTATACCCATTTCTGCCTTTGAAGTAGGCAAACTTCAAAGAAAAGTCTTTGTCGTGCACACTACCCTGCCTTTCCCTGACCTGGCTCCAGGTACATTGCAGGGGGGTAGAGACAGCTTTGTATGAGGACAGGCACGGCCCTATTCAGGGGTCAGTGACAACTCCCCCCTCCACTCTAGCTTAAGAAGTCCCATCAGCTTGGTGATGGCCCATCATATTATGCAAGGCACACCTCATCTCCCTTTTTGTGACTTTCTAGAGTGAATGCACAAAAGCCCAACTGTCCCTCTGACCGAGATATGAATTTTACAGACAGGCAGAGGCGGAGAATGGATAAGCAAGAAAATGCTCACTTTCTAAAGGAGGCATTTTCAAACACACAATTTAACACCTTGGCTGCTAGGGGGTTTTCCCGTTCTGTGCTGAACATACATGATCCCCATTGTTCATGACAAGGTCAACTCGTCATAAGCACAGGGCAGGTAAAACCCATGACAAGTTGACCTTGTCATGAGCACTGAAGGGGTTAAAAAACAACTTCACCAAAAGATGTATTTTTTTAATTATGAGCTTAGAGACCCCAAACTCCAAATTTCTATCAGCCCCAATAGGAAATTACACTTAAAAGATATTCCAAGGAAATCACTGTGTTACCCTATGGGAGAGATAGTCCTTGCAATAGTGAAAAACAGAATTAGCAGTATTTCACTATTAGGACATGTAAAACACACCAGCACATGTCCTATCTTTTAAATACACCGCACCCTGCCCATGGGGATACATTGGGACTACCTTAAGGTTGACAGACATGTAGTAAAAGGGAAGGTTTAGGTCTGGCAAGTGGGTGCACTTGCCAGGTCGAAATGGCAGTTTAAAACTGCACTCAGAAACACTGCAGTGGCAGGTCTGAGACATGTTTGCAGGGCTACTCATGAGGGTTGTACAATCAGTGCTTCAGGCCCACTAGTAGCATTCGAATTACAGGCTCTGAGCACACCTGGTGCACTTTACTAGGGACTTACTGGTAAATCAAATATGCCAATTATGGCTAAACCAATCACTAATACAATACACAGGGAGGTCTTGCACTTTAGCACTGATTAGCAGTGGTAAAGTGCCCAGAGTCCTAAAACCAGCAAAAACAAAATGCGTTACACAGTCAAAAACAGGAGGTCAGAACCAAGAAAGACAGGAGAAATCACACCAAAGTTGCCTGGTCTAACAATATAACTATATTGAGAGGCATTTATTACCAGTTTTAATAAATGTCACTCACTATTGTGATATAAACTGAGTAGTGAAGTTAAACTCTCCTTCATGTTAAAAGCATACAAGGGAGCACTCTTAAATATGTGATTTCAGGATGTTTGCATCCTGAACCCACATATTTTAAAGTGCTCTAGTCTCTTGCATGCTTTTAACATGTGGGAGAGTTTAACTTTAGTTTATCAGTTTATATCATTATTTAGAGAGGCATTTATCAGTTTTAATAAGTGCCTCTCAATATAGTGATATAAACTGAGTACTAAAGTGAAATGCTCCCGCATGTTAAAAGCATTCAAGACCAACCAAAGAGCTAGAACATAGAGGGCAGTGAGCTGCATTGAGAGGATCGGGATGCGCTATCCTTTTATAAATTGTGTTGGCAGGCTTGGAGGAGTAGACATTTGCCAAATGACCACTACCTTCCTCACCCATGTTTTCTTAAATTGAAAACTTTTCTTTTCTAAAGCAGCACTAATTTCTTTAAGGTACAGTTTAATTTATCTTAAAGTGTTAGTAATTTGTTTTTAGAAAATGTATCTGTAACATTTATTAGTAGTAGGTTAGTGAGTGTTCATTATTTTAGGAATATTTAGTAATTAATCTGTATATTGGGTTTAACAAGGAAATCAGGAAATGTAGTCAGAGCATTATTTGTAAAGTACATTTTTGGTATTTTTTTGAAGAATTCATATTTACATCGTTTGGGGGAACTATCATAAGTTTACCTGCTGTGGAGGAGGATTTTCATATTCGGATAGTCTACAGCTACAGAACTGTGAGTATTTTTATTTTTTCATTTTCTTGATAATATGTTTGATGTGGTTCTTTAAAGATGTATCATTAGTAATGTTTTAATATTGTATGTTTAAGGGTGTAGGATTTACATCTGTTTATAATATTTGTATGAATTCTGTTTGGTACTTTTTTAAACATTAAACAAAAATTATTTATATTTTTTAACTATTTAAAAAAATTAATGTAATGTTCTTTTCTATATGGTTTTATTTTAAGTCCCTACCTCCATTGATTTCTTTTGAGGGTGTTGCAGTTCTAGTGGTTGACTGTGTGTAGGGCTGTAGTTCCTCCAGCTCTGAACTAGAGTACTGTTTATGAACTTTTTTAGCTGTTGTAGATTTCAAAGTGCAGTTAATGAATAGAAATAGGCCTAATCTTTTGTTTGTGGGTGTCTCTCCTTCCACAAACCCCTCATTAACACTCCCTTAACTCCTCCTTACTCCCCCTTAAACCTACCTATTTTGTAATTAGTACACCAGAATTTTCAACTACTCCCCCTGGTTCCTTCCACATGTACTACTAAGGGCCCGATTCTGGTGCAGTTAGGAAATCTTCCAGATCGAATCAGTTTGGAAATGGTTTCCGACCGACTCAAATCGACTGAGTATGATGCATCCGGATGCTTCCAAATACAATTTGGTTGGACTCCCATTGATTTCTATGGGAGCCTATGTTCCTAACCGCATCATAATCTGGCTCTCGGTTGGGAAGACACGTTCCCAATCCAATTTCGATGGAACAAATGCCGGTAGGAGGCCTTCCTAACCGCATCGTAATCGGGCCATGGATGGGAATGCTTCCCTAATCTCATTGGAATTGGGCCCTAAGTAGTAAACTTACATATATGAATATCTCCCCATAGAAAATAAAGGATAGGTGGAGGTAGAAACGTGCTCTCGTAGGTTTGGGAATAGAATTCTGTAGTACTTTAGTAGTACTATTGTAGTAAACTAAACTATAAAATGCAGTTTGTGAATGGTCTCTTACGTGCATATTTTTCGTAAGGAATGCAAAAATGGCTTGATTAAAATTAAAGTAGTAGCCTTGAATCTGAGTTTCGTGGAAGGTTATGACAACAGTGTTTATCATAGCATTTTCAATATCCACTAACATTTTGACAGGTGAATAGTTAGAGTTTTTTATGTAGTATTATGATAAATTCTTTGTTGGTTGAACTTGTGTGTTGAGCATAAGGGAATAGGCTAAGGGAATATTGTCTTGTATAGTGTATGTTTCAACAAAGTTAGGTTATCACTTAAATGCTCTGGCTATTAGTCAAATCAATGGTAGATTTAATGATACATTTTATAAATTATGAATTTTTCCTCACTGTCTCTTACAACACATGGGGATACCTATTTCTTCAAAGGTTTTGGG
The DNA here is from genome assembly GCF_964263255.1 of Lissotriton vulgaris. Classification (NCBI taxonomy): domain Eukaryota; kingdom Metazoa; phylum Chordata; class Amphibia; order Caudata; family Salamandridae; genus Lissotriton; species Lissotriton vulgaris. The sequence goes on from NC_141697.1 coordinate 685,683,900, forward strand.
TGCTGGTGTGGTGTGATTTTTTCTGCTCTTCTTTTTCAGTTTATGGTTCATGTATTGTTTTGTCGTAGTAGCATTTGACTAGCTACTTGAGATGGGATTTAGAGTGCATAGACCTTCATTATTTTGCTTGTAAAAGCTCTACAACTTGATGCCACACCTGTCGGGTTATGTACCGTTCCACCTATTTCTGTTTCAGCCATTGAGGTCAGATAGTTGTGCTCTTTGGTGTTTTCTATGGTTTGAATAATTGTAGTGGTTATCCCACAGCAAACATTGGAGTAGTATTGCGCTTCCAATGTGTGTGTGTGTGGGGGTTCATTGCAGTATTTTCTTCTCAGTGGTTTGCCTTTTTAAGATTGGTATGTAGTATTGATTTAAATAAAATACATTTATCTTTGCAGGTTTAATTTTTAGTGTAGTGTTACATTTTTCTTTTTTATTAGATAAATAATTTTCAGTTACTAGTTGTTTGTCTTCTAGGCCCTTGAAACTTTACATTTTCAACATGTTTTATACATTTTTTATACACAGGTTTGTATATAACTTTGTTTGCGTGATCAAAAGATTTTCAATGAATGTGCCTGTTGTAGAATTATAAAATGAAAATATTTAATTTGTAAAAATAATTTAACATTAAATGTAAGGAATATGATAGTTGTTTTAAACTGGATATATGTTTATCATTTTTTTGTCATTTAAAAATAAGTATGCACTAACTTCAGTTTGGCTTGCCACCTCTTTTGTCATGCAGAGTAAAGTTTTCCTCTCCCCTCAGGCAAGGTCTTTTGCATCAGTTATATTCATATCCCTCAATTAATAATCGTGATTATCTATTTGTTAGCTTTTCTAATTTTAAATGTGATTGGTCTGTCATACATTTTTTCCCCCATGTGTCATTAGGGGAAGAATACTTTTTTAAATAATATGTGTTTGTATGTTTTTGTAAGTTTGTTATATAACACTATGGCCCTAATTGCGATGGCGGTTGGACGAGCGGCTGATCGCCATCTTGGGATGGAGCCTGTTCTACATGTAGTCGGCCGCTCCACCCGCCTTATTTTGATCCGACTGCCATGAAGGTGGTCAGAAACGTGTCCTTTACAATTACTACTTGTACTGTGAGTTGGAAAAGGTCTACAGAAGAAGCATGTTTTGAAACATCCACGCACCGTGTGCCAGTGGTGCATCGATGTGTGGGGGGTACTGCATGTGCCACCCTGGCCCCATAGCAGAGGCCCATGGGGGGCCTGCTAGGGTCCACAAAATCCCATTCCAGCTGCCTTTACATGGTGGCTCAACCGCCTTGAAAAGGCAAAGGGAAAAGGTATATCGTAATCCCTAGGGCAGTGCCTCCGCAGGTTCTGCCCCCATTGTAGGGATCACGCTCCAACTGACTCTCCGACCGATGCTCCGATGGGCTTCTTGAGCCTATCAAAACCGCCGGTCAGTCCCTCTGCCCGCTATCCTCTGACAGACCACATCATTGTGCAGCCTTCAGCCCACTGACTCAGATGTCAGAAGGACTGCCACAGCCTGTCGTGGCGAAACCGCCCGACATCATAATCAGGCTTTTTATATTTTTTGGTTTATGTATGCATGCTTTATTATATGTTTTATTGACATTTTTCTTGTCAATGTATAAGACCCTGATATCTTGTAACATTCTATGGTGTTGCTGAAAAACATTTCTTTTTGTTCATTCAATATTTCGGTGTTTACAATGTTTTGGTTGATAGTATTGTTGTCCATGTTATGGTATTTGACATAAGGTGTATTAAAAGTTAATAATATTGTATTCAATGTTTAGGCAACAAAATATGAGTATCACAATCTTTGTTTAGCACAATACTTCTGCCAGTGGCTATACATAATTCCTCTGAGTAATGAGGCCCAAGGTAACCATACGGGTGACATGAAGTGGTGGGGATATGGAGGATTTCATAAGTATGATTTGCTCTCTGAAATATTTTCTGAGTTATGAAATGATTCATGTTAAGACTTTGTCTGTGATACCATTCATGATTAGATAGTTTCAATAGCAAATCTGGCGAGCAGCAGGTTTAAAGGACAATGATAGGTGAAGCAGAACAAAGAGATATGGCTCACAGGTTGATAAGTTTCATCTGTAAGGTGACCGGCACTTTGGTAAAGTAGGAGCAAAACCTAGATTGGCAGAGCTAACTGAGACTGTTAAAATTGTGGTCTTGGAGTTGGCTACCTACTAGTCTCTTAGGAATCTAGTCCAGGAACGGAAGACATGTAATCGGGGGGGGGGGGGTAAATAAAAAAGAAAGGTTATAGGGGAGAAAGCTTGGTTTTTTTAAAAGTTGTTGAGCTGATTAGTATTCAGAAATGAGGAGATGATACCATAGAGAATAGGTGATGACGTCCAAGACTGGTTTAAGAGTCTCAGAAGGTACACTTTAATGATTGGTGTTCAAAGAAGAAGGTGTTAAAAGCATGGTGGGAGAGCATGGATTGCGCTACCATTGGTTTAAAGGAGTGACAGAGTAGGGTCCGTCTGGGGTATGAGCTGTTTTCAAGCATAAATAGTGGAGTTGACAATGTTGAGTTTGATTGTGTTCTGTATAGTAGTTAATCTTGGCAGTGACAGTAACTATCCTTTAATAAACACTATTGCCCTACCCCACAGCTAGTACTTTAAGGAGCATGTAATGAAAACATTCATAAATCTCAAGAATTCTTACTAGATTTTGGAACTGCACATTACCTATAATGCTGGAACCTCGCTTGAAGAGGTTCTATATGTACCCAGACCTTAATTACCTGCTAGCTTACCTATGAATCAGAATGAGCCTACAACAAATGAGCTGCCTAAAGACTTTTAAATAGACTGCCAGGTAGAAATCTGGTGTGGCTGACTAGACCTCAGGTGCAAAGAGCAGCCGAGAGAAGAGGCCCTGCCTTGCAGGCATATTCACCCTTTACCAATCCATTTTTTCACTCCCCAATGCATTCTCACTGTAAAGCAGCATATTCTTACAGCTCCACATAGCACTAAGCTGAAGTAGGAAACGTTCCTTCTAGTCAGGATAAGGGGATTACAATTATAAAATAACACATGCTCACCACCATGGTAGTTTGCCCCAGCAGTCAGGATTATCTCAGAGGCAATGTGTAAAGAGTTTGCACATAACACACAGTAACACAGTGAAAACACTACAAAAGGACACCACACAAATTTCAGAAAAATAGCCAATATTTATCTGTGTAAAAGAAGACCAAAATGATAGAAATCAAACATACAAAGTATGAAGATTGCAAGGATAACCTTGAAATACAGTTCCTGTAAATCGATAGCTCTGCCCGGGCTTATCATGGCATTGTGAACAAACAAATCCAACTGTTCAGGCCAGCCACAGCATCATGAGCCTGGTACTGTGTCGGCAAGACCTGCAAACAGTACCTTGGAAACGCAGGGCATCGTGGACCTTGCGATGAGCTCCGAAGAAGTGGCATTGTCGGCTACAGAGGTCGGCACAGGAGTCATTGGGACCTTGAGGTTTGACATGTTGCAAATCAAACTCTCTGAGGTTGAAGTCAGGAGCGCCAGCATTGGGCTGTGGTGTGAAGTAGGGTGGTGTGGGATGTGGTGCACTCAGGTCACAGGCAGTGCTCAGTGACGGCATCTTGTGGCATTGGTGAGACCACAGCTGCTGAGGTGTGAAGTGGGGTGATGCTCGTTGCTGTGCTGGCAGGTCATGATGCAAGCAGGGTCGACGTCGTTGCTGAAGTGCTGTCGGCGGTAGACTATCTGGAGTTGATGGCACTGGCATTGATAGGCTAAGGCTGCGGTATGGGACGGTGCGATGCATTGAGTAACGTATGAGTGGTGCCCTCAGGCCATGGTGCTGGCAGCGGCATTGATGTTGGCGTGGAACATTGTTGTTGATGATACCAGGGCAGCGATGTGAAAAGAGGCTGTGTGAAGTGCTGTGCCCTCAGGTCACGGTGCAAGCAGCCGCTTGATGGCGGTGGCTTTCGGCATTGGCTGTGAGACCAGGGTTGGGGTGTGAAGCGAGGCAATGCTTTTTGCAGTGCCAACAGGTCACAGAGCTGGCAGGGGCATAGTTCACAGCGTTAGGTTGCTTTTTCTTCTGTTGCAGCACAAAATACACAGTTTCCAGTGTTGGTATCAGATGAAATTGAAGTTTTTGCTGTTCCTGAGACTTGTTGAATTTTTTTTTAAATTCAGTACTTGTATAGCACACGAATCCCCCCCGAAGGTGTATCTTGGCGCTGGGGGCCGTTGGGAAGATTAAGCGAGCTATTGCCCAGAGTCGCATGGTGCTGAGCAGACCCCTGCTGCCGGAGCCAGGAATCGAACCATGATCCCCAGTGTCCAGCGTCTAGAGTCAGTCGCCCTGGCCGCGGCGCCACACCTCTTCCCTTAAACAGGGGACAAACTCTACCTCAAGCCCTAGGAGAAACTTTGGAAAATAAGTTGGAGAAAATTCAGTCCAGTCCTTTCACTGCCAAAGACAGAAGCAGCCACTGCAGGCCAACACGGCAAAGTGCACAGAATAGTCGTAATTTCTCCTCACATCTTCTCCAACTCTTCTTCCTGGCAAGTTCCTTTGTCCAAATGAGTTCTAAAATTCTGGGGTCGGGACCCCAATATTTATACTACTTTTCCCTTTTAAGTTTTGGCATAAAGTCTCTGAGTTCAGTAAAAAACAGTCTGACCTCCCTTGTCCAGCTTCACTACAGGAGGTAGAGACAGCATTGGGTAGAGCAGACACAGCCTATTCAGGTGCTAGTGAAAACTCCTCCCACCACTCTAAATGCAGAAGGGTTGATTCAGCCTGACTATGAGTCACCCAGGAAAGGCAGAACACACCTCAATCCCCCCTTGTGACTGTCTAGTGTGAATGCACATCACCAACTCTTGTCACTCAAAAACCAGACGGCGAATACACAAACAGGCAGAGGCACACAGGATAGCAAAGTAAGAAAATTACCACTTTCTAAAAGCGCCATTTTGAATCACACAATTAAAAACCACCTTTACTAAAAGATGTGTTATTAAATTGAGTTCAGAGAGCCTAAACCTCATCTCCATCTTGTTCCAATGGAAAGTTACACTTGTAAGATGTTACAAGGCAGCTCCCATGTTAACATGTGGGACAGACAGCCTTTTAATAGTAAAATATTAGGACATGTAAAACACACTACATCATGTCCTATCTTTCACATACACAGCACCCTGCCCAGGGGCTACCTTGGGCCCACCTGAGGGCTGACTTACATGTAAGAAAAGGGAAGATTAGAGCCTGGCATGTGAAAGTGAGTAAAAACTGCAGGAGACACTGCAGTGGCGGGTCTGGTACACCTTTGAAAGGCTACTTCTGTGGGTGGCACAACCAGTGCTGCAGGCCCACTAGTAGCATTTGATTTACAGGCGCAGTACGAGGGACTTACTAGTACATCAAATATACCAATAATGGAAAACCAATCATAACATAATTTACAGGAGGAGCACTTGCACTTTAATACTGAATAGCAGTGAAAAGGTGCGCAGAGACACTAAACCAGAAGAAACAAAGTCAATAATAGGAGGCACAAAAGCAACACGTCAGGGGATAAACCTGCAAAAATGCCAAGTCCAACTTACCAGAATTGCAGAAACCTGGAGAGAAAGAAAAGATGTCTTGTGGCCAGTATACATAGTCCTTAAAAGATTTAGGGCATCAATATCCTTTACAAGGTGACATAGATCCAAAGCCCCTGAAAATACTGATGACAACTCATAGATTTTGAGACTTGAGTTTAAAATAGACTGGCATTACTAGAATAAGACCTTGCAGTATGAGGATGCTAATTATAGGAACATCATATAAAGTATAGGAACATTATATAAACATAAATGTGGCCGTTCGTTTGTTAGATACAGTTCAATTTTTCCCCTCATAGCCCTAAATACAATCAAAGACACAGGAAGACACCAATGTTTGGTCAAATATTGAAGATGGGATCAGAGCTGAATGGAGGATCTTGGGTGCCATCAGACACCAGAAAAACTATACCTGCAAACAAACAAAAAATCAGTGTAACAACAAGATTTGTTTTTGTTGCATACACTCTCTTATTTTGGTAGTACTCCCCACTGTGGCAACAATATTTAAACTGTTTCTTACGAAATCAGACTTTCATATAGCCAATAGGTTGTTTTGCAAGACTGTGTGTCCTCTCTTGATACTTTGTGTCTTCATAGTGAGATTATTTTCTAGAATACCAAATAGATATCCATGCTTATAACGTCTACTCTCTGGCGACGAGGGTGGGAACAAGCCTTCCTCATACACAGCACAATGGATAAGAGTTGCTTAGTGAAGTAAATGCTGTAAGCCAAGATTAAAGTGGAGAACTTTAATTAAGAAAAAGCACATTTCACCTTTAATGAAGACATTATTAAGCAACTTCCACTAGAATGCATGAACAACAAATGTTTCCATATCATAAAAAGGAATGTACACATTACATGAGCACAGTAGGCAGCCTATACCATTGTCATACTAGAGGAAAAGAGAGGTACTTTATAGGATTGTTATACAATCACCAAAGTTTTGTTCACCTGCTTGGTCTAAGAAAAAGCCTTCCCAGTACATTGCAATATCAGGAATCAATAAAAATGAGTTCAAAATCAGACACCTTTGTTACTTTATATAACTTGTCCATGCTGAAGAATAAATGTGGATTTAAGAGAATTTTTATTTCATTTATTTATTTTGAAAGTTTTATATAGCGCGAACATGACCACCGAGGGTATCAGAGCGCTTTGCAGATTATGCGTCAAAGGGTATTAATTTATTTAAGGGTATATTTCAGCGCGGGGACACGCCGCCGGCGTCACTATGCGCTGTACAAATTTCCCTATTATTATTATTATAATACAGATTATGCATTACAAGGGTGAAGGCATACAAAACAGAATAAACAAAGCGACAAAATTAAAGTCTAAAATTGTCCAACAATCTCGTGGAGGGAAACGTAAACACACCAACAGGCAAAATCACAGTCTAGAATTGTCTGTCCTAATCGTGAACCAGGTGGCTAGGCCAGAGTAAATGGGTATGGACCCAGAATCCGATGAAGGTGCCAGGCTAAGGCAGAAATGTCTTCATCAGGAGCCCTTTAATAATAGAAGGGTTCACCCTGACTTCGGGGAAAAGGGAGTTCCAGATCCTCTGAGCCATCCCTGAGAATGCTCGTTTATTGGTCTTTTTTGCTTGAATTTTTGAGGTTTAGGCAAAAGGGTGCTGGAGCTTCTGGAGGCTTGAGAACCACAAGAGAGTTCCAGTTTCTGCGCTAGGTACAGCGGGGTCTTGAAGTGGATAGCTTTGTGAGCCATGCATTACATTTTTAACTGTATCCAAGCTTCATATGGAAGCCAATTCAGTGCCCACAAGTCCAGAGAGGTGTGGTGGTATTTTTTGTGCCAGTTAAGGGCCAAAGCAGCGGAATTGAGGGTAGCCCTTAGAGGATCAACCTCACTCTAGGCAGGCTGCAAACTGTTGCACCGGCTTCGTAAACGATTCATTGATGGTACTGTACCTTTTCTGAAATAAACTTCTCCGCTTGAATTTTGGCTTATTGGATTTACTCCAGGGCATTTTTATTGATAAAACTTGTCTGTTATGTGAGGTATTCCTGTTAGATTCAGTGTATATATATATTAGTAAGATTTGGTCTATTGTAGAGGGCCGGGTGCAGCTTGCGTAGGTGCATGGATGGCAGTCTACATTTTCCTCTGGACATCGTACTGTGGGTTGGAGGTTCTCTGTTGTAAGCATGGCTATACCCTTGAGTTGATGTGTTTCAGAATGTTGTCCTAAATGTTTTTGAAGAAGGCCGCTGCTGGCCTTCCGGTCTTCCAGAAACAACAGCCTGGGTAATTATCTCAATAGGTGTAACAATGGGAATAAATCTGAATAACTATTGGCTTTGGCTTTGAGAGACCTACAGGTGAGAAGGACACAGGCATGTGTGAGACACTTTGACTTTTTGGAAAATCAGGAGACACAGATGTCATTCACCAATCACGGACTTGAGTCTGCAGGCGATGGTGGAGGGTGTTGATGGATTAAGTGACGTAAATGAAGAAACTTCACTCAGCTGTGTTTTCTTGTCATGAGTAAAGAGACCTTTTCTTTTATGTGAAGTATTTTTTGAGGGTTCGTTATAAGCCAACTGAGAGGTAAGTGGTGAATCACATGTGGTCCAGCATTGGGGCTTTATTGTCTGCCCTTTGATCCATACTCTTGTTTAGCCTAAAACAAGTCAGGGACAAATTGACTGTTTTGCACGGAGCTGAAGGAGCAGCTGAGGAGCCACAACTTGAGGAGAACTATGCTCCTTTACCTGGACTGCCGGTTAACTTCTTGCGTTTCCCGCTTCACGGGAAACGCTCTCAGCCCAGGTACCATCACCTGCATCAACGGGGAAACTACACGTCCCAGGAGACATTGGTAGTATGACACCCTCCTGCCACGCCCGGCCCCAGGTGCACAAAATCACGGGCGCAACCCCTTACCGCGGGACAGATTGACTGTTTTGCACAGAGCTGAAGGAGCAGCCGAGGAGCCACGACTTGAAGAGAACTACGCTCCTTTACCTGGACTGCTGGTTAACTTCTCGAGTTTCCTGCTTCACGGGAAACGCTCGCATCCCAGGTACCATCGCCTGCATCAACGTGTAAACTACACGTCCCAGGAGACATTGGGGCAGTGTGACACCCTCCTGCCACGCCCGGCCCCAGGTGCACAAAATCACAGGCGCAACCCCGCACCGCGGGACGCAAGTGGGACGAGCCGGGCGAAGCCTGGGCCAGGAGCGGGCCGTTTTAGCCCGTTCAAGACCGTTGGAGGCGGACCGGGCCACCCCTCTTTCACGCAACGCCCTGTACATCCACGACATCTAGTTGAACTGTAAGTACCAGCTTGGATGATTACTCGCACGGAAAAATGTCAGCAAGTGAGAGTAAAAGTAAGTGTGTGAATTCCAATGGGAACCTAACAGGGACATTGGATAATTTTATCATTCGGGCAAATTCAGTCATCGATCAGGGGATTAATTTATTGGAGCGTCGGGTATCTCAAGATCTGGCCCTGGCGAAAAGATCATCCATGGGACATTTTGCTAATGCCCGCAGCCCTGAGCCATTACCCTGAGAAAATATTATAGATGCTCCTGTGACTGTACATAACCCATCTATATTGCCCGCTCAGGAATCCCCCTTATTAATTGATCAGCTTCAAACATCTATGGCAGCAGAAATGACTACAGTATCAACCTATAGCTCACCTGAGGGTCCTTAAACCAGGCAGACGCGAGGGAGGCGAGAGGGAGCGATCCCGAAGAGGAAGCAGGGGGCAAACGATGCTGCCAAAGGCAGAAAGCCCAAACTGGCTAAACAAACTAGTAATTGTAATTCTCCACCATTGGGCGCGGGCTCCGTGACTGTGACTCAACCAGAGACAACTGGGCCTTCAATGCCTCCGTACCCCCTACCTGTGTACTGAAACCTGCTGATACGGCTCTGGCATTGGAGGTCTTAGACCTCGCTAAACTTGGTTCTCTTCTAAAGTCTTCTTTTAAATCGTTTGAGGACAGGCTTACACAAATAGTGTGTCGGCTAGCCAAGATCGAGGTTGCAACATTGAATATTGTGGACAATATTAAGTCAACTGGGATGCCCGTGGGTATTGTGCAACAAAATACTACACAGGGGGGGGGGTGCCGTTTGCTAGTATTCCAACTCCAGGCCCATTTATTGCAAGTGCACCTACAGCTAATCCGTGCGCTCCTGGGATATTACCTGTATCTTCATCTACACGGGTGGACGCAGCCAAACCTATTGAAACCCCTCGGGATGTTTTTGACTCGGTGCCAACCAGGAAACTAATAGTTGATTTACCACCAGAATCAAGCCCGTACACAGTAGTTTTAACTGGGGTACCTGAGCTAAGGAAACCGAACAGTGAATCATTTATGTCACTGAAATATAAGGCCACGGAATGGCTTAATAAAAACAGACCTCCTCCCTGTAATGTTTCTTGTGAAATCCTGATGGTACATAGGGTACCCTGGGTGGGTCACAGGCCAAAAGATGTATGCGGTGATTGCGTGCTTGTGAACTTCAGGGACCCTCGTGCCTTGGGTCATATTTGTAACTGGACACACCACAATAGTGAGTCATCGATCCAGCCTCTCCCGCTAACATATTTTTATCCTGTGCCCCATCATTTAGAAACGGAAGGGGATTGGACCCTATTGACCCAACAGGGTATAGGGAGGGGGGTGGGTGGCTGGCACATGCATCCACACCCTCCCAGTCAAATATCCTTACAAAATAGGTATAGCGGACTAGAAATGGTCGATTGACTTTTTATTCCATGGTAATAATCCCCCGGGAGTCTCTGACCAACTGAAAATTGTACAACATGAGGTAGAGACCGAGGCACGAAGCAGTTTAATACCCTGCACTCCCCTATCACCTGTGAGGGCCGTCATTGCAGTCAATAAAGCTGAGCCCCTAGGAAGTATATTGGGAGCCCAAGACTCGACTCCAGCCGTAAATACGGTCTCGGGTTATAACGTTATCTCATGGAATATTGCCGGGCTGGCAGGCAAGGTTAGAGACCCGTCCTGGATAGCCTTTATAAAATACTTCTCAGTGATATGTTTGCAAGAGACGTGGTTGGTAGAGAGTGACATCTTCATAGAGGGGTACAAACATTTTTTTGTCCCGGCCGAGACATCGCGAAGTGGCAGAGCTAAAGGGGGATTGGGCGTGTACATTGATTCAGCCTTGTCTTTTACTGTCAAAACAATACCTACCAGTTATATTGACATTCAAGCAGTTACGGTAAAAAGAGGGAAGGACATGATATCCCCGATTAACTTTTATAATGCCATAAACTCAAGAGGGGAGTGTAGGCTAGATGAACTGGGCAACTTTATTAGGCACCACTGCAAGAGTGTCTCCCATCGGATGCTTATTATGGGGGATTTTAATGTACATCCCTGTGGGAACCCAAAGTATACTGCAATTGGCTTATTGGGCTGTCACAAGGTGGGGGGTTTGCACTTTGAAAACTCTGGCGGGGGGGACAGGTTGAACCAACTCATGAATTAATTTGATCTAATCTCTGCCATGTCACTGGTGGACGATTGTAGTTTTCAACTGGTCCCCACATTCAAGGGCTACTCGGGGGGTTCTTTTATTGACCAAATCCTTCTCTCTAGTGGCCTTGACACAACCATATTAGGTTTCAAAATCCAGGAGAACATACATAGTGATCATAACCCGGTCTGTATCTCATTGGGTGGCAACCTTTTAAAACCACGGGATAAGGCGCCAATTTGTGGTGTTCTCAAATGCACGGACGGAAGACGCCGCCTTAAATGAGCTAAGGTGAACTCTGATCAACTCTATGATAAGATCCATAAATCTTGTGTTACAGAGTTATCACTGTGCGTGTCTTCTGTATCTCTTCCCTCAGAAATCCTTCTTGCATTCGATGGTATCGTAATAAAAGTAGGCGAAATGCTAAGCGTACCATCGTCGGGCTCTGCATGTAGGGACCCCAAATGGTTTGACCACTCCTGTTCTAAGGCTGGTTGTGATCTAAAAGCGGCCCTGAAGTTAAGTCCCAGGGACTCTGTACTGGTTAGGGCTTTACGCTTGTACTACAAAAAGGCCTTGGCTCAGCGCAGGTCAGAAGTGAGGGAGAATATCTGGCACGACTTATTTGACCCTAGTACCTTCGGTGATAGTGAAAAATTCTGGGCCATTATTAACAAACCTTTATTTGAGGCAGCAGGTGACTCCTCAGTTGGCTCGAACATTACCGAAGATGAGTGGGTTTCACATTTTAGTCTTATTTTTAACAGTAATATCCCACAGTCAGAACTTGATAGAGGGGAACAAAGAGCAAGTCTACCACTCTTTACTATTAGCGAGGTAGAGAAAGGCATCATGGGGCTGTCAAGTAACAAAGCGCCAGGTCCCAATGGTGTGTCCCCTGACCTATTTAAATCAAGGGTATCTCTTTGGGCGCCGGTTCTTGCCGCTGTGCTTAATGCAGCTGTAGAACATGGTTGCCCTAGGTCCTGGGGACATCAACGATAATACCGGTGTTTAAGAAAGGGGACCGAAATAATGCTTCCTGTTATAGGCCGATATCTTTAATTGACTCTGTGGTTAAAGTAGTGGGTGGAGTAATCCTGAACAGGCTGACTGCCTGGGCGGAAGAGCATGGGGTAATCTCCCATATCCAATATGGCTTCCGGCCCGGTCACTCCACAATAGCACAGTCTCTTAACTTATATGTGGTCCTAGAAAAGTACACCCTAGCGCGGCAGGGCACCATCCACATGGCATTCATGAACCTCTCCTCAGCTTTCGAGTGTGTTAATCGGGGAAAGCTCTGGGAGGCCATGGGTTATATGGGGGTGGAACTTAATTTGGTAAATCTCCTGGTGGATTTGCACCAGGATACTAGGGCTAATGTGAGGTACTCGCAGGACCTTAAGGTGTTGAGGGATTTTAGTGTCCACAGGGGTGTTAGGCAGGGCTGTATTTTGGCCCCCTTCCTTTTCAATTTATATATCAATAACTTGGAGGATTTTTTATTAAACACCGGTGCAGATTACCCCTATGTTGGTCGCAAGGGTCTGCCTGTTTTATTATATGCGGACGATGCCGTAGTGCTGGCTAGAACCGCAAGAGGCCTTCAAACCCTACTAGATGCCTTTCACAATTTTATGAAAGCCCGCAATTTATCTATTAACAATTCAAAATCTTTTGTAATGCAGGTAGGGCAGCGAAACAAGAAGCTGTTCTCTTTTCGGGTAAATGAGGAGATGATCCCTATAACAAGAACCTTCTCGTATTTGGGTGTCTTGTTTGACGACCAGTTAAAATGGGGCCCATCTCTCCAGAGGAAAAGGGGGGAGGTAACTTGTTCTAATGCTGCTATCTTTAATTTTGCCAGGAAAATGGGCAAACGTCCTATTGCTGCACTATTAAAGATTTATCAGGCTAAGAGTGTGGCAATAGGTAGTTATGGCAGCGATTTGTGGGGTTATGTAGCAGCTAATGACATTGCTGTGGCTGAGAACAATTTTTTGAAACAATTATTGGGGGTCCCGAGGGGGCTTCAAATTTTATAGGGCACGAAGAAACCGGTACTCCCTTTATAAGTGATACCTTAGCACTACTGCCATTAATTTGTTGGTTACAATGCTGGCTAAACAAAGATCTGATTTTAAACCACCTACTTCTGAGAGAGGGCTTATCCTTGGATAACATGCTCAAAATCCCTTGGCTAAAATACTTGAAAGATTGTTTCTCTGTATAAAGGGCGTTTAGAACTTTTTCAAAATCCTGACTCTATTAGGCTTGCAGATGTAGAGTGTGTGATTAAAAACCTTTTCACTCTTACAACATATGCACTGTGAAGAGGCTGAGCTAATTAAACCTAGTGTCCGGAAACACGCTATTCTGAAGATTACACCTTCTCTGGAGCCATATCTAACTTGGCAGATGTTGGGCTTTGATCGATACCAGCTAATCAAGTTCCGATTGGACCATTACCACCTCTTGTTAAGTGTTCTAAAGGGATCTCATCAAGGACAATTGCTACCGTCCTGCGGCTGCGACAATGAGACTCCGCAGGACCTGATGCACTTTTTATTTATTTGTCCTTTCTATGACTTACCTCGCAGGTTTTACCCAAAGCACCTGTTAAAAAAATTTAACTTCACCCAGGTTAGACCGGCACTCCATTATTTGCAACTGATAAACCCTGAATGTACATTATTTGTGATCGGTTTCCTAAAATCTGCCCTAAAATTTAGAAATAGTATGGAGGGTTAACTGCCTAGTATTTTTGTTTTTTTCATTACCAGATTCGCCTAATTGGGATTGTGGTTGATTTTAATATGTGTTTTTATACGTGGGTTGTGATCTTTTATATTCGCACATCAAGTTTTATTGTACTATTTATTAATTGCTTTGTGCTTTTATGGTTGTTTCTGTTTGAATAACCGAATAAAGATTATGACTATGACTAAGTCAGAATAAATAAAAAGTAGCCCTGAGCAGGCCTTCCGCTAGAGTGAACAGGGTGAACCGTAGCTGTGTACTCGACCCAATACTGTTTTCCTTCTGTATAAATGACCTATACATGAACATTTTGAAGGTAACCCAGAATGAGCCTGTAATGAATGGCTTTTAGGTCCCGGGCCTCCTGAAGCCCAATGAGTCTATAAAGAGAGCTCTGATCCCAAAAGCCTTAAAGGCTCAACTGTCAGCTATAAATATATACTGTGAAGAAAATAACTCATAAATGCCTCAAAAACAATAATATTCAGAAAAAGAAAAAAACCTGTAAAACCATATTTTCAATAAACACTAAACTGGAAGTCCTACCTTCACCTTTTTGGGTGTGAGCACTGCAAGCAAACTCAAATGGAACTCCCATATCAAATATGAAGTTGATCATGATAAGATTTCTTATTTTATTAATGTGTCAGATGACATGCTTCTAAATCTTAAAAAATGTAAACATGGTTCTCAGAAATAACAGATGGTGTTCTGAATTTAACTCACCATCAGTGTCGTTAATGTAGATAAGAATACATTTCAGTAGTTATATGTTACTCTTTTATTTGTGAAATGCAAGCTGTGGTTGTATTTTAGTCGCCACAGAACAATAGACAGTGATGCCACTCTGGCAAAACACGTATAAATATTTGTATTCCCAAGCGCCCTTGGGAACCATAATAAGTAAATAAACATGTCTAATATTAAAAACGTACAATGTCTGTCATGTTTGGCGCACCTCAGCGAAGCTATTGCCAGAAGCAAAATGTTCATGAGAGTCAGACCACAGAATGACTTAAAGTAGGTCATTTTAAATTTCAATGAGATTAATAAATACGCCATGCAGTGATAATTTGATTGGTCTACCAAAATGTGCTTCTTTTTAACCAAAAGGCCTTTATATTCGCTTCATTGTCGGTTAAGATGCATCAGGATCTAACGTCAGATGCACACTGTAATTTAGCAGTTGCAAACCCTGTCATTCACTAAGGGCCACATGTCTCATACATTTTACTGGTCGCAAAAGAGCCTGATTCACAGAATCACGTTGTTTGCGACTAGCAAAATGCATTGTGGTATTTATGAATTCCAATTTGCAATTCAGTAACATGTTACAGAGTTGCAATTCGGAATTACGACTACATACCAATTCGGTGTTAGGAAGGGGCATGTTTAGGGCATCCCTTCCTAATACCCAATCGCAGTGGTATGTGAGAATGTTTTATGACTGAGATGTGGTTGCAAAACATTCACATTTTACCACCTACTTCACGTAGGTGGTAACCCATTCACAAATAAGAAGGGGTCCCAAAAGGGCCCCTTCCTCTTTGGGAATGGTAGTGAAAACGTTTTTTCAGAGCAGGCAGTGGTCCCACGGACCACTGCCTGCTCTTAAAAATGAAAAGACAACTTTTCATTTTTCTTTTTTAAATGCAACCCATTTTCCTTTAGGGAAACCATGCTGCCTTAAAAAAATGACTTCTTTATTTAAAAGCAATCACAGACATAGTGTTCTGCTGAGCCCAGCAGGCCTCCATCCGTGTGACTTTAGCGATTCCTAATCGATAGCAAATTGCGACCTGCCTCATTAATATTCATGAGATAGGTTGATTTGCAACCCACCAGGAATCACTAAATTAAACTCATGGAGTTTCATACATTGGGAATAGCGATTACCAAATTGTTATTCAAAGAGAATCACAATTTGGTAGTCACTATATACAATAACAATACATATGGTTCTTAATCACTGATTTGTGACAGCTAAATGGCTTTTTACTGTGTATTAAACTCATATTGCGATTCGTTAAGTTCTTACCGAATGGAAAAATTAGTCTAGAAATGTATCCTCAATCATAATTTGGATTGTGTGTAAACTTTAGGGCATCCGTTCCAAATTGAAATTTAGAATTCTATGTACCAATAGTTTGAGGCTGCAATTTCGGTCACAAATCATTGATGGGTTACTCGCTCATCAAAGGAGGTGGTAACCCATTTGCAAACGTGAAGGGGTCCTTTTAGACCCCTTCTCCTTTGAGAACGTAAAATAACTGTTTTTATGGGAGGGGACCATTGCCAATTCATAAACAAACTTTACATTTTTTAGACAACAGCTTCTTTCGAGGAAAATGGGATGCATTAAAAAACAAGTAAAACGATCATATACAGGGTGGCATTCTGATCCCAGCAGGCCACCATCCCTGTGACAGTATCCAATTGTAGTGAAATGCAATTTCCGACCAACATCACTATTAATCACAAGGGAGATCTTCAATACGAATGGCAAGCTTGTGAAGTGACCTAATAGCATTTAGGTTTGTTTGTTAAATCTCATTGGATTCGCACAAACATGGTGAACAGTTTGCAACCACGTTTTACAAATCCAATATTAAGACGTCTGGCCATAAATGAGGATGTTTAATTTCAAAAATATTCGGAGTGCAGTCCTTCCGTCTGTTTGCTTTCAATAACAACCACTCTACCGATTTGGATTAAAACAGAAGGGTACATGGTATTAATTGTAAAGTAAGTGGGCATTAACCATGCTAAAAAAAAGAGTAGTGAACGGTGCACATACTTACGAATACGTCACTGTTGAACTCCCTCTCAGAGTCTAAAATTAATAACCAAATACCTGCTAAATTCTGTACATTTGTTTAAATGGAAAACAGATGCACTTTCACAGTGGCAAGCATACAAGTTTTAATCCTCCAGAGACACGTATGACAGATAATAATGGTCACAAGTATTTTTTAAATAAAAATTATGTATAGTTCATGTTTGCGGAAATATACACAAACAGTGCTTCAGTTTACATCCACACATAGCAGAATATATAACATTATTAAAACACTTGCTAAGTGTTCTTTAAACATTTCCTAAGAAGCAAATAAAACCAATAAAAGGAGTTATTGCCCCAAAAAAATAACTATGTTTAATTGAGGAACCATGGGCCAGATGTAGGTACATCTTATTTACGACTCTAAAATACCTGAGGCCCATAGGAACCTATGGCAATTACCGAATCGGTAAATACCGATTTGGTAAAATTACCGAATTGACAAGGGGACAGGGTGTCACTTTGACACCCTGTTGCACCCCTGATTCTGGCTTGTGTGCCATGTGACACACATACATGCCCTTAGGGCATGTCTGTGTGCCACATGGCACAGGTGTACATGCACGGTATAGAGACAAAATATCGACTCCAAAATATCGACTGGACATAATATCGAGTTTTAAATATAGACTGGACAAAATATCGACTGGACATAATATCGACTACAAAAATATCGTTTTTCAGGTAAGTGAAGTAATATCGACTGTATAAAATATAGATAGCAAAAATATCGATTTTTTAATAATATATAATATTTTATAGTGTATTTTTATGTAATAATATGTGTGAATAGTGTGTATTAATGTTATAAAATATTTTATTACATGAATTTTGTTTTGATAATAATTGCGTAATGTAATTCTGTAGCGGGTTGTGGGTTTATAGGGGAATAGGGTGGGAAGTAATTTAATAATAATTAATTAATTAATATATGTTTGTTAATATTTTTAATTAATAATTAATTGATAATTAATTAATATTAATTAGTTAATTAATTAATATAATTTTGAATATATTTTGTATTAGTAAATAATTGTTAATTAATTAATTGTAATTAGTTAATTACATTAATTAGAGTACATTTTTAATATATATAATTTTGTGTTATTTTTAAGTAATTAATTTTGAAAAAATAATATTAATTATTAAAATAATTACACCTAATGTTCTAATATATTTACTTTATTGTTATTGTTAATTAATAATTAATTGGTAATTAAATAATATTGATACATTTTGGGTAAAGGAGCATTTTTAGGGTTCAGGGTCAGTTTTCAGTTCATGGGTAAAGGGGTATTTTTAGGGTTCAGGGTCAGTTTTCAGTTCATGGGTAAAGGGGTATTTTTAGGGTACAGGGTCAGTTTTCAGTTCATGGGTAAAGGGGTATTTTTAGGGTTCAGGGTCAGTTTTCAGTTCATGGGTAAAGGGGTATTTTTAGGGTTCAGGGTCAGTTTTCAGTTCATGGGTAAAGGGGTATTTTTAGGGTTCAGGGTCAGTTTTCAGTTCATGGGTAAAGGGGTATTTTTAGGGTTCAGGGTCAGTTTTCAGTTTTTGGGTAAAGGGGTATTTTTAGGGTTCAGGGTCAGTTTTCAGTTTTTGGGTAAAGGGGCATTTTTAGGGTTCAGGGTCAGTTTTCAGTTTTTGGGTAAAGGGGTATTTTTAGGGTTCAGGGTCAGTTTTGGGTTTTTGGGTAAAGGGGTATTTTTAGGGTTCAGGGTCAGTTTTGGGTTTTTGGGTAAAGGGGTATTTTTAGGGTTCAGGGTCAACAAATAAGATTTTAAAAAATTATTTTTATTATTTTCATTTATTATTTAATTATTATAATTTAATTTAAGTCGTTTTAAGTATATTTTAGTAATTAAAATTTAATATTAATTTAATTTAACACTGTTTTTAATAAAGTCGATATTTTTTACATCTATATTTTTGTTAACGATATTTTGTACTCGATATATTTGTACTTACCTGTTTGTAGATACAAACTCGATATTTTGACTGTCGATATTTTGTCCACGATATTTTGGCAAGTCGATATTTTGTCAGTCGATATTATTTCAGTGATCCTACATGCACAGATGTGCATGTACACAGGATTTAGTTATTTACCATGCAATAGTATTACATGGTAAATATCGAATTCTTAGGGGCCTGTGGCACTGTTTGCAGTGCCACCTACATATAGATTTACCGATTCGGTAAAGGTACCGATTCTGTAAGATTTAGTCCCCTTACATCTCAATCACCAAACACCAGTCGGTAATGGCCGAAATCGTCCGTTACCGACTGGTATTTGGTGACCTACAACTGGCCCAATATCTCTTCTATGCTCCTCACCAGGATTCCACATTCTTGAGAAATTTCCACACTTCAGTTTCACAGTTTGTAGGACTTGGCCCTTTATGCCAAGTCATGTGAAGCGTTCCCATGTACCTTATACTGCCATCAGACCTGAAGTCAAAATGTCGTATTTCAGCATCCCTCCACCAACCGGTCACTGTTTCACCAGCCCGCAACAGTATCTTATGTATGTTTGCTACAGCAGCACAGGTGCACCACAACATTTAACATTTGATTTGTAATTTCAATGAATCAAAAAGAATAAGGTTCTCCGGTTTAATTCCTTTATTTTCAAAAGTTGAAGCACCATACAGCCGACGCGTTTCGTCCCAAACATGGGACTTCTTCAGGGCTTCTGCTATTATGAAGAGACTTCAAATGAGGATCATATATGAAGCTCTGGTGTAAAGGCACCGCCAAGGATGGACAGATAATTGTCCCATATGATTAGGGATAAGAGTTTCTATTGTATTTGACAATTGTAACCGTAAGTACTTCAAAGGCATTTTATAGTGTCCTTAGATCCAAAACCAAAGAAGGTCTAGGTCTAACATCCAATCTATATATTATCCACAATGGATCTATGCTCCAGAAGTACGTAGTCAGTGGTTGTTAGACCTGTCTGGCTTTTAGCGTAGTCCCTCCAATTTATTATTTATTTTGTTCCCTTTTTGCCCCTCATACCCTTAATAATTTTTGTGTCCACTAGTTTTTATAGGTGTTGGACAAGGGGATAGGTGTTCTTTTGTCCCTCATAGTTTTTCACCTCAGGCCCAGAGGCCTGTTCTGTCAGGAAACTGCTGTAATTCACAAAATGGAGGGCCCTAACTGTTTCCAACTGCCACATCTTAGACTGCCCCATAGGATAACCTTTGGCCTTCCAGAACCTTCTGGATCCTACTGGACTCTGTGGGGGTTGTCTATAAAAGGGCAGGGGTTGGGAAGCCATTTTGTGTTGACCAGAGAGTGGAGGAGTGAGGCAGTGGTGAGAGGAGGAGGAGGCACTGGGAGCAGTTAGTTTGTCCTTGTGACAGACAGCCACTACAGGGAGACGTTCCCCCTTCAACCCCTGACCAATCCCTCCCAACCACCTTCTTCTGCTGAAGATATCGATCTAATTGTGGTGGAAGCCCCCTCTAAGCCTTGGCCCCATTGATCCCTAGCGGAACGCTCTTGCTGGGAGACTTTCCTAATTTCCCTGTGGCAGAGCTTCACCTACCAGCGTTGTGGAGGAAGCAGATTCCAGCCAGGTGTTGTGCTCTGTGTTTCCCCGAAGCTTTGAGGGAGAGGCAAGTGGCTGCGGAGCCTTTGTGGCCCTGAGGAGTGAGCGTTCCGCTCTGAACAGCGTTATCCCTGGAGCCAGGTGAGGGGAAGAACTGTGGGCGAAGGAGCGGTGACAGCGCGGCGCCAAGCGGGAACACTAGTCCCTCGCGCCCGCGCTGCCTTGCTCTGTGACTGTGAGGCGATCCAAGAAGTGAGCAGGCCCCCGCAGGAGACGCCTCCAGCGTCAGGTCCGCGCATGCCCCAATTCGTGAGGTGATCCGCGAAGTGAGCAAGCCCCCGCAGGAGACGCTTCCAGCGTCAGGTGATCGGAACCGACTCCCAGCCGGCAACACTACTCCCCCGCATTTGCGCAGTGGAACCGCGGAGCGAGTGACGCCCAGACCGCCGGGGAGACAATCGGCGAGGGAGCAGGCTTTGGCGCTTCCCTGCGTCAGGTACCTCTTTCCCTGCTGAAGCGCCAACACGGAGGAGCCGCGCTGAGCAGTGGGGAAGGGGAGGAAACCTGTCAAGTTCCCGCGTTTTTGGTATTGATTTTCCCCGCGCCAGCACCAGGCTAAGTAGCTGGTCGGGGAAGCTTGGCAGAGTCGTCGGTGGCCGGCTGTCAACCAGAAGCCGGAGGACTGTGGCAGTACCACCACTGAAACAGTAAGGAGAGTGGGGGTGAGGAAGGAAGGTGCTGAGCCCTCTTTGGTATTGTTTAATAACACAAGTTCTAGTGCTTAGAAAGGTGCCAGACATCCGGTTCGTCTTCACTCCTAAGCGGTGTCCTAGTAGGTGAGGGAATACTTTCAAACCTCCGCCTTCATTGGGACAGGTCTGATTAAGGCCACTTCTGAACCAGAAACCAGGGGGGTAATCTATAGTCAGAAGAGCGCTGACAGTTCCTACCAACTGAGAAACCCCCCCTGCTGACACTTATAGAGGTAGTTGATGCTCCTGGAGAATTTGTGAGTTCCCCACATTCCACGCTGGGTGTGCATTCACTCTGTGTGTTAAGGTGCAGATAAGGGAGGGAAAGATCTTAACACAGTAGTAAAGACATAGCCAGTGAATTTGGCAGGGTAAAGTGATGAAATGTATTGTTGTTATTGATCATTAATGCAAAGTAGCACTGCTGAGAGTAATCTTATTAAGATAAGTTCACAATTCCAAAAGTAAGCATTTCTGAACTCATGACAACTGAATGTTTTGAACTGTAATTCTTCCACAGCCAGAAGAGTGTTGAGAACTTCTCCTGATCAAAGTTGTAAATTCCAATTGTGAATACTTGTGAGCTAAAACGCAGAGAATATTATTTTTATAAAGCAGTACTTATTTTTCCACATTTTGGTGTAGCGTTATCTTTTTGTGTGATATTGCGTGGTTTTACTGTTGGGTGGTTTGCCACCTTCACACGTGTGCCTCTGAAATGCATGTCTTGCCTTAGGCCAGGCTACCCCAGGTTCTAACAGATTGGTGCCTAGCGGTGGGATTCTGACTTGGTTGCAGCTACTCAATAGTAATTCAACGTAATACACTAAACCTACACCAGGAGTTTTCTCCTTGCGGCCCTCCTAATTTGTCTTTTTATTTTTCCAAATTTGTTCCTGGTGGTGGGTGGAGGTAGCTTTAGGTTGCCCTTGCAACTCTACAATTTCTGGTGTGTAATCTAGGTTTGCCTATCTCAAAATGGAGTTTGCCTTGGAAAACCTAGAGGTCTATTCTGTGGCACAGCTGAAAGTGTTCTGCCAGCAAATGGGGGTATTTTTCAAGCATGGTGCCAGGAAGGGGGAGCTCCAGACCAGTCTTAGGGCTTGGGTGGAGGCACACCAAGAAAGGAAGGAGGAGGATGAAGGGGTAGACCAGGACACGGTGGGGGAGATAGATGGGTTATTCCACTCTGAGGGGGAAAACTTACTCCCAGGACCAGTGTCCTACTCCAGAAGGGGCAGTAGCGCCTCTGGGGGAAGCTTAACTGAAGCCGAGCTCACGGATAGGAGGGAGAAAAGACAGTTGAGATGGGAGTTGGCTAAGTTGGAGAAGGAGAAGGAGGAGAGGAGGATGGCCCATGAGTTCAGGCTGAAGGAATTAGAACTCAGAAGCCTGCAACGGGGGTCCTCTCCTGAGATGAATGGTGGCAGCGAGACAAAAGAGACAGCCAGGGAGACCAGACCCTATTTGCCGAAAGACCTTACAGCTAGCTTCAGTCAGGGGGATGACATAGCTAAGTGGCTGGCTGCTTATGAGGTCTCCCTAAGAGCTCATGGGGTGCAGGAAAAGCACTGGGGGGGTGGTTTGTATAAATACATGCCTCCTGCTGGTCGGGACACCTTGCTGGCCCTGGAACCAGAGGAACAAACCAACTACCCCACCATGAAGCTGGAGTTGTTAAGGAAGTTTGGGCTTACCCCAGAAAGGTACCGTCAGAAGTTCAGGGGGAGCCACAAATTAAGCACCCAGAACTGGGTGGACTTCCTTGACTACGCCAGAAAGGCCTTAGAGGGTTGGGTCAAGGGCAGTGAGGTGAAAGATTATGAGGGGCTGTACGATCTATTTTTGAAAGAACACCTCCTCGAGAAATGTTTTCCCGAGCTGCACCAACACCTGGTGGACAGCAAGCTGACCAATCCCCGGAAGCTTGCAGAGGAGGCGGACATCTGGGCAAGTACCCGGGTGTCCTCCAAGGGGACTGGAGGAGATTCTCAAAAAGCCGGACAGGGCGCCCCCCCAGAAGAAGGAGGGGGGAGAGAAAAAGAAGGAGTTCTCTAAAGGTCCCCAACATAATTTCCAAGGAAAGGGAGTAGGTTTCACCCCTAGGGCAAACCCGCCCAGAAACCCTAATCCTGGCCAAAGCCAGCATCCAAGGGTTCTCCACTGTTTTGAATGTGGTGGTGTTGGACATTATAAGGGGGATGTCAGATGCCCAAAGAGACCACCCCCTCCCACCGGAGGAAAGTCACCGGGAGTAGGTAGTGTAGCGCTCGGGGAGGAGTTGCCCTTAGATAAGGGGGGTGAGTGGGCGGGTGTCACCTTAGTGTCCCTGGGAGAACGGGAGATGGTTCCAAAGAGCCAGGTGCCCCCAAATACTACAAAGTATGGGCAGTGGGTCACCATCAATGGCCAGAGAGGGGAGGCTCTGAGAGATACAGGAGCCAGTATGACTATGGTGAGAGGTCAACTGGTGTCTCCAGAGCAGGTTGTTCCTAATGTACTCCACCCCGCCGCGATGGCTGACGGCAGAATGGGCCACTATCCAGTGGCTGAGGTTCCCTTTGAGTGGGAGGGGGTTGCAGGTTCCCTTCGAGTTGCCATAAGCCCTGCCGTGCCAGTCGATTGTCTGTTGGGGAATGACATGGAACACAACACTTGGAGAGAGGTGGAATACCGGACGCATTCTGCGATGCTGGGTACACCTGACTGTGCCTGTGCAAGCACACGGTCTGCGACTGCCCGGAGAGGGAGTTCGCCTGGGTTGGAGCCTGGAACAATGGCCCAACCCGCTGCTAAAAAGGGACAGACCCGGAGACAGGGAGAGCCTGCTCCGGCTTCCACACCCCATGTGACAGATCGGCCACCTGCGGTGGTGGACCAGGAGTCCGTGGAGGGGGAAGTAGACTCTCTGGAGGATTTACCCATCCCTGATGAGTGGCATGTGGAGGGAGGTCCTACCAGAGAGGAATTCTGTAAGGGGCAGAGGGAGTGCCCCACCCTTGAGGGACTGAGGCGACAGGCTGAAGCCCAAGCAGCAGGTGATGTTACGGGACACTACCATATTTACTGGGAGGATGGACTCCTCTACAGTGAACCCAAGGTACCCTTGCCTGGTTCATCAAGGGCCTTGGTAGTCCCGCAACAATACCGAGCCTTTCTTTTGGAATTGGCTCATGCCATACCCCTGGCAGGACACTTAGGTCAGGACAAGACCTTTGCACGGCTTGTCCTCCACTTTTACTGGCCTCAGATGAAAGTGGCTTCCAACACACACTGTCGGACATGTGTAACCTGCCAGGCCAGTGGGAAAACAGGGGTGAAGCTAAAGGCTCCCCTGGAACCACTTCCAGTCGTTAGCACACCCTTTGAGAGGGTGGGCATCGACATTGTAGGGCCTTTAGATCCACCAACAACAGCTGGTCACAGGTTTATCCTGGTTCTGGTGGATCATGCCACACGGTACCCAGAGGCAATTCCTCTGAGGACAGTCACTGCACCTGTAGTGGCAAGAGCCCTAATGAAGTTCTTTACCCGAGTGGGATTTCCCAAGGAAGTTGTGTCTGACAGGGGAACCAACTTCATGTCAGCTTACATGCGGGCAATGTGGAAGGAGTGTGGAGTGACCTACCGGTTCACCACTCCTTATCACCCCCAGTCGAATGGACTGGTTGAGAGGTTTAATAAGACCTTGAAGGGCATGATCAGAAGTCTGCCCGAAAGCCTGCGGAGGAAATGGGACGTCCTCCTACCCTGTTTGCTCTTTTCCTACAGGGAAGTGCCCCAGAAGGGAGTGGGCTTCAGCCCCTTTGAGCTTCTGTATGGGCACCCTGTACGCGGTCCTCTCAGCCTGGTGAAGGAAGGTTGGGAGAAATCTCCCAGGAAACCCCCCCAGGATGTGGTGAGCCACATGCTGGCCTTCAGGAGCCAAATGGCGAAGTTGTGGAAGCAAGCTTCTGACAACTTGGAGGCCAGCCAGGCAGTCATGAAGGAGTGGTATGACCACAATGCTCACCAGGTGGAATTGGAGCCTGGCCAGAAAGTGTGGGTGATGGAGCCTGGAGAGCTTAGTGCCCTCCAGGATCGCTGGACAGGCCCCTTTAAAGTGTTGGAGAAGAAGGGTAAGGCCACATACCTGGTGGACCTTAAGACCCCTCGACAGCCCCTACGGGTGTTGCATGCCAACCGTCTCAAGCCCCACCATGAGAGGCCCGAAGTCATGTTGATGATGGTGACTGACGGGGAAGAAGAAGCGGAAAGCGAACCTCTCCCAGATCTATTCTCGTCTCAAGAGAAGGATGGGTCAGTGGAGGGAGTGATTCTCTCTCCCACTCTAACTCCTGAGCAACGGGAGGACTGCCGCCAGATCCTGGAGCAGTACTCTACGTTGTTCTCCCTTGTCCCGGGAAGGACTCACCTGTGTACCCATGACGTGGACACAGGGGACAGCCCACCAGTGAAGTCGAAGACCTACCAGCTGTCCGACAAGGTGAAGGCTAGCATCCATGGAGAGGTTGCCAAGATGCTAGAGCTGGGAGTTATTGAACCTTCCAACAGCCCTTGGTCCAGTCCGGTGGTGCTCGTGCCAAAAGCCGCACCACCAGGCACCACACCCGAACTGAGGTTCTGTGTGGATTACCGAGGACTGAACTCAGTGACAAAGACTGATGCTCATCCGATCCCTAGGGCGGATGAATTAATCGACCGGCTAGGAGCTGCCCAATATCTGAGTACCTTTGACCTCACTTCAGGGTACTGGCAGATCTCCTTGACAGATGGAGCAAGGGAAAGGTCAGCCTTCTCCACACCCGAGGGACACTTCCAGTTCTGTGTGATGCCCTTTGGGCTCAAGAACGCCCCTGCCACATTTCAGCGGCTGGTGAACCAGGTCCTCTCTGGAATGGAGAGTTTCTCTCCTGCTTACCTGGATGACATTGCTGTCTTCAGTAGCAGTTGGGAGGACCATTTGCAGCATTTGCAAGCAGTTCTCCAGGCCCTGAAACAAGCTGGATTGACAATCAAGGCCAGCAAATGCCAGATTGGGCAGGGGTCAGTTGTGTACCTTGGACACTTGGTGGGTAGGGGGACTGTGCAGCCCCTGCAGGCGAAGATTGAGGCAATCATGGCCTGGGAACCCCCCAAGACACAGACTGAGGCCCGAGCTTTCCTGGGCCTCACAGGCTACTACTGTCCCTTTGTGAAGGGGTATGGCACTATTGTAGCGCCCCTCACAGAGCTCACCTCGAAGAAACAACCTCGACGGGTAGTTTGGTCGGGAGCTTGTCAGCAAGCTTTCGAGAAATTGAAGCAGGCGATGTGTGCAGCACCGGTCCTGAAGGCCCCAGACTTCTCCAAGGAGTTCATTGTCCAAACAGATGCATCAGAACATGGCATTGGGGCAGTGTTATCGCAACTAAATGAAGAGGGCCTGGATCAGCCTGTAGTCTTCTTATCCAGGAGACTGCTTCCCCGGGAACAGAAGTGGAGTGCAATTGAGAGGGAAGCTTTTGCGGTGGTGTGGGCTCTGAAGAAGCTGCGGCCATACCTCTTTGGCTCGCACTTCCTGGTTCAGACTGACCACCGACCCCTTCGTTGGCTGATGCAAATGAAGGGGGAAAATCCCAAGCTGTTGAGGTGGTCCATCTCCCTACAGGGAATGGACTTCCGGGTGGAACATCGGCCTGGAGTGGACCACGCCAATGCAGACGGTCTCTCCAGGTATTTCCGCCTTAGTGATGAGGACTCCCAAGGGGTTGGGTAGTTCTCCCCACTTTCAGCTGGGGGGGACGCGTGTTAGACCTGTCTGGCTTTTAGCGTAGTCCCTCCAATTTATTATTTATTTTGTCCCCTTTTTGCCCCTCATACCCTTAATAATTTTTGTGTCCACTAGTTTTTATAGGTGTTGGACAAGGGGATAGGTGTTCTTTTGTCCCTCATAGTTTTTCACCTCAGGCCCAGAGGCCTGTTCTGTCAGGAAACTGCTGTAATTCACAAAATGGAGGGCCCTAACTGTTTCCAACTGCCACATCTTAGACTGCCCCATAGGATAACCTTAGGCCTTCCAGAACCTTCTGGACCCTACTGGACTCTGTGGGGGTTGTCTATAAAAGGGCAGGGTTTGGGAAGCCGTTTTGTGTTGACCAGAGAGTGGAGGAGTGAGGCAGTGGTGAGAGGAGGAGGACGCACTGGGAGCAGTTAGTTTGTCCTAGTGACAGACAGCCACTACAGGGAGACGTTCCACCTTCAACCCCTGACCAATCCCTCCCAACCACCTTCTTCTGCTGAAGAGATCGATCTAATTGTGGTGGAAGCCCCCTCTAAGCCTTGGCCCCATTGATCCCTAGCGGAACGCTCTTGCTGGGAGACTTTCCTAATTTCCCTGTGGCAGAGCTTCACCTACCAGCGTTGTGGAGGAAGCAGATTCCAGCCAGGTGTTGTGCTCTGTGTTTCCCCGAAGCTTTGAGGGAGAGGCAAGTGGCTGCGGAGCCTATGTGGCCCTGAGGAGTGAGCGTTCCGCTCTGAACAGCGTTATCCCTGGAGCCAGGTGAGGGGAAGAACTGTGGGTGAAGGAGCGGTGACAGCGCGGCGCCAAGCGGGAACACTAGTCCCTCGTGCCCGCGCTGCCTTGCTCTGTGACTGTGAGGCGATCCAAGAAGTGAGCAGGCCCCCGCAGGAGACGCTTCCAGCATCAGGTCCGCGCATGCCCCAATTCGTGAGGTGATCCGTGAAGTGAGCAGGCCCCCGCAGGAGACGCTTCCAGCGTCAGGTGATCGGAACCGACTCCCAGCCGGCAACACTACTCCCCCGCATTTGCGCAGTGGAACCGCGGAGCGAGTGACGCCCAGACCGCCGGGGAGACGATCGGCGCGGGAGCAGGCTTTGGCGCTTCCCCGCGTCAGGTACCTCTTTCCCTGCTGAAGCGCCAACACGGAGGAGCCGCGCTGAGCAGTGGGGAAGGGGAGGAAACCTGTCAAGTTCCCGCATTTTTGGTATTGATTTTTCCCGCGCCAGCACCAGGCTAAGTAGATGGTCGGGGAAGCTTGGCAGAGTCGTCGGTGGCCGGCTGTCAGCCAGAAGCCGGAGGACTGTGGCAGTACCGCCACTGAAACAGTAAGGAGAGTGGGGGTGAGGAAGGAAGGTGCTGAGCACTCTTTGGTATTGTTTAATAACACAAGTTCTAGTGCTTAGAAAGGTGCCAGACATCCGGTTCGTCTTCACTCCTAAGCGGTGTCCTAGTAGGTGAGGGAATACTTTCAAACCTCCGCCTTCATTGGGACAGGTCTGATTAAGGCTACTTCTGAACCAGAAACCAGGGGGGTAATCTATAGTCAGAAGAGCGCTGACAGTTCCTACCAACTGAGAAACCCCCCCTGCTGACACTTATAGAGGTAGTTGATGCTCCTGGAGAATTTGTGAGTTCCCCACATTCCACGCTGGGTGTGCATTCACTCTGTGTGTTAAGGTGCAGATAAGGGAGGGAAAGATCTTAACACAGTAGTAAAGACATAGCCAGTGAATTTGAAATGAAATGAAATTAAATTGAATTTATAAAGCGCATGGCTGCCCGTAAGCGTCCCAGCGCTACCATGCGAAATTAAGAGGCTCTAAGGAGGGGCAGGGGAATTTTAAGAGGTTTTGGGAAAAAGAAAGAATTTAAGACATTTGCGGAATTTGCTAAGGGATGGTTCAGTGCGAATGTGTCTAGGGAGGGCGTTCCAGGTCCTTGCTGCATTTACCGAGAAGCGACGGCCTCCCGAGCGAGCCTTTCTGACTCTGGGGACTATGACCAGGTTTTCAAGGTCCGATCTCAAGGCTCGTGAGGGTCTGTATGGGCGTATCAAGCTGCTTAGGGCTTGGGGACCTTTACCTTGAAGAGCTTTGTGGACGATACATGATGATTTGAAAGAGATGCGTTCACGCACTGGGAGCCAGTGCAGGGTTTTCAGCAATGGTTTTGCTGATGCTCTTCTTGGGGCACCCAGGAGCATCCTGGCAGCAGCGTTTTGTACTCGTTGTAGCGTGTTGATAGTGGCTTCCGGGGCTGTCAGGAGCAAAGCATTACTATAATCCAGTCTGGACAAGATCAGTCCCTGAATTAATAGTTTTCTGGATTGGAAGGGTAGTAGTGGCAGGACTTTCCGCACAGTTCGGAGCAAGCCGAAACATGTGCCTGCCACTTTCTGGGCATGTGCCCTGAAGGTTAGTTCGGGCTCGAACCATACCCCCAGGCTCTTGATTTTGTCTTTTGGTGAGGGCACCTCTCCCATGCACGGGGGCCAAGATGTGGTGGGTAGAGAGGAGAGTTGGTGACCCAGCATTAAAATCTCGGTTTTTGCTCCGTTTAATTTGAGCTTGGAGTTGGTCATCCAGGAGAAAATTTCCGAGAGGCAGGCTGAAAGGTTGTCTGAGCATCCCGAATTTTGCGTCAGCGAAACGACTAGTTGGGTGTCATCAGCGTAGGTGACGCATTTAATCCCGAACGGGGCTACTACCTCCTCCAGTGGGGCCATATAAACATTGAATAGGGTAGGGCTCAAGGATGAGCCCTGGGGGACTCCACACTGGAGGGGAGTAGATTTGGACATAATGCCATTTTCCCAGATCTTAAATGCTCGTTCGTCCAAAAAGGATTTCAACCATTTCAGGGCCAATCCCGTGATCCCGAGTCTTGCGAGGCGGTGGACTAGTATTTTATGGTCCACCGTATCAAATGCAGCGCTTAGATCCAGGAGGATCAGAACTCCAGACCCCCCTGAATCCAAGATGCATCTTGCCTCCTCATTTGGCAGGGTAAAGTGATGAAATGTATTGTTGTTATTGATCATTAATGCAAAGTAGCACTGCTGAGAGTAATCTTATTAAGATAAGTTCACAATTCCAAAAGTAAGCATTTCTGAACTCATGACAACTGAATGTTTTGAACTGTAATTCTTCCACAGCCAGAAGAGTGTTGAGAACTTCTCCTGATCAAAGTTGTAAATTCCAATTGTGAATACTTGTGAGCTAAAATGCAGAGAATATTATTTTTATAAAGCAGTACTTATTTTTCCACATTTTGGTGTAGCGTTATCTTTTTGTGTGATATTGCGAGGTTTTACTGTTGGGTGGTTTGCAACCTTCACACGTGTGCCTTCGAAATGCATGTCTTGCCTTAGGCCAGGCTACCCCAGGTTCTAACAGTGGTCCAAACTATAATTAAAGGGCCCCAATCGGTATGTGATAAGACCGAGAAGCAGCATCCGATGGTTTCCGAATCCTAACGACGGCACGTTTTCCAGGAGCTTGAAAACGCGCCGCGGTTAGAATTCGGAAACCACAAATTACAAATCAAATGTTAAATGTTGTGGTGCACCTGTGCTGCTGTAGTTAATTGATTCAGTTCCTTAGGGAACAAGCACTGTGACAGTGGGTGCTATCCAGTGTGCACACGAACCCCTATACAAATACCAGGGGTATCTATTATTATTTGGGGTCACTTTTTGTTAGGTGCTAGCCTTAAGAAGGTTCCACTGTTAGGTTCTTTTTTTCTCCTATATGTTTGTTATATTTGTCACTCTATGCCACAAGGAGGGGTTTGCCCATGATCGACTCCTGTTTTGTAAATGTTTATTGTTCAAAATATAACACATCTAAGCTTATTGCTACTTTTCTTCACTCGTTCTACAACTCAGATTTTACAAAAATTTATTTTCTTGTAGCTATATTTCTACATAAAATAATTGAAATGTTCCTTCTCCATTGAGTTGATCTGTGTCATAAAAACATTGCAATCAAGCACATATTGACATTGCTGCACTATTTGGAAAAGTAAGCTTGCTTTCTAGGCCTTCCTCCTGCACCACAAGCTTCCATACCTTTAATGCATAAATAGTGACCATGTTAGCATACAACCAAGCCTGTTAGGTTTAATTGTTTAATGACAACAAACCATTGCAATTATATTATTTTCCCATTATGCAAGGAACAACAATGCTACATACATGAAGTTTGTTTGGCAACTCTGCTTTTATAAATGTGTAGAAATTATATACCATGATTTTAACTAGAGACCCTTAAAGTGAACATGGTTTGAAATACTGTATCAGTTTCAATTTTAGATGAAATATTTTTTATAAACAATAGGCACAAGTAGTTAGCCTGGAATACTAGTAGGATTGATATTCCTTATAATTGCGGACTGCCTCTAAACCTGTGCTTTCCTATAGTTTCCTAAGTAGCAGGACTATATTATATGTTTCACAAGCATATTAGCACTTAAATTCAACTTCTCCACTTAAATAAAATGTATGTAAACACTCAGGGGCCAAAACACAAAGAAAGTAGTACATTTAAGCTTCTAGATTTATATCTACATCCTGTGTAGATCTAATACTTTATGGAATTCATGGAAATTTAGAGAAATCTGCGCAGAAAGCTGTGCCAGGTGCAGGATTCCTGGGAAGGCATGTCATTTCCAATTGGGATACCATTCCCGTTGTGCAGAATTCTCTTTTTTTTAAATACATTTTTATTGAGCAGAGCTTTAGATAAATAATTTCACAGATACATGATCTATTTAAAAGACATCAAAGAAAAAACACAGTAATACATATTCAATTTGATAGCTTCCAATTTCAAGATAAAACTTTAAAAACAAGAAAGCGAAATATTCAACTGTAGCAGCAAATAACATCATTGTTTAGTATTGATCCTGTGCAAATTATTAAAAATAAAGTGCAATAACCACTACGGTTACAAGTTTATATAAAGTGCAAGAGTGTAAAGTGCAAAGTATTTCTAAAGTGCAATTCAAAACGATTAGCGTATTGATATAAAAGATGAATATTACAATCCCTCTTTTAGACTTCTCTAAAAGTACAAAAAACAAAGGAATTACGGATATTCCTAAGATACTAATAAAGTGTGACAATTTAAAGTGCAAATGCTTCTAAAGTGCAGCACATTAAAACTACAGTATTGATATAAAAAATGAATACTATAATCCCTCCTTCGATTTTTCTAATCCAATAAAAAACTTCCAATTCTTTTCAAACTTCCTGGATGCCCCGACCCGTCTGGCATAAGCTTTTTCAAATTCTCGGGTCCTATTCATTTTGTTAAACCATTTCAAATGCGAGGGGACTTCACTAGATTTCCAATTCTGGAGAATTAATGAACGAGCTACGGTACAAGAAATAAATAGAAAAGTTTTCTCAACCTCCGATAAGATCGTTCCATCTCAACAGATTCCGAATAACGCGGCCTCTGTCTTGAGTGGAACGCGCCTACCGATTGTTGACTCAATATCAGCAATAATTGCATCCCAGGATGGTCTCAACCGAGGACACCCGAAAAAAATATGATGCCAACACCTTCCCCATCTGCCTGGCAACGGAAGCACTTATTCTCGGCTCCTGGAAATCTTTTTTCTAAAACTGTTGGGGTTAAATAGGAGAGCCATCGTGAAAGGAAGGCCATCCTTTTAAAATTCGCTGCATGCAAAGATTTGCTTCCTAGATGGCATATGGCCTCCCAGACATTCGGGGAGAGGATACACCCTGTCTCGTGATCCATTTTAGCTAAATGGCTCTCCAACACAGACATTTGATCCTGTTTATATATTAACCAATACCAGTTCATCCACACCGCTCACTCTGGCCCCATATAGAGCTACCATCAATTGATCTGGGGTGTCCAAAACACCGTTCATCTTTTTAAAAAAGTGAATGATTTGTAAATATTAAAAAAAGGGGGGTTCCGATGGCTTTCTGCCCGGGCCAATATTTCTTGCTAAGAAATCACCCTATTTTTAATTATAAAATGTCTTAACTCGAGTAACCCACAGCTTTCCCAATCCCTAATGTGTCTAGATCGGAGCTGGAGACCGCAGCTACAATTTTCCCTCAATTTTAAATATTGGAGACCCGAGGAGCCCGTTTTTAAAACAAATGACTGAAGCCTAAGAGCCACGTCTTTCAAGGTCTTATTCCTAGTTTTTTTGGGAAGTTTGGAAGTTTTCAAAAACACTGGGGTTTGTGAGCCGCTATCTTGAACCATTTTATCTAAAAAAAAAGCTATCTTTAGTGCATTTAGATCCCATCAGTCCCGATATTAAATCAATAAAGGCTGCCTCGTATTACGTTCTTAAATGAGGCAAGGCTAAGCCCCCTTGTGCAGTAGGTAGTTGAACCACAGCCATTTTGACTCTTGGTGCTTTCCTTCCCCAGACAAATTCTCTAAATAAACTTTCTAGCTCTTGAAAAAAGGACATGTTATCCTTATTGGGACATTGGTAAAAAGAAATATAAGTAATGGGAGTATAGACATTTTAATTAACGAAACTCTTCCTACTATCGAAAGAGGGAGTAAAAGCCATTGTTCCAAGAGTTTCTTAATTTTCTCCTTCATCCTTAAATAATTCAGTATGAATAGCTAATGGTATTGGCTAGATACATATATCCCAAGATATCTGATTGGGTCCAGTTTAACTGCTTGCCTCCTCAAGCAAGGTGGAAAAGAATCTAGGTCTGCATTGAGAGCAAGAACTTCAGTTTTATCTGCATTTATTTTATACCCGTAAATTAACTCAAACCTTTTAAATTCCCCTAAAACCAATTCAAAATTCTCTTTATCTGGGATCAAATATTATTATTTGGGGTCACTTTTTATTAGGTGCTAGCCTTAAGAAGGTTCCACTGTTAGGTTCTTTTTTTCTCCTATATGTTTGCTATATTTGTCACTCTATGCCACAAGGAGGGGTTTACCTATGATCGACTCCTGTTTTGTAAATGTTTATTGTTCAAAATATAACACATCTAAGCTTATTGCTACTTTTCTTCACTCCTTCTACAACTCAGATTTTACAAAAATGTATTTTCTTGTAGCTATATTTCTACATAAAATAATTGAAATTTTCCTTCTCCATTCAGTTGATCTGTGTCATAAAAACATTGCAATCAAGCACATATTGACATTGCTGCACTATTTGGAAAAGTAAGCTTGCTTTCTAGGCCTTCCTCCTGCACCACAAGCTTCCATACCTTTAATGCATAAATAGTGACCAAGCCTGTTAGGTTTAATTGTTTCATGACAACAAACCATTGCAAATATATTATTTTCCCATTATGCAAGGAACAACAATGCTACATACATGAAGTTTGTTTGGCAACTCTGCTTTTATAAATGTGTAGAAATGATATACCATGATTTTAACTAGAGACCCTTAAAGTGAACATGGTTTGAAATTCTGTGTCAGTTCCAATTTTGGATGAAATATTTTTTATAAACAATAGGCACAAGTAGTTAGCCTGGAATACTAGTAGGATTGATATTCCTTATAATTGCGGACTGCCTCTAAACCTGTGCTTTCCTATAGTTTCCTAAGTAGCAGGACTATATTATATGTTTCACAAGCATATTAGCACTTAAATTCAACTTCTCCACTTAAATAAAATCTATGTAAACACTCAGGGGCCAAAACACAAAGAAAGTAGTACATTTAAGCTTCTAGATTTATATCTACATCCTGTGTAGATCTAATACTTTATGGAATTCATGGAAATTTAGAGAAATCTGCGCAGAAAGCTGTGCCAGGTGCAGGATTCCTGGGAAGGCATGTCATTTCCAAATGGGATACCAATCCCGTTGTGCAGAATTCTCTTTTTTTTAAATACATTTTTATTGAGCAGAGCTTTAGATAAATAATTTCACAGATACATGATCTATTTAAAAGACATCAAAGAAAAAACACAGTAATACATATTCAATTTGATAGCTTCCAATTTCAAGATAAAACTTTAAAAACAAGAAAGCGAAATATTCAACTGTAGCAGCAAATAACATCATTGTTTAGTATTGATCCTGTGCAAATTATTAAAAATAAAGTGCAATAACCACTACGGTTACAAGTTTATATAAAGTGCAAGAGTGTAAAGTGCAAAGTATTTCTAAAGTGCAATGCAAAACGATTAGCGTATTGATATAAAAGATGAATATTACAATCCCTCTTTTAGACTTCTCTAAAAGTACAAAAACCAAAGGAATTACGGATATTCCTAAGATACTAATAAAGTGCGACAATTTAAAGTGCAAATGCTTCTAAAGTGCAGTACATTAAAACTACAGTATTGATATAAAAAATGAATACTATAATCCCTCCTTCGATTTTTCTAATCCAATAAAAAACTTCCAATTCTTTTCAAACTTCCTGGATGCCCTGACCAGTCTGGCATAAGCTATTTCAAATTCTCGGGTCCTATTCATTTTGTTAAACCATTTCAAATGCGAGGGGACTTCACTAGATTTCCAATTCTGGAGAATTAATGAACGAGCTACGGTACAAGAAATAAATAGAAACGTTTTCTCAACCTCCGATAAGATCGTTCCATCTCAACAGATTCCGAATAACGTGGCCTCTGTCTCGAGTGGAACGCGCCTACCGATTGTTGACTCAATATCAGCAATAATTGCATCCCAGGATGGTCTCAACCGAGGACACCCGAAAAAAATATGATGCCAACACCTTCCCCATCTGCCTGGCAACGGAAGCACTTATTCTCGGCTCCTGGAAATCTTTTTTCTAAAACTGTTGGGGTTAAATAGGAGAGCCATCGTGAAAGGAAGGCCATCCTTTTAAAATTCGCTGCATGCAAAGATTTGCTTCCTAGATGGCATATGGCCTCCCAGACATTCGGGGAGAGGATACACCCTGTCTCGTGATCCATTTTAGCTAAATGGCTCTCCAACACAGACATTTGATCCTGTTTATATATTAACCAATACCAGTTCATCCACACCGCTCACTCTGGCCCCATATAGAGCTACCATCAATTGATCTGGTGTGTCCAAAACACCGTTCATCTTTTTAAAAAAGTGAATGATTTGTAAATATTAAAAAAAAGGGGGGTTCCGATGGCTTTCTGCCCGGGCCAATATTTCTTGCTAAGAAATCACCCTATTTTTAATTATAAAATGTCTTAACTCGAGTAACCCACAGCTTTCCCAATCCCTAATGTGTCTAGATCGGAGCTGGAGACCGCAGCTACAATTTTCCCTCAATTTTAAATATTGGAGACCCGAGGAGCCCGTTTTTAAAACAAATGACTGAAGCCTAAGAGCCACGTCTTTCAAGGTCTTATTCCTAGTTTTTTTGGGAAGTTTGGAAGTTTTTAAAAACACTGGGGTTTGTGAGCCGCTATCTTGAGCCATTTTATCTAAAAAAAAGCTATATTTAGTGCATTTACATCCCATCAGTCCCGATATTAAATCAATAAAGGCTGCCTCGTATTACGTTCTTAAATGAGGCAAGGCTAAGCCCCCTTGTGTAGTAGGTAGTTGAACCACAGCCATTTTGACTCTTGGTGCTTTCCTTCCCCAGACAAATTCTCTAAATAAACTTTCTAGCTCTTGAAAAAAGGACATGTTATCCTTATTGGGACATTGGTAAAAAGAAATATAAGTAATGGGAGTATAGACATTTTAATTAACGAAACTCTTCCTACTATCGAAAGGGGGAGTAAAAGCCATTGTTCCAAGAGTTTCTTAATTTTCTCTTTCATCCTTAAATAATTCAGTATGAATAGCTGATGGTATTGGCTAGATACATATATCCCAAGATCTCTGATTGGGTCCAGTTTAACTGCTTGCCTCCTCAAGCAAGGTGGAAAAGAATCTAGGTCTGCATTGAGAGCAAGAACTTCAGTTTTATCTGCATTTATTTTATACCCGCAAATTAACTCAAACCTTTTAAATTCCCCCAAAACCAATTCAAAATTCTCTTTATCTGGGATCAAATATAAAATTATATAATCTGCAAAAAGTTTCAGCTTTGCCATGCCAGAGATAGGAGGTTTAATCACCATATTATTACATATTTTAATTGAAAGTGGCTCAATAAAAAAGGTAAAAAGCACAGGCAAAAGCGGGCAACCCTGCCTGGTCCCACAATTTATTTTTATAGTCCCTGCTTGTTTCGAGTTAATGACTACCTGGGCCGTGGCCCCTGGTGTACATTACGAAGCATGTTGACAACCTGAACTGGGAAACCAAATTGCTCAAGGGTGAAAACAAGGTTCTCCAGTTCACGAGATCGAACGCTTTCTCTGCGTCAACCATAATAATACTGGCCGGGATAGAGGTCGTAGTAAAAAAATCCAGAGCATGTATTAAAAACTGGGTGTTCACCGTCATTAATATGCCTGCTGTAAACCCAGTCTGATCACCACCAATAGTCTCCTGAGCTGCAAATATAAAGCGCTCAGCCCATACTTTTCATTAATATTTTATAGTCTGAATTCAGAAGACTAATGGGCCTATATGAATTAATGTCTGCCGGATTTTTATCTTTTTTGACAAAGGATATAATTATTGATTCTTTAAAGCTTATGGGAACTGGGCAACCTCCTTTTACGTAATTAAGTAAGTTCTTCAAAGGAGTGATCAATTCCCCTAAAAAAATCTTTAAAAATTCGATAGGGAATCCATCCTGTCCACATGCTTTAGCCCCAGCTGTTGCTTTAATGGCTGCCGAGATCTCATCTGATTCCACATCTGATCCTACTAATCTGGTCCTATTCTCTGATAATTTGGGAATATCCATATTAAAAAAATACTCCTGGATCTTTTCCTCTGTTATCAAATATTCAGCAGAGTAGAGTCGTTGAAAGTGGTGCAGGAATATCTGGGGAATCTTGTTGCTATCAACCACATCCAGACGTGTCAGGGGATCAAACACTTTCGATATTATGGCCGCTTCTTGTTTATTTCTGGTTCAGTTAGCCAAGAATTTCCCTATTAACTGGCTTTCCTCATAAACCCTTCGTTGGAACATTTGTGAACTACAAATCTCCTCTAAAACAAAAAAATCCCTCAGTGCTATTCTTGTCGGTTCTAGATGATTGGGCAGCAACTGAAGTTGGAGAGCATATTCCTTTTCCACCTTTAATTGTAGTTCGGCTATTTTTAACCTCCGGGTATTTGCTTCAGCGGCCGTAAAGGCAATTATTTGGTCGCGGGCAGCTGCCTTGCACTCACCCCAAACTGCGAAGGGTTCTGTTGTGTTCTGATTAATATCAAAATATTCAGATATCCACTTTCTGAATTCTTTCACCCAGTCCTGATCCTGCAGAAGGAGTCATTCCAGCTGCCACCTGGGCCGCTCCCTACGTTCTCCCCTAAACATTATTTCCAACCCAACATACGCGTGATCTGAAAAAATGATTACACCCAATATCTGCTTTAAGAGCTTGAAGAGATCTAGACATAAGAAAAAAATCAATCTGTGACGCTGTTCGAAAGCGATGCGAGTAACAAGTATAATATTCTTTATTGGGATTCATTTTCCTCCATGGATCTAACAATTGCTATTCTGTTCTAATGGCTTCCACTATCTTTTTGGTATTGTGTTTCAAATGTCTTTTATTTTTATTAGAAGTGTCCTTTCTCAGGTCCTGTATGAAGTTAAAATCCCCACCAAAAATGAACTTCCCAGGGGCCCTAACTTAAGCTCTTTTATCTCGACCAATGCTGAGGTACCATCTAAGACAGGACAATAGTAGTTTATTAAGCCTTGCTAACACCCAAATCCATCTGCCTTGTATGTCCCTATGTATTTGTAAAAATTCCCAGGGGAGTTGTTTAGAGAAATAAATAGCAACTCCTTTCATGGCAAGACCTGCAGATGCATAAAAGACATTAGAGGAAACCCTAGGAACAAATAATTTAGGAGAATTAGATTTTAAGTGTGTCTCTTGAAAAAACAGGTCTTGGGGATTAAAAGATGTCAACCATCTTATCAAAGCACCATACTTCTTTTTGTTCAAGATTCCATTTACATTCACAGATAGGATTTTACATTTACTGGTTTCCATTATAAAAAATTTCTAGCAACATTTTCGATTGTATATTCTCACTAAACCCTGACCCCCCCCACCCTGCCCTTCCCAGCCACCCTGGGAAGAACAACCCCCCCGAAATGTGGAAGAACCCCTACCAACCACACTAACCACATTTCTCTCCTCCCATCTACCCTCATGGGTGTCATGAAATTACACCCTGAGTGACCTCGCTGACCCCTAGGCCCCCCTTACAGTACTTTTCAAAACACACCAAAATTAGCTGGCTGATAAACACATCTTGTACTTTATATAACCATGTTTAATCACCTGATCCTGATGAGATTTCTTTTAATAGCGCCTGAGATTCTTCTAAGTTGGAACATATAAAAAAACTTCCCCTTTACTAGGACTTTCAACTTCGACTGTTGTGCAATAGAAGCCTGGGCACCACGGACTTTAAACAAATGAAGGATCTTAACAAATTCTTTCCTTCTCTGAGCGGCAGGGGCAGACATGTTGGAAAAAATACGGCACTTGGTGGTCTCATTTACAGAAAACTATCTCTACTGAATCGCCCTTGTCTAAATCCTTTCCTTAATACGAAAATCTGCGAAATTCAGCAAAATGTTTCTTGGTATCGAGGAGTTCAGAAACAGTTGTGCCGGGACTCAATGAGCTCTCGTAATCGTAAGATCGCCCTCAAACTCCGGAAGAACTTTCTTCTTATTAAATGAATTGACCCATTGGAGGGTTTGGGAACCTTCAATACCCTTTGAAACTTCCACAATCCGGAGATTTGACCTCCGAGAATGGTTTTCGAGCTCCTCCAATTTAATCTCCAGGTAGCTTTTGTTCTTCACTGCCTCCGTTGCCTCTCCCATTACCACATTCATTTAGTCCTCTAATACCGAGATTCTTGCTTCTGCCTCCTGAAGTATGATGGGGAAACATGTAATTGTTTTTTCTATTTTCCCCAGTCTTAGATGCAGAGCAGCAAGTTCCAGTTGCTGCGTTTTTTTCATTTCGCGGACTTCTTCCAGTATCAAGTGAAGCATATCTGTAATATCTAGCTGATACACACCCGTAGTCTCCGTAATTTTACAGAAATTATTTTGTGAATCATCAATACCATGACTTATACTTCCAGCCTTAGAGTCTACCTGGGCTGTTATGGCCTCTAACAGTCCTTGCCCTTGAGATCCCAGTTG
The DNA here is from genome assembly GCF_964263255.1 of Lissotriton vulgaris. Taxonomy (NCBI): domain Eukaryota; kingdom Metazoa; phylum Chordata; class Amphibia; order Caudata; family Salamandridae; genus Lissotriton; species Lissotriton vulgaris. The sequence goes on from NC_141697.1 coordinate 685,723,980, forward strand.
AGATAAAGGTTGAGTTTGCTGCCGAGACTCCATTTGCGGTGTTCTCAAGCTCGAGGGGGTATCAATCACTGTCCCTCCATCTTCGACCATTGGATCTAAAGCCTGAGATGGATTAGGCTTATCCATGGTGTTTTACCCTATACTCAAGGATGTTTGCGATATAACGGGTGCTACCGAGTCTTGTGCTTGTGGTTGAGTCAAACCTTGTTGCAGCATCTGAACTCCCCGATAATCAGCTGTGGGGTCAGATATGGGATTTTCCAACTCTTTGGGAGCCGGGTCTTGTACCGGGTCTGATAATTGTAGTGAGGAGACCGATCCAGACCCTGCTGATACCGTTATAGATGGTCTTGTAGTTGAACTTAGATTTAGAGAGGAAGGTTATAGGATGGTTTTCTTTACAAACAATGGAAATTTCTTCACTTCCCTTAAGCCTATTTTTAGGCCATTTGACTCCGGGTTACCCAGTGGGCTTTGGTCGATAGGACAGTAGCTTCTATCAGTTCAGGTGTAATATCTGCCTGATCAATAACTAAATCTCCATGACCCTCATGTTCCTCGTGTTCCTTATGTTGTAGGGAAAGGGTAGTAGGGGGTAGTTCTTCCTGTGAGCTTTCAAGGGTGGTGTCAAGTCCTGGAGAGCCAAGATTAGGCTGCTTGCTGTTGACCCGATGCGCTGCTTTTTTTGCTTGGGCTAGGCGTGTTTTTGCCTTAAGGCGAGCTACTGAGTCTGCTTTATTAACAGCATTAATATTCTTCTGGGGTTTACCCATTTTTTCCCTTTCCTTTCCTCTCTTGTTTTCTGCTCTTAATATCACTGTATCTTTATTTGTCTCCTTTTCTATCGATTTACATTCTCCGGCTTTCTGTGTTTTTTTCTTTTTATATATATATATATATATGTATATATATATATATATATATATATATATATATATATATATATATATATATATATATATATATATATATATATATATATATATATATATATATATATATATATATATAAAAAAGAATACCGGCCCTTCACCTTCAGCTCATATCTGGCGAACAGAAACCACGGCGAGTACCAAAATTTCAGGCAAATGTTATTTTATTTCACCACAGCACAGCGGTCTGACGCGTTTCGGGCGGATTCCCTTGCTCACATATATATATAAATATTTTTTTTAGCCCCTCGTGTAGCTGGTAGTAGTTAGCCTGTGCCTTTCTATGCCTTTCTGTGTCCAGTAGCACACCCTACTACTCCCAATCGCGCAGTTGCCCTGGAAGATCTGTATCTGGGTTACTTTCTCTCTACACGAAAGTTTCTTCCAGGAGATGTTCACTCTGCTGTATCCACAGTCTGTTCGTCTCTTCACCGCCTGGCACGGAAACCCGGAGGCCAGCACTGCAAGAAAGTCAGCCCAGATCCACCTCAGCCGACACAGGACAGAACGCGCCGCTCTCTCTGGAGACGCCTCAGCTGGACGTACCGCTCTCACTGAGCGCGCCGGAGCCTGTCAGCTGCCTTTCACACCGGGTGGATTCCTCGCGGGTACCTCACGATCACCTACGGCGTTCGTCGAGTCAGAAACACTGTCGGCTCGAGAAGGGAAGCCTCTCCTGCCTCACGACCCCTGTAGCTCGCCGCCCGGTCCTTCTCTCTGAAAAAATACTTACTGATGCTTTTCAAATCGCTGCGGCATCAAATGCCAAGCCAGGTACCTTCCTCCATTACTGATAGGAGGTGGAGCTGTGGGTCACCTGTGGCTGCATGGAGGCATGATTCTCTGTAGCCATCCCCCCAGGTACCCCTTGTGCAGAATTCTCCAGGGCAGGGAACTCAGTACAAGGGAGTAGGACCTCTGTGATGGAAATATTTTTTCCCATGGAGAAACCTTTTTCCTTACACCCCCTACAAACGTGTGGATGTTTAATTTTCCTTACCACCCATGAAAAGGGAATTACATCAGCACCGTACTTGAGTAAAAACCAGACCCTTTCCAGCCCAGAAATGGATTTGTGAGGACTGTGTGAATGTCCACAAAGTTGTTTGTGGGATATTCCAAATTTCCAAGGCTAATCACAACTTGGGACACCCACACTCCCAGCCACACTCCCAACCCTTGAGTGGAACTTACAAGTGTGGGGAACTCCACATTTGTGGCAGAGATTACTGCATTCAGTACTTGCCAGGAATCCCTTTGCAAATTACTGGCACGCGTAAATACAGAAAATATGGTCATAGACCTAAGTTTGTGAATTGGCCAAATTGACATTTATTAAGAGAAATGTAAATATACTTAAACCATAATATGTAAGCCTATAGTTAATATAGTACTACTTGAATTGTACCTCTGCGTGATGCACAATGGGCTAAAAAAATGCCATGTTCATTTTAGGACTACGGGCGCTATTTGGAATATATTGATTGATTGATTGATTGATTGATTGATTGACTACAGTTTCCCTTGCTGCAAAACATTTGCTGTGTTCCTCTCTTACATGTATGTCCAAAACTGGAAATCATGTCAAGATGAATAAAGATTTTCTGGCTTAGGACAGACGAATTTGAGAACTATATGATACTCAAGTATTATAAAGACTGGATGAACTACTATGTGAAATGTTATAACAAGTATATGTATTGAAACAAACATGAAAGACGTAATTTAGCAGAAACGTTTTTCTACTTCTGATTGTATGAATGTGTGGAATGACTTGTTTATAAACCTTTAAAAAATGTAAACATTGTTCTCAGAATTATCTGAATGTAAATAACCATCAATGTTGTTAATGTAGATAAGAATATATTTCAGCAGTTATAGGGTACTCTTTCATTAGTAAATTGCAAGCTGTGTTTTTATTTCTGTCGCCACAGAACAATATCGGGCCCCACCCGAGGTACCGAGTGTACCTCAGGTGTGCTTCGATGCCAGATTACTGCGGAGCGGGTTCTTTTGGTTTGTGAGGGTGGTGTGAGTGTGCTCTGAGTTAGGTTTAAAATACTGTCCTGGATGTCCCAAAGACTGTTTTAATGGTGGGCCCCAGGCAGTCAATACAAACAAAGGCTATCGGACATGCACGGTAGGCTTCTGGCCTCCAATGTCCTGTGCGGTCAACTAGTTTCAGCCAGGACTTTTCTTCTACTGGCTTTCGTCAGGACCTTATATGTGTAGGGTGTTACAGGGGTTAGTATAAGTTTGTCAGTGCCCTGTGTGTAAAGCACACGCTACGGTGCTTATATGTGCAAGAGGTGTTTCCTCTCGAGTTGTACCTGTAGGGGGTAAAAAAGGACAAACATAACATTTAAGTAAAGGCTCCCTGTAGCGGGCTAAAACCATTTAGTGAGGCCGCGCTGGGTGCCTAGAGGTGACCACGGACAAGGCAGTAGTGTTGGCGTCAGTGGCGGGCAGTGAAAGTGTGGCCAGTCTCACAATATGGTTTATTATATGTGAAATTAGGCCTAAGTACTGTAACCCGAGTTGGCGTAAATAGTAGTGAAGGAATAAAAAATATAAAAAATGTAGTTGCTTACACCTGATTTTAGCGAACAACTCAGCATGGAGCTCAGCCGGGGGCCAGGACCATGTGCACTCTAAATTGGGGGAAGAAAAGAAAAAAGGCTGTTGGGGGAGGGGGGTAGTCTGCACCCAACAAGGTAACGGTAAAATGATGCACACACAGACACGGCCGGGGGCAGCATGAATGGTGGCTGTACCGTTAGCAAAGTCGAGTTCAGGTACTTACTGCGCGATGTCGCTGGGCCCGCAATGAACCTGTAGTCCGGGCAGAGCTTCCGTGAGGAGTGAGCTTCAGTATAGAGAGCGCTTAAATACCTGTGGAAAGCGCCCGGTGTTGCTTGTTGGCTGTGTCAGGTGTTCATGCCTGGGCACGTGTCACGGGGCGTGTTCAGCTTCCTGTTGTCTCGAGGAGATGCCTGTACTAGAGGAAATAGAAGAAAGACTCGCATGCAGGTGTATGTAGCGCTCTCTCTATTTATTTTCATGGTGCAATTGAATGTCTAAGTTGCTAACATGCGCGTGCAAATCTGCGGTTATCTATGGGAGTGCTAACCCATTTAGGGGAGTTGCGCTCCATCTGCGCACTATAACGGTGGCGTACCCTCTCTATTTAAATGTAAAGTGGCAACTAGGAGGGGCTGAGGAGGTAGCGTACGCTAATGTGCAGTGATGTTTCTGCATATTGGCCCTGCCATGAAAGGAGGTGATGAGCCCACTGTGTGGGGGCTCATGGGAATGTGCAGGTGGATTACACATGGGGGGCACACGTGCTCTTCAGGGAAGGGACATTGCAGGGTCATAATGGTCTCATGTGAGTGTATACCCTGGCCCAGTATAGTGGGTCTAGGCGGGGCTTGGAGTTTAAGTGCCCGGCCGGGTGCAGTAAGGTTCACAGGGCATCAGTGGGCAGGATCTGATGTTGTCCCACAGAGAGATGGTTTAGCGCATTTAGAGAAGGACCTGTGAGTGCGGTGGTCACAACCTATGTGTTAGAGCCAGTACGTCGCACTGAGGACGTTTGGTGTTGGGACATGTAACAGCATGGTCATGGAAATGATGTGTCAGGTGTTGACAGAAGGGGGGCCTTATCTGCTGAGGCTGTTCCACAGAATATTATCATTCAGTCCCTCCGTCTGGGTTGACAATCTGTAGATCCAGCGTTGTTCTTTGGACAGTAGCTGCTTCTCGTTGTCTGTAGGGTGGACAGGGATTTGTTCGATGACTGTCCATCTGAGGTCATTTGTGGTATGTCCAAGCCTAAGGAAGTGGTCTGTGAGTTTGCTGATAATCTTCTTGCACCAAATCGTACTTCTGTGTTCAGTGATTCTGGTGTGTACTTATCTCATGGTCATCCCCACGTATCGGAGCTGGCATGGGCACTCAATCAAGTAAACTAGGTTGGTTGAATTGCAGTTTGTGTGCTTGCGTTGGTGCCATGTTTTTCCGGTTTCCAGATTGAGGGATTTGGTATGTGTCATGAGATGGTAGATGCTGCAGTCGCCACAGGGGTAGTGACCTGTGACTTTAAGGAGGTTCCACACTTGATGTAGTGTAGGGTTGATGGTGGTTTCTGTGGTTCTCGGCTGTGTAGAGATGAGTTGATCCCATAGGCTGTTCGATTTTTTATAGGCGAAGAGGGGTGGGTCCCAGTCTCGTTTGCCCATGTTGATGATTTTCTAATTTTTCTTAATGATTTTAGCCACTGTATTGGAGATAGGGTTATACGTGGAGACACAGGTCAGTGGTGTTGTTTCTCGACGGGTCGGTGTTTCCAAGAGGGCGTCTCTATTTTGGTTCTTTGCCCATTTCTTGGTCCTGTTGATGATCATTGTTGGATAGCCCCGTTGTTGTAGTCTGTGGGAAAGGTCTGTGGCCTGTGTGTTGTAGTCCTCCTTATTGCTGCAATTGCGCCTTATGCGTAGAAATTGGCCATAGGGCACGTTCTCTGTTAGTGGTCGTGGGTGGAAACTTTCAAAGGCCAGTAGTGAATTTCTTGCCGTGGGTTTGTAATACGTGGTGGTTGACAGTTCACCATTGGCGGCTTTGATCAGTAGGTCCAGGAAAGGTAACTGGTCTTTGCTGCTGGTGTACGTTAAGCGTAGCTAGGGATCACGTGTGTTGAGCCAGGTCAGGAAGTTCTTCAAGGACTCCTCCGAGCCTTCCCATATCATGAGGACGTCATCAATGTATCGACGTCAGAAAAGTATTGATTCCGTGAAAGGGTTATTGGGCTCGAGGATGTGTGACTGTTCCAGGTGGTAGACGTATAGTCCCGCCACGCTGGGAGCAAAAATACTACCCATGGACGTACCGTTTGTCTGGAGATAGTATGTTCCCTCAAATTCAAAAAAGTTTTCCTTTAATGCCAATCTTGCGCAGTCTAGGACAAACTCTCTTGGTGTTGTGTGTTCCCATTGTGAGTTGGTCAGAGTTTCTTATAAGACCTTGAGGGTGTTGTCTTGGGGCAGGCTTGTGTACAGGCTTTCAATGTCCAGTCCCACAAGTAACTGGGTTGTGGGGTTAAAATCCAGGTCTTGAAGGAGGGACAGGAGATGTTTGGTGTCCTTGATGTAAGTGGTTGCAGCCTGTACTAGAGGGTTAAGAAAAAAGTCACAGAACCTTGAGAGGGGCTCTAGGAGTGAGTTGCAGCCTTACACAATCGGTCGTTCCGGGGGTGTTCTCGTTTCCTTGTGTGCCTTAGGTACTGTGTAAAAGTACGGTATCCGGGCTTGTGTATTGTAGAGGAAGGTAGCCTCCTGTTTGGAGATGTGGTTGTTGTTTGCCACTGTGGTCACCAGGTTGGTGATTGCTAGCTTGAGTTGATTGGAAGGGTCGCAGTCGAGGTGTCTGTAATTGCGGTTGTCATCGAGAAGTCTCTGGCACTCCGCTCGGTAAGCCTGGGTATCCTGTATCACAATCCCTCCGCCTTTGTCGGCGGGTTTGATGGTAATGTTGTCGTTGTCTCGGACGGTTTTCAGTGCTGCCCGTTCTTCTTTAGATAGGTTGTTGTAAGTCTCTGTTTGATTGGTTTTCTCTACTTCATTGTAGACGGCCTGCTCTAAGGCAATGATTTCTACAGGTATACTGGAAGGGGGAGGCATGAATGTTGATCTGGGTTGTAGACCAGTCTCATTGGTTTCCCTTGTGTCATTGTTGGTGTCATGTCTTTCAAAAAAGGCACAGAGCTTCAGCTTCCGGAAGAACTCGGCTAGTTCGGTGTGTAGGAGGAATTTGTCAACTCTCTTGGTAGTGACAAAGGAGAGGCCTTTATTCAGTACTTTCTCTTCAGTAGCGGTTAAGTCTATGGAGGATAGATTGAAGACCAGGGAAGGTGTGTCTAATTCCCTGGTTACCGGCTGGTGCTCGGTTGTTGTTTCTTGCCCTTGTTGCGGGTATAGGCGCTGACCGGTCCGTCTTCCTCTGTCCAGTGTACATGGGGTGTCTGTTGTGCATTTCTCCTGCGGCCTCTTGTTCGGCAGCCCTGCCCTAAAAAACGCGGTCTGTAGGGTTGGCCATAGAAGTTCTGGGGTGCTTGGTGGTACAAGGGTGGCCATCCGAAGTAGGTGTTCTGTTGTTGGTGGTTTAACTCCGGGGGTCCATAGGCCTGGTTGGGCTGTTGTTGTCCTCCCCATGATTGTTGCCAGCGACGGCCCCGGCCTCTGTTTCTTTGTTGTTTTACAGACCCTGAGCTAGAGTCGCTGGACATTGAGGTGTTGTCCCCCGATGAATCTGAGGCTCTGTCTTGTCTTAGTGGGGCAACATAATCATCCGCGGCGTAAGGGTGGGTTTTTGAGTAATTGAATTTCTTTAAATCTTTGTCAAATATTGCTATCTTTGCTTGGGTCAAGTACTCTTTGTACTCATTCAGTTCTTTATTGGATTCTTCCAGTTTCTTTTTGAAGTAGGTTATTGTAGTTTTGAAATGTGATTCAGTGTCCTGTATGTCGATGATCATTGCATCCGAGAGGCGTGTGGCGGTTTTGATTATGAGGACCAACCAGTCTCGTGTGCAGTGCCAAGCTATCTGAGCTCAGTCCTTCCAAAATGTGGCATCATCAAGGAAGATCCTGGGTGCGTTGGTGACTAGCAGGCCTTTAGGTGCGCTGTTTGTTCATAGGTATTGGGTTAGGATCACTCCACGTAGAATGGTCCTGATCTTGTTCCTTTTCTTTTCTGTGAGTGCGTCCCAGTCGGTGATTTGAGCTATGGCCAGGGCGATGTTGATGTCCAGTGTGAATGGCGGATTGGCGAGGAGTTCGCTGATCTCAGTTTCAGAGAACGTGAGGCCAGGGTTTTCGGCCATGTTCTAGACAATCTCTCACAGCTGCGCGCTGCCGAGGATATGTTGTAATCAAAAAGAGAGAGGAGAACTAGAGAGGCTAGTCCGTTTCCCCAGTTTATATGTTAGCAATCAATGAGAACTAGCTCTGTTTTAAATTGTTTCTATGTCTGCGGGTGGAGGAAAACCATTCGCTTTTATGAAGGCCCTCACCCACCAACCTAGTTGGTGGCATGCTTCATCATCGGGCCCCACCCGAGGTACCGAGTGTACCTCAGGTGTGCTTCGACGCCAGATTACTGCGGAACGGGTTTTTTTGGTTCATGAGGGTGGTGTGAGTGTGCTCTGAGTGAGGTTTAAAATACTGTCCTGGGTGTCCCAAAGACTGTTTTAATGGTGGGCCCCAGGCAGTCAATAAAAACAAAGGCTATCGGACGTGCACGGTAGGCTTATGGCCTCCGACGTCCTGTGTCAATTAGTTTCAGCCAGGCCTTTTCTTCTACTGGCTTTTGTCAGGACCTTATATGTGTAGGGTGTTACAGAGGTTAGTATGAGTTTGTCAGTGCCCTGTGTGTAAAGCGCACGCTACGGTGCTTATATGTGCAAGAGGTGTTTCCTCTCGAGTTGTACCTGTAGGGGGTAAAAAAGGACAGACATAACATTTAAGTAAAGGCTCCTTGTAGAGAGCTAAAAGCATTTAGTGAGGCCGCGCTGGGTGCCTTGAGGTGACCACGGACAAGGCGGTAGTGTTGGCATCAGTGGCGGGCAGTGAAAGTGTGGCCGGTCTCACAATATGCGTTATTATATGTGAAATTAGGCCTAAGTACTGTAACCCGAGTTAACGTAAACAGTGGTGAAGGAATAAAAAACATTAAAAATGGAGTTGCCTACACCTGATTTTAGCGAACAACTCAGCATGGAGCCTTCATAAAAGCTAATGGTTTTCCTCCACCCGCAGACATACAAACTATTTAAACCGGAGCTAGTTCTGATTGATTGCTAACATATAAACTGGGGAAACGGACTAGCCTCTCTAGTTCTCCTCTCTCTTTTTGATTACAACATAGCCACAGAACAATAAACACAGTGATGCCACTTTTGCAAAACACTTATAAATATTTTTATTCCCAAGCGCATTTGAGAACCACAATAGGTAAATAAAAATTCTTTATATCACAAAACTCTCAATGTTTGTCATGTTGAACGCACCGCAGACTAGCTATTGCCCGGAGAAAAATGTTCATGAGAGGCAGACCACAGAATGACTTCAATTAGGTAATTTCAAATGTCAATGAAATCAATGAATACACCATTCATTGATAATTTGATTGGTCTACCAAAAGGTGCATCCTTTATCGAAAAGGTCTTTATCTGGCCTTCCTTATTGGTTAAGAAGTGTAAGGTTATAGGGGCCATATATAAGCTGCAATTTATCAGTAGCAAACCCTTTGATTCACTAAATCACTGCAGTTTCGATCACACTACATTGATAGGTTACTGACTCCTCAAAGGAGGTGGTAAACCATTTGCAAATGGAAGGGGTACTTTTAGACCCCTTCTTCTTTGTGAATCTAAAAAACAGTTTTTGGGAGTGGGACATGGTCCAGGAGACCATTGCCAACTCTTAAACAAACTTTTTGAAAAACTGCATTTTTAAACAACAGCTTCATTTTAGGAAAATGAGCTGCATTACAAGTGTTTTTTAAGAGATTGTTGACATGGTGGTATACTGATCTCAGCAGGTCACCAGCCCTCATTTCAAACCTACCTCAACACTAATCGTGAGGTAGGTCAGATTGTGACCCACTACAAATGGTAATTTTGTGAATTGACCTAATTGCATAGAGGTATGTTCACAAAATCTCATTGGATTTACAAAATTGTGGTGCACATTTTGCAAAATCGTTTTGCAAATCCAATATTAGTTTGTCTGGCCATAAATGAGTAGGTTTAATTAAAAAAAATATGACTCGAAGTGCAGTCCTTCAGTCAGTCAGTTACTTCCAATAAAAACCATTCTACTGATTTGGATTAAAACAGTTAGGTACATAGTACTGATTTTAAAGTAAGTGGGCATTAATCTTAGAGTCGAAAATATGGCAGGGATGGCCTTTCTTGCTAAAAATAAAAGTAGTGAACTGTGAATATACTTACAAATATGTCACTGTTAACCTCCCTCTCAGAGTCTTAAATTACTAACTAAATTTCTTGTGGAATTTTGTACATTTGTGTAAATGCAAAAAACTCACTTTCAGATTGTATAGTAAATCAAAACATTCTCCATTACATCATGTTCCATTACTTTGACCGTTATTTCTTTACAATAAGTCACATTGGTTCTCTGGATAATCAGTTCGTCCCACCCTGCCAAACTTGCATCAGACTTTTCCTTTGCACTCCCTCCCGTCTCACTGTGGTGTCAAATACCTGGACCGGGCTTTAATCTGTTCATAGCCATCATCCCGGGCTTGCGTCAGGGCTTGACTCTGTTTGTGGGGGTTTGCATATGTATCCCCTAAATTCGTTCCATTTCCCCCAAATCTTGGCCCATTTCCTGGGGCATCCCCTGTGTATAAAAACCGCCCTTTCCGCCATCATTGCTTCATCTATATAATTTCTCCAGTGCTGGTATGTGGGCAGTACATCTGTTCCCCAGTTCCTTGCTATATTCCTTTTAGCAATTGTCATCTCCAATGTAACCCAGTTTTGCATTTGCAGGGTCAAGTCCGTGGGTTCCCATATGTGTAGGAGACATCTCTTTGGGTTTGGCAGGACCTCCACCCCCCCTGCCTGCGATAGCACACTCATAATTTTCCCCAGTATGTCTGTATCCGTGGGCATTCCCATAGGTAGAATGTACCCGGGAGTCCACAGTTTCGCAAGCACAGTGAGTCAGGTGCGCGGCCAATTTTATGTAGCATGGTACGGGAGTAGTACATGTGGTGAAGTATCTTTAGCTGTATAGTTTTAGTTTGGATGGTATTGCCCCTTCGCGTGGTGATGTCAAGGAATCCTGCCAGTCAGAGTCTTCCATGTCGCCCTGGTCTGTCTGCCATCGCTCCCTTAGAGCTGTTGTTTGGTCAGGTAAGTTATTTATGATCTTACGATACGTTAGGGAAATAGCCTTCTTGTCCATGTGGTCAGTGAGGAGTCTATCATCTAGGGGAGCGGTCTCCGGTAATTGTGTCACTGGAGGAATGGCACTTGTAAGGGCGTGTCTGATTTGGGTGAATCTATACAGTTCGGACTCCGCTATTTCATATTTTCCCTGCAACAACATCAAGTTTTAATTCACCAGTGGCACGTGTAAACCAAGTTTACACCGACAGAAAATGACCTCAAGTATCTTCTTAATAAATGTTATGTATACTTTATGTTTGAGGAAGTCCACACAAACAGGGCTTCAGTTTACATCTACACATAGCAGAATATTAAACAATAATGAAATAATTGCAAAGTGTTCATTAAACATTTCCTATGAGGCAAACAAAACCAATAAAATGAATTATTGCCAAAAAAAAGAATAACTATGCCTATTTGAGGAACCATTTCTCTTCTATGCTCCTCACCAACATTCCACATTCTTGAGAAATTTCCACACTTCAGTTTCACAGTTTTTAGGACTTGCCCCTTTTTTCAGGGTCATCCCCAGCTTTCTGCCTTCTGTTGCTGAACCCGTTTCTGATGGCATTATGAATCTGTGCACATTTTCCCTGCTAACTAGATTGGGATCTATTACTAAACCATGGTATAATTGGTTTCTTCCTCATTGGTACATTTTATTTACACATAAGTCCCTAGTAAATGCAGTGGCATTTGATGACCCTCAAACGTGGAGGGTCATAAAGCCAGTGCCAAACCGAGTGGCAGGAACTATTATAATTCACAATGCCTTTATATTCACATTGCAAAGCTATCAATTATGGCTTGTAAACAGATTTTATAATGGGCCATGACTGAGAGCTCTGGAATTAAGGCTGAAGGCAATGCAAGTTTCCCACAGTTCTTGTCAGTAGGCCAAAAAGATCAAAATACAATGAAGGATATACTTACCCACGTTCCTCATCCTTGTCTTGATTGCAGTCAGAGCGACTGCACCTCATGGAGCTTCAGCCAGCTCTGCACTCTAAATCTTGAGGCTGCGCCAGCACAAGGATTGGCTCTAGTGGGGTGCCTTGATGCTCCAGAGGGCACAGGGGGGGCCTGTGCCTGCTCCCCACCCGGCTGTCTTAGACAGCTTGGTGGAGAGGTTTACGCTGCATATGTCAAGCTGGCTATCGCAAGACAACCAGCTAAAGAGACATACACAGTATAAGCTGGTCGAGTGAGCGCCACTCCCCTGCTGCTGATCAGCAGCAGCCCCGCCCCCAAAAACTGCTCGCGCTGGAAGCAGTGAAAAATAAAATGGTAATTAATTTTGTTACCTTTTTATTTTTCACTTTTGCTGCACTGGCAGCAGAGGGGGCAATGTTCCCCTGCTCTAATGGGGTTGGGGGGGGGGGGGAGGGGGGGTCTGTCACTGAATAAATAGTGTTACATCTTACCAGGGCCTGCACATTAAATGCTACTAATAAAATATGTCTCAGGCTTGTCACTGCAGCATGCTTTCATTTCAACCTGGCAAAATATATGTTTTGCCAGGCCCAAACTTTCCACTATAAAACTATGTCATCCCTAAAAAAGGCCCTAAAGGCTCATAGGGCAGGGTGTATTTGATTTAAAAAGTAGGAAATGGATACTTACGTTTTACATGCCCTGGCAGTAAAAACTCTAAAATTCATTTTTCACTGTTGTAAGGCATATCCCTCCCATAGACTAAGACTGGGTTACCTTAATACAGTTAATAAGTGATAATTGTAGATTGAGAGCAGATAGAGATATGCTGATTACACCCAAATGATCTCTTGTAATGGTCGGATTTTAAGTTACAATTTTGAAAATGGCACTTTTAGAAAGTTGTGATTTTCTTGTCCATGACATTGGTGCCTTCTGCCACTGCCCTGGGTCACATGAATGTAAACCACTCTGTTGCTGGGGTTTCTGTATTACTTCCAGATTATGACATGAAGGGGGATTAGATGTGGACAGGATTGGCCATCCTACAGGATGACCGGGGAGGGGCTGTACCCAGCCCGACTTGCACTTCAAAGGACTTTGTCTCCAGCATTCACAAATGAACCTAAAACCACACCTGCCCTGTCTTTTGTCATATCCACTATAATCAAGAAGAACTGGCTCTCATCTAGAAGCCTTTAGTTTATGTCATGAGAACCCAGTGGGTTTTTCTAGAAGACCCTCACCCAAAAGTGTTGCACGCGCTAAGGTGCCAAAGAAAAAAGAGGAGGTGAACCAATTGTTTCCTCCTGGTAATGCCGTCAAACCTATGGTGAATTCGCCAATTGCAGCATAAATCCCACAAGTAGGAACAACGGAATCCTGAACCGAAGCCGCAACAGGTATTATCAGAGGGCAGTGGACCTTGATGAACGTGGGCCCGATTCACAGAACTAACTTAAGATAAAATCCTAAACTTACAACTTTTGGTATTCACAGAAGTTAGGATTTTGTATTACGTTTGTCTTAAGACAGACTTAAGACACACTTAAGACAAAATCCTAACTTCAGTCTGTCTTAAGTTTGTCTTAAGACAACCTTAAGACAAAATCCTAACTTCTGTGAATAGCAAAAGTAGTAAGTTTAGCATTGTGTCTTAAGTAAGTTCTGTGAATCAGGCCCCCAGTGACTACAGGCCCTGCCTCCTTGCGGGATCTATGCGGCACATGGCAAATTCACCATAGTTTCGACTCACTACCAGAAGGAAACAATTGGTTCACCTCCACTTTTTTCTTTCGCACCTTAGTGCGTGCAACACTTTTCTCACTATAATTGGCCAGGAATACCCTGACTAACACACATAATTCTTGGCCCACCTTTCTCAACAGGTCCTGACAAAAGCAAGCACATTTGTAGAGACTGGCTGAAACATGTAGACCTTTTTCTAGGATTTTAGAGTCATACAATAAAACTCTACACATATCCGCATCCTCTTATTTTAATCCTACCATAGGGCCCACCATTACATCCAATTAATCAAGGGACACTATAGGCTGTTTTAACATCACTTTCACCACACCATATTAAAAAAAAACGCTCTGCTGTAATCCAGGCGTCGTAGCACACCCGAGGTGCCCTCAGCACCTTGGGTGGGATCCAATGATGAAGCATGCCACCAACTAGGTTGGTGGGTGAGGGTCTTCTAGAAAAAAACACTGGTTTTCCATAGACATAAACTAGAGGCTTCTAGGTGGGAGCCAGTTCTTCTTGATTATAGTGAATTCTAATGGGAAATGAACTAGTTCCCCTTTTCCATTGTTCCTCTCTCTCCCATTGATCCATATTTTGTTATATCCAGACAGATCTGTACCTTGGGAGGAGAAGGGACAAAAGTCTAAGCATGATCCAGAAAATGATATGCCTCCATGGACACCACTTCTCAAAATAGATTGACTGTGTGGTGCAGGCAGAATTCCTATATAGCTGAACTTTGGAGTCTGCCCAAAGCAACAAGACAAATAGGATGTCATGAAAGAAATTACAGTGGGACAACTTTGAGGCGTCTGCCAGGTTTTTCCACAGTTGCCCTGAAGCTGTTATAAGATAAGCATCTATCATGAATAAGTGGCAATACTCTCGCATAAAATACAGGCAAAAAAAATGTGTTTGCAAGATTTAAATATGTAGACAAAGAATGGAAAGAATATTTTGAGATGTATTTCACATCAGATTATGACACCAAATGGACAATAAAGGCAACACAGATAAATATATGCCTGACTCCAAACAATTCAAACGTATATCTGACGCCCAAAAAAGGATGAATGAAATCTATATAAATAAAACTGTAAATGTTAGTTTGCTCAAAATCATGAATCTCCGAAAGTTCATCACCGATTGCTTTGAAATTTGGACATAACGTTGGATCCGAATAAGCGTGTGTTTTTACATACACAACGTTGAATTCCAATACGTGCGTGTCGAATACGCGCGTGTTTTTAATCGAAAGCCCTTACAGACACATAAAAATGTCAATGTTTGTTTGTTCAAAATCTTAAATCTCCGAAAGTTCTTCACTGATTGCTTTGAAATTTTGAAACAACGTTGGATTCGATTAAGCGTGTGTTTATATATACACAACGTTGGATTTGAATACGCGCGTGCTCAATACGCTGGTGTTTTTAAAAGAAAGGGCGAACAGACCCTATTGATTTGGTAGCTGCGCAACAACTACAAGGGATGCATAGAGACAATAGTCTACATATATTAGGATTGACAGTTTGTGTCAGGATGGCAGACCGGGAAGTAGGCTATTTGAGGGGGGAGGAGTTGGGTCACTTTGCTACATTAACAAAGGACGCTTAGAGACAATAGTCTACATATATTAGGATGGACAGTTGGTGTCAGGATGGCAGACCGGGAAGTGGGTGGGGGGAGGGGGGAGGAGTTGGGTCACTTTGCAACATTAAGAAAGGAAGCATAGAGACAATAGTCTACATATATTAGGATGGACAGTTGGTGACAGGATGGCAGACCGGGATGTCAGGCCGGGAAGTGGGTGGAGGGAGGGGGAGGAGTTGGTTCACTTTGCAACATTAGCGAGTGTTTATATATACACAACGTTGGATTAGAATACACGCGTGTACAATACACACGTGTTTTTAAACGAAAGGCCGAACAGACCGTATCAATTTGCTTGCTGCGCAACAACTACAAGGGACGCATAGAGACAATAGTCACAAAAACATATTGTATACTCATAAGCGTTGTGAAATTGAACATATTAGAAACGTGCGCTTACACTTTTCTTTCTCTTCCATTTACCCAGACTGAGCCACAGCAATGCGTAGCCGGGCCAAGCTAGTTATAAATAAACGTGTTGCCAACTTACAATTATTTACAATTGTCCAAAAAGAGAAAAACACTTGAAAGTTTCTATTCATTATATCAATCTGGCTCTTTGACATTTCTTTCCAGGCACAAGCATACTTCATAAAATTGCCAAAGCACGGAGAAAATAAGACTGTTTGCACTAGCCAGAAGCAGAGCACTCATGCTAAATTCTGTGCTAAATCTAGCTAAGTCGGAAAAATGCCACTGTGGTTCAACTGAGGATCTTGCTCATTGTGTGTTTACGTACCAAAGACACTATCAGATCTGATCAAACATATTCAAACACATTTTGGACCTGATAAAAGCTTAAAATATTATTTCTTTTTATTCATTTTTTTTATCTAGATGTTGTTAAGCCTTATAATTTATTGTGATTCTGTGTTTGAAAGGCAATATTTCACGCTAAAAGCAGTTAAATACGTTTCATGTTCAATGGCACCACATAGTTCCAGGTGTCTGAAGGACACCATCTTCTCTACACTTCAATGGGAGCTCAGCCACCAGGTCTGACAGGTGATAATGATGATTACCTAGCGGAAACATTCATTGACCCACGATTTAAAGACCATGTGTCAATTTTATTCACTTCTACTTAATCGGCATCACATATGTGGACATATTGTAAGGACTTTCTACTTATGTGTTGTAAATCAAAATGGCTGTGGCCTACAAAATGACAGCAGAATTTTCAATACTCGGTCAAGACCATGCTAGATGTACACACACTTCAGTATGTTTTAGGGTGTACACTATTGTCCCTTGTCATTTCTCTAGTGCTGCCTTTGTTTCTCAACAAGGAACTGGATTTGGCCAAAGAGTTACATGCTGAAGAGATCAAAGTGTACTGGGCAAGATCAATAATTGCATGAATGTCAGAGCAGTATTGGTGTATTCAATGGTTCATTTTTACACTTCAAAACCAAAAGCAAGCATTCCTATGATAGCACATGTATTTGTAGTGATAGTTAGTTGTCTGCCTGTCAATGTTCAATTAGCATGTGTTTTTAGTGTATAAGGGGAACTAGTAAATGAAAAAAGGACCTATTTATCAAGTCTCGAATCAAGAGACTAACATTTCCAAAAATGAAGCAACATCTCATTCCCAGTAATCACCGTTCCCTCTAGGCCGCTGGCGCGTGCACTTCCCCTGACGTCAGCTTGCACCACCTAGCACGGTGCGTGCAAACAGGACGTCGCTAGAGAGTCGCGCCACCCGCCGCTTTTAAAAAGCGAGAGGCGCGAACATGAGACACCTTTCCATGTGGTGGCGGTGGAGCGGGCGTGGGGAGTGCAGGTAAGGAGGCGGGGGTGGTGGGGAATCTGGCGCTGTGGGAGCGTGGCAGACTGTGGCCTTTTGTTTAAATATTGCTGATAATCAGAGCCCCTTCAAGGGCTCCGATTAACAGCAATACTTAAACAAAATGCCACAGTCTGCCCCGCGCTTTACTAACAAAAGCGTAGACACTTTCCAAACACAGCGTGTACCATAGCACACACTGTGTTTGGAAAGTGTCTACGCTTTTGTTAGTGAAGCGCGGGGCAGACTGTGGCATTTTGTTTAAGTGTTGCTGTTAATCGGAACCCGTGAAGGGGCTCTGATTATCAGCAATATTTAAACAAAAGGCCACAGCGGCTGGGGAAACGAGCGGAACAGAAGGCAAAAGGGCAGAAAGGCACAAAAATGAGTGGAACACAGGACAGAAAGGCAAAAAAAACGAGCGGGACAGAGGGCAGAAAGGCACACAAAACGAGTGGGACAGAGACACAGGGCAGAAAGGCACACAAAACGAGTGGGACAGAGGGCAGAAAGGCATATCAAACGAGTGGGACAGAGGGCAGAAAGGCACAAAAACGAGTGCAACACAGGACAGAAAGGCACAAAAAACGAGTGGAACAGAGGGCAGAAAGGAACAAAAAACGAGTGGGACAGAGGGCAGAAAGACTGGGACAGAGGGCAGAAAGGCACAAAAAACCAGTTGGACAGAGAGCATAAAGCCACAAAAAACGAGTCGGACAGAGGGCAGAAAGAGTCGGACAGAGGGCAGAAAGGCAGAGAAATACGAGTGGGACAGAGACACAGGGCAGAAAGGCACACAAAATGAGTGGGACAGAGGGCAGAAAGGCACACAAAACAAGTGGGACAGAGGGCAGAAAGACACAAAAACGAGTGGAACAAAGGACAGAAAGGCACAAAAACGAGTGGAATAGAGGGCAGAAAGGCACAAAAAACAAGTGGGACAGAGGGCAGAAAGACTGGGACAGAGGGCAGAAAGGCACACAAAACGAGTGGGACAGAGAGCATAAAGGCACAAAAAACGAGTCGGACAGCGGGCAGAAAGAGTGGGACAGAGGGCAGGAAGGCACACAAAACGAGTGGAACAGAGGGCAGAAAGGCACAAAAAACGAGTGGGACAGAGAGCATAAAGGCACAAAAAACGAGTGGGACAAATGGCAGAAAGGCACCAAAAACGAGTGGGACAGAGACACAGGGCATAAAGGTACAAAAAGCGAGTGTAGCAGAGGGCAGACGGGCACAGAAAACGAGTGGAACAGAAGGCAAAAGGGGCACAAAAAAGAGTGGCACAGAGGGCAGACGGGCACAAAAAACTAATGGCACAGAGGCAAAATACAGAAATATTGGGGCAGCTAAGAACAGAAGGCAGAACTGGCAGAGAGGCACAGGGCAGCGAGGGAAACAGAAGGGAAAACTGGGCAAAGACAAGGGCAGCAAGGGGTACAGAAGGAAAGACCGGGCAGAGAGAGCACGGGGACAGCGAGGGGAACAGAGGGAAGAAAAAGGGGCACGGACCATGTACAGGCAGCGGGGAAGACAGACAACAGCAGTCACAGGCACAACAATGAAAATACAGGCAATACAATAAATGTGCAAACTGCCTTTAAGACCCTTATTGTTGCGCTGTATATGTGAAAATGCACCATCTTTTCACTTTTTAAAGTATACGTTCTGAGTGCCTTTTGGTGCCGCAGACACGCGCAGTTTAGTTCCTGGCGCACATAGCCATGGTTGCAGAGACCCTCCACTGCCACACACAGAGGAAAAAATTAGAGGGAACATTGCCAGTAATATTTAAAATTTCTTCCATTCCAATAGATGAGGAAAACACTTCACAAATGAAATCCTATTACTCGCATGAGTTTTGCTAAATATAAGACATATCACATGTCAATGACTGTGCTAGTCATGAATGTCTTCCTGTAGTGTTTCTTTGACATAGTCACCTTAATATTTGAATTGATTAATAATATATGTATTTATAATTTATTGTTGCAGTGATGCACAAGTCACATTGGTATGAAAACAACAGGAGAAAACCCATAAACCACGTTGGGATGGGTGCAATATGTAGATAAGAACAGTTCCCAACAGGTATTATGTAGAGACAGTTTGAAAGATGCAGTGCATTCATTGCCTGCAACCCGTTGTGACAGCAGACCCCGGTTACGGCCATCCTCCTTGATTCATTCAGGACTCGCCAACGCCGCTCGCTACCCAGACGGAAAAATCATCCAGTAACCTTGAAAAACGGAGTTTTAACCCAGGATTTGGACTTTGCCATCCTTGGAAAGCTACTATCACTGTTCTCATCGACAACCCCGTCCTGATGAGGATCCCGAACAACAGGGATCGAAACGCCGTCGACTAGACAGCTCGAATTTAACGACGCATTCCACATCTTGTGCTCCCATCCTAATAACTTTGTTTCGAGTAACGATTACTTGTCTCTACTGGGGCCATCATTTGATGTTGTGAATTCTGTTTTAATGCGTCGCAACTGCTGTCATTTTAAAACACTTGCACACTCACATGTCACTGATTGTATATAGCACCTGCACCAAGTGTCACCGGGTTGTCACACGATCCACTCTGTACAGTGCTGCTTTAACTGTATTGACCCTCAACCACTTTGGAAATAATACCACTGTTTATGAAAAACCTCTTTGACTCCTTGGCTCTTCCTTTCTTTGTAATGCTTATTGCATACATCTTTCAAACTGTCTCTACATAATACCTGTTGGGAACTGTTCTTATCTACAAGTCACATTGGGGCACATGCATCAATGTATGTTGCGATCGCAAAAGTTACGAATTGCAAAAATTGCCCATTTGCGATCGCAAAATAGCCATAAGCAATGCATGGAGCAAAATCGCTGAATCTTCCACAAATTTGCAAAATTTAGCGATTACCTATTTACCGATTCTCAATTAGCAAATTCGTAATAGCTAATCGATAATTGTTAATCGCAAACCCATGCATGAAAAATTCGCAAATTGCGAATCAGCTGGGAATTGCAAATTGCATTTGCTAAATACCACAAAATGAAATCAGGTGGTAACCATTTCAAAGTTAACAAATCAGGTGGTAACCATTGGCAAACTACTTAAGCAGGCCCAGAAGACCTCAGAATGTTTCACAATGGCAGAGCTGTACGTCATGGCGAGGAGGATGAGGCTACAAGCAGCAGCATAGAGAAGAAGAAGGACACAGGAGCGAATTTTCAGAGTGTGCATTACATTGTTGGGCAAGGCAGAGGAAGAGATATATAACACAAATAGATTGAATGCAGACATGATCTATGATCTTATAGCTGAATTAGATCCACAACTGCAGTATCAGACTCGCAGGACACATGCCATCCCCACTCATGTGCAGGTCCTATGCTCTCTGCACACCCTAGCATCAGGTAGCTTTGAGGGGTAATAGCTGCAGCTGGAGGTGTCTCCCAAAGTGTCCTAAAGTGCTTTTTCAACTCATTCCTTGACACCATGATGCAGAGGATACACCACCACATAAGGTTTCCCACAACGCCACAGGAATTGCAGCAAACCAAATATGATTTGTATCAGGTAGCCCATTTTCCCAGTGTAATTGGTTGCACTGGACGCATTTAGCCATTTGCCAGACCTCAGTGAAAGAGTACATTTACAGGAACAGGAAATCATACCATTCATTGAACATACAAGTGATCTGCAATTCCAAAAACAGCTTCACAGACATAGTGGCTGGTTACCCTGACAGTACACGACTCCTTTATCTTCAGATACAGTGACATACACACGTCTCCTTGCGGGTACATTTGGCGAAGGATACCTGCTTGGGAAAATTATGTAATACTGTCTTGCAGACTCTTTGACCATGGTGACACATAGCAGTAATCTTTTTGCTTTACACCCTGTAGGTGATAGCCCATACGCTGTGCGCTCCTTCATACTGACGCCATACCTAAATCCAAGTACCCCAATTGAGCAGCATCATAATGAGGCACATATTTCCACCCACAACCTGATTGAGAGGACATTTGGATTACTGAAATCTAGGTTCCGCTGCCTCCACAAAACTAGTGGTGCATTGCAGTGCAGGCCAGATACCTTCTGCAAAATTGCAGCCGCTTGTGCCTTGTTGTGCATCATTGTGAATACTAGAAGCATACTCCTGGGACTCTCTGACAGCGAACCTGAGGAAGACAATCAGCCAGGACAACCACCACAAGCAGCACGTGGTCCGAGGGCAGCAGAGGGGAGACAGAGACATGCAGAAATCACACAGCATTTTTTTAAGGTGGGCAATGATGAGACAACACACTACATGCTCAACTGTTTAATTGAACAAAATGTGGTAGTGTTAATGCACACATACTAGGTGCAAACTTGCATTGTGTTTCATAAAATTAAACAACAAGATATTGCCATGGTACTTTAATGTCAGCCCAGACAATTTGTATGCTACTGGTTACCTCACCAGATTTCACTTTGTCCCTCATTTACTTCTTGCGGCCATGCACTCCTGGGGGCCTTTCTGTTGGCTTTGCCACATCCCTTGTGGAGCCTTCAGAGCCATTGGTGCACCGAGTACTACGCCTCCTACCTACTTGTGGTTACTCGTGCCAGGAGACTACTTCGGCTTGAGGTGTCCTCTCTCTCCCCCACCCAGTAAATTGTTGCCACCAACTGCAGCAGTCTGAAATTCTTCCACCGCATTAGTGACCTGAATAAGGCCACTGGCCACATACCCATAGCAATGGGTCATCTCTACCTGCATCTCCACAGCACGACAAGACAGCTGAGCTGTGGTTGTGCTCAGGCGATTGATGGCCCTGGTGTACCCATCTGGGTGCACCATCAAATTATGAGATGCCATATATGTTGTGATGCATGGTCATCCTTCATTACCCTGCACAACTCATGCATAGCTTTGGTGACAGTAGTTACATTGTCATTTGTGGCCCTCTCTCCTTCCACAACTCCAGTGGTGAGCTCCTTCATGCAGTCCCTGATTTCTGCTAGGTTTGTGGCCAATGTACCAAGTTGGGCCTGCATTGAGCGCATGTTCTTACATTGTAGGTGCTTAACCTTCAACATCTGTCCTTATAGGGCACCCCAGGCAGCAGACCAGTCATATTCTGCAGCTCCCATGTGTGCCCTTGCCCTGCGCCTATGGAAAAGGACGTTTCAGTGCTGCATCAGTACCTCTGCTCTTGTTGTGGGGATATGGCCAGCCTGTGATGTTGGAGGGCTAGGTTGGCTCCCCTCTTCAATTTCAAAATCTGGCAGTGGTGGCACTGTGGTCCTGCGTCTAGAGGATGCAGGTATTGGTGTTCCTGGTGCCACTTGTGTATCCTCATCTGACTGGGCCTCCGTATCTTGGGTGTCATGGACTTCACCACCATTAGACTCTTGCGCAGCTGCATATGTGATGTTAAACAGTGCATGTTCGGTATTTTTGCTGGACATGTATGTCACATTGTGCATGGCATTGTTTAACCTCATCCGTGCTGCCCCGATTTACCGCCGGTGCTGGGCCCAATGAAAACGGGCGGCGTCATGACGGAACGGTTCCGTCATGAGCACAACTCGACCGATGCTCATGACGGAACCGTTCCGTCATGAGCATCGAAAGGGTTAATAAAGTTATTTAGTTACACGCAATGTCTATTTTATTAACTTGCTTGTTGTACTATGATGCACTAATTCTGTTTTGTTCCCTCCTTGCCTTTCCTATTGTAGTTGCTGTCTGCTAACACCATAATGCATTTGGGTGTGGCAAGTAACATGTGGACTGGATTCAGATTTGCTACTAAACCTGATCTACATAGAGGGGAGATTTTTAAGATTAACAATGAATGATAATTTGCATGGATCTTCCCTTCTGAAGTGCCAGCCTGTTCCGAGGTGTCAATCTGTGTTACACCAACTACTGCTTCTGCAGTGTTGACTACACCATGCCCTCCAGGAGTGTGTTGGCAGTTTCTGTTGATGGTCCCCCTCTTGTCTTTTTGGCATCTGCAAGTCTTGCGGCAACCCTTTCCTTTGCAGAGGTCCGCAGGTCATCTAATATGGAGCACTGTGTGACCCCCACAGCATTGATCCTGGATTGGATTCCAAGACATATATTCCTTTACACTGACTCTGGGACCGGGAGTGACTGCTTGCCAAACAGTTTGTCATGGCTCTGGATGACTTCCTCAATGAGGACTTCAAGTTCTTTGTCACTGAATTTCAGCTTCCTCTTGCGCCCGTCTGCTTGCTTGTCACCTGTTCCAGAAACCATGCTTGTGTCCTTGCACAGGTTCTGCTATCGAAAATGCGTCCTTCTACTCGACTCCAGTAGTCCTCCTCTGTCTCCCTCAGTACACAGGTGTGAGCAATTCCAGCTTTTGCTTCCTGGTTGTGATGTCATCATGCTGCATCGATATTTCCGAATCGCTATTTGCGATTTGGTAATTGCGGATTTGCTTTTTGCAATTCGGTAATACACAATTGCAAATTGAGATAACAAATTTTACTGATTCGCAAAAAATCATGATTTTTTTAATGCATAGACTTTTGCGATTACCAAATAGCGATTTCTTAAAATTTGCTCTTTAGAAATTGCAAATTGGGAGTTTGATGCATGTGGCCCATTGTTCTATTGCCTCCAAATATCCTAAGCTCCAAAAGGAATCTATGACCTTTTAAGACAAAATGAAAACGGACGTCTCTTACTCCTTCTCTACAAAGTCATGCTCATGTTAACGAGGGCATTATGAGTCAGGCAAAACCTGTTGGAGAATATCTCAGGCACGGGTAATATATAGAGTCATGTCCATATCCTGAAATAAGTATGCACACACAGTAGTTAGTATTTTATAATATACTAGCAGCCCGCCCCAGCGTTGCCTGGGGAAGAAGGGGGCTGGGGCAGCATTTCCGGATTGCGGCAGCGTTGCCCGGGGCAGAAGGGGGCTGGGGGCAACATTTCAGGCTTGGGTGCACTCCCGCCCCGGCCCCCGCCCTCCCCGACATTGCCCAGACAGCCTCCCGCCTCCCGCCTCCCGCCCGCCTCCCGCCAGCCTCCCGCCTCCCGCCTCACCTTTGCCTTTGCCTTACCCCGGCCGCCCCGACATTGCCCAGACCGCCTCCTGGCCGCCTCCCACCTCCCGTCTCCCGCCTCCCTTCTCGCCTTTGCCTTACCTGAGCCGCCGCTCTTCCCCGCGCTCCGGACTTCACCACCACTCCTCGCTGCTCGTCACCGCTCCTCCCCGCCTGTCGTCATCACGCACGTTGCAGACATCGCTAGGTCGCGGCCAGCACTACTTCGCGGCCGGCGCTACTTTTAGGGGACTACTTTGTTTTTAAAGTTTAATTTTTTAATTTAGTTTTTTTTTTATTTTTTGCAGCCCATGTCCATCTACACACCCTAAGGATTACAACAATGTATTGGGTGTGTGGATTGGCGCTGTGGTTCCCGAGCTTACCTTGCCAAAAGGTTTCTGTTCTCTCTTTATAATAGTAGTATAGATGGTTGTTTGATACTATCTAACCAACAGCAAATCGTGTGTATTAAAAGGATTGTAAACTTTTTTCTTTTTTTTTTTTGTTCCTCATCTCCACTATGGCACTAATCTGTCAAAATATTCGGACAGGGTAGTCTGGCTCATAGTATGACTGACACGCTGCCTCAGCCGAAGGCTGGAAGGGGCCGTGTTGGATGTACGATTCCGTCAGCACACCTCAGCAATGTCGTTCAAACTATTCCACCTTAAGACCCCATTATGTTTGTATTAGACAGATATTTACCAATAGCCAGTTACCACCATTGCTTTTGCCACCAGATCGCTGAATAAGGAGCGAAGATGTTTTAGCAGAAGAAGTGTATCATGACTTTGTAATCATTGGAAATGGGGGGGAAAAAAAAACCCCAGCTCAAACTCATAGGACTTATCTAGTATCTGCCAAAATGCCCTTTTATTTGTTGTTCCAGTCCTGGACATGCCCATCTTTGATGTTTGTAACATTGAGGAGCACCAATCATAGAAAGTCGGGAGAGAAGCCTCTTTCCATCGCTTGCACATTTCTCGTCGGGCCAACAGCATGGAATAGAACAATAGGTTATTATTTGGGCTGTGTTTCTGCTCCACAACTCCGAATATTACCAACCGAAGATCTATTACTACGGTGGAGCCTGTAAGAGATGTTAATTTGTTACCTATTGATTGCCAATATGATGTTAACTGTGGACATTCATAGAACATATGTGTGTCTGAAGCCTCCACTAGGCCACATCGGGCACACGCAACCGGCTCCGCTCTTGTGAATTTAGACAATCTTTGGGGGGAGTAATATGCCCTATGCAGAGTAAAAAGATGATTTCTGCCAAGCCAAGCCGGTTTCACTAAGTCCCAGAGAACATTACAGGATGTTAACCATAATTCGTGTAGATTAACAGATGGCAACAGGGAACCCCAAAGTTGGATGGAAATCACCATCTATTTCCTCCAAGATTAAATTATAGAAGAAAGAAACCTCCTTTGGTCCTGATGTTTTATCTAGTAGAGAAGATTCCAAATAACTGCTACCACCTATGGGCAAATGGACGCGGCGAGACGCCCGAGAGGATAGTGCTTGTGCCCAGCTTGAAATTTGTAAGTACTTCAGTCTAGAAAGATTGGGGCCCACTTTACTTACTAAATGTTCCCAGGATAGCAAACCCCTTCTACAAACAGGTCACCCCAGGTTGAGATGTTGGCATCTTTTAGTGGATATATCAATACATCATTTGCCCAACCAAGAGAAACAGGAAGGTCCCATATGGGAGAACGATTTGAGTAATATCCTCTTTTGGTGGCAACTCTGAGATTATACCAAGTTTTTTCTAGGCCTGACAACACCTTCAGTTTGATTTTTTTGAAAAATTTGGGGTCTCCAAACTTAAAAAGAAACCCCTTCTGCCCTATCCCTTCGCACTGTAGTAGTGTTTTAAACATTAATCCGATGCTGTGATCTGATAGAGTGTTTAAGAGCATTCGGGCATGCGACATCTGAAAAGCCCAGGCATAGATCTGAAGGTCCGGGCCAGCCAATCCCCCCTTCTCCCTGTGTCGCCTTAATTTCTTCCATGCTATTCTTACACTTTTCTTCTTCCAAACGAAGGAAGATATGTCAGACTGCATCTTCGCTATTAGTGAGGTTTCAAAAAATAGAGGGATACTATTAAAAATAAAGGTTAACTTGGGTAAAATGGTCATTTTCGCTAGATTTGAGCGACCCAAAAGTGTCAAAGGGAGATGACTCCAAGAGCCCATTAACTTCCTACATTCCTTGGCAACTAAGTTGAAATTTGTAGAAGCAATTAGGTTTATATCTTTGACAATTCTTATACCTAAGTATCTCATGCTGCCACAGAGTTGCACTGGAAGGCCAGTTGTTACACTGTTCCATTCCATGACCTCGGTCTTGGAGGCGTTTACTTCATAACCGGATAACTTACCAAATTCCAGTGCTAGCTTAATAGCTGATGGAAATGCGGAGCTGATGTCTTTTGTAATTATCATAATATCGTCCGCATATAGGGACACCTTCTTTTCCCAATCTCTATATTTAAAAGGTATAATGCTGCTCTCATCTCGAATTTTTTGAGCAAACGGCTCTATATAGAGATCGAAAAGGAGGGGTGACAGGGGGCAACCCTGTCTAGTTCCCCTAGTTATTTTAATAGGTTCTGATAAACCACCATTAACCATAACAGAAGCTGATGGCTTATGATACAAGAGTTCCACTGCTCTGCGAAAAGACCGACCCACGCCGAACTTTCCCAAGGCCTCCGACAAGTACAACCAATTGACCCTGTCGAAGGCCTTGGTCACGTCCAACTTGAGAACTGCCAGGGGTAATGAAGAGCTAGAAGCCATATCGATTGCTCCAATCAAATCATACGTCAGCTCATAGAGCTGGCGACCCCTGACAAAGCCCTTTTGATTTAAATGCAGGACTGAAGGAGCAACCTGACCCAACCTCTTAGCCAAGAGGGAAGTAAAAACCTTGTAATCAGTGTTAAGTATTGAAATGGGGCGATAAGAGCCACAATCAGAGGAGGCCTTGCTTGGTTTCAAGATAAGTGTGATAGTTGCATTGTTCCAAGATATAGGTGGTAAATCTCCTTCCAACAGAATTTGATTAAATAATATTGTTAGAAAAGGAGAAATATCTTCCGTAATACGTTTATATATCTCTGCGGGCAAGCCATCTGGCCCGGCCGCCTTGCCATTTTTGCTGTTATGTATAGCCATCACTACTTCTTCTTCCGTTATAGGCTGATCTAAAAAGAACATTTGCTCTGGGGAGAAGGATGGCAAGGAGATCTTACTCAGCCACTCCTTTATACTATCAGATGTGATATTATTATCCTCCTGATATATGTTTTTAAAGACGTTTTTAAAGGCAGATCTTATTTCTACGTCCGATGTTTTAATACCCGAACTAGTTTTTATCTCCCCTATATTATTACAGGTTCGGTCGGTCCTGGACTTCCACGGAAGCAATCTACTTGCCCCTTCTCCAAATTCAAAGTGGGCAAGTTTACTTGCTTCCCACCTTTGTAGTACACGTTGGTTAAGTGTTGAGGCTAATTGCCCTTTAAGTTTCAACACTTCTTCTAGTTTTACTGATGTTACAGATTCGGATTGAGAAGCATCTTGCTCATTTTGGGCCAATAATAAATTCGCCTCAATAGATGCTACTTCCTTGGCATATTGCCTCCCACGGAACGTTGTCTTGTTTTTGATGATCCCCCTTAGAAAACATTTGAAGGTGTCCCATAGAGTACTTGGGCTAGCAGAACCTATATTTCTTAGGAAGAATTCTTTTGATTCTGCCCTTATATACTCTAAATCTTCAGGTGATGTAAGAAAAGACTTATCAATAGACCATAACCTGATTGGAGGTTGAGTAAGTACTTCAAGATCTAAAAGTACTGCCGAGTGGTCCGAAAGGTGAGATGGCAGGTAGCTAACATTCTTTGTTAAGTTTAGTAACACTCTACTTACTAGGAAAAAGTCTATCCTAGATCTATGGCAATATTTATAATTTCGAAAAGAAAAACTTTTTTTCTGCCCAGACCTAACCCTCCATATGTCTATAATGCCATATTGTGACATGGTTTTAAGTAAAAAGTCTCTGGATTTCGACAAAATATGTTGTCGACTAGAACTGGTCTTATCTAGTAAAGGATCGAGTACAATATTGAAATCTCCTGCTATTATAACTGGTTCTGTAATGTGTAGGAGTTCAGAAAATAGTGATTCTAAGGTTGATGTACTGGGTGTGTGGATTGGCGCTGTGGTCCCCGAGTTTACCTTGCCAAAAGGTTTCTGTTCTCTCTTTATAATAGTAGTATAGATGGTTGTTTGATGCTATCTAACCGATAGCAAATCGTGTGTATTAAAAGGATTGTAAACATTATGAACAACTCAGCACTAAACATATTAGGGCAGAGGCTCGATAATCTCCAGTTGTATTTTATTACACATCTCTAATTTATTAGTCTAGACTCTACCTATTTAATAACTTGCTGTCTTACAGCATAGTTATATATACTATCATAATATGCCAAGCCATGTTAATGCTTGCCACGTCCTTTATACCACCATCAGCCCTGAAGTCAGAAAGTGTTAGTTCAGCATCCCTTCACCAACCGGTCACTGTTTCACCAGCCAGCACCAGTATCTTATATATGTTTGTCATATTTGTTGCTCTATGCCCCAAGGAAGGGTTTGCTCATGATCAACTCCTGTTTTGTACATGTTTCTTGTTCAAAATATAATAGCACACAGAAGCTTATTGCTACTTTTCTTCACTCGTTCTACAACTCAGATTTTACACAGATGTATTTCCTTGTAGCTATATTTCAACATCAAATAATTAAAAATTTCCTTTTTCATTCAGTTGATTTGTGTCATACAAACATTACAATGAAGCACTATTTGGAAAAGTAAGCTTGCTTTCTAGGCCTTGATCTTGCACCACAAGCTTCCATACCTTTAATACATAAATAGTGACCATGTTAGCATACAACCAAGCCTGTATTGTATATAACACTAAATAGACATAAATAATCCTCACCATCCATGGCAACTTGTTCAGTTTAATCGTTTCATGACAACAAACCATTGCAATTATATTATTTTCCCATTATGCAAGGAATAATAATGCCACAAACATGATGTTTGTTTGGCATCTCTGCTTTTAGAAATGTATAGATTTTATACACTATGATTTTGCCTACAGGTAATTAAAGTGAGGAACATGGCTTGAAATACTGTATCAGTTCCAATCTTTGATGAAATATTTTTATAAACAACAGGCACAAGTAGGTAGCCTCAAATACTAGTAGGATTGATATTCATTATAATTGCTGACTGCCTCCAAACCTGTGCTTTCCTATAGTTTCTTAAGTAGCAGGAATATATTGAATGCTTTAAAAGCATACTTTCACTTTAATTAAACTTATCCACTTGATTAAAATGCATGCAAACACTAAGGGGCCAAAACACAAAGAAAGTAGTAAATTTAAACTTCTAGATTTATATCTACATCCTGTGTAGATCTAATACTTTCTGGAATACATGAAAATTTAGAGAAATCTGCACAGAAAGCTGTGCCAGGTATAGGATTCCTGGGAAGTCATGTCATTTCCAATTGGGATACCATTCCCGTTGTGCAGAATTCTCCTGAACAGGGAACTCAGTACAAGGGGAGTAGGACCTCTGTGATTAAATATTTTTCCCCATGGAGAAACCTTTTTCCTTACACCCCCTCCAAACGTATGGATGTTTAATTTTCCTTACCACCCATGAAAGGGAATTACACCAGCACCACACTTGAGTAAAACCCAGACCCTTTCCAGCCTGGAACGGGATATGTGAGGACTGTGTGAATGTCCACAAACTTGTTTGTGGGAGTCCCCAAATTTACAAGGCTAATGACAACTTGGAACCCCCACATTCCCAACCCTTGAGTGGAACTTACTAGTGTGGGGAACTCCATCTTTGTAGCAGAGATCACTGCATTCAGTACTTGCCGGGAATCCCTTTGTGAATTACTGGCACGTGTAAGTAAGAAAAATATTGTCATAGACCTCAGTTTGTGAATTGGCCGCATTGACATTTATTAAAAGAAATGTAAATATACCTAAACCATAATATGTAAGCCTATAGTTAATATAGTACTACTTGAATTGTACCTTTGTGTGATGCACAATGGGCTTAAAAAATGCTACGTTCATATAAGACTACAGGTGCATTGGAATATATTGATTGAGTGATTGATTGATTGATTGATTGACTACAGTTTCCCTTGCTACAAAACATTTGCTGTGTTCCTCTCTTACGTGTATGCCCAAAACTGGAAATCATGTCAAGATGAATAAAGATGTTCTGGCTTAGGACAGACGAATGTGAGAACTGTATGATACTCAAGTATTATAAAGACTGGATGAACTACTATGTGAAAAGTAATAACAAGTATGTGCATTGAAACAAACATATGAAGTTTTTCTACCTCTGATTGTATTAATGTGTGGGACGACGTGCTTATAAATCTTTAAAAAATGAACTACTTTGTGAAAAATAATAACAAGTATATGCATTGAAACAAACATAAAATACGTTATTTAACAGAAAAGTCATTATGAAGTTTTTCTACTTTTGATTGTATTAATGTGTGGGATGACGTGTTTATAAATCTTGAAAACATGTAAACATGGCTTTTAGAAATAACAAGCGGTGTTCTGAAGGTAACTCACCATCAATGTTGTTAATGTAGATACGAATATATTTCAGCAGTTATATGTTACTCTTTTATTAGTAAATTGCCAGCTGTTTTTATTTTTGGCGCCACAGAATAACAGACACAGTGATGCCACTTTTCAAAACACCTATAAATATTTTTATTCTCAAGCACATTTGAGAACCACAATAAGTAAATAAACATTTCTTGTATTGTTTGTTATGTTTAATGCACCGCAGACTAGGTATTGGCCGGAGAAAAATGTTCATGAGAGCCAGACCACAGAATGACTTCAAGTAGGTAATTTCAAATGTCAATGAAATCAATGAATACACCATGCAGTGATATTTTGATTGGTCTTCCAAAATGTGCATCCTTTATCGAAAAGGCCTTTATCTGGCCTTCCTTATTGGTTAAGAGGCGTAAGGTTCTAGGGGCCATATATACAT
Organism: Lissotriton vulgaris; assembly: GCF_964263255.1. Lineage (NCBI taxonomy): Eukaryota > Metazoa > Chordata > Amphibia > Caudata > Salamandridae > Lissotriton > Lissotriton vulgaris. The sequence goes on from NC_141697.1 coordinate 685,755,225, forward strand.
TGCAATTTAGCAGTAGCAAACCCTTTGATTCACTAAATCACTGATTTGCGACTGCTAAATGGCTTTTTTGCTACTTACTAAACTCATTCAGTGATCCGGGAAGTCCTTACAGAATGGAAAAATGGGTTTAGAAATGCATAATGATAACAATTTGGATTGGGTGTGTTTAGGGCATCTGTTCCAAATTGAAATTTGGAATTCTATGTATCTAAGGCTTGAGGCTTCTGTTTCGATCGCACAACATTGATAGGTTACCGACTCCTCAAAGGAGGTGGTAAACCATTTGCAAAGAGGAAGGGGTCCTTTCAGACCCCTTCTCCTTTGTGAATCTAAAAAACTGTTTTTGGGAGTGGGACATGGTCCAGGAGACCATTGGCAACTCTTAAACAAACTTTTTGAAAAACAGTTTTTTTAAACAACAGCTTCATTTTAGGAAAATGGGCTGCATTGCCATTTTTGTAAGCGATCGTAGAGATGGTGGTCCGCTGATCCCAGCAGGCCACCATCCCTCATTTCTAACCTACCTCACCACTAATCATGAGGTAGTTCAGATTGTGACCCACTACCAATAGTAATTTTGTGAATTGACCTAATTGCATAGAGGTATGTTTGCAAAGTCTCATTGGATTTACAAAAATGTGGTGCACATTTTGCAACATCGTTTTGCAAATCCAATATTACTTTGTCTGGCCAGAGATGAATAAATTAAATTTAGAAAATATGACTCAGAGTACAGTCCTTCAGTCAGTCAGTTACTTCCAATAACAACCATTCTACTGATTTGGATTAAAACAGTAAGGTACATAGTACTGATTTTAAAGTAAGTGGGCATCAATCATAGAGTCGAATATATGGCAGGGATGGGTTTTCTTGCAAAAAAAAAGAAAGCAGTGAACAGTGAATATACTTACGAATATGTCACTGTTAAACTCCCTCTCAGCGTCTTAAATTATTAACCAAATACCTGTAGAATTTGGTACATTTGTTTGAATGCAAAAAAAACACGCTTTCAGATTGCACACGTTTTAATGCACCAGTGACACGTGCAAACCAAGTTTACACTGACAGATAATGATCTCAAATATCTTCCTTATAAATGTTATGTATACTTTATGTTTGAGGAAGTACACACAAACAGGCTTCAGTTTACATCTACACATAGCAGAATAATAAACATTAATGAAACACTTGCAAAGTGTTCTTTAAACCTTTCCTATGAGACAGATAAAACCAATAAAGTGAGTTATTGGCAAAAAAAAGAATAACAATGCTTATTTGTGGAACCATGTCTCTTCTATACTCCTCACCAAGATTCCACATTCTTGAGAAATTTCCACACTTCAGTTTCACAGTTTCTAGGACTTGCCCCTTTTTTCAGGGTCATCCTCATCTTTTTGCGGTTTGTTGCTGAACCAGTTCTGTTGGCATTATGATTCTGTGCACTAGATTGTTTTCTCTTCCTAAACCATGGTATAATTGATTTCTACCTGATTGATACATTTTATTTATACATAAGTCCCTAGTTAATACAGTGGCAGTCGGTAACCCTAAAAAGTGGAGGGTCATAAAGCCAGTGCCAAACCGAGTGGCAGGCACTATGATAAATCACAATGCCTTTAGGCTCACATTCCAAAGCTATCAATTATTGCTCGTTAAACAGATTTTATAATGGGCCGTGACTGAGAGCTCTGGAATTAAGGCTGAAGGCAATGCAAGTTTCTCACAGTTTCTGTCAGTAGGCCAAAAAGATCAAAATACAATGAAGGATATACTTACCCACGTTCCTCGTCCTTGTCTTGATTGCAGTCAGCACGACGGCACCTCATGGAACTTCAGCCAGCTCCCCTCTCTAAATCTTGATGCTGCTGTCATGCTGCAGATGTGCAGCATGAGAGCAGCACCAGGATTGGCTTGAGTGGGCTGCCTCGATGCTCCATAGGGCACAGGGGGCCTGTGCCTGCTCCCCACCCGGCTATCTAAGATAGCTAGCTGGAGAGGTTTTCACTGTGCATGTCAGGCTGGCCATCGCAAGACAACCAGCTAAAGAAACATGCACAATTTAAACTGTTTGAGTGAGCGCCACTCCCCTGCTGCTGGTCAGCAGCACCACCACCCCCAAACACTGCTCGGGCTGGAAACAGTGAAAAATAAAATGGTAATTAATTTTATTATCATTTTATTTTTCACTTTTGCTGCACTGGTAGTAGGGGGGGGGGCAAAATTCTCCTGACCTAATGGGGGGGCTGTCGCTGAGTAAATAGTGTTGCATCTTACCGTGGCCTGCACATTAAAACCTACTAGTGGGCAGCCGCATTCATTCTGCCACCGACTAAAGTAGCACTATAAAACATGTCTCAGGCTTGCCACTTCAGCATGTAATGCAGCTTTAACCTTTCATTTCAACCTGGCAAAATAAACGTTTTGCCAGGCCTAAACTTTCCATTATAAGACTTATAAGTCATCCCTAAATTAGGCCCTATAGGCTCATAGGGCAGGGTACCTTTTATTTAGAAAGAAAGAAATGGGTACTTACGTTTTACATGCCCTGGAAGTGAAAACTCTTAAATTCTTTTTTCACTGTTGTAAGGCATATCCCTCCCAAGATCTAAGACTGGGTTTCTTAATACAGTTAATAAGTGATAATTTTAGATTGAGAGCAGATAGAGATATGCTGATTACACCCAAATGATCTCTTGTAATGGTCGGATTTTAAATTACAATTCAGAAAATGGCTCTTTTAGAAAGTTGGCATAGTCTTGTCCATGCCATTGGTGCCTTCTGCCACTGCCCTGGGTCACATAAATGTAAACCACTCTGTTGCTGGGGTTTCTGTATTACATCCAGATTATGACATGAAGGGGCCTTAGGTGTGGACAGGATTGGCCATCCTACAGGATGACTGGGAAGGGGCTGTAGCCAGTCCCACTTGCACTTCAAATGACTTTGCCTCCAGCATTCACAAATGAACCTGAAACCACACCTGCCCTGTCTTTTGTCATATCCACTGTAACCCAGAAGAACTCGCTCCCACCTAGAAGACTTTAGTTTATTTCATTGGAAGCCAGAGGGTTTTTCTAGAAGACCCTCACCGAAACGAGTCGCACTAATTTGCAAAAGAAAAAAGAGGGGGAGAACCATCTGTTTCCTCCTGGTAATGTCGTCAAATCTATGGTGAATTCGCCATTTGCAGCATAAATCCCACAAGGGGGAACAATGGAATCCAGAACCGAAGCCGGAACAGATATTATCAGAGGGCAGTGGACCTTGATGAACATGTGACTACAGGCCCTGCCTCCTTGCAGGATTTATGCTGCACATGGCGAATTCACCATAGTTTCGACTGCATTACCAGGAGGAAACAATTGGTTCACCTCCACTTTTTTCTTTCGCACCTTAGCGCGTGCAACACTTTTTTCATTATAACTGGCCAGGAACACCCTGACCAACACACATTATTTTTGGAACACCTTTCTCAACAGGTCCTCACAAAAGTCAGCACATATTTAGAGACTGGCTGACACATGTAGACCTATTTCTAGGATATTAGAGTCATACAATAAAACTCTACACATATCCGCACCCTCCTATTTTATTCCTGCCACAGGGCCAACCATTAAATTCAATTAATCAAGGGACCCTATAGGCTGTTTCAACATCACTTTCACCACACCATATTAAAATAAAACGCGCCGCTGTAATCCAGGCGTAGTAGCACACCCGAGGTGTCCTCAGCACCTTGGGTGGGATCCAATTATGAAGCATGCCACCAACTAGGTTGGTGGGTGAGGGTCTTCTAGAAAAACCCACTGGTTTCCCATAGACCTAAACTAGAGGCTTCTAGGTGGGAGCCAGTTCTTCTTGATTATAGTGAATTTCAATGGGAAATGAACTTTTTTTTTTTATTTTAAAGTGTTTTTTATTTGCATCAAAGAATCACATATACAATAATAAACAATTCATTCTTCCATGACTTAAACAGAAAAAAAAAAAGCAGAAATTAGAAGATGGCAATGTTCCATAATTACCCTTAAATTAGCGTAAGAAATAGCAGTAGTAATACTAGTACAATGCAAAGTTTACAATTGAAAATCGGCAATTTTATATTTTGAAAGGAACTTATTACGACATAAGTAGGCCCCATATTCTATCAATTTTTCGCCTGGCCTGCCCTCCTCTAGCATCTGCAACAGCCGATTCCATCCTATAGATTTCATTTACTAACCTCCACCATTCTAGAACTGTTGGTGGGTTTTTTTCAATCCAAGCTCTAGCAACAATTAACCTTCCACAAGTAATTAAAACATTCAACAAGTCTTTAAACCTTTCCCCCCCACTAATGCCTACACAAACATCTATATTTGAGAATAAGAAAGGTTGCTCCAGCCTCTCGGTAATAACCTTAGTTATTCCTTCCCAATATTCCTTGAGGCAAGGGCAATTAAAAAACATGTGAACAATGTCAGCCCCACTCAAATCACATTTAGGGCACTTCGTTTTATCTGAATAAGTATTATTCGTTGACCATTTAAGTATTCTATCAGGCGTGTAATATAGTTGACATATTGTTTTAAACAGCTGTAGTTTTAAGCTGGAAGATATCACTGTTGTATTTAGGCTTGTAAGTGTTTTAGCAATCAAGTCTGAGGAGATATTAATGGCTAGTTTCCTATTCCATTTCTCTGTTAGAGTGGTAACATCACTAGTCTTGAGATCAGAAAAGAGTTTATAACCCACGCTTATGATGGATTTATCAACATCCCTATGAATGCAGTCCCATATCTCAGATTCTAGGATTATAGTAAGTTCTATTTTATTCACCAGGTAATCTCTGATCTGATAGTACTTAAACCTAGCTATCTCTGGTAAGTTAAAGCAGAGTTTCATTTTATCAAAAGCCATAAAACCCCGATTGTCAAATAAGTCCCCCAGAAGTCTAATACCAGAGCTTAAAAACACTTGACAAGCTGTATCATGAAAAATAATAGGAAAGCCGGGGTTGCCCCAAACAGGTGTTTGACTATGAAAAAGAGAGGTATTGCATTTAGCCATAATAGATCGCCAAATGCTCATAGTATCCTTTATGGTCTTAAATTTTACCCTTTTAAAGTAATTGGGGTCGTTCATCCTATACACAAACATGTTGGCATCTAGTCCTAATAAAAACTTGTGAAAATATGTACAGTTATCCAAAGCAGCTAAGCTGCGGATCCGAGACAAAAATGATGACCAATAGTATAATTTGAAGTCCGGAAATAGCAATCCTCCTTGACAAAAGGGAAGTTTAAGTAATGACAAAGCGCGCCGGGCTTTTTTGTACCCCCATACAAAGCTGCCAATCATACCTTCTAATCTAGAAAAGAAGGAGTTATTGACCCGCAGAGGGATAGTGCGAAATAGATATAGGAATTTAGGCAAAATTTTCATTTTTATTAAATTTATTCGACCAATGATGTTGATGGGAAGTTTATGCCATTTCTTGAGTTGCATAGCTGTTTCTTTTAATAAGGGTTCATAATTCAATCCTATTATGGAGTCAATATCTGCACAAATTTTGACACCTAAGTAGGTGGCTGTATTGCTAATTCCAGGGAGTGGGGGATTAGCTTGATAGTTCATAACAACTTGGGTTTTGGTAATATTTAGTTTGTAGCCAGAGACCGAGCCATAGGTGCCAGCTTCTTTTAATATACCTTTCATAGTCTTTGCAACATCTGGAGTGAAGACAGCTATATCGTCAGCATATACAGCGATATCTAATTTCTCTAATCCATTAAAAAAAGGGCAAATTGAAGTTTGTTGTTGTAGCGCAATTAAAAAGGGTTCTATTGCAAGAGCAAAAAGTAATGGTGACAAAGGGCACCCTTGCCTTGTCCCTCTTTTAATGGAGAACAGAGAGGAGCATTTCCCCATATATGAAACCTTACCCATAGAGTTATCATATAAAGATTGTATCCACCGTAAGTATTTTCCTTTAATCCCAAAAGCTTGTAGTATTGCCCACAAAAAACCCCACCCCACCCGGTCAAATGCTTTTTCAGCGTCCAGTAAAATCATACCGAGTGGGGTGTGTTTAATCCGTGCCGCATCAAAAGCTGATATAGCCATATTAATGTGTGCTGTTGTGTCGCGTTTAGGAATGAATCCATGTTGTTGGGGAGAGACAAGTTGGGACATAAATGGAGCTAATCTAGTAGCCAGTATTTTGGCGAAGATTTTAGCATCGCTATTAATAAGGGATATAGGCCTATAAGATCCCCTCTCTTGTGGTGCTTTTCCTTTTTTTAAAAAGAAAATAATTTGGGTCAGATTCCATGATCTAGGTGCTTGTTGCCCATTACCAATAGCGCTGATCACGTCAACCAATAGTGGTAAAAGTTCGTCAATACAATATTTGTACATTTCCAAGGGGATAAGATCTTCCCTGACCGCTTTACCAATTGCCAAAGATTTAATTGCACCCCTCACTTCTAAGGACGTGATCTCGGCCTCTAATTGAGCCGATTGGTCTAAATCTAAGTTCTTTACTTTATTAACACCAATGTAATTCTTAATACAATCGTCTAAAATAACATCCTCCGGTGTATAGAGAGTTTGATAGAATGAAGCAAACTGTTGTAGGATTGATTTTGGGTCAGAAAATAATTGATTATTGTCCCCTTTAATTTCTTTAACCATATTAATGGAGCGATCTTCCGCAACTTTATAAGCCAGCAATTTCCCACTTTTATCTCCACTTTCATACTGTTCCATATGGTACTTTCTAAGTTTATTAATACTTTTATCTCTCAGAAGGTTTTTAATTGCTGCTTTAAGCTCGATTAATTTGAGGTTCAGAGCTTCTAGGTTTGAAGCATTGTTACAAATGGCATCAGATATCTGGAGTTCGGTATCCCTTATTTCATTTAACCTATGCTGGTTAATGGTCCGAAGTTCTTTGTTCTGCCGCCATATGTATTGTTGGGTGAATCCCCGTACACTAGCTTTACATGCATCCCAGACTATCCATGGTAAGCTTGAATGTCTGTTAATGTCAATAAATTCTTTTATATGATCCCTAAGTTGATTTATAAACATGGTGTCAGAAAATAAGTATCGTGGGAAGGAGAATGAACGAATAGAATTTTCCTCAGTTATGAGTGTAAATGTTATGGAGATCGGATTGTGATCAGATGTCACCCTAGGATATATGTCCATTGAACATTTACATTTCTCAAAAATCAAACCTGATGCCCAGATCATGTCGATGCGCGAACACATCTTATGAGCCGCTGAATAAAAAGTATATCCACCTGTATCATGGTATAAAGATCTCCATACATCTTTCAAAAGATGAATTGCTGCCAACTCCAAAATTGCAGCCCTAGTTTTCCTCATCCTTTGAAAAGCATTTTTTCTTGTACTGTCCAATTTATAATTCATTATACAGTTAAAATCTCCTAGCACAATTATCTCACCCCTCCATCCCAGTAATTCCATGTTAATTTGGTCAAAGACTAAAGGTTCGTCCTGATTAGACGCGTAAACTCCACATATTGTAAGTTTAAAATTTTCTAACTTTATCTGCGCTATCGCCCATCTCCCCGCTTTATCGGTTAAAGTCTTAACTACTTCACATGGGAAATGAACTAGCTCCCCTTTTTCATTGTTCCTCTCTCTCCCATTGATCTACATTTTGTCATATCCAGACAGATTTGTACCTTGGGAGGAGAAGGGAAAGGAGTCTAAGCATGATCCAGAAAATGATATGCCTCCATGGACACCAATTCGCAAAATATATTGACTGGGTGGTGCAGGCAGTTTTCCTATATAGCTGAACTTTGGGGCCTGATCAAAGCAACAAGACAAATAGGATGCCATGAAAGAACTTTCAGTGGGACAACTTTGAGGTGCCTGCCAGGTTTTCCCACATTTGCCCTGAAGCGGATATCAGATGAGTATCTATCATGAATAAGTGGCAATACTCTCCCATAAAATACAGGCAAAAAAACTGAGGTTGCAAGATTTAAGTATGTAGACAAAGAATGGAAGGAATATTTTGAGAAGTATTTCACATCAGATTATGCCACCAAATGGACAATAGAGGCAGCACAGCGAAATATATGCCTGACTCCAAACAACTCAAAGGTATAGCTGACGCCCAAAAAAGGATGAAGGAAATTATAAATAAACGTGTTGCCAACTTACAATTATTTACAATTGTCCAAAAAGAGAAAACCACTTGAAAGTTTCTATTCATTATATCAATCTGGCTCTTTGACATTTCTTTCCAGGCACAAGCATACATCATAAAATTGTCAAAGCACAGAGAAAATAAGACCGTTTGCACTAGCCAGAAGCAGAGCTCTCATGCTAAATACCGTGCTAAATCTAGCTAAGTCGGAGAAATGCCACTGTGGTTCAACTGAGGATCTTGCTCATTGTGTGTTTACCTTCCAAAGACACTATCAGATCTGATCAAACATATTCAAACGCATTTTCAACCAAGAGTATCCCGAGAAGGTTGAGGAATGAACGTTTTTTCTTCCATGAAAAAGGTTTGACAATGTCTGGAATCTCATAGAGAGAAAGGAGTAAGGAACTATCAGGCACATGCATCAATATTGGCTTTTGGAATTCCTTAATTGCGATTTTTAGGGAATCGCAATTAAGGAATTGCAAAAGCCAATGCATGTAGAAATAACTAAAAAAATAGCGATTTGGAAACATTTCTTAATTGCGAGTCGCAATTAAGGAATAATTCCCCATTCATTCCTATGGGCCTAGAGGCCCATAGGAATGAATGGGAAGACATTCTCAATTTGCGATTCTCAATAAGAGAATCGCAAATTAAGAATGCAATTTCAAGGGTGTCAAAAGGACACCCTTTTGCACCCCTGAAATTGATCAGTGCGCATATGTTGCGCACACACATGCCCTAAGAGCATGTGTGTGCGCAACATGAAACTTTGAAAAATGCACAAAAGCGCATTTTTCAAAGTTTTTCCAAATTACCATGAAGGTCAACTTCATGGTAATTTGCTCCCCCTATTAGCGAAATCGCGGATAATTTAACTTTCATGCATTGCATTTAAGGAATTGCAAAATGCGATTCCTTAAATGCAATCGCAATTTGAAAACTAGCAATTAATTGCAAATTCTCAATTTGCGAGGGCCTTGACCCTTGATTCATCGTAAAAGCTAATTTTGCGATCGCAAACGGACGATTTTTGCCTTCCTGACAGAGACGTGGATGAACGACTCCTCCGCACCTGACATCTCCATAGCCATCCCAGACGGCTTCAAGATCACCCGCAGAGACCGCACCAACGTAGTCGAAGGAGGAATCGCCATCGTCCACAAGAACAGCATCAGGGTCTCGACCAACACCAACAACACTCTCAGCACCGCCGAACACATGCACTTCCAGATCCACACAGACCCCAACACCACGCACAGAGGTACCCTCTTCTACAGACCCCCCAGACCCAGACCCCAATTCAGCGACTCCATCGCTGACTTCATCAGCATGCACACCCTGACCTCCACCGACTACATCCTCCTCGGAGACCTGAACTATCACCTTGAGAACAACAACGACAGCAACTCCACCACCCTGATCGACAACCTCGCCAACCTCGGACTGAGGCAGCTCGTCACAACACCTACCCATTCCGCCGGCCACACGCTCGACCCCGTCTTCTCCTCAAGCTCCCACATCTCCTTCAACCACACCACCAAACTCCTCTGGACTGACCACCGCTGCATCCACTTCACCTTCCAGAAACCCACCACATACCACCGCACCAACTACACGCAAACCTCACTCTCAGCCCACCCACCGACACCTCCAATATCAACGACGCTACCTGTAACTTCAGAAGCTGGATCAACAACTGCGCCAACACCCTCGCCCGCTGAAGAAACCCACCCTCAAAGACACCAGCAAGAGAGCAAGCTGGTTCACCCCAGAACTCCTAGCCTCCAAGTGAACCTGCTGGACACTAGAGAAGAAATGGCACAATGAAAAGACACCGGACAGCCTCGCAGTCTACAAATTAAGTGTAATGGGGTAACCCTGTAAACCTCAGAACCTGGGCGGGTAATTAAACAATCAACAATGATTCTGTCGGATCACAGTTCAATTGAACATAGTACTTAATGCATTAATATAGCCATATACCCCATGAAGGATATATGCAATAATGAACACACTGACCACAAACAAAGGAGACTTCTTTAGTATTCAATCTTAAAAAGCATTTGGCTTCTGCAATAAATCAGATATGCTGTCCAACATACATAAAAAACATAAACTGTAAATAAACAAAGTGTCTAGGTCATGACGGGTGACTCAGTGTTACAGGTGACAAAACATAAATACATAAGACAAAAAGCTTTTCCAGAATATCAACTGTAAAAACAATAGTCACAAGAAATGTGAATTGTTCTTTTGGTTCAATGGGACTTTGTGCCGATGGATATATGGCATAGAACGTCGACGTTTCAACCCTGGGGACGATGTGCTGATTTATGCGCATCTAAAGCGAGTCTTCATCAGGACTGGAAGATGGATGGACAGCCATATTATTAGGTGTGTGATTCGTCTGGTCTTCTAATGTAGAAGGTGAATGTCAGCCGACACGCACCAGGGATAATCACTGGTTCTTAATATTCCATGGTGGTTGTTCTGCACCAGCCGGTGCAACTTGTTTTAAGGGTCTGTGCTGCTTTGGCGATTGCTCCAGCGTGCAGAAAAGACGTGTGATTCCTTTGGTTCGGTCATCCTAAAGAAACAAACCGAAGGAATCACACGTCTTTTCTGCACGCTGGAGCATCCACAGCACCGAGACTGCCCTCATCGCCGCCACCGATGACATCAGGACCCTGCTGGACAACGGTTAGACTGCGGCCCTCATCCTCCTGGACCTCTCCGCCGCCTTCGACACCGTCTGCCACCGCACACTACGCACACGCCTCCAAGATGCAGGGATCAGAGACAAGGCCCTGGAATGGACCACCTTCCTCTCCGGCAGAACTCAGAGTGTCTGCCTCCCCCATTACGATCCAAAGCCTCCAAGATCATCTGCGGCGTACCCCAGGGAACATCCCTCAGCCCGACACTGTTCAACATCTACATGGCCCCACTCGCACAAGTCACCCAACAGCACGACCTCAACATAACCTCGGACGCCGACAACACTCAACTGATCCTCTCCCTCACTAAGGACCCCTTCAACGCCAAATCCAAACTCCACAAAGGAATGAAGGCCGTCGCCGACTGGATGAAGGTCAGCCGACTGAAGCTGAGCACGGACAAGACGGAGGTCCTCTTCCTTGGCTCCAACCCTTCAGCCTGGGATGACTCCTGGTGGCCTACAGCACTGGGAGCAGCCCCTACACCCACCGACCACGCATGCAACCTGGGAGTCATCCTCGACTCAACAGTCTCCATGACCAAGCAAGTCAACGCAGTCTCCTCCTCCTGCTTCAACACCCTCTGCATGCTCTGCAAGATCTACAAGTGGATCCCGACAGATACAAGAAGAACAGTCACCCAGGCCCTCGTTTAGTAGCAGACTCTACGTGGCATCCCCGGCCAAGCTCATCTAACGACTGCAACGCATTCAAAACACCTCTGCACGCCTGTTCCTCGACGTACCACCCCACACCACATCGCCCCCCACCTGAAGAACCTGCACTCGCTCCCCGTCAACAAGAGGACTTCCTTCAAGCTCCTCATCCATGCACACAAGGCACTCCACAAGACCGGCCCAGCCTACCTCAACAAACGACTATTCTTATACATCCAAAACCACCAGATCCGTTCCGCCAACCTAGCCCTTGCCACCGTCCCTCGCATCCGAAGAACAACCACCAACGGCAGATCCTTCTCCCGTCTCGCCGTCAAGACCTTAAACATCCTCCCAGTGAGCCTACGACAGACCCAAGACCTGCTGACCTTCAGGAGGCTACTCAAGACCTGGCTGTTCGACCAGTAGCGCCCACCCACTTTTCTCCCCCAGTGCCTTGGGACCCTCACGGGTAAGTAGTGCGCTGCGCTACAAATTCTTGATTAAATGATTGATAGTTCCAGGTGTTTGAAGGACACCATCTTCTCTACACTTCAATGGGAGCTCAGCCAGCAGGTCTGACAGGTGAAAATTATGATTACCTAATGGAAACATTCATTGACCCACAATTTAAAGATCATGTGTCAATTTTATTCACACTACTTAATCTGCATCAGATATCGAGACATGTTATAAGGACGTTCTACTTATGTATTGTAAATCAAAATGGCTGTGGACTACAAAATGACAGCAGAAATTTCAGTACTCCGCCAAAACCATGCTAGATGTACACACACACTTCAGTCTCTGTTTTAGGGTGCATCCTATGGTCCCTTCTCATTCCTCTAGTGCTGCCCTTGTTTCTCAGCAAGGATCTGGATTTGGCCAAATAGTTACATGCCGAAGAGATCAAAGTGCACTGGGCAAGATCAATAATTACATAAATGTCAAAGGCAGTATTGGTGAATTCAATGGTTGATTTTTACACTGCAAAGCCAAAGGCAAGCATTCCTATAATAGCACATGTATTTGTAGTGATATTGAGTTGTCTGACTGTCAATGGTCAATCCGAATGTGATTTTAGTGTTTCAGGGAAAATATTAATTGAAAAAAGGACCTATTTTTCAAGTCTGGAATCGAGAGACTAACATTTCCAAAAATGAAGCAACATCTCATTTCCGGTTACATGTAAAATTTCTTCCATTCCAATAGAAGAGGAAAATAAATCACAAATGAAATTCTATAACTCGCATGAGTTTTGTTGTATAAGACATATCACATGTCAATGACTTTCTTTAGTGTTTCTTTGACATATTCACCTTAATATTTAGATAGAATAATAATACATATATTTATAATTTATTGTTGCAGTGATGCACAAGCCACATTGGGGCACATGCATCAAGCTATTTTGCGATCGCAAAAGTTGCGAATCGCAAAGATTTGACGTTGGCGATTGCAAAATAGCCATAAGCAATGCATGAAGCAAAATCGCAGAATCTTCTACAAATTCACATTTAGAGATTACCTATTTACCGATTCTCAAATAGTACATTTGTAATAGCTAATCGCTAATTGGTATTCACAAACCTATGCATGAAAAATTTGCAAATTGCGAATCAGCACGGAATTGCAAATTGCATTTGCTAACTACCACCAAATGAAATCAGGTGGTAACCATTTCAAAGTTAACAAATCAGGTGGTAACCATTGGCAAACTACTTAAGCAGGCACAGAAGATCTCAGAATGTTTCACAATGGCATAGCTCTACATCATGGCGAGGATGATGAGGCTATGAGCAGCAGCACAGAGAAGAAGGAGGATATAGGAGCGCATTTTCAGAGTTCGTGTTACATTGTTGGGGCAGACAGAGAAAGAGATATATGACAAATATAGGTTGAATGCAGACATGATCTATGATCTCATAGTTGAATTAGATCCACAACTGCAGCGTCAGACTAGCAGGACACATGCAATCCCCACTCATGTGCAGGTCCTATGTTCTCTGCACCTCCAAGCATCAGGTAGCTTCTAGGGAATAATAGCTGCAGCTGGAGGTGTCTTCTGCACTATCGCACTTTTTTAACTCATTCCTTGACACCTTGGTGCACAGGATACACCACCACATAAGGTTTCCCACACTACCACAGGAATTGCAGCAAACCAAATATGGTTTCTATCAGGTAGCCCATTTTCCTCATGTAATTGGTTGCATTGATGAGACACATGTAGCCATTTGTCCGCCCTCAGTGAATAAGTACATTTACAGGAACAGGAAATCATACCATTCATTGAACATACAAGTCATCTGCAATTCCAAAAACATCATCACAGACATAGTCAGGGCCGGACTGGGAACCACAACCGGCTCTGGCAAAGTGCTCGGCCGGCCCCCCCCTTCCTACACGGGAGTTGGAGGTGCCGCTGAGCTCTTTGCCGGGGTCGGTTTTCGGACGATTTTGGTACAGGGCCGATTTTGCAGCTACGTTGCAAAAACTGCCCTGTAACAAAAACGTCCCCCAGGGGCCCAACACTGGCCCCTATTTGTGCGGCGCACTGGGGGATTGCCCGGTGCCTGCTATGGCCAGTCCAGCCCTGGACATAGTGGCTAGTTACCCTGGCAATACACATGACTCCTACATCTTCAGACACAGTGTCAAACACACATGTCTTCTTGCTGGTGAATTTGGCAAAGAATGCCTGCTTGGTAAACATATGTAATACTGTCTTGCAGACTCTTTGGCCATGGTGACACATAGCAGTGAGTAATCTTTTTGCTTTACACCCTGTAGGTGATAGCGCATACTTATTTAAGAGTTTTATATAGCTCTGGCCAGACCCGAAGGTATCGGAGCGCTTTACATTATGATCACTCATAAGATACATGTTATGTTATGTTACCGGAGTTTGTAGAGCGCCTGGTTACACTGACCCAGTGTGTCCCCGCGCTAGGTAACAGAAACCAGAGAAGCCAAGTCCGCAGACAACATAGCACTGATTATGCCCTTGAAAATAAGTGGGTGTTCAGACCCTTCCGGAAGAGAAATTCGGATTCCTCCAGACGGAGGCTTTGAGGAAGGGTGTTCCATAATTTAGCCGCCATGTAGCGGAAAGAGCGGCCTCCCATCCTGGCCCTCTTGATTCTAGGGACACACATGAATCCACTTCCGCTGGATCTAAGCTTCCTAATTGGATCATACATGCATAGTAAATCATGCAAGTAAACAGGGCACTTCTTTCGTAGGATACGATGGCTCACGCACATGGCTTTAAATTTCACTCTTTCCTTGATAGGGAGCCAGTGCAGATAAGACAGGGCTGCCTTTGCTGATGATCTTCTGGGCCGCATCAGAACAAGCCTTGCTGCCGCATTCTGGACACCCTGAAATCTGCGCATACACCTGTCGCTAGTACCTAAGTATAGGAGATTGCAGTAGTCCAGACGCGAAATTACCAGTGCCTGTACCATGATCCCTCTAGAGGCCGTGGGGAGGATGTCCAAGGTTTTCCATAAATTACGCATGATGCTTAAGCAGGCACCTGCCACCCATTGGGTATGATAGTTAAATGACAGTTGATTGTCGACCCAAACTCCAAGATTTTTAGCATGTTTGCATGGTGTAGGAGTGGGGCCCAGCGTCTGGGGCCACCAAGTAGAGGACCAGACAGAAGGGGCCCTCCCAAACACCAATACCTCCGTCTTGGAGCCGTTAAGCCTCAGACAATTGCTTGTCATCCAGCTGGCCAGATTTTCTAAGCAAAGTCTGAAGTAGGAGTCGGCGTCAGGTTGGGCTTGGGTCAGCGAGACCACCAATTGGGTGTCATCAGCGTAGGACAGAGTCCTAATCCCAAATCTGTCAGCAATGTCTGCAAGGGGGGCCACATACAGATTGAAGAGAGTTGGGCTCAAAGTCGAGCCCTGGGGAACCCCTGCCTCATCTTGATGTTTCTGGAGTAGGACTCCCCCTGCATGACCTGGAAAGAGCGCTCGGTTAGGAAAGATTCCAGCCACTTGAGCGCCCTATCCGTAACTCCGGCGCTCCTCAAAGCCTGAAGGAGTGTGTGGTGAGCAACCGTGTCAAACGCGGCGCTTAAGTCCAGCAGGATAAGCGCCGCTGTTTGTCCAGCATCCACATGCCTCCATATGGTTTCGATGGAATAAAGCAGGGCCGACTCAGTGGAGTGGAGGGTGCGGAAACCAGACTGAGAGGGGTGTAAAAGGTTGTTTTTCTCTATATGCTCAGTCAGCTGAGTGTTTACGATTTTTTCCGCCACTTTAGAAAAATAAGGCAGTGAGGAGATGGGTCTGAGATTGTCTAGTTTTCCAGCACTAATGTGGGGCTTTTTCTGTAGGGGAAGTACCACTGCTTCCTTCCACCTAGTAGGGACCACTTCTGACCTAAAGGACAGGTCAATGAGGTGTCTAATGTGAGGTTCTAAAAGGTCCAGACTGTCTTTAAGCACATTAGGAGTTCCAGGGTCTTTAGGAGACCCGGATGTAATGGTCCCAGCTATCTGTTTAATAATGTCCGGCTTGGGCACAAAAAAATCATGAAGTTGTTGAGAAATAACGTTATTCACACCTGTAGGCATATATTTGCTCCACCTTGGTAGTCAAGTTGCAAGATTTCTCAGAGCCTATAATCGGAGCTGCAATAGAAGACAGGGAGGTGATTTCATCATGGCTCTTAAACAGCTCTTTAGTGGAGTTTTCAGCTAGCTCAATTCATTCTTGAAAGTAGGTGGATTTCGCCTTCCTTATCAGTGAGTGGTATTCTCTTGTAAGGTTCTTATACTCCTCCTTAGCAATGTCCGAAAAGTCCTTCCTCCAGCTTCTTTCAAGACGCTTACACTTAGTTTTAATTTCCCCGAGTTCTTTCCCAAACCACGGGGCAGATTTAGCTGTCCTTATAGACATCTTGTTAGTCCAAGGTGCAGTGTGGTCAAGGGCTGCCATAATGCGCTCCTCCAAAGCTGTACAGACTTGGTCAACCTCCTGCCCGCCCGGTGGTCCCGCCTGAAGAAGGGCTGCATTAAACACCTCCTGTGAAAAACCAGCCCACCTCCTGCAACGCTGCCCATTTTTTATTTCCTTTGTTTGTTTAAGTCCTAGGGTCTGTATCACGAAAGGTATCACAAAGGGATTAGACCATGGAACAGGGCGAGGGGATCTAACTTTTACAGCGTCCCAGTTAGAAAAAATGGGATCCAGAAGGTGTCCCTGTTTATGAGTGGGGCAGTCTGATAGTAGTGAAAGTTGTAATGTATCTAGTTCCATGCACAGCTCCTGTGCCCTCTGATTAAGGGTGTTCTCGAAATGTAAATTAAGGTCGCCCAGTACAAGCAGTACTTGTTGGACCAGATATTCTATGAGATTCTGAGAGAACCCCTTATCTGGTCCTGGCGGACAATAGAGTAAAAGGCCTCTGATGACATAGTTATTAGCCAATCTGATAGTAAAAGAGCCCGCTTCACTACCCTCTATAGCAGCTGGTTCGAGGGAGCACTGTAGGAGGTGTTTGAAAATGATAGCAAGACCTCCTCCTCTGCCCGTAGGTCTATCTATTCTGGTAATCCCAAAACCTTCAGGAACAGCTACCAGTATGTCAGGGGCCGAGTCCTCATTAAGCCAGGTCTCGGTGACAAACAGAACATCTGTTTTTCTTCTTATAGAAGGTCATGTAGCTCATCCTTGTGTTTCGCCAGAGACCTACAGTTAATTAGAGATAGGGATAGCTGGGAATGGTTACCCCTCCTTTCAGTAAGCTTTCTAGCATTAAAAGCACAAAATGTGCATTGCCAGTCCTGAATGTCAGGATTTATACTGTGCATACAATTAGCGCTCATAGAAGGGCGCAATAGGCCAAGGGAGCGCGAGCTATATTTAATACATGGTAAAAAATTGCCAGGGGGTGTGGCCCCAGGCCCCGGTCGGCCGCGGACGGGCGCAGGCGGGCTTGCCTTAGGCGCACTGCGCGTCCACTGCGCAGTCGCCGAGGCATGGGAAATTTAAAGAATCTCCTCTGCCGGCCACTAGACCGCTGCCCCGTCCGGAAATTCAGCGCCAGACCAAAACTACCTGTCTCTTGTCTACCCCACCCTCCGCGCAACGGTGAAACCGCGTCGGACCGGGGCGGGGAGACCAGTAATTGAGAGCAGGCAGATTCCGTGAGAAAAGAAGCTAAAAGCCAAGTATAAAGTGTAAAAGGTGCAAGTAGGGGATTAAACAATTTGCAATTTAAATTAAGAGTCATACTGTCCGGTGCACGTCTGCATAAAAAGTAGAGCAATTACACATAACATGTTAAAAGTATTACACCTTAAAACCTTAAAAACTACAACCCAAGAAACACAGTGAGTGTCACAGCAGGCTATGCCCTTCCTGCATCTGAATTCCTTCTAAGCGGAGCCAGGAGCCCTGCCACTGCTCCTTATCCACATAGACATACTAGTATGTACAATGGCTCCAGACGTATCACAATAATATCATCGTAGAGTGCACAATGTCACTCGTAGGGTATGTTATCACAATAGTATGTACACAGCCTTGTCGTCAGAGAGAGCACAGCGACTCGTGACAGGAATGGCCCGGGGGGGGGGGGGCGGTATACGGGATAGTGAGGTAGAGTTCTTAATGTCAAAGTGTCTTGTGAGCTGTTGTGAGCCTGCTTCGATGGTTAGGTTGTAGTTATCCATACGGGAGAGATTGGTTGAGGAAGAGTTCTTTCAGCTGCCTTTTGAATTGTAGGTAGCAGGGGTTAGTCCTGATGTGGACTGGTATAGAGTTCCAGATTTTGGAAGCATTTCCAGCGAAGGATCGGGATGCGTTTTGCTTGTTCTTGGAGGGATAAGAAGTAGGGTGTTGGAACTCCTTAGGCTTTTTGTCCCGACTGTCCTTCTGAAGTTTGGTCGCCAGGTAGGTGGGTTTGCCTGTGTGCCGCGGTTTGTGCGTGAGGCAGGCGGTTCTGAAGTTGGCCCGCATTTCGATTGGGAGCCATTTGAGCTCTCTGAGTGCAGAGAAGATGTGTTCATATTTTTTTACTCCAATGACCATTCTGGCTGCTGCGTTCAGAGTTGTTCTGAGGGGAGCTGGTGAGATTTAGCTGACCCTGTGAGGGTTGCAATCCTGTAGTCCATCCTGGACAGCACCAGGAATTGAGTAGCTTGTTTGAGGTCGTTCTGAGGGCTTAAGGGTTTTATTTTGTTGAGTAGTTTCAGGTTGAGGAAGGCATTCATTGCGGTGTTCTTGATGTGTTTGTTCATGTCTAATTTGGAGACCAGGGTGATTCCTAGCGATTTTGCAGAGTCGGCTAAGGTAAGGTGGTAGGTAAGTGCATTGATCACTTTTAGCCATTCTGAGATTTGTTTTTTTTCTCATCATTGGAGATTAGGAGGATTTCTGTCTTATTTGATTGAGTTTTAGGTGGCTGTGTGATAGCCAGTGTTGGACTTCTCTTAGAGTACCGTTCAGTCTCCGAATGTCTTCAGTGGAGAAGGTTTCCAGATAGATCTGGGTATTGTCTGCATAGAGGTGGAAGGGATTGTTGGATTTTTTTTAGTATGGTGGTGAGGGGTTCCATGTATATGTTGAAAAGTTGCAGAGAGAGTATTGGTCCTTGGGGGACACCCCTGCTAACTGGGAGTGGGTCTGATGAGAAGTTTTTGATTTTTATACGTTGGGTGCGGTTCTGTAGAAAAGAGGTGAACCATTGTAGTACCATCTGTTCAGCTCCAGCCCTTTCTTGAAGTGCCTTGATGACTAGTTTATGGTTAACAGTATTGAAGGTTCTCGAAAGGTCCAGGAGTATGAGTAGGCAACATTGGCCAGTATCAAGAGATTTGGGCATATTATCTATTATGTTGAGGATCGCTGTCTCTGTACTGCATTTTTTTCTGAAGCCTGGTTGGTGAGGGTCCAGGAAGTTGCTGTTGTCTAGGTGTTGGGTGAGTTGGAGGAGAAGACATCTTTCCAGGATTTTTGCTAGGAGAGGGAGGTTGGAGGCAGGTCTGAAGTTGTTTAGATCGTTTGAGTCTGCGCCAGTTTTTTTCAGTAGAGGTGTGACTTGCCAACTTTTAGTATTAAATCTGTTTTTATTAACAGAACACAATCAGAGGAACATGAGCAGAATGCCTACAACCCAGCGGGCCGGCTAGCTGCGAATGGGATGCACTGGCAGGGTCAAGATCAAAGTAGGCTACTAGATATTAAACACAGCAAGCAACCTACAACCCAACCGGGCCGGCCACATCAAAAGGGGAGCAAGGCCTGATAAGTGAAATCATGCCTGGGCAAGAAGGCCTATAAAGAAGCCTAGAGTCCATGGCAGCGAGATTGAGATCTTCTGGAGTCTACTGGTTCAAGACAGTGTTCCGGTTTTAAGCAAAAAACCCAACATATTAGGGAAACCCCACTAACCCACCCCACTCCCACCCCGTCTCCTCAGTGAGCTAAAAGAGACATAAGCATGTGTGTCTACTTTAAGGCCCCGGGTATTGTAACGGGGTCAGTGCAATGCAGGGGAATGAAGAGCCGACATTGCATATGTTTATGGGGTAGTTGCTGTGGCTTACGGAATGAGTTTCAGGATACGAAGGTAGAGCGGACTGGATAGTTCATGGAATTCAGTGGAAAGAATCGTTAGGAAGGGGGCCCAGGTTTTAGCAGTCTGTGTCCTTTCCTGTCGCTATCATAGAAAGTCTCTCCATGGCAACCAGATTCCATAGTCGGAGTAACCAATGTGCATTGTCGGGTGCTTTATCGGATTTCCATCTAGCAAATATTACCCTATTTGCAGCATTCAGCGCCAGCGCCATCTGTCGCCCCCTGGTGGAGCGTAAGGAAAATGTTATCGCATTAGGGAGGCCTAGAAGTGTGTAAGCGGGGAGCCGAGGTATAGAAGTGTTGAAGGCCCGGTCAATGTCATCTAGGATCTGTTTCCAGTAGCAGGTTAGTTTCGAGCAGTCCCAGAGCAAATGAATAAGCGTCCTGGGGTTACCGCACCCCCTCCAGCAAAGGCCATCATATTGGGGTTGCCATTTGCAGAGTCTAGCGGGGGCATGGTACCAATACAATTTTAAGGCTGTTTCGGAATAGCTCGAGGAGTATGTAGTATGATGCGCCCGATAGAAAACGTCTTCCCATTCCTTATCGGAGAGTGTGCGCTCTAGTTCCGCTTCCCAGTGTTTCTGTCCGGCAGTGCGGGTTTCCGGGATGGCGGGGGTCAGGAAGGAGTAAATTTCAGAGATAAGACTCTTTTCGTCATTTTTGGTTACTAACCATTTCTTGAATGCCTTCAGTGGTCGAAAGGCCAGAGGACAGGTTTTGGAGTCCGAGATCCAGTGTACCATCTGGGTGTTTAAGTATGTGTCAGTGGCAGGTAAGCTGTAATCCAATTGCAAATCTTTAAAGGGAATGAGGCCCTTAATGTCAAATAAATGCCCCAAGTGTTTACAGGCCTCCACCACCCAGCGCAATGCAGATTTGGCCATTTCTCTTGGCGGGAAGGCGGTGTTTGAGAACAGCAGAGTCATGGGAGACTGGAAGGAAGTCAGGTTGGCCGTCGGAGAGACCCTATCCGAGCCAAGCATTGTGGGTCGTGTGACGGGCAAAGAATATAGACCCCAAGCGCGTGCCACCTTCGGTAATCAGGCGTCTCGCCAAATGTGATGGCCTGCAACCGTGTGGTCCAGGAAGACCCAATATTTGTCCGTCATGGAGCGATTCCATTCTACTAAGTAACGTAGAAGGGAGGCATGGAAATACCTAGTGATCTTAGGGAAGGCTAGGCCCCCAGTCTTCTTTGGCCTTTGAAGCTGGACTTTTCGCAATCGCAGGGAGTCTGGGCCCCAGACGGAGTGCTCAAGTGCCTCCTGTATTTGTCGTAGGGCACGAGTGGGGGTTCCAGTGGTAGTGTTTGGAACAGGTAGAGAGCTTGTGATTAGGCGTTTATTTTAACCGCGGATAATCTCCCAAACCATGTCAGGGGAAGGCGGCGCAAACAGTGGAGGTCTGCCCGAATTCAGGATATAAGGGCAGAGTAGTTCACCTCCACAGTTTTCGCCAGGCTTTTGTGGAGGGTCAAACCGAGGTATGTGATTCCCTTGGAGACCCAATCAAAGGGAAAGCAGAGCCGGAGAGCCTGTTCTGTGTGCTGACTAGCGGTAAGATTGTGGACTTGGGATTTTTTTAAATTAATTTTAAAGCCCGAGAATTGACTGATTGTCTAGAGGTCCTGCATGATGGCCGGTAGGGAAGATAACGGGTGCACGACGGCAAAGATAATGTCGTCCGCATACAGGCTGATGCAGTGCAGATCTTGTCCAAATGGGATGCCTTGCACGAGGGGGTTGTCAAGGAGCCTTTGAGCCAGAGGCTCCATGTACAGAGCTAAAAGCAGGGGGAAAAGGGGGTACCCATGTCGCGTTCCTCTGTCCACCTCAAAGGGCTCGGAGAGTAAGCTGTTGACTCGAACCGTGGCTCTTGGGGCACTGTAAATGCTCGCAGTACAGCGCAGGAATGGAGGTCCAACCCAAAGCGTTCGAGAGTGGCGAACAGGTAAGGCCAATGCGCACGGTCAAAAGCTTTTTCGACGTCAATCACCAGGAGAAGGGCCTCCTCTTTGGACCCTTGTACCTTATCTATTAGATGACAAATACGCTTGGTGTTGTCTCCACACTGCCTTCCGGAAATAAACCGGGATTGGTCCGGATCAACTAGACCCGGCATGTGGGGATTTAACCTATGTGCCAAAATACCGGAGAACAGCTTTGCGTCTATGTTCAATAAGGAAATTGGCCGGTAGGAACCGCAGGACTCAGAGTCCTTGTCCGGCTTGAGGATGACTGAGCTAGAAGCTTGTAGCATAGATGGGGTGAGGGATAATGATCTCGCAAGTAAGTTAAACAAATGGGTAAGTAGAGGGGCAAGATCAGCGCAGTACATTTTGTGAAATAGAGCACTAAAGCATCCGGCCCGGGGGCATTTTTTTACTTCAGACAAGAGATTGCGGAGATAACTTCCTCAATGCGTATTGGCGCTTCCAGGGTGGCAGCCGTGTTCTCGGGTAGAGGTGTCACCGCAGCCTCTTCAGGTCGGTCTCCTAAAGGGAGTGGTAGAAGGATCGAAAGGCCGAGACGATTTTGGTGTTCCCCGTTAGGAGCCGACCAGACTCATCACGCAGCGACCGGACAGAGTGAGCTTCTTATTGGCTGCGTAGGCAGTGTGCCTAACATGCGTCCCCCTTTGTTAGAGCCAACAAAATATTTATGCTTTAGGCAGATCAGCTTGATCAAGATCTAAACCCCGGGGCTGTGGGCGTTCCTTTTCCAGCTGTCGCCAAATACGGGGGGCACCGGTGCGCTTATGAATGGCCTCTAACTCCTTAACGATGGCTTCAAGCTCTGCACGCTTTGTCTGTCTGGTCTGATTCTCAAAGGCGGCCTTAGCAATGAACGCTCCCCGAACTTCCAGCTTTAGAGCCTCCCATATCGAGGAGAGTGGTGTGTCAGCTCTGTCATTCATTGCTATGTAGTCAGAAATGCATTGTTTTATGTCAGTGACCACGTCCGGGGACCGGAGCAGGGAGTCGCGCAGGCGCCAGCGTGGTGTGAAAGCAGACAGAACTTAGTGCCGGGAAGCGCAAGGTTAGGGTAATGTGTGCGTGGTCAGAGAGGGCACATGCTTCAATGGTAGAGGCAGCTGAGGTTACTAGGAAGCCGAGTAGTATGAAAAATCTGAATTGTGTGGATTTAAGCAGTGCGACGCATCTCTTATCCCGGCGTCGCGCAGCACTCCTCCCCCCTTTTGTGGACAGTGCACCGGCGTCTCCAAAGCAGGAGCCAGATCGATCCTGGTTGCTATTCATCATGAGGTTAAGGTCACCCCCACTATCACCTCCCGGTCCGGGGAGCTTAATACCTCTGCACAAACCTCCAGCAGAAACTTCTCTGGGTGGTCATTGGGGGAGTAAATGGAAGCCACAGTACAAGAGGAGGAACGCACGCGGAGCCGGAGCACCAAGAGACGTCCCTTGATTTCGGAGAACGACCCCCTACAGACCCCCTAAAGAGTTTAGCTACAAGGACAGCTACACCCCCCCTTTTGCTACCCGATGAGGACCAAAACTGGATAAGGAAATGGCAATGACGCATGCGGTGGGTATCACACTGCAACAGATGGGTCTGTTGGATGAGGATATGTCCCCTAGGAGTGCTCTAAGAAAGACAAGATGGCCCGTCATTTAACTGGGTTGTTGAGACCCTGGACATTAAGACTGACTATTTTAAGATCCAAGGGGCAAATAAGAAGAGGGGAAAGCTACAGGGGAATGCCTGTCGGACTGTGATAGAGGGAAGCTAGCTACGGGTCGAGAGCGTGCAGCAGTTTCGTGTGGTATCAAAAGGGAAGTGAACTGAGGAGAGGACCCACCCAAACCCACCAACAGAGGGGAAAACATTAAAACCTGCAACAAGGGATAAACACCAAAGAGGGATGAATAATTAAAAAATAAAACATGACTAGTGTCCGTCAGAGTACAAAAAGTCCAGGGGGGTAAGGCCGGCGCTGCGACCCGGATCGTGAAAGATACAGTAATGGGCTGCCTACCTGCAGGGAGACTGTCTATAAGTTCCATATGACAGTCAGAGTCGTCCCCCGGCACCCCTCTAGGTGGCCGTTCCAAAGCCATCAGAGTCGTAATGTATGCGGTGGTAGGACGTGTTGTTGATTGTGTTAGGGTGGTAAGTACAGCTTCTCACTCTTTGTCTTGTGTGACTTGATCGGGCTTTTTGGCGGGTGATGCCCGTCCCACTCGCTGCCATCCTCCAGAGCGGGGGGCGCGTGGCACGCTAGATCGCTCCATCTCGTCCTTTGTATCGCTGTTTTCAAGGTCAAGAATCTTCAGGGCTTTGGTGAGAGAGCGAATCTGAAGTTGCTTAACACCATGTTTAAAGATAAGGCGAAAGGGGTGGTCTCAGGAATAAGGAATATTGTGCTCACGGAGTTGATTGGTCACTATCTAGAAATCATGACGTTTGGAGGGAGTGGAAGCAGCTAAATCCTGAAAAATCGCAGGAGAGTGACCTCAGTACTGTGTGGGCTGGGCCTCCCTAGCTTTCTTTATAATGCGTTCCTTTAATTGGAAATCGTGTACACACACGAGTATGTCCGGTGAAGGGGCTTTGTTACCTCGTGGGAGGCCTACTCTATGGACTCTAGCCATTTGTATGGTCACCGTATCATCTTCTCCTAAGATTTGCTGGAACATAGCCCCAACATAGGCCAGAGGTCCTCTCCCTCCTCCTTCCAGGGTATGCCTTGAATCCTCACAATGTTCCACCGGGAACGATTTTCTAAATCTTCGGCATGGGCCTGTAAGTTAATGTTCTGCTCCTGGAGGCGCAGCAGGTCTTGTTGCATTCCTGCTGACGTCATGTTCCTCAAGGGTCGCTACTCTCTCCCCAATTTTATCAACATCACAACGCATTTCATTCAGGTCTGCTGCGAGCTGGTTTTTGAGGTCCTGGATGTCATCTTTTATGGCCGTAAAGAGTTCTACCATGAATGCTTTGGTGGCCGGAGAGTCATCACCATCCATTGCCCTGGGGGTTTTTCCGCCCTGCGCTGAGGACTGCCCAGACAGCTTCAGGAGGAGCTCCTTCAGAGACTTCTCCCTCCTGGCGCGTGCAGCCGCCATCGCCCCCCCACCAGCAGAGAACGGTCGGGCCCACTTTCTCCTCAGACTAAGGCCTGGCAGTAGGTAAATAGGTCCATGGAAAGGGGTTTTTTGGGGATAGGGACAGCGCCCCACACGGGCTCTCGCAACGTTCGGCTGCTCTGCCATGCTCTAGGCTCCAGACAGGTCTGGGAATTTCAGGGGCACAGCGCGCACCGTCCACCGGAATGCGGACCGAAGGCGCCGCACACCCGACCTGCTCTACGTGCCCAAAGCTGCAGCTCCCAAAAACAGCAGGGCCCG
Source organism: Lissotriton vulgaris (assembly GCF_964263255.1). Classification (NCBI taxonomy): domain Eukaryota; kingdom Metazoa; phylum Chordata; class Amphibia; order Caudata; family Salamandridae; genus Lissotriton; species Lissotriton vulgaris. The sequence goes on from NC_141697.1 coordinate 685,780,751, forward strand.
GTGCTTTGTAAAAGCAGAGGTCCAAATGAGCCCAGAGCCCCTAGCACAGCTCCTTTGGTTCTGCTTATAGAGAGGGGAGGCCGCCGGGCGCCCCGCCGTGTGCTAACCGGATGTAGGCTTTGCAATGCAAGTAAATAGTGGTGGGCTATGGCGGCCTCTCAGACCTCCCCCCTACACAGCAATCACCAGCCCCCCCACGGGGAGCACCCCATCCACCGAGCCGCGGCCCGTTAAGGCTCTCAAAACTGGCCTGCTACTCTAGCGCGGGCCGCAGCTCACTCACCGCCTGTGAAGGAGAAGGATCGCGGTAAGCTCCACTCGGCCCAACCAGCAGGAAGACCTCTGCCGCTGTGGCCATTTCAATTGCACTGGTGCTGGGGGAGCCTGGCAGATTCCGCCTCTCAAGGGTAGTGCAGTGAGTGCCCGGATGACCCGCAATCCCCGTGCAGGCCGCTGCCACAGCTCACCACAAGGCCGCAGAGGCCTGCGCTGCTCAGGAGCTCCAAGGGCCGCGGGCACAACGTCCGCAGGCACACCACTCGCTCCGGAGGAGCACTGCAGTCCCCCAATGGCCTTCTGAGTAGTTGCGAAGAACGATGGCAGCAGGAACGGGCGATATGACAAGGCTCAGTGGCAGCGGTGCCAGAGGAACGCGATCCTGCGTCCTACCATGCTACCATTTTAAACACGCCCCCTGACTTGCCAGCTTTTGAGACAGTCTGGCATAACTCCAGTACTCAACGAGCTGTTTATGATCTTGGTCCAGTGCGGGGCTAGGGAGAGTTTTAGTTTTTTGGCCAATTGGGCTGGTATGGGATCCAGGACGTGTGCTGAGGGTCTGGAAGAGGAAATAATTTTGATGACCTCTGCTTCGGAGATGGGGGTTGAAAGAGTTCCATAAGTTAGGGGGTGCTTGAGTGTGATATCATCTTTTGTCTCTGTGGGCGATTTGCTATCTGGGGGACTGCTTTGTACGTCCAAGGAGAGTTCAATCTTGGTGAACTTGTCGTTGAAGAAATTGGCAAAGTTGTCGCACAGGTCTTTGGAGGCCACAACTTGAGTTGAAGGGGGCTTGGAAGTTTGTTGTCTGATGAGATTGAAATGTTCTCTCAGTCTATTTTTTGCTTTGCCAAGGGCATTGAGAAAGAAGGACGCTTTTTCATTCATTATGTGATTTTTGTATTTCCTTCTTACTGATTTAAGTCTCTCTCATACGACTGAGGACAGGTTTTTTTTGCCAGAGTCTTTCTGCCGCTCTTAGTTCTCTTCTTTGGGAGTTGATGTCTGTGTTGAACCATAATCTGGATGGTGTGCTTCTGACTCTTTTCAGTTTCAGGGGTGCTATTTGGTCCATAATGGAAGTCATAGTAGAGTTGCAATGGGAGGTGAGTTCTGTTGTTGAGAGCTCATCAGAGTTCTTTAGGAGGAGGGAGCTTACCCTAGCCTCCAGTTTCAAGGACTTAGATTTCTTGCCCAGCGTGGGGGGTCCTTCGTGCGGGGCTGGGATAGGATTCTTTGGTTTATGTGAAACAGAATGTTATGGTGGTCAGACCAGTCAACAGGCAGGGTGTGGTCAATGGAGACTATGTCTGCTTGAGTGATAATGGCATCGAGGATTGAGCCCTAGTTGTGTGTTTTCTCAGTGCAGTGTTGGGTGAGGTTGCAGTTGATTAGGAGACCGTTTAGGGTTTTGATTAACGTGTTGTTTTCATCATTCCAGTGAAGTTTATGTGTCATACAAGGCGGCCAGATCCATCGCTTCACTTGCGGACCTGCGGTTCTGGTTCTTTTCGGTCTCTGTTTCAGGTTCGGGAGGGGGAGTGTGGACCATTGGGACTTGTGGGGTCTTGAGTGATTGAGTTGGTGACTGAGGGTGTGGGATAATAGTGTTGGATGGGTTTTCGGGTGTGGTGAGGTTCAGTAGGATTTCTGAGAGGCCCAGTATTACTGTATAAAGCTGGCCATTGAGTAGGGCTAGCCTCTGGGTCGTCACTCTGGTGGAGTGCGAGGGGGCAATCCTGGAGGTTGATGACATTCTTTTTCTATTGGGTCTATGTGTCAGGTTCCATGTGGGGGTTGTGGTCGAGCTGAGCCGTTGAGTCTTGGGAGCCCTTGTGTGCTTCGTGTTGGTAGCTGTGGCAGTCGGGTGAGGGTGAAGGCTGGGCTCTTGGGGTTGGCTATTGCTGTTGGAGTTACATAAGTTATCCCTGTTGGTAGTCCTGTGTCTGTGGTGTGTAAGGTCTTGGCGTAGTTCAAGCTGCCCTCTCTTGTGTGTCGATGATGGGGGAGCGATTCAGGAGTCAGTAGCTGCAAGCTAGGTTCATTGGTTGGTCATTGAGGGTGGTGGTTTAGGGAAGGAGGGGTTGCTGTTGTTTGATAGGGGGTTGTAGAGCCTCCGATTCCATTTGGAGGAGTGGATTGGGTTGGACGCGATCGTGGAGGGGTAGATGGAGAGAAGAATGGTGACAGGAGGGAGAGGTTTCCTATCTTGGCAAAAGTGTCCTGTTTGCCTAGTGCGCCTCCAGGGTGGGGCGGTCTATCATAGGATAGGGAATCGGGTGGGCGGGAGCTGTGTAGATGTGCTAAGGGCTTTGCAGAGCGAGGGGAAGAGGGAGTCGAAGGCTTCCAGGTTGCCATTATTGGCTTGGATCAAGACTGTGCCATTGGTGTAGATGGTCACTGCTATGTTGCTGTTACGTTTAGGGCGGTTTGGGAGTGTCATTGTTAGTTTGGAGCTGTGAGAAGTGTCTGTCATTTTTGATATGATCAGATGTGTTTTGAGTATGTTGTTCCATTTAGCAGGTCTTATAGTGTGGAAAATGAGGACTGTTTTAGCTGGCCTTTGGAAGAGCAGTGGTATATGTCTGCGATTAGAGTTTCTGGGTGCTGCCTAATCACTCAGGCCCGATTCACAGAACTAATCTGAGACAAAATCCTAAACTTACTACTTTTGGTATTCACAGAATGCACTTACTATTTTTGGTTAAATTTACTACTTTTGGTTAAACTTACTACTGTATTCACAGAAGGCATTTAGTAGTAGTAAGCTAACTTTACTACTACTAAATGCCTTCTGTGAATACCAAAAGTAGTAAGTTTAACCAAAAGTAGTACGTTTACCCAAAAGTAGTAAGTGCATTGTGTTAATACCAAAAGTAGTAAGGGCCTTCTGTGAATACCAAAAGTAGTAAGTTTAGGATTTTGTCTCAGATTATTTCTGTGAATCAGGCGCTTTGCGCTTGAGGTTTCTTTTTGCTTTAGGTGTGAGGTTGGGGGGGAAGGTGATGGAGAAGGAGTTCAGGCTGTGTGGTTTCAGTCCGTTGGGTGTGGGGGGGCGGAAGCGGACAGATGTGGGAGGTGACATTTTTAACCTGGTTGGGGGGGTTCAGGGTTCCTCAGTGTTGTGATCTCTTTGGTGGAGAAGGTACGAATTATCTGGGGTTTAGGGTAAGTGGCCTTCTCCATGTTTGAGTAGGATTAGTGGAAGGGTTTATTGCTCTTTCAAATCAGAAGAGCTAAATCTTGGTCCTTCAGCGAGGGGATAGCCTCTATGATCCTTAGGCGAATTCGAGTAGGGGAGAGCAGTTACTGGAGGGGGAAAAGAGTTGGGGTGGCTTGTCTAGTTTCCTCTTATTAATGGTTAAGGTGAAGTTGCGTGTGGAGGGTGTCTATTGTGGCTGGCTTTCCTTAGCTGCAGTATGCCTTCGTTTTGGGACAGATAGGTGTATATTGTGTCTGAGACAGTGAATATTATTACAGAAATGATGATTTAATAGCGGGTGGCCTCCATCTTTGGGACAGGCATCAGGTAGTGATGGAGAGATTAAATAAGCGATTCGTCCGTTTCTAAGGCCAGCAGGTCCGGTCTAGAATTGATTGTCTGCTTGGGGGAGGAGCACCTAAAGTGGTGGTGGGAGTTAAGGGGGTTAATTTGTCTGGGGGAGTCCAGTGAGTTTGCTAAATACCGGAGATAAGGGGCGGGCGGCCGCCATCTAGGGAACAGGCCCCAGGTGTTGGTGGTGAGCTGGGGTATACTGTGTATGCTGTGCTTCCCGTTCTTGGGGCCAGAGTGTTCGGGATAGATAGGTTGTCCGGTCAAGGTGTTAGTGCAAATTGCTGGGGTTGATCCGTGGGTGGTAGCCGGCTTATCTATTTGTTGCCTTCATCTTGTGGTCAACAGCAAAGCACACGAGATGATGGACGGAATGTTGCACAATGGCAAAACATTAACCCCAGTCATAGATCAGGGTTTAATCCATCGTCATTTTGCTCACCAAGCCACCCCAGTTCAGACAGGCCATATTCAAACCAGTCTTGACCCTGTGCCCAATGGGAACAGTCCAGCCCAAACTGCCAAGCCATGTCTTCCCTGGACCGGAATCAAGCATTCTAGGACCGGTTTCTGGCTATCAGCCGTCTTCAGCCAGGATATCTTGACTCCAGTGGCGTAGTGAGCACGGGACCCACGTCTGGGCATACCTTTCCCACATAGGGTGAACAGCACAATACACAAGTTGATGGACGGAATGTTGCACAATGGCAAAACATTCACCCCCAGTCATAGTTCTGGGTTTAATCCATCATTATTTTGCTCACCAAGCCACCCCAGTTCAGACATGGCCATATGCAAATTAGTCTTGACCCTGTGCCTAATGGGAACAGTCCAGCCCGAAATGCCAAGCCATGTCTTCCCTGGACCGGAATCAAGCATCCTAGGACCGGTTTCTGGCTATCAGCCGTCTTCAGCCAGGATAGCTTGACTCCAGTGGCGTAGTGAGCACGGGACCCACGTCTGGGCATACCCTTCCCACATAGGGTGAACAGCAAAACTCACAAGATGATTGTTGGAATGTTGCACAATGGCAAAACATTCACCCCCAGTCATAGATCTGGGTTTAGTCTATCGTTATTTTGCTCACCAAGCAACCCTTGTTCAGACATGACCATATGCAAATCAGTCTTGACCCTGTGCCTAATGGGAACAGTCCAGCCCGAACTGCCAAGTTATGTTTTCCCTGGACCGGAATCAAGCATCCTAGGACCGGTTTCTGGCTATCAGCCATCTTCAGCCAGGATATCTTGACTCCAGTGGCGTAGTGAGCACGGGACCCATGTCTGGGCATACCCTGAATAGCATGGTGAGCAAAAAAACGATGGATTCAGGCCCAGTTCTCTGTACTGGGGAGAATGTATGCCATTGTTCTGCATTATGTCCATCAATAGGTCTTTTTGAATTCATCTTGGGGTCAGGACTGATGAGGTGCGCCTTCTGTCCCTTGGTCCTTGTCCCTTGGTCCTGGTCCTGGTCCTGGCGTGCCTAAATGTCCCTTGGTCCTCATGTCCCTTGGTCCTGGAATGCTCCTTCATACTGACGCCATACCTAAATCCAAATACCCCAAGTGAGCAGCGATATAATGAGACACATATTTCCACCCACAAAGTGATTGAAAGAACATTGTATTATTGAAATCTCTGTTCCGCTGCCTCCACCAAACTGGTGGTGCATTGCAGTGCAGGCCAGATACCTGCTGCAAAATTCTGGCTGCTTGTGCCAACATTGATACTACTAGAGGCATACCCCTGAAACTCTCTGACAATCAGCAAGGACAAGCACAACAAGCAGCAAGTGGTCCGACGCAGCAGAGGGGAGACAGAGATGTGCAGAAATCCCACAGCATTTTGTTTTAAGTGGGTAATGATGAGGCAACACACTAAATGCTCAACTGTTTAAACAAAATGTGATAGTGTTTCATAAAATTAAACAACATGACATTGCCATGGTACTTTAATGTCAGCCCAGACAATTTGCATGCTACTGGTTACCTCACCAGATTTCACTTTGTCCCTCATTTACTTCTTGCAGCCACGCACTCCCGGGGGCCTTTCTGTGGGCTTTGCCACATCCCTTGTGGAGCCTTCAGAGCCAGTGGTGCTCCGAGTACTACACCTCCTGCTTGTGGCTACTGGTTCCAGGAGACTACTTAGGTTGGAGGCCTCCTCACTCTCCCCCCACCCAGTACATTGTTGCCACCAACTGCAGCAGTCTGAAGTTGCTCCACCACATTGGTGACCTGTATAGGGCCCCTGGCCACATCCCCACAACCATGGGTAATCTCCAACTGCATCCCCACAGCACAATGGAACAGCTGAGCTGTGGTTGTGCTCAGGCAATTGATGGCCCTGGTTTACCCATCTAAGCGCACCAACAAATTATGATGCCTTTTAGGTTGTGACCAATGGTCATCCTGCATCACCCTGCCCAACTTCTGCATGGCTTTGGTGACATTAGTGAATTTGTCATTTATGGCCCTCTGTCCTTCCACAACTGCAGTGGTGAGCTCCTTCATGCAGTCCCTGATTTCTGCCATGTTTGTGGCCAATGTACCAAGTTGGGCCACATTAAATGCATGTTCTTACATTTTAGGCACTGAACTTCAACATCTGTCCCTCCAGGCCACCCCAGACTGCAGACCCATCATCTTCTGTAGCTGCCATGTGTCCCCCTGCCATACGCCTACGGAAATGGACGTTTCTGCGCTGCATCTGCACCTCTGCTCTTGTTGTGGGGATATGGCCAGTCTGTGATGTTTGGGGGTCAGGTTGGCTCCCCTCTTCAATTTCAAAATCTGGCAGTGGCGGCACTGTGGTTCTGCATCTAGTGGATACAGGTAATGGTGTTGCTAGTGCCACTTGTGTATCCTCTTCTGACTGTGCCTCAGTATCCTGGGTGTCATGGACTTCACCAGCGTCAAACTCCTACGCAGCTGCATCTGTGTTGTTAAACAGTGCAAGTTTAGTATTTTTGCTGGACATGTATGTCACAATATGCATGCATTGTTTAATAAAGGTATTTCGTTACACACAATGTCTAGTTTATTCACTTGCTTGTTGTACTATGATGCACTAATTGTGTTTTGTTCCCTCCTTGCCTTTCATATTGTAGTTGCTGTCTGCTAATACCATAATGCATTTGGGTGTGGCAAGTAAAATGTGGACTGGATTCAGATTTGCTACACTAAGCCTGATCTATATAGAGGGGAGACTTTTAATATTTAACTATGAATGATAATTTGCATAGATCTTAACTTGTGAAGTGCCAGCCAGTTCTGAGGTGTCAATCTGTGTTAAGCCAAATACTGCTTCCGGCTGCAGTGTTGACTCCACCATGTTCTCTAGGAGTGTGTTGGCAGTTTCTGTTGATGGTCCCCCTCCTGTCTTTTTGGCATCTGCAAGCCTTGCGGCAACCCGTTCCTTTGCACGGTTCCGCAGGTCATACCAGCGCTTGCACTGGTCTGATATGGAGGGCTGTGTGACCCCCACAGCATTGATCCTGGATGGGGTCCAAGACATATCTTCCTTTACACCGACTCTGGGACCTGGAGTGAATGCTTGCCAAACTGTTTGTTGTAGCTCTGGACGACTTCCTCAGTGAGGACTTCAAGTTCTTTGTCGCAGAATTTCAGATTCCTCTTGCACCCTTCTGTTTTCTTGTCACCCGTTCCAGAAGCCATGCTGGTGTCCTTGCACAGGTTCTGCTCTCAAAAATGCTTTCTTTTGCTCTACTCCAGCAGTCTGCCTCTTTCACTGTCTCTCTCAGTACACAGGTGTGAGCAATTCCAGCATCACTTCCTGGTTGTGATGTCATTCTGCTGCATCGATATTTCTGAATCGCTATTCGGTAATTGCGGATTCGCTTTTTGCGATTCGGTAATAGCAATCACCCATAGAGACATCAAATTTTACCAGTTCGCAAAAAAATCGTGAGTTTTTAAATGCATAGACTTCAGCGATTACCAAATAGGGATTTCTTAAAAATTGCTCTTTAGAAATCGCAAATTGGGAGTTTGAAGCATGTGGCACATTGTTCTGTTGCCTCAAAATATCTTAAGCTCCAAAAAGAATCTATCGGCCACATGCATTAAAGTTAGCATTTGCGATTTCTTAATTGCGAAAAATAAAGGAATCGCAATTAAGAAATCGCAAATTGCTCTGCATCAAAAAATCGCACTTTTATTTGCGATTTCTAAAAATTCCTTAATTGCGATTCACAATTTGCGAATCACAATTAAGGAATCCCTTCCCATTGATTCCTATGGGCCAAGAGGCCCATAGGAATGAATGGGAAGGCATTCACAAATTGCGATTAGCATTTTGCGAATCGCAATTTGTGAATGCATTTTCAAGGGTGCAGAGGGGGGTCCAAAGGACCACACCTGCACCCCTGAAATGTAACTTTAAGTGCAAGTTTCACACACACACGTCCCAAGTACATGTGTGTGTGTAACATGAAACTTTCAAAAATGCATTTTTGTGCATTTTTGAAAGTTTTCTCAAATTAGCATGAAGGTCAACTTCATGCTACTTTACCCCTTCCTATTTGCAAATTCGCAAATGAAAAATGATCATGCATTGCATTTAAGAAATCTCTAATAGCGATTTCTTAAATGCAATCGCAATTTTAGAAATCAAAACATAGTTGCGATTCCTAAAATTGCGAAAAGCATGATGCATCCCAAATTTGAGAATTGCATTCGCAAACGGCCGAAAATTGCGATTCCCACCGTTTGCGAATGCAATTCTCAATGATGCATGTGGGCATATGACCTTTTAAGACAAAATGAAAACTGACGTAGCCTACTCCTTCTCTACAAAGACATGCTCATGTTAACGAGAGCATTAGGAGTCAGACAAAACCTGTTGGAGAATATCTCATGCACAGGTAATATATAGAGCCTACAGAGCCATGTCCATATCCTGAAATAAGTATACACACACAGTAGTTAGTATATTATAATATATGGTTGTTTAACACAAACTAATCAATATCAAATCATGTATATTAAAACGATAGGAAACATAATGAACAACTCAGCACTATACATATTAGGGCAGAGGCTCGATAAGCGCCAGTTGTATTATAGTACACATCCCTAATTGATTAGTCTAAACTTTACCTATTTATTAACTCGCTGTCTAACAGCATAGTTATGTATACTATCATAATATGCCATGTCATGTTAAGCCTTGCCAGGTCCCTTATACTGCCATCAGCCCTGAAGTCAGAACGTGTTATTTCAGCATCCCTCCACCAACCTGCCATTGTTTCACCAGCCCCACACCAGTATCTTATCTATGTTAGTTATATTTGTCACTCTATGCCGCAAGGAGGAGTTTGCTCATGATCGACTCCTGTTTTGTAAATGTTTCTTTTTTTAAATATAATAACACACTGAAGCTTATTGCTTACTCGTTCTACAACTCAGATTTTACAAAGATGTATTTCCTTGTAGCTATATTTCAACATCAATGAATTGAAATATTCTTTCTCCATTCAGTTGATTTGTGTCATAAAAACATTGCAATCAAGCACATATTTTACTTGCTGCATTATTTGGAAAATTAAGCTTGCTTTCTAGGCCTTGCTCTTGCACCACAAGCTTCCACGCCTTTAATGCATAAATAGTGACCATGTTAGCATACAACCAAGTCTGCATTGTATATAACACTAAATAGACATAAAGAATCCCCACTACCCATGGCAACGTGTTAAGTTTAATTGTTTCATGACAACAAACCATTGCAATTATATTATTTTCCCATTATGCAAGGAACAACAATGCCACAAACATGATGTTTGTTTGGCAACTCTGCTTTTATAAATGTGTAGATTTTATACACCATGATTTTGCCTAGAGATAATTAAAGTGAGCATGGCTTGAAATACTATATCAGTTCCAATCTTTGATGAAATATTTTTATAAACAATAGGCACAAGTAGGGAGCCTGGAATACTAGTAGGATTGATATTCCTTATAATTGCTGACTGCCTCCAAACCTGTGCTTTCCTATAGTTTCTTAAGTAGCAGGAATATATTTAATGCTTTAAAAGCAAACTTGCACTTTAAATCAAGTTCTCCACTTGATTAAAATGTGTGTAAACACTCAGGGGGCAAAACACAAAGAAAGTAGTAAATCTAAACTTCTTGATTTATATCTACATCCTGTGTACATCTGATACTTTTTTGAATTCATGATAATTCAGAGAAACCTGTGCCTGGTGCAGGATTCCTGGGAAGTTATGTTATTTCCAAATAGGGTCCATTCCCATTGTGCATAATTCTCTAGGGCAGGGAACTCAGTACAAGGGGAGTAGGACCTCTGTGATGGAAATATTTTTCCCAATGTAGAAACCTTTTTCCTTACACCCCCTCCAAATGTATGGATGTTTCATTTTCCTTACCACCCATGAAAGGGAAATACACCAGCACCATACTTGAGTAAAAACCAGACCCTTTCCAGCCTGGAAAGGGATATGTGAGGATTGTGTGAATGTCCACAAACTTGTTTGTGGGAGTCCCCAAATTTCCAAGGCTAATCACAACTTGGAACGCCCACATGCCCAACCCTTGAGTGGAACTTACTAGTGTGGGGAACTCCATCTTTGTAGCAGAGATCACTGCATTCAGTACTTGCCGGGAATCCCTTTGTGAATTACTGGCACGTGTAAGTAAGGACAATATGGTCATAGACCTCAGTTTGTGAATTGACCACGTTGACATTTATTAAAAGAAATGTAAATATTCTTAAACCATAATATGTAAGCCTACAGTAAATATGTTACTACTTGAATTGTACCTCTGTGTGGTTCTCAATGGGCTTATAAAATGACATGTTTGTTTTAGGATTACAGGTGCTATTTAGAATATATTGATCGATTGATTGATTGATTGATTGACTACAGTTTCCATTGCTGCCAAAAATGCGCTGTGTTCCTCTCTTACATGTATGTCCAAAACTGGAAATCATGGCAAGATGAATAAAGATGTTCTGGCTTAGGACACATGAATGTAAGAACTATATGATACTCAAGTATTATAAAGACTGGATGAACTACTTTGTGAAAAGAAATAACAAGTGTATGCATTGAAACAAACATAAAAGACGTAATTTAATAGAAAAGTTATAATTTATGAAGTTTTTCTACTTTTGATTGTATTAATGTGTGGGATAACGTGTTTATACATCTCAGAACATTGTAAACATGGCTCTCAGAAATAACAAGCAGTGTTCTGAATGTAACTCACCATCAATGTTGTTAGTGTAGATAAGAATATATATTACAGCACTTATATGTTACTCTTTTGTTAAAATTGCAAGCTGTGTTTTTATTTCTGTCGCCGCAGAACAGTAGACACAGTGATGCCACTTTTTAAAACACATAAATATTTGTATTCCCAAGAGCATTTGAGAACCACAATAAGTAAATAAACATTTCTCATATTAAAAAACTCTCATTGTTTGTCATGTTTAATAAACCGCAGGCTAGGTATTGCCGGGAGTAAAATGTTCATGAGATCCAGCCCACACAATGACTTCAAATAGGTAATTTCAAATGTCAATGAAATCAATGAATATACCATGCAATATTTTGATTGGTCTACCAAAATGTGAATCCTTTATCGAAAAGGCATTTATCTGGCCTTCCTTATTGGTTAAGAGGTGTAAGGTTCTAGGGGCGATATATAAGCTGCAATTTAGCAGTACCAAACCCTTTGATTCACTAAATCACTGATTTGCTAACGCTAAATGGCTTTTTTGCTACTTACTAAACTCATTCTGTGATCCTGGATCCTGTGTTCCATTTGTTCATTCTGTATGTCCATTCTGTAAGTCCTTACAGAATGGAAAAATGGGTTTAGAAATGTGTACTGCTAGCAATTTGGATTCGGTGTGTTTGAGGCATCCGTTCCAAAATTAAATTCGGAATTGTATGTATCAAAGGCTGGAGGCTTCAGTTTCGATCACACAACATTGATAGGTTACGGACTCCTCAAAGGAGGTGGTGACCAATTTGCGAAGGAAAAGGGACCTTTTAGACCCCTTCTCCTTTGTGAATCTAAAAAAACAGTTTTGGGGGAGTGGGGCATGGTCCAGGAGACCATTGCTAACTCCTAAACAAACTTTTTGAAAAACAGGTTTTTTAAACAACAACTTCGTTTTAAGGAAATGGGCTACATTACAAAAAAATGTAAAAAGATGGTAGACAAGGTGGTCCGCTGATCCCAGCAGGCCACCATCCCTCATTTCTAACCTACCTCATCACTAATCATGAGGTAGTTCAGATTGTGACCCACTACAAATGGTAATTTTGTGAACTGACCTAATAGCATTTAGGTATATTCGCAAAATCTCATTGGATTTACAAAAATGTGGTGCACAGTTTGCAAAATCGTTTTGCAAATCTAATATTAGTATGTCTGGCCATAGATTAGTAAGTTCAATTTATAAAATATGACTCGGAGGGCAGTCCTTCAGTCAGTCGCTAACATCCAATAACAACCATTCCACTGATTTAGATTAAAACGGAAGGGTACTTAGTACTGATTTTAAGGTAAGTGGGAATTAATCATGGAGTCGAAAATTTGGCAGGGATGGCCTTTCTTGCTAAAAGAAAAAGTAGTGAACAGTGCACATACTTAGAAAATAAACATCACATTTTTACTATGTCTCTGTTGAACTAAGTCTCAGAGTCTCAAATTACTAACCAAATACCTTCAGAATTCTGTACACTTGTTTAATTGCAAAACAAAACCACGCTTTCAGATGATAACAATGTGCCCTTCCCCAGTAGCAAACATATAGCAAGTTTTAATACACCAGTGACACATGTAATCCAAATTTACACTGAGAGATAGTGATCACAAGTCTTTTTTAAATAAATGTTATGTATACTTTATGTTTGAGGAAATACAAACAAACAGGCTTTCAGTTTACAACTACCCATTGCAGAATATAGCACATTAATAAAACACTTGCAAAGTGTTCTTTAAACACTTCCTATGAGATAAATAAAACAGACAAAATGAGTTATTGATCAAAAAAATATCTATTCTTTTTTGTGAAACTATATAACTTCCATGCGTCTCACCAAGATTCCACATGCTTGAGAAATTTCCACACTTCAGTTCACAGTTTGTTGGACTTGGCCCTTTTTGCAAAGTCACCCCCTGCTTTTTGCCTTCTGTTGTGAAAGCCGTCTTTGTTGGCATTAGGATTCTGTGCACTTTTTCCCTGCTAATTAGATTTTTCCCTCTTCCAAAAACATAGTACAATTCTCATCTACTTGATTGGTACATTTCATTTACATGTAAGTACTTAGTAAATGATACTATGTCTAACCAGGGCCTGTAAATTGAATGTTACTAGTGGGCAGCAGCACCCATTCTGCCAAACACTAAAGTAGCACTGTCTCAAGACTGCCACTGCGATCTGAATTGCAGTTTTAACTTTTCCTTTCAACCTGGCAAAAAAAACTTTTGCCACTCCTAAACCTGCCATTAAAATACTTATAAGTCACCCATAGGGTAGGCCCTAAAGGCTCATAGGGCAGGATGCGTTGTATTCAAAAAGTAGGAAATGGGTACCTACGTTTTACATGCCCTGGCAGTGAAACACTCTTAAATTCATTTTTCACTGTTGTAAGGCCTGTCTTCCTATTGACTAACACTGGGTTACATTATTACACTTAATAAGTGATGACTTTAGACTAGGGGCTGATTGAACTTTGCTTATTACACCCAAATGATACCCTGAAATGGTAAAGTTGTTTTTTGGTTACAATTCTGAAAATGCTACTTTTAGGAAGTTTAGAAAACACTACTGGGCATGGGCTTCCAACAGTAAGGCCAAGCCACTGACCTAATATTAAACAGAACAATTGCCAATACTGCTGTCCTTTACTCTTCTTATTTTTCACAACACATTCGGAATTAAACCAAACATGGGTCTACGACTTCTAAATCAGTCTGAATGAATCAATATTTTATTTTTTACTTGAATTACATTTGTCAATTTTTTTAAAACCAGTTCCACAAATTTTACATCTCTACAATCATCATACAAAAATAATTTTTACAATGAATAAAATACATTCCAAAACATTCATCACTTCCAATCAATCAACACATTCCACATTCACATGTTCACTAACTCACCCAACAAATATAATCTCTGTACATTCGCAGTTCAAAAATCTTTATACACAAAGCCATAGAAAATAATTTTTTTTCAATGCTTATATTTTAATATACTCAAACAACAGAAGGTGTGGAGGGTCGAGGGGATAGTTTAACGACCTGTCTACTCACTCCCCATATTTGGAATACATGACAACAAAAGAGTAGACCAAGTCTAGAAATGGTGTGTGTCTGAACAAGCGACCGTGTAACAATTGGATATATGTAGATGATGCCAGAGACTGTTGAGTTACAGAGGTTTGAAAAAATCCCATCAGACCACCCAATTGGCGGAATATCATCATTTGGGGATTTGTAAGTATTCAAACCCTTTCCTGACCATTTAGTGCCTGGGTAACATGGGAACTCCATGTACATCGTTCCTCAATATAATAGTGTTGATAAAGTGCAGTGCTCAAATTATAATAGTGAATAAAATTGACTACTAAGACTAAAGAATTTTTCAAGTTAGTGGTCTGAGTGTCAAAGGTTTAAAAACATGCCTGGCAGTTTGAGATGAATACTTGCCAGTGGCGCTGAGCAAGATGGTCGACATGTTTCAGCCTGTAGGGGAACTACCCCGGCTTTCTTCAGGACCTTTCATATAAGCTTACTACTGCAACTAACAATAATATGTGATATGAGGAACATTGAAAATTGTGCTTATGAGAAGTCACATATCTACCAGGAACCTTGCATTCCAATGTTCGCTGGAGTATATGAGACAGGGCTTCTTCCTATCGTGAGACAAAAGATAACACAATCAAACAGGACAAGGTCACCCACATACATCTGCATGAATATACATACGCCGCTCAGATCACCACACATGCGTGAACAAATAATATTCCGCATTATTAGGACAAAAAACATACTAGCTACATCACACAGAGGCATTTCCTCATATTGATACTCACCCAGCTTTGTGTGGGTGATGACCCCACCTCACCCGGCAACCGCTCGGGAGAATGAGGCCCCACTGTATAGTGTAGACAAAGGACATAGTAAGTGAACGACATCTTCTATGCCCAGCCAAATTGCTCTACACAGTAACCCAACAAACGTGTGAAGGAAACCCAAATATCAGACCACTAGGTTATCTACTCAGAGGTTAGCAATGAGAAAATGAAAAAATGAGGGGCTCCAGATACTAAAAGGTATGCTTCCCAGTACGCCTTATAGGCACTATTAATTATCTCTGGATTATCACCTTATCAAACACAGTGGAGGCATTCATAAATGACACCAGGATTAAGATGTAGATATGATCATAGTTGAAGACCAACAGTCTATAAACAATATATAAACAATATAGAGCCCTACTAGTCTTGATTTGCCCATCTGTTAAAGTGCATATCAGGTAACCCACAATAGAGTGTGAGGGTGAGGGCAGTTTCTGCTGGTAATACTAATGGTGAGTATGAACTAAATTAACACAGCAAAAGCGGGCTGCTTCTTACCTGTCCGTCGGTACCCCTTGTATTGAACGAGCGGAAGTGGAGGTGTGTCCCATTCCGCCCGCCTTCATTTTATAAAGGAACCGTGTTTGGTTAATTAGTCACACTGGGACTGATTTCGCGCTAAAAGTGGCAAGCTCTAACTATCCGGAATTCGTCATGAGGGGAGTGTTTAGGAAAGCGCCTCTGCGCCAGGGCAGGAGACCGATGCTCTACCCGGCGAGTACAACTGCGCATGCGCTAAGCGGTAACCGCTGTTCACCAGCGTCTGTGCACCAGACGCGGGGATTCCCCTGCCAGTCTGCAAAACCCTTTTTCACACGAAAACCCCGTCCCCCCATCCCAAGGGGCGAGCGCTAATTAGAGGAAACAGAAGGGGCAATGTAAATAAAGTACATGGCATGAGAAACACGTCGATTAGTCTGTGCACGCATGCCCAAATCGAAAGACACTATTCTTACGATATATGCAAGTCGGACGGTAAACACACTACAATAAGGGAAACCATGTCTCTAATGCACTAATAATGATTGTGTCTCGGGGGCAAAGACTATTTCAGTCTAAACATACTGGAATCAGAGTGTCAAAACCAGGCAGCGAAACTTGTATTTTATACACATGTTAATCCCTAATGAGTGTATAGGGTTGACTGATTAAAGAACAAAATTAACTGTAAAAATATTTTATCAGTTATGGGATTAATGTGATAGAGAGTCTGTAAAGGTTGGGCTGGGTCTGTGTAGGGTAATCATCACAATTAAGTTGGGTGAGCTACAAATGTATACGAAGGTGCGTATACATAATACAATGACCCGCAGCAAGAAGCTGCACTTTATACTCAAAAAACAGAAGGTGTGGAGGGTCGAGGGGATAGTTTAACGACATGTCTACTCACTCCCCATATTTGGAATACATGACAACAAAAGAGTAGACCAAGTCTAGAAATGGTGTGTGTCTGAACAAGCGACCGTGTAACAATTGGACACATGTAGATGATGCCAGAGACTGTTGAGTTACAGAGGTAAGAAAAAATCCCATCAGACCACCCAATTGGCGTAATTTCATCATTTGGGGATTTGTAAGTATTCAAACCCTTTCCTGACCATTTAGTGCCAGGGTAACATGGGAACTCCATGTACATCGTTCCTCAATATAATAGTGTTGATAAAGTGCAGTGCTCAAATTATAATAGTGATTAAAATTGACTACTAAGACTAAAGAATTTTTCAAGTTAGTGGTCTGAGTGTCAAAGGTTTAAAAACACGCCTGGCAGTTTGAGATGAATACTGGCCAGTGGCGCTAAGCAAGATGGTCGACATGTTTCAGCCTGTAGGGGAACTACCCCGGCTTTCTTCAGGACCTTTCATATAAGCTTGCTACTGCAACTAACAATAATATCTGATATGAGGAACATTGAAATTCGTGCTTATGAGAAGTCACATATCTACCAGGAACCTTGCATTCCAATGTTCGCTGGAGGAAAGGAGACAGGGCTTCTTCCTATCGTGAGACAAAAGATAACACAATCAAACAGGACAAGGTCACCCACATACATCTGCATGAATATACATACGCCGCTCAGATCCCCACACATGCGTGAACAAATAATATTCCGCTTTATTTGGAGAAAAAACATACTAGCTACATCACACAGAGGCATTTCCTCATAGTGATACTCACCCAGCTTTGTGTGGGTGATGACCCCACCTCACCCGGCAACCGCTCGGGAGAATGAGGCCCCGCTCTATAGTGTAGACAAAGGACATAGTAAGTGAACGACATCTTCTATGCCCAGCCAAATTGCTCTACACAGTAACCCAACAAACGTGTGAAGGAAACCCAAATATCAGACCACTAGGTTATCTACTCAGAGGTTAGCAATGAGAAAATGAAAAAATGAGGGGATCCAGATACTAAAAGGTATGCTTCCCAGTACGCCTTATAGGCACTATTAATTATCTCTGGATTATCACCTTATCAAACACAGTGGAGGCATTCATAAATGACACCAGGATTAAGATGTAGATATGATCATAGTTGAAGACCAACAGTCTATAAACAATATATAAACAATATGGAGCCCTACTAGTCTTGATTTGCCCATCTGTTAAAGTGCATATCAGGTAACCCACAATAGAGTGTGAGGGTGAGGGCAGTTTCTGCTGGTAATACTAATGGTGAGTATGAACTAAATTAACACAGCAAAAGCGGACTGCTTCTTACCTGTCCGTCGGTACCCCTTGTATTGAACGAGCGGAAGTGGAGGTGTGTCCCATTCCGCCCGCCTTCATTTTATAAAGGAACCGTGTTTGGTTAATTAGTCACACGGGGACTGATTTCGCGCGAAAAGTGGCAAGCTCTAACTATCCGGAATTCGTCATGAGGGGAGTGTTTAGGAAAGCGCCTCTGCGCCAGGGCAGGAGACCGATGCTCTACCCGGTGAGTACAACTGCGCATGCGCTAAGCAGTAACCGCTGTTCACCAGCGTCTGTGCACCAGACGCGGGGATTCCCCTGCCAGTCTGCAAAACCCTTTTTCACACGAAAACGCTGCCCCCCCATCCCAAGGGGCGAGCGCTAATTAGAGGAAACAGAGGGGGCAATGTAAATAAAGTACATGGCATGAGAAACACGTCGATTAGTCTGTGCACGCATGCCCAAATCGAAAGACACTATTCTTACGATATATGCAAGTCGGACGGTAAACACACTACAATAGGGGAAACCATGTCTCTAATGCACTAATAATGATTGTGTCTCGGGGGCAAAGACTATTTCAGTCTAAACATACTGGAATCAGAGTGCCAAAACCAGGCAGCGAAACTTGTATTTTATACACATGTTAATCCCTAATGAGTGTATAGGGTTGACTGATTAAAGAACAAAATTAACTGTAAAAATATTTTATCAGTTACGGGATTAATGTGATATAGAGTCTGTAAAGGTTGGGCTGGGTCTGTGTAGGGTAATCATCACAATTAAGTTGGGTGAGCTACAAATGTATACGAAGGTGCGTATACATAATACAATGACCCGCAGCAAGAAGCTGCACTTTATACTCAAAAAACAGAAGGTGTGGAGGGTCGAGGGGATAGTTTAACGACCTGTCTACTCACTCCCCATATTTGGAATACATGACAACAAAAGAGTAGACCAAGTCTAGAAATGGTGTGTGTCTGAACAAGCGACCGTGTAACAATTGGATATATGTAGATGATGCCAGAGGCTGTTGAGTTACAGAGGTAAGAAAAAATCCCATCAGACCACCCAATTGGCGGAATATCATCATTTGGGGATTTGTAAGTATTCAAACCCTTTCCTGACCATTTAGTGCCGGGGTAACATGGGAACTCCATGTACATCGTTCCTCAATATAATAGTGTTGATAAAGTGCAGTGCTCAAATTATAATAGTGAATAAAATTGACTACTAAGACTAAAGAATTTTTCAAGTTAGTGGTCTGAGTGTCAAAGGTTTAAAAACACGCCTGGCAGTTTGAGATGAAAACTGCCCAGTGGCGCTAAGCAAGATGGTCGACATGTTTCAGCCTGTAGGGGAACTACCCCGGCTTTCTTCAGGACCTTTCATATAAGCTTGCTACTGCAACTAACAATAATACGTGATATGAGGAACATTGAAAATTGTGCTTATGAGAAGTCACATATCTACCAGGAACCTTGCATTCCAATGTTCGCTGGAGGAAAGGAGACAGGGCTTCGTCCTATCGTGAGACAAAAGATAACACAATCAAACAGGACAAGGTCACCCACATACATCTGCATGAATATACATTCGCCGCTCAGATCACCACACATGCGTGAACAAATAATATTCCGCTTTATTAGGACAAAAACATACTAGCTACATCACACAGAGGCATTTCCTCATAGTGATACTCACCCAGCTTTGTGTGGGTGATGACCCCACCTCACCCGGCAACCGCTCGGGAGAATGAGGCCCCGCTCTATAGTGTAGACAAAGGACATAGTAAGTGAACGACATCTTCTATGCCCAGCCAATTGCTCTACACAGTAACCCAACAAACGTGTGAAGGAAACCCAAATATCAGACCACTAGGTTATCTACTCAGAGGTTAGCAATGAGAAAATGAAAAAATGAGGGGCTCCAGATACTAAAAGGTATGCTTCCCAGTACGCCTTATAGGCACTATTAATTATCTCTGGATTATCACCTTATCAAACACAGTGGAGGCATTCATAAATGACACCAGGATTAAGATGTAGATATGATCATAGTTGAAGACCAACAGTCTATAAACAATATGTAAACAATATAGAGCCCTACTAGTCTTGATTTGCCCATCTGTTAAAGTGCATATCAGGTAACCCACAATAGAGTGTGAGGGTGAGGGCAGTTTCTGCTGGTAATACTAATGGTGAGTATGAACTAAATTAACACAGCAAAAGTGGACTGCTTCTTACCTGTCCGTCGGTACCCCTGGTATTGAACGAGCGGAAGTGGAGGTGTGTCCCATTCCGCCCGCCTTCATTTTATAAAGGAACCGTGTTTGGTTAATTAGTCACACGGGGACTGATTTTGCGCTAAAAGTGGCAAGCTCTAACTATCCGGAATTCGTCATGAGGGGAGTGTTTAGGAAAGCGCCTCTGCACCAGGGCAGGAGACCGATGCTCTACCCAGCGAGTACAACTGCGCATGCGCTAAGCGGTAACCGCTGTTCACCAGCGTCTGCGCACCAGACGCAGGGATTCCCCTGCCAGTCTGCAAAACCCTTTTTCACACGAAAACGCCGTCCCCCCATCCCAAGGGGCGAGCACTAATTAGAGGAAACAGAGGGGGCAATGTAAATAAAGTACATGGCATGAGAAACACGTCGATTAGTCTTTGCACGCATGCCCACATCGAAAGACTCTATTCTTACGATATATGCAAGTCGGACGGTAAACACACTACAATAGGGGAAACCATGTCTCTAATGCACTAATAATGATTGTGTCTCAGGGGCAAAGACTATTTCAGTCTAAACATACTGGAATCAGAGTGTCAAAACCAGGCAGCGAAACTTGTATTTTATACACATGTTAATCCCTAATGAGTGTATAGGGTTGACTGATTAAAGAACAAAATTAACTGTAAAAATATTTTATCAGTTATGGGATTAATGTGATAGAGAGTCAGTAAAGGTTGGGCTGGGTCTGTGTAGGGTAATCATCACAATTAAGTTGGGTGAGCTACAATGTATATGAAGGTGCGTATACATAATACAATGACCCGCAGCAAGAAGCTGCATTTTATACTCAAAAAACAGAAGGTGTGGAGGGTCGAGGGGATAGTTTAACGACCTGTCTACTCACTCCCCTGTATAGACAGGCTTTTTGGCCCTATTTTGGGAGTGATATAGACTTTAATCTTGCTCACATCTAGGATATGTATTCCTAGCTTGTGTTGGCCCCTTTAAGCCCTTTCTTCCAGACCTAGAAGAGGCCATCTATTGCCTATTGGCTTTGGCCTGTCATTATTGCTTATAGTAGAGGTTGGATCCTGTGGTCCTGACTTTATATTACACATTGGTATGGTTTATGTAGGTACTCTGACAGAGCTAAGGGTTATTTCATCCTTCTTAGGCCTACAAGGTCCAGAACTAGAGAGACTCCATTGTGATGGAGCTGAGAGGCTTCAGGGGGAAAGGTTAAGTTTATAGTTAAGGCTGTTGACTGCTAGAGGAAAACCAGTCAGGACTGCTTCTTATCCGAGGAATATGTTTGTCTCTTGGGCCCAGACGTAACAAGCAGCTGGCCACTGCGGTTGCGTAAAGAGCTCTGGAGCTAGCACAGGAATTCGGTGGGAGGCAGCCCTCTGTTGGAAATTTCCATGAGGGGAGAGGAATCCATATTAGCGAACTGCAGGAGAGGAGGAGTGGTCAGTGCAGTTTGGTTCTTGCAGAGGAGAGAGCAGGATGTCTGCTGGAGCTGCAGAATGCAGTGCAGTTCTGGAATGGAGAAAGAAGGCAGATGATTGCTGAAGCTGAAGAGAGAGCAGTGCAGAGAGCATCAAAGCAGATGGAGGAGCTAAGGCTGTCAGCTGGAGCAATTGAACCAGAGGCGTGTAGCTGTGGTGACGGAGGGAGAGACAGAGAGAGCCCTGAACCCATAAGAGACAGAGAGAGCCCTGATCCCACCAGAGTCAGAGAGAAATCTTCCTTCTAATAGGTGAGGTAGTCTAAACGAGTCCCCTTTACAATTACACCTTAATCTTGTCCTTATTCCCTAGGCTATTGTATGTCTAATCCTTTTCTTTCAGCGGTGTGTTAAAAGTTCCTGTCCCCGCAGATAACCTTGTACTGTATGCCTAATCCTTTTCTTTCAGCGGTGTGTTAAAGTTCCTGTTAGTCATAGAGACCCCGCAGATTTGTGTATGTGTATTTCATCATTGTTAAAATAAAGAGACCCCAGTTCTTAGTGAACTAGTTTGTATGTGTTGTTTTTATGATAGAGAGCGTTTTTAGAGACTTCCCAACATAGAGAGACAGAGAGCTGAAGGTATTCATAGGAAAGTGGTCGTCATTGGTAAGTGGCGTTAATGAGAACACTGGGAAGGAGACCAGTGTTTAGATTTGCCGGATTGTAGATCGTGTGTAAATGAGAGCACTGGGTAGGAGACCAGTGTTTAGATCTGCCGGATTGCAGATCGGATTGTAAGTGAGTGAGCACCAGGTAGGAGACTGGTGTGTAAGTCCCGCTGGATTGGGGACACAATAGAAAGAGAGTGAGCACTGGGGTTGCAGCCCAGTGTATATGGCACGCTGGATTGTGTGTCGAGTGAGCACTGAGGGTGAGCAGTGTGTATACCCGCAAGATTGCGGCTTGAGTGAGCACTGAGGGTAATCAGTGTGTAATGGTAGATAATCAGAACTGCCCCAGGGTAGATTAGTCTGGACCCATGAGGTCACGAGACTATGAGGTATGAGTGTGGTGTAGGGCATGGATGTCCTTAGTAATCAGTGAGTATTCTTAGTATCCCTATAGATGTAGTGGTGTTTCTGATGATATGAGCTTGTATATTGCGAGTTCCCCATCCTCAGGTAGGTACCCAGGTGCCTGGATAGATAGTCCTGAGGAGGGAGGTGGTTACGTTCCGGCTGGGTTAGAGGGGCTCTCAGGAGCTGATCCCATCTGGTCCGAAAATCCGGTCGGTACATCCCCATATTTGGAATACATGACAACAAAAGAGTAGACCAAGTCTAGAAATGGTGTGTGTCTGAACAAGTGACTGTGTAACAATCGGATATATGTAGATGATGCCAGAGACTGTTGAGTTACAGAGGTTTGAAAAAATCCCATCAGACCACCCAATTGGCGGAATATCATCATTTGGGGATTTGTAAGTATTCAAACCCTTTCCTGACCATTTAGTGCCAGGGTAACATGGGAACTCCATGTACATCGTTCCTCAATATAATAGTGTTGATAAAGTGCAGTGCTCAAATTATAATAGTGAATAAAATTGACTACTAAGACTAAAGAATTTTTCAAGTTAGTGGTCTGAGTGTCAAAGGTTTAAAAACACGCCTGGCAGTTTGAGATGAATACTGCCCAATGGCGCTAAGCAAGATGGTCGACATGTTTCAGCCTCTAGGGGAACTACCCCGGCTTTCTTCAGGACCTTTCATATAAGCTTGCTACTGCAACTAACAATAATATGTGATATGAGGAACATTGAAAATTGTGCTTATGAGAAGTCACATATCTACCAGGAACCTTGCATTCAAATGTTCGCTGGAGGAAAGGAGACAGGGCTTCTTCCTATCGTGAGACAAAAGATAACACAATCAAACAGGACAAGGTCACCCACATACATCCGCATGAATATACGAGCGGCGCATGTATATATAAGCCGGGGTAGTTCCCCTACAGGCTGAAACATGTCGACCATCTTGCTTAGCGCCACTGGGCTGTATTCATCTCAAACTGCCAGGCGTGTTTTTAAACCTTTGACACTCAGACCACTAACTTGAAAAATTCTTTAGTCTTAGTAGTCAATTTTATTCACTATTATAATTTGAGCACTGCACTTTATCAACACTATTATATTGAGGAACGATGTACATGGAGTTCCCATGTTATCCTGGCACTAAATGGTCAGGAAAGGGTTTGAATACTTACAAATTCCCAAATGATGATATTCCGCCAATTGGGTGGTCTGATGGGATTTTTTCAAACCTCTGTAACTCAACAGTCTCTGGCATCATCTACATATATCCAATTGTTACACGGTTGCTTGTTCAGGCACACACCATTTCTAGACTTGGTCTACTCTTTTGTTGTCATGTATTCCAAATATGGGGAGTGAGTAGACAGGTCGTTAAACTATCCCCTCGACCCTCCACACCTTCTGTTTTTTGAGTATAAAGTGAAGCTTCTTGCTGTGGGTCATTGTATTATGTATACGCACCTTCGTATACATTTGTAGCTCACCCAACTTAATTGTGATGATTACCCTACACAGACCCAGCCCAACCTTTACAGACTCTCTATCACATTATTCCCATAACTGATAAAATATTTTTACAGTTAATTTTGTTCTTTAATCAGTCAACCCTATACACTCATTAGGGATTAACATGTGTATAAAATACAAGTTTCGCTGCCTGGTTTTGACACTCTGATTCCAGTATGTTTAGACTGAAATAGTCTTTGCCCCTGAGACACAATCATTATTAGTGCATTAGAGACATGGTTTCCCCTATTGTAGTGTGTTTACCGTCCGACTTGCATATATCGTAAGAATAGTGTCTTTCGATTTGGGCATGCGTGCACAGACTAATCGACGTGTTTCTCATGCCATGTACTTTATTTACATTGCCCCCTCTGTTTCCTCTAATTAGCGCTCGCCCCTTGGGATGGGGGGACGGCGTTTTCGTGTGAAAAAGGGTTTTGCAGACTGGCAGGGGAATCCCCGCGTCTGGTGCGCAGACGCTGGTGAACAGCGATTACCGCTTAGCGCATGCGCAGTTGTACTCGCCGGGTAGAGCATCGGTCTCCTGCCCTGGCGCAGAGGCGCTTTCCTAAACACTCCCCTCATGACGAATTCTGGATAGTTAGAGCTTGCCACTTTTAGCGCGAAATCAGTCCCCGTGTGACTAATTAACCAAACACGGTTCCTTTATAAAATGAAGGCGGGCGGAATGGGACACACCTCCACTTCCGCTCGTTCAATACAAGGGGTACCAACGGACAGGTAAGAAGCAGTCCCCTTTTGCTGTGTTAATTTAGTTCATACTCACCATTAGTATTACCAGCAGAAACTGCCCTCACCCTCACACTCTATTGTGGGTTACCTGATATGCACTTTAACAGATGGGCAAATAAAGACTAGTAGGGCTCTATATTGTTTATGTATTGTTTAGAGACTGTTGGTATTCAACTATGATCATATCTACATCTTAATCCTGGTGTCATTTATGAATGCCTCCACTGTGTTTGATAAGGTGATAATCCAGAGATAATTAATAGTGCCTGTAAGGCGTACTGAGAAGCATACCTTTTAGTATCTGGATCCCCTCATTTTTTCATTTTCTCATTGCTAACCTCTGAGTAGATAACCTAGTGGTCTGATATTTGGGTTTCCTTCACACGTTTGTTGGGTTATTGTGTAGAGCAATTTGGCTGGGCATAGAAGATGTCGTTCACTTACTATGTCCTTTGTCTACACTATAGAGCGGGGCCTCATTCTCCCGAGCGGTTGCCGGGTGAGGTGGGGTCATCACCCACACAAAGCTGGGTGAGTATCACTATGAGGAAATGCCTCTGTGTGATGTAGCTAGTATGTTTTTTGTCCTAATAAAGCGGAATATTATTTGTTCACGCATGTGTGGTGATCTGAGCGGCGTATGTATATTCATGCAGATGTATGTGGGTGACCTTGTCCTGTTTGATTGTGTTATCTTTTGTCTCACGATAGGAAGAAGCCCTGTCTCCTTTCCTCCAGCAAACATTGGAATGCAAGGTTCCTGGTAGATATGTGACTTCTCATAAGCACAATTTTCAATGTTCCTCATATCACATATTATTGTTAGTTGCAGTAGCAAGCTTATATGAAAGGTCCTGAAGAAAGCCGGGGTAGTTCCCCTTGAGGCTGAAACATGTCGACCATCTTGCTTAGCGCCACTGGGCAGTATTCATCTCAAACTGCCAGGCGTGTTTTTAAACCTTTGACACTCAGACCACTAACTTGAAAAATTCTTTAGTCTTAGTAGCCAATTTTATTCACTATTATAATTTGAGCACTGCACTTTATCAACACTATTATATTGAGGAACGATGTACATGGAGTTTCCATGTTACCCTGGCACTAAATGGTCAGGAAAGGGTTTGAATACTTACAAATCCCCAAATGATGATATTCCGCCAATTGGGTGGTCTGATGGGATTTTTTCTTACCTCTGTAACTCAACAGTCTCTGGCATCATCTACATATATCCAATTGTTACACGGTCGCTTGTTCAGACACACACCATTTCTAGACTTGGTCTACTCTTTTGTTGTCATGTATTCCAAATATGGGGAGTGAGTAGACAGGTCGTTAAACTATCCCCTCGACCCTCCACACCTTCTGTTTTTTTAGTATAAAGTGCAGCTTCTTGCTGCGGGTCATTGTATTATGTATACGCACCTTCGTATACATTTGTAGCTCACCCAACTTAATTGTGATGATTACCCTACACAGACCCAGCCCAACCTTTACAGACTCTCTATCACATTAATCCCATAACTGATAAAATATTTTTCCATTTAATTTTGTTCTTTAATCAGTCAACCCTATACACTCATTAGGGATTAACATGTGTATAAAATACAAGTTTCGCTGCCTGGTTTTGACACTCTGATTCCAGTATGTTTAGACTGAAATAGTCTTTGCCCCTGAGACACAATCATTATTAGTGCATTAGAGACATGGTTTCCCCTATTGTAGTGTGTTTACCGTCCGACTTGCATATATCGTAAGAATAGTGTCTTTCGATTTGGGCATGCGTGCACAGACTAATCGATGTGTTTCTCATGCCATGTACTTTATTTACATTGCCCCCTCTGTTTCCTCTGATTAGCGCTCGCCCCTTGGGATGGGGGGACGGCGTTTTCGTGTGAAAAAGGGTTTTGCAGACTGGCAGGGGAATCCCCGCGTCTGGTGCGCAGACGCTGGTGAACAGCAGTTACCGCTTAGCGCATGCGCAGTTGTACTCGCCGAGTAGAGCATCAGTCTCCTGCCCGGGCGCAGAGGCGCTTTCCTAAACACTCCCCTAATGACGAATTCCGGATAGTTAGAGCTTGCCACTTTTAGTGCGAAATCAGTCCCCGTGTGACTAATTAACCAAACACGGTTCATTTATAAAATGAAGGCGGGCGGAATGGGACACACCTCCACTTCCGCTCGTTCAATACAAGGGGTACCGACGGACAGGTAAGAAGCAGTCCGCTTTTGCTGTGTTAATTTAGTTCATACTCACCATTAGTATTACCAGCAGAAACTGCCCTCACCCTCACATTCTATTGTGGGTTACCTGATATGCACTTTAACAGATGGGCAAATCAAGACTAGTAGGGCTCTATATTGTTTATATATTGTTTATAGACTGTTGGTCTTCAACTATGATCATATCTGCATCTTAATCCTGGTGTCATTAATGAATGCCTCCACTGTGTTTGATAAGGTGATAATCCAGAGATAATTAATAGTGCCTATAAGGCGTACTGGGAAGCATACCTTTTAGTATCTGGAGCCCCTCATTTTTTCATTTTCTCATTGCTAACCTCTGAGTAGATAACCCAGTGGTCTGATATTTGGGTTTCCTTCACACGTTTGTTGGGTTACTGTGTAGAGCAATTTGGCTGGGCATAGAAGATGTCGTTCACTTACTATGTCCTTTGTCTACACTATAGACCGGGGCCTCATTCTCCCGAGCGGTTGCCGGGTGAGGTGGGGTAATCACCCACACAAAGCTGGGTGAGTATCACTATGAGGAAATGCCTCTGTGTGATGTAGCTAGTATGTTTTTTGTCCTAATAAAGCGGAATATTATTTGTTCACGCATGTGTGGTGATCTGAGCGGCGTATGTATATTCATGCGGATGTATGTGGGTGACCTTGTCCTGTTTGATTGTGTTATCTTTTGTCTCACGATAGGAAGAAGCCCTGTCTCCTTTCCTCCAGCGAACATTGGAATGCAAGGTTCCTGGTAGATATGTGACTTCTCATGAGCACAATTTTCAATGTTCCTCAGATCACATATTATTGTTAGTTGCAGTAGCAAGCTTATATGAAAGGTCCTGAAGAAAGCCG
Organism: Lissotriton vulgaris; assembly: GCF_964263255.1. Classification (NCBI taxonomy): domain Eukaryota; kingdom Metazoa; phylum Chordata; class Amphibia; order Caudata; family Salamandridae; genus Lissotriton; species Lissotriton vulgaris. Next base: position 685,808,537 of record NC_141697.1, read on the forward strand.
GGGTAGTTCCCCTACAGGCTGAAACATGTCGACCATCTTGCTTAGCGCCACTGGGCAGTATTCATCTCAAACTGCCAGGCGTGTTTTTAAACCTTTGACACTCAGACCACTAACTTGAAATATTCTTTAGTCTTAGTAGTCAATTTTATTCACTATTATAATTTGAGCACTGCACTTTATCAACACTATTATATTGAGGAACGATGTACATGGAGTTCCCATGTTACCCTGGCACTAAATGGTCAGGAAAGGGTTTGAATACTTACAAATCCCCAAATGATGATATTCCGCCAATTGGGTGGTCTGATGGGATTTTTTCTTACCTCTGTAACTCAACAGTCTCTGGCATCATCTACATATATCCAATTGTTACACGGTCGCTTGTTCAGACACACCCACTTCTAGACTTGGTCTACTCTTTTGTTGTCATGTATTCCAAATATGGGGAGTGAGTAGACAGGTCGTTAAACTATCCCCTCGACCCTCCACACCTTCTGTTTTTTGAGTATAAAGGGCAGCTTCTTGCTGCGGGTCATTGTATTATGTATACGCACCTTCGTATACATTTGTAGCTCACCCAACTTATTTGTGATGATTACCCTACACAGACCCAGCCCAACCTTTACAGACTCTCTATCACATTAATCCCATAACTGATAAAATATTTTTACAGTTAATTTTGTTCTTTAATCAGTCAACCCTATACACTCATTAGGGATTACCATGTGTATAAAATACAAGTTTCGCAGCCTGGTTTTGACACTCTGATTCCAGTATGTTTAGACTGAAATAGTCTTTGCCCCTGAGACAAAATCATTATTAGTGCATTAGAGACATGGTTTCCCCTATTGTAGTGTGTTTACCGTCCGACTTGCATATATCGTAAGAATAGTGTCTTTCGATTTGGGCATGCGTGCACAGACTAATCGACGTGTTTCTCATGCCATGTACTTTATTTACATTGCCCCCTCTGTTTCCTCTAATTAGCGCTCGCCCCTTGGGATGGGGGGACGGCGTTTTCATGTGAAAAAGGGTTTTGCAGACTGGCAGGGGAATCCCCGCGTCTGGTGCGCAGACGCTGGTGAACAGCGGTTACCTCTTAGCGCAGGCGCAGTTGTACTCGCTGGGTAGAGCATCGCTCTCCTGCCCTGGCGCAGAGGCGCTTTCCTAAACACTCCCCTGATGACGAATTCCGGATAGTTAGAGCTTGCCACTTTTAGCGCGAAATCAGTCCCCGTGTGACTAATTAACCGGTAGACAGTCAAAATATCGAGTTGTTAATGTCGATGTACCATATTATCGAGTCCAAAATATCGATGGTAAGAAATTTCGAAAACCAAAATATCGTCGTAGAAAATATCGATTTGTGTGTGTCAAAAATATCGAAGACATGATTGTCGAAATCAGTAATATCGATGCTGAAAATATCGATTGTCAAAAATATCGATATGTAAAAGTGATGTTTTAAAGTATGTTAAGTAATGATATAGTTAAATGTTGTTTATATATAAGGTAATTTTTACATATAATTGTATTATTTTTAGTTAGAAGTGTAGGAGCGGGATGTAGAGTTTATAGGGGATAAGGGTGGGTAGTGTATTAAAAAAGTATAGTGTAAATATGGAATAATAAATTTCGCATTTGAAGTAAAAATTTAAATTTGCGAAATTTAATTCAAATTATTTAAAAATGCGAATTTTTATATAAATTTATTGAGTATAGTTAAATTATTTGTACTTTGCTTTTGGATATATATTAATAAATTGTGTAAATATATCTAAATTTTTCATTTTTTACTAAATAATTGTATATTAATGTTAGGAGCGGGATGTAGAGTTTATAGGGGATAAGGGTGGGTAGTGTTTTAAAAAAGTATAGTGAAATTGTACAATTTTAAATTTCGAATTTCCTTTAGAATTCAAAATTTCGATAATTTTTAAAAATATTTGTAGTAGTCGAAATTTGATCGAAATTTAGGGAGTATATAAAACATTATGATTAATTTTTGGGTATGTACAAAAAAGTATTATAAATATTAAAATATTACATTATATTTTCATAATATTTGTACAATAAATTTAGGAGCGGGATGTAGAGTTTATAGGGGATAAGGGTGGGTAGTGTTTTAAAAATATATAGGGTAATTATATAAATTAAAATTTCGCAATTTCATATAAATTTGCGAAATTTCTAAAATTTAAAAAAATATTTCGAATTATGCGAAATGATATCGATTGTTATCGAATATAGTACTTATTTTTTAAGTTTGCTGTTGTGTATGTACTAAAATAGATTTGTAATTATAATATTTTTATATATTTTCAAAAAATATTTGTCTAATTATTTTATGAGTGGGATGTATAGTTTCAAGGGGATAAGGGTGGGTAGTGTATAAACAAAGTATACTCTAATCATAGAATTAAAAATTTCGCCTTGTATTTACTTTTTGTTTCAATTCGAAATTTTATATACATATTATTTAAATACGAAATTATGAACACTATTATGTTGTTGTTCTAAATTGAGGTATTTTGTGTATGTAGTAAAAAGTATTAAAAATATATAATTTAGTAGATATTAAATAAATAAATGTATCATATTTTTTGGAGTGGGATGTCGAGTTTATAGTGGATCAGGGTGGGTAGTTTTATCAAAGGTACATTTTGTGCGTTTAGGGTCTGTTTTTTGTGTATGTGCGAAGGGGTATTTTAAGTGTTCAGGGTCAGTTTTTGGTTTGTGGGTGAAGGGGTTTTGTAAGGTTTAAGGCTCAGTTTTTAGTTTGTGGATAAAGGGGTATTTTTAGGTTTCAGGGTCAGTTTTTAGTTTGTGGTTGAAGGTGTTTTGTAAGGTTTCAGGGTCAGTTTTTAGTTTGTGGGTAAAGGGGTTTTGTAAGGTTTCAGGGTCAGTTTTTAGTTTGTGGGTAAAGGGGTATTTTTAGGTTTCAGGGTCAGTTTTTAGTTTGTGGGTGAAGGAGTTTTGTAATGTTTCAGTGTTAGTTTTTAGTTTGTGGGTGAAGGAGTTTTGTAAGGTTTCTGGGTCAGTTTTTAGTTTGTGGGTAAAGGTGTTTTGTAAGGTTTCAAGGTCAGTTTTTAGTTTGTGGGTAAAGGGGTTTTGTGAAGTTTCAGAGTCAGTTTTTAGTTTGTGGGTAAAGGGGTATTTTTAGGTTTCTGGGTCAGTTTTTAGTTTGTGGGTAAAGGGGTATTTTTAGGTTTCAGGGTCAGTTTTTTGTTTGTGTGTAAAGGGGTATTTTTAGGTTTCAGGGTCAGTTTTTAGTTTGTGGGTGAAGGGTTTTGTAAGGTTTCAGGGTCAGTTTTTAGTTTGTGGGTAAAGGGGTATTTTTAGGTTTCAGGGTCAGTTTTTAGTTTGTGGGTGAAGGGGTTTTGTAAGGTTTCTGGGTCAGTTTTTAGTTTGTGGGTAAAGGTGTTTTGTAAGGTTTCAGGGTCAGTTTTTAGTTTGTGGGTAAAGGGGTTTTGTGAGGTTTCAGAGTCAGTTTTCAGTTTGTGGGTAAAGGGGTATTTTTAGGTTTCTGGGTCAGTTTTTAGTTTGTTGGTGAAGGGGTTTTGTCAGGTTTCAGGGTCAGTTTTTAGTTTGTGGGTGAAGGGGTATTTTTAGGTTTCAGGGTCAGTTTTTAGTTATAGGGGTACAGGGAAAACATAAATTAAGATTGTATTTAAATTAAATTTATTATAATAAATTAAATTTAATGATATTACATTATTCATTTTTTAACATTTGATTTACTATAGTAATTTATTATTATTTAATGTCCTGCAGTTACTTAAATTAATTGTTAATTGGAGTTGGAAGAGTAAATTTAATATGTTCTGTGTCCTGCACTTACTCTAATTAAATGGTGATTGCAGTTCTAATAGTAAATTAATCACTGTTTTTGAGAAGCAATTACCTAAAGTAAATGGTTATTGGAGTCGGAATATTTAAACATTTAATTATGTGTCTTTCAAATATGGATATTATATGTATATGGGTGTATGAATAATAATTGTTATAACTTCAGTGTATAGTATGTTATTTATTTACATGTGGTATATAGAAATAGATAGAACATTACAGTTATAATACATTTGCAAAAATACATAAAAATGATTTTGTCATAGGTAATACAAAATAATGACACCAGTTTTCTTTCCTGTAAATTTTTTTATTCAACACTTGAAATATACGATCACATATACATTTTATCAAGCTATCTTTGGTATACATATAAACAAAAAAGGAGGACAATGTTCTTTTAATAATCACATTTTACAGTAATTTTCTTGACAAGTACTTTTAATTTGTAGAGAAAAAATGGTTAGTTCACATAATGCAATGTATGATATTATACATACATAATACAATTATTGTTTCTTAATAAAACATCAAACATGTGTAATGAAAAACATAAGTCACAAATTTTTAATACATATAGTGATATACTGATGATGATATTAACATATGAACACTTTTAAATGTAAAATATAATATAAATATCCTAATTAGAACATGTACATCATCATCAATGATTCTTTTAACATTACAATATTCTTATGCATGATTATTATTATTAATAAATACGTTTTAATAATAACAATTTTCACATATTAGTCATGTTGTAAACAATTAAATCTGATAAACAAATACAATATTACACATTTAGTTATATAATAATTTTAATAAATATTACATTCAATATTTTTATATTTTCATACTTAATGTAATAAATATTAAAAGTATGTAATATATAATTAATATACAGGCAAAAAGATTTTCTATTCACAATATACTATACAATTTTTTTTACATTACACATAATTTCGAGCCATATATATAACAATAATGGACATTTATAGTAGTACTTTTCACAGTTACATATAATTTGGATCGTTTATTTTGTAACCACTCTTTGTCTTTTTGCGTTATTTTGGTAAAGGGAAAGTCGCGGTTGGAAGCAGGTTCACTTTTGAGTAGGTACAAATCTACTTTTATATTTTTAAAGTATTGTAAATTAAAATTAAAGGTTATATTTTGTTTTTTTGGGGTTGGTAATTAAAGTATGACTATTTACATATAATGGAGTGGAATCAATACGTATTTTCGTTCACGACTTTTTGAGCCATTTAAAATAGTTGGAGTTAATGAGTATGTGGTATAATTTAATTAAAATAAAAATAAATAGGAATGTTATGTTTATATATTATGGGATACTCGTTAGTGTTATGTCGGTGGGATTGTTTAGCTGTTTTTTTTTCTCGTATTTTGAAACAGCTATTTCCGTTTCCGATTATTTTTTTTTTTGGGAAAGGAAGTGTGTTTCAGTTGTTAGAACAGAGATGATTTACATTCTTCCTTTATATTTTGAGTTCTGTGAAATATTTTTCAGACTTTAAGATAACAGTCGTTATTTTAAATGGCATTTAAATAGTCGTTTAATTTGGATGATGGATAGTTTTAGCAGAGTTAAAGAAAACATAATTAATGATTTGTTGGATTAAGTCTTTGATATTTACACATTGTATTGTCGGTAAAGGATTATCTTTATGATGTTCTATTTAAAGGTAAGTTATAAATTTATGTTATTTTATTTGGATGGAAGCAGTTTTTAAAAACAAATATTGTGATATAATAATATATTTATTTAGTCTTTTTAGAATAGTGTTAAAAAATAAATTAGACTAAATAAATATTTTTTTATTATATTAAAATATGTGTTTTATTAGATTAAGGATATTGTTTGATCTCTATCAATTAATTTAGTTATTGCAATTAGTTCAATGTTTTGGCTATCATTTTTAAATATTCCAGTCCTCTTGTTGTAGGATATAGTTGGACTTGCTGTTGAAGATATAAATACATTTGAGCAGTTTGTCTAGAGAGTTTTGGTTTCAGTTGTATGACAGATTGCTGCATACGTAGTTCCTGAAAGCTTTGCTCTTTTTGTATAGCTGTGACTAGCTTGTGTAATGTGGGTGTTGTACGTCCAGTAGAAGAGAGGAAGGCATTGTGCCAACCTTCAACAGCATTGTTCATTTTTGCCTCTTGGTTGAGTGTTGGTAGATAGACATTCCACCAGGGAATTGCAAATTTTGGCTGGCGTCTGTGGCCTGACCTATGTAGTCTTCCTACCCAGTTGTCCTCAAAGTAATCTATAAGTGGGGCGAGTCTTTGCTCATTTTGGGTGTAGAAAGGACTTTCAATTAACAAATTGTAATGTTCGGCCACATCAGTTACTGGTACATATGCCAGAGCAATGAGATGTTTGATTTGGCATGCAAAAGTTATATTTGTTGCATACTCAACACTAAGGGCAGATTTTTGTAAATATCTCCAGAGACATTGATTGAAATGAAAATAACATCCTTGAATGGATGTGTGTGGGTAAGTTTTCAAAATAGAATTAATCATAGCTTGCTCGAAGTCTATGATGATTTTCATTGGGAAGTAGTCAGAAGTTTGTTCCTTTATTTTTTGTAAGATTTCTGAGTAAGTTGTGGCTTGTTTGTTTGGTAATAAACAATATATGAAGGGGATACAGGTATTATGATATTGCCCATGAATTGTGTATAACTGGTAGAAAGGTTTTGGGCATATAGAAAAAGTTCCTTCGATCATCCAAGTAGTACTTTCAGTTAATTTTTTTATATTGTTATTAGTTGCAAACATGATTATTCTTTTGTCCTTGCTATGATTATCATAAAAAATAAATGGCTCGTCATTATGAGTAATTACAAGCTCTGGCGGAATTATGACTTCTTCAAAAGTTTTAGGAGTTGGTATATTGGGTCTACTTGCTTTTTTTGTTCTTGCTATTGTTCTTTTAATGGTAGCAATAGATGGTAGCTGACCTCTTCCTTCTTTGGGAACTTTAGGTAGTAATTCTTTCAGAATTACGTTGGTAGGTAGTTCTGATCTGGTACTTAATTCCTTGATATTTTCAAGAGTGGATCTCACTTCTATTTCCAAGATGTTTGGTGGGTGATTATGTTCAGTGGTATTTATAACACTAGTTTCCCTTGTTGTAGCACGGCCATAGCATTTATTGGAGTAATATTTTGTACACTTCCAATTCACTTTAAGGTCTTTTTGTTTCTCCTGAGTATAAATATAGCTCATATAGCATAACAAAAATTTGCCTTTCTGAGATGTAATAAATGTTGCATCATCAGTCATTCTTAAGTTCTGGTATCTAGAAAAGTTAATATACAAATATTAATACAATCAGAAATGTATAAAAGATTTTAAATCAAGCTAGTATTCTTCTAGTTATTTACTTACCAGCAGTAATGTTCTATTTATCGAAAGTAGATGCTTGTTCAGTTTGATGTTGTTCTTCTATTGCCACGGTCTGTTGAGAAATAATTAAGTATGTTATAGGAAAAGTTACAATTTGTTTTCTGGTAACATTTTTTTTACGTTATAACGTCTCTAAAAATAGTTTTGTTTATTTGGATTTAAAAAGAGAAATTTCCAAGATTATACTAACAGATGCATAAAAAGAGTCATTTTTATTTGTAGCAAATTCTATAGAGTTTATAAAGACTACTTATGTTTTATTTATGAACTTACCAAGATAATTATAGTAGTAGCAGAATGTTTGTTCTTTGATGTGAATTATCTCTTTTCTGTATCTTTGAGTTTTGTTTAGAGAGAAAGTTGATGAAAATTACTAATGCGTTTATATGTTATATAAATAATGCACATTTGTTATAAAGCATTGTTACTTATTTGCTAAAAAGAACCGGGGATGATAGATGTATTATGAGTAAAAGCACCAAAAAACATATTTAAGAACAGGAAGATTATACTAACAGATGCATAAAAAGAGTCATTTTTATTTCTAGTACAATCTATAGAGTTTATAAAGACTAGTTATGTTTTATTTATGAACTTACCAAGAGAATTATAGTAGTAGCAGAATGTTTGTTCTTTGATGTGAATTATCTCTTTTCTGTACCTTTGAGTTCTGTTTAGAGAGAAAGTTGATGAAAATTACTAATGCGTTTATATGTTATATAAATAATACACATTTGTTATAAAGCATTGTTACTTATTTGCTAAAAAGAACCGAGGATGACACATGTATTATGAGTAAAAGCACATAAAAACATATTTAAGAACAGGAAGAAAACATTTTTTACACAGCATTGTAACGTTTTTTCCTCAAAACATTCTGGCTTCACACTATGTATTAAGATTTACAGGCTAAGAAACAAAGTATAGAGTTTTAAATTAGGCCAATAATTGGCAAATAACGTAAGTAAATGTTAAACATATGTAGATACCTTTTTTAAATTTAAAGTGTCCTGTATCTTGAAGTTGAAGTATAACTTGATTTGTTTGTAGAGTCTGTTTAAAGGTAAAGTACATAAAGAAATAACAAATTAGGGTACAAATCTTGGTCTATAAGTAATAGCCAAAAAACATTAGACTTTATTAACAGAGCTATATGATTACTTACTTGTAGTTTCAGGACGAATTTTCTTGCAGAGAAGAATATAGATGGTGCTCCCAAAATTGGCAGTATGTGGTCACGAAGAATATTTCCTGCAACTTGTATGGCTGTTTGTGATTGGTTTATATAGTCTATGTGTAATTAAGTTTGCTATCTGATTGGTCAGATATGTAAAGACGAGTTACTATTGGTTAGTTTGAATTTTTTTTAAGTTAAACATTTAAGATATATCTTCTTATATAGTTTATGTTGAGGAATTGAAATGATATATTTATGTTAAAAAAAACTCTTGTAATAAATAAAGATTATGTAAAATGAGTACTAAGTATTAAATAAGTATGTTTACAAAGAGTTTATATACAAATTTCGTCAGTTTGCGAAAACACAATTTTGTACACTAAATGTTACTTAATACATTGAAAATACATTAGTGAAGTCATTTGAAATGTGTGTATTACTTAGAGAATAGATTTATTGGTGTTATATATAAAAAATGGAGTATTATTTAGCTATCGATATTTTGATATAGACGAAAATAGTGCTATCGAAATTTTAGTATTCGATATTATTGTAGTATGTTATATGTAGTATTGAGTGTCGATATTATGGTATTCGAAAATAATGCTAACGATATTTCTGTAGACGATATTTTTGTGCATCGATATAGTTTGCTCGATATTATTGTAGTTTTCATGTTAAGTATAGGGTGTCGATATTAGTGCTATCGATATTAGAGACTCGATGTTATAGTAGGTCGATTTTTTAGAAATCGAAATTCTGTCAGTGATTCTAATTAACCAAACACGGTTCCTTTATAAAATGAAGGCGGGCGGAATGGGACACACCTCCACTTCCGCTCGTTCAATACAAGGGGTACCGACGGACAGGTAAGAAGCAGTCCGCTTTTGCTGTGTTAATTTAGTTCATACTCACCATTAGTATTACCAACAGAAACTGCCCTCACCTTCACACTCTATTGTGGGTTACCTGATATGCACTTTAACAGATGGGCAAATCAAGACTAGTAGGGCTCTATATTGTTTATATATTGTTTATAGACTGTTGGTCTTCAACTATGATCATATCTACATCTTAGTCCTGGTGTCATTTATGAATGCCTCCACTGTGTTTGATAAGGTGATAATCCAGAGATAATTAATAGTGCCTATAAGGCGTACTGGGAAGCATACCTTTTAGTATCTGGAGCCCCTCATTTTTTCATTTTCTCATTGCTAACCTCTGAGTAGATAACCTAGTGGTCTGATATTTGGGTTTCCTTCACACGTTTGTTGGGTTACTGTGTAGAGCAATTTGGCTGGGCATAGAAGATGTTGTTCACTTACTATGTCCTTTGCCAACACTATAGAGCAGGGCCTCATTCTCCCGAGCGGTTGCCGGGTGAGGTGGGGTCATCACCCACACAAAGCTGGGTGAGTATCACTATGAGGAAATGCCTCTGTGTGATGTAGCTAGTATGTTTTTTGTCCTAATAAAGCGGAATATTATTTGTTCACGCATGTGTGGTGATCTGAGCGGCGTATGTATATTCATGCGGATGTATGTGGGTGACCTTGTCCTGTTTGATTGTGTTATCTTTTGTCTCACGATAGGAAGAAGCCCTGTCTCCTTTCCTCCAGCAAACATTGGAATGCAAGGTTCCTGGTAGATATGTGACTTCTCATGAGCACAATTTTCAATGTTCCTCATATCACATATTATTGTTAGTTGCAGTAGCAAGCTTATATGAAAGGTCCTGAAGAAAGCCGGGGTAGTTCCCCTACAGGCTGAAACATGTCAACCATCTTGCTTAGTGCCACTGGGCAATATTCATCTCAAACTGCCAGGCGTGTTTTTAAACCTTTGACACTCAGACCACTAACTTGAAAAATTCTTTAGTCTTAGTAGTCAATTTTATTCACTTTTATAATTTGAGCACTGCACTTTATCAACACTATTATATTGAGGAACGATGTACATGGAGTTCCCATGTTACCCTGGCACTAAATGGTCAGGAAAGGGTTTGAATACTTACAAATCCCCAAATGATGATATTCCGCCAATTGGGTGGTCTGATGGGATTTTTTCTTACCTCTGTAACTCAACAGTCTCTGGCATCATCTACATATATCCAATTGTTACACGGTCGTTTGTTCAGACACACACCACTTCTAGACTTGGTCTACTCTTTTGTTGTCATGTATTCCAAATATGGGGAGTGAGTAGACAGGTCGTTAAACTATCCCCTCGACCCTCCACACCTTCTGTTTTTTTAGTATAAAGGGCAGCTTCTTGCTGCGGGTCATTGTATTATGTATACGCACCTTCGTATACATTTGTAACTCACCCAACTTAATTGTGATGATTACCCTACACAGACCCAGCCCAACCTTTACAGACTCTCTATCACATTAATCCCATAACTGATAAAATATTTTTACAGTTAATTTTGTTCTTTAATCAGTCAACCCTATACACTCATTAGGGATTAACATGTGTATAAAATACAAGTTTCGCTGCCTGGTTTTGACACTCTGATTCCAGTATGTTTAGACTGAAATAGTCTTTGCCCCTGAGACAAAATCATTATTAGTGCATTAGAGACATGGTTTCCCCTATTGTAGTGTGTTTACCGTTCGACTTGCATATATCGTAAGAATAGTGTCTTTCGATTTGGGCATGCGTGCACAGACTAATCGACGTGTTTCTCATGCCATGCACTTTATTTACATTGCCCCCTCTGTTTCCTCTAATTAGCGCTCGCCCCTTGGGATGGGGGGACGGCGTTTTCATGTGAAAAAGGGTTTTGCAGACTGGCAGGGGAATCCCCGCGTCTGGTGCGCAGACGCTGGTGAACAGCGGTTACCGCTTAGCGCAGGCGCAGTTGTACTCGCCGGGTAGAGCATCGCTCTCCTGCCCTGGCGCAGAGGCGCTTTCCTAAACACTCCCCTGATGACGAATTCCGGATAGTTAGAGCTTGCCACTTTTAGCGCGAAATCAGTCCCCGTGTGACTAATTAACCGGTAGACAGTCAAAATATCGAGTTGTTAATGTCGATGTACCATATTATCGAGTCCAAAATATCGATGGTAAGAAATTTCGAAAACCAAAATATCGTCGTAGAAAATATCGATTTATGTGTGTGTCAAAAATATCGAAGACGTGATTGTCGAAATCAGTAATATCGATGCTGAAAATATCGATTGTCAAAAATATCGATATGTAAAAGTGATGTTTTAAAGTATGTTAAGTAATGATATAGTTAAATGTTGTTTATATATAAGGTAATTTTTACATATAATTTTATTATTTTTAGTTAGAAGTGTAGGAGCGGGATGTAGAGTTTATAGGGGATAAGGGTGGGTAGTGTATTAAAAAAGTATAGTGTAAATATGGAATAATAAATTTCGCATTTGAAGTAAAAATTTAAATTTGCGAAATTTAATTCAAATTATTTAAAAATGCGAATTTTTATATAAATTTATTGAGTATAGTTAAATTATTTGTACTTTGCTTTTGGATATATATTAATAAATTGTGTAAATATATCTAAATTTTTCATTTTTTACTAAATAATTGTATATTAATGTTAGGAGCGGGATGTAGAGTTTATAGGGGATAAGGGTGGGTAGTGTTTTAAAAAAGTATAGTGAAATTGTACAATTTTAAATTTCGAATTTCCTTTAGAATTCAAAATTTCGATAATTTTTAAAAATATTTGTAGTAGTCGAAATTTGATCGAAATTTAGGGAGTATATAAAACATTATGATTAATTTTTGGGTATGTACAAAAAAGTATTATAAATATTAAAATATTACATTATATTTTTATAATATTTGTACAATAAATTTAGGAGCGGGATGTAGAGTTTATAGGGGATAAGGGTGGGTAGTGTTTTAAAAATATATAGGGTAATTATATAAATTAAAATTTCGCAATTTCATATGAATTTGCGAAATTTCTAAAATTTAAAAAAATATTTCGAATTATGCGAAATGATATCGATTGTTATCGAATATAGTACTTATTTTTTAAGTTTGCTGTTGTGTATGTACTAAAATAGATTTGTAATTATAATATTTTTATATATTTTCAAAAAATATTTGTCTAAATATTTTATGAGTGGGATGTATAGTTTCAAGGGGGTAAGGGTGGGTAGTGTATAAACAAAGTATACTCTAATCATAGAATTAAAAATTTCGCCTTGTATTTACTTTTTGTTTCAATTCGAAATTTTATATACATATTATTTAAATACGAAATTATGAACACTATTATGTTGTTGTTCTAAATTGAGGTATTTTGTGTATGTAGTAAAAAGTATTAAAAATATATAATTTAGTAGATATTAAATAAATAAATGTATCATATTTTTTGGAGTGGGATGTCGAGTTTATAGTGGATCAGGGTGGGTAGTTTTATCAAAGGTACATTTTGTGCGTTTAGGGTCTGTTTTTTGTGTATGTGTGAAGGGGTATTTTAAGTGTTCAGGGTCAGTTTTTGGTTTGTGGGTGAAGGGGTTTTGTAAGGTTTAAGGCTCAGTTTTTAGTTTGTGGATAAAGGGGTATTTTTAGGTTTCAGGGTCAGTTTTTAGTTTGTGGTTGAAGGTGTTTTGTAAGGTTTCAGGGTCAGTTTTTAGTTTGTGGGTAAAGGGGTTTTGTAAGGTTTCAGGGTCAGTTTTTAGTTTGTGGGTAAAGGGGTATTTTTAGGTTACAGGGTCAGTTTTTAGTTTGTGGGTGAAGGAGTTTTGTAATGTTTCAGTGTTAGTTTTTAGTTTGTGGGTGAAGGAGTTTTGTAAGGTTTCTGGGTCAGTTTTTAGTTTGTGGGTAAAGGTGTTTTGTAAGGTTTCAAGGTCAGTTTTAGTTTGTGGGTAAAGGGGTTTTGTGAAGTTTCAGAGTCAGTTTTTAGTTTGTGGGTAAAGGGGTATTTTTAGGTTTCTGGGTCAGTTTTTAGTTTGTGGGTAAAGGGGTATTTTTAGGTTTCAGGGTCAGTTTTTTGTTTGTGTGTAAAGGGGTATTTTTAGGTTTCAGGGTCAGTTTTTAGTTTGTGGGTGAAGGGTTTTGTAAGGTTTCAGGGTCAGTTTTTAGTTTGTGGGTAAAGGGGTATTTTTAGGTTTCAGGGTCAGTTTTTAGTTTGTGGGTGAAGGGGTTTTGTAAGGTTTCTGGGTCAGTTTTTAGTTTGTGGGTAAAGGTGTTTTGTAAGGTTTCAGGGTCAGTTTTTAGTTTGTGGGTAAAGGGGTTTTGTGAGGTTTCAGAGTCAGTTTTCAGTTTGTGGGTAAAGGGGTATTTTTAGGTTTCTGGGTCAGTTTTTAGTTTGTTGGTGAAGGGGTTTTGTCAGGTTTCAGGGTCAGTTTTTAGTTTGTGGGTGAAGGGGTATTTTTAGGTTTCAGGGTCAGTTTTTAGTTATAGGGGTACAGGGAAAACATAAATTAAGATTGTATTTAAATTAAATTTATTATATTAAATTAAATTTAATGATATTACATTATTCATTTTTTAACATTTGATTTACTATAGTAATTTATTATTATTTAATGTCCTGCAGTTACTTAAATTAATTGTTAATTGGAGTTGGAAGAGTAAATTTAATATGTTCTGTGTCCTGCACTTACTCTAATTAAATGGTGATTGCAGTTCTAATAGTAAATTAATCACTGTTTTTGAGAAGCAATTACCTAAAGTAAATGGTTATTGGAGTCGGAATATTTAAACATTTAATTATGTGTCTTTCAAATATTGATATTATATGTATATGGGTGTATGAATAATAATTGTTATAACTTCAGTGTATAGTATGTTATTTATTTACATGTGGTATATAGAAATAGATAGAACATTACAGTTATAATACATTTGCAAAAATACATAAAAATGATTTTGTCATAGGTAATACAAAATAATGACACCAGTTTTCTTTCCTGTAAATTTTTTTATTCAACACTTGAAATATACGATCACATATACATTTTATCAAGCTATCTTTGGTATACATATAAACAAAAAAGGAGGACAATGTTCTTTTAATAATCACATTTTACAGTAATTTTCTTGACAAGTACTTTTAATTTGTAGAGAAAAAATGGTTAGTTCACATAATGCAATGTATGATATTATACATACATAATACAATTATTGTTTCTTAATAAAACATCAAACATGTGTAATGAAAAACATAAGTCACAAATTTTTAATACATATAGTGATATACTGATGATGATATTAACATATGAACACTTTTAAATGTAAAATATAATATAAATATCCTAATTAGAACATGTACATCATCATCAATGATTCTTTTAACATTACAATATTCTTATGTATGATTGTTATTATTAATAAATACGTTTTAATAATAACAATTTTCACATATTAGTCATATTGTAAACAATTAAATCTGATAAACAAATACAATATTACACATTTAGTTATATAATAATTTTAATAAATATTACATTCAATATTTTTATATTTTCATACTTAATGTAATAAATATTAAAAGTATGTAATATATAATTAATATACAGGCAAAAAGATTTTCTATTCACAATATACTATACAATTTTTCTTACATTACACATAATTTCGAGCCATATATATAACAATAATGGACATTTATAGTAGTACTTTTTACAGTTACATATAATTTGGATCGTTTATTTTGTAACCACTCTTTGTCTTTTTGCGTTATTTTGGTAAAGGGAAAGTCGCGGTTGGAAGCAGGTTCACTTTTGAGTAGGTACGAATCTACTTTTATATTTTTAAAGTATTGTAAATTAAAATTAAAGGTTATATTTTGTTTTTTTGGGGTTGGTAATTAAAGTATGACTATTTACATATAATGGAGTGGAATCAATACGTATTTTCGTTCACGACTTTTTGAGCCATTTAAAATAGTTGGAGTTAATGAGTATGTGGTATAATTTAATTAAAATTAAAATAAATAGGAATGTTATGTTTATATATTATGGGATACTCGTTAGTGTTATGTCGGTGGGATTGTTTAGCTGTTTTTTTTTCTCGTATTTTGAAACAGCTATTTCCGTTTCCGATTATTATTTTTTTTTTGGGAAAGGAAGTGTGTTTCAGTTGTTAGAACGGAGATGATTTACATTCTTCCTTTATATTTTGAGTTCTGTGAAATATTTTTCAGACTTTAAGATAACAGTCGTTATTTTAAATGGCATTTAAATAGTCGTTTAATTTGGATGACGGATAGTTTTAGCAGAGTTAAAGAAAACATAATTAATGATTTGTTGGATTAAGTCTTTGATATTTACACATTGTATTGTCGGTAAAGGATTATCTTTATGATGTTCTATTTAAAGGTAAGTTATAAATTTATGTTATTTTATTTGGATGGAAGCAGTTTTTAAAAACAAATATTGTGATATAATAATATATTTATTTAGTCTTTTTAGAATAGTGTTAAAAAATAAATTAGACTAAATAAATATTTTTTTATTATATTAAAATATGTGTTTTATTAGATTAAGGATATTGTTTGATCTCTATCAATTAATTTAGTTATTGCAATTAGTTCAATGTTTTGGCTATCATTTTTAAATATTCCAGTCCTCTTGTTGTAGGATATAGTTGGACTTGCTGTTGAAGATATAAATACATTTGAGCAGTTTGTCTAGAGAGTTTTGGTTTCAGTTGTATGACAGATTGCTGCATACGTAGTTCCTGAAAGCTTTGCTCTTTTTGTATAGCTGTGACTAGCTTGTGTAATGTGGGTGTTGTACGTCCAGTAGAAGAGAGGAAGGCATTGTGCCAACCTTCAACAGCATTGTTCATTTTTGCCTCTTGGTTGAGTGTTGGTAGATAGACATTCCACCAGGGAATTGCAAATTTTGGCTGGCGTCTGTGGCCTGACCTATGTAGTCTTCCTACCCAGTTGTCCTCAAAGTAATCTATAAGTGGGGCGAGTCTTTGCTCATTTTGGGTGTAGAAAGGACTTTCAATTAACAAATTGTAATGTTCGGCCACATCAGTTACTGGTACATATGCCAGAGCAATGAGATGTTTGATTTGGCATGCAAAAGTTATATTTGTTGCATACTCAACACTAAGGGCAGATTTTTGTAAATGTCTCCAGAGACATTGATTGAAATGAAAATAACATCCTTGAATGGATGTGTGTGGGTAAGTTTTCAAAATAGAATTAATCATAGCTTGCTCGAAGTCTATGATGATTTTCATTGGGAAGTAGTCAGAAGTTTGTTCCTTTATTTTTTGTAAGATTTCTGAGTAAGTTGTGGCTTGTTTGTTTGGTAATAAACAATATATGAAGGGGATACAGGTATTATGATATTGCCCATGAATTGTGTATAACTGGTAGAAAGGTTTTGGGCATATAGAAAAAGTTCCATCCATCATCCAAGTAGTACTTTCAGTTAATTTTTTTATATTGTTATTAGTTGCAAACATGATTATTCTTTTGTCCTTGCTATGATTATCATAAAAAATAAATGGCTCGTCATTATGAGTAATTACAAGCTCTGGCGGAATTATGACTTCTTCAAAAGTTTTAGGAGTTGGTATATTGGGTCTACTTGCTTTTTTTGTTCTTGCTATTGTTCTTTTAATGGTAGCAATAGATGGTAGCTGACCTCTTGCTTCTTTGGGAACTTTAGGTAGTAATTCTTTCAGAATTACGTTGGTAGGTAGTTCTGATCTGGTACTTAATTCCTTGATATTTTCAAGAGTGGATCTCACTTCTATTTCCGAGATGTTTGGTGGGTGATTATGTTCAGTGGTATTTATAACACTAGTTTCCCTTGTTGTAGCACGGCCATAGCATTTATTGGAGTAATATTTTGTACACTTCCAATTCACTTTAAGGTCTTTTTGTTTCTCCTGAGTATAAATGTAGCCCATATAGCATAACAAAAATTTGCCTTTCTGAGATGTAATAAATGTTGCATCATCAGTCATTCTTGAGTTCTGGTATCTAGAAAAGTTAATATACAAATATTAATACAATCAGAAATGTATAAAAGATTTTAAATAAAGCTAGTATTCTTCTAGTAATTTACTTACCAGCAGTAATGTTCTATTTATCGAAAGTAGATGCTTGTTCAGTTTGATGTTGTTCTTCTATTGCCACGGTCTGTTGAGAAATAATTAAGTATGTTATAGGAAAAGTTACAATTTGTTTTTTGGTAACATTTTTTTTACGTTATAACGTCTCTAAAAATAGTTTTGTTTATTTGGATTTAAAAAGAGAAATTTCCAAGATTATACTAACAGATGCATAAAAAGAGTCATTTTTATTTGTAGCAAATTCTATAGAGTTTATAAAGACTACTTATGTTTTATTTATGAACTTACCAAGATAATTATAGTAGTAGCAGAATGTTTGTTCTTTGATGTGAATTATCTCTTTTCTGTATCTTTGAGTTTTGTTTAGAGAGAAAGTTGATGAAAATTACTAATGCGTTTATATGTTATATAAATAATGCACATTTGTTATAAAGCATTGTTACTTATTTGCTAAAAAGAACCGGGGATGATACATGTATTATGAGTAAAAGCACAAAAAAACATATTTAAGAACAGGAAGATTATACAAACAGATGCATAAAAAGAGTCATTTTTATTTCTAGTACATTCTATAGAGTTTATAAAGACTAGTTATGTTTTATTTATGAACTTACCAAGAGAATTATAGTAGTAGCAGAATGTTTGTTCTTTGATGTGAATTATCTCTTTTCTGTACCTTTGAGTTCTGTTTAGAGAGAAAGTTGATGAAAATTACTAATGCGTTTATATGTTATATAAATAATACACATTTGTTATAAAGCATTGTTACTTATTTGCTAAAAAGAACCGAGGATGACACATGTATTATGAGTAAAAGCACATAAAAACATATTTAAGAACAGGAAGAAAACATTTTTTACACAGCATTGTAACGTTTTTTCCTCAAAACATTCTGGCTTCACACTATGGGCCCCATTAGGATAGCGGGCGGAAAACCACCCCGCCCGCCATGGATGCGGGAAACAACCGCCCGCCATGGAGGCGGTGCAACCGGCAGACAAATTAGGATCGACCGCCACTAGAGACCGACCGCTGCGGTAGCGGTGAAAATGAAACCGCCCGACGTGTGCGGTGATGACAAAACTCCGACCGCGGCGGTCGGAAAAGCAGCTGGAAATACAACACCGCCCACAGGGAAAGCGGAGACACCGCACAGGAAATTACGATATCCCCGAGGGTGGCGCGGGCGGACCGGCAGGCACCGACCGCCGCGGTCGAAGGCAGGATTGCATGGGAGAAATGACGGACAAGCACCAGCAAAGTCACCGCAGCGGACGAACACGAAATCCATCGCGGTCGATGTCAAAGCACCGCAGCGATGCAAAATACTGCATAAACAAAGTAGCCCAGCCACAAATACATACAACACACACACACAGATACAGAAATGGCAAAGAAATACACAATACTACATAACCACACCCACTACACACCTGACAACCACTATCCAATTGGACACACCCACACAGCTGAGTACAAATCCACACCCTCCACTCACCACAATCCTTTGCATCTTCCCAGAACAGAAGGCCACACACCACATCTGAGAGAGGCAAAATCGCACACAACACCCACCACCACCATCAACACCACCATCACACCATCACAATCAAACCCCCAGCACAGAACACACCTCATCACCACACCCTTGCACCCAGACACCCCTGCACCCACAAACACCTCAACACCCCCACACCATGACCTCACAAAAAATGCCCAAATTCACAGAGAGTGAGTTGACAGTCATGGTCAACGAGATTGTGAGAGTAGAACCACAACTATTTGGGAACCTAGTCCAACAGACACCATTAGCCACCAGGACACAAATGTGGGAAAGGATTGTCCAAAGGGTGAATGCAGTTGGGGCCACCCCAAGATCCAAGAAGGAGATCATGAAGCGGTGGCATGATCTCAAGAGGGTTGTCAAGGAGAAGAGGAGCAAGAACTGGACTGTGGCAAACTTGACTGGCAGTGGCCCTCCCGTCCCACTGAAGACATTCACACCATGGGAGGAGAAGGTGCTTGCTATCCTGCTACCTGAGAGTTACACAGGAGTAGCCGGGGGAGCGGAGGCTGGTAAGTACAGACAACCACATTGACTTTTACCTCCTTGCAATACCCAACCACCAATACACTGTCCATCCCTAAACAAGATGTAGCCAGCCATTCTGCTGAGGAGGCCTGTATGGGGCCGGAATGTCAGTACAACAACTCCCACCATAGCCCCTGTCCCACAGCCCAGCATCATGGAGGCCTGCCCCACCCAGGAGAAAGTGTCAGCCATTGCACTGTGTAACAAACAAACTTACAGGTAGGTAGCCATCTGCACTTGGAGGGTGTTTGTGGGGGTGAGGCCTGTACCACTACTCCCAGCATGCCCCCTGTCCCACAGCCCAGCATCATGGAGGCCTGCCCCACCCAGGAGAAAGTGTCAGCCATTGCACTGTTTAACAAACAAACTTACAGGTTGGTAGCCATCTGCACTTGGAGGGTGTTTGTGGGTGCGAGGGAGGGAGGGAGGCCTGTCTCACTACTCCCAGCATGCCCCCTTGTCCCACAGCCCAGCAGCATGGAGGCCGGCCCCACCCAGGAGAAAGTGTCAGCCATTGCACTGTTTAACAAACAAACTTACAGGTTGGTAGCCATCTGCACTTGGAGGGTGTTTGTGGGTGCGAGGGAGGGAGGGAGGCCTGTCTCACTACTCCCAGCATGCCCCCCTGTCCCACAGCCCAGCAGCATGGAGGCCTGCCCCACCCAGGAGAAAGTGTCAGCCATTGCACTGTTTAACAAACAAACTTACAGGTTGGTAGCCATCTGCACTTGGAGGGTGTTTGTGGGTGCGAGGGAGGGAGGGAGGCCTGTCTCACTACTCCCAGCATGCCCCCTTGTCCCACAGCCCAGCAGCATGGAGGCCTTCCCCACCCAGGAGAAAGTGTCAGCCATTGCACTGTTTAACAAACAAACTTACAGGTTGGTAGCCATCTGCACTTGGAGGGTGTTTGTGGGTGCGAGGGAGGGAGGGAGGCCTGTCTCACTACTCCCAGCATGCCCCCTTGTCCCACAGCCCAGCAGCATGGAGGCCTGCCCCACCCAGGAGAAAGTGTCAGCCATTGCACTGTTTAACAAACAAACTTACAGGTTGGTAGCCATCTGCACTTGGAGGGTGTTTGTGGGTGCGAGGGAGGGAGGGAGGCCTGTCTCACTACTCCCAGCATGCCCCCTTGTCCCACAGCCCAGCAGCATGGAGGCCTGCCCCACCCAGGAGAAAGTGTCAGCCATTGCACTGTTTAACAAACAAACTTACAGGTTGGTAGCCATCTGCACTTGGAGGGTGTTTGTGGGTGCGAGGGAGGGAAGGAGGCCTGTCTCACTACTCCCAGCATGCCCCCTTGTCCCACAGCCCAGCAGCATGGAGGCCTGCCCCACCCAGGAGAAAGTGTCAGCCATTGCACTGTTTAACAAACAAACTTACAGGTTGGTAGCCATCTGCACTTGGAGGGTGTTTGTGGGTGCGAGGGAGGGAGGGAGGCCTGTCTCACTACTCCCAGCATGCCCCCTTGTCCCACAGCCCAGCAGCATGGAGGCCTGCCCCACCCAGGAGAAAGTGTCAGCCATTGCACTGTTTAACAAACAAACTTACAGGTTGGTAGCCATCTGCACTTGGAGGGTGTTTGTGGGTGCGAGGGAGGGAGGGAGGCATGTCTCACTACTCCCAGCATGCCCCCTTGTCCCACAGCCCAGCAGCATGGAGGCCTGCCCCACCCAGGAGAAAGTGTCAGCCATTGCACTGTTTAACAAACAAACTTACAGGTTGGTAGCCATCTGCACTTGGAGGGTGTTTGTGGGTGCGAGGGAGGGAGGGAGGCCTGTCTCACTACTCCCAGCATGCCCCCTTGTCCCACAGCCCAGCAGCATGGAGGCCTGCCCCACCCAGGAGAAAGTGTCAGCCATTGCACTGTGTAACAAACAAACTTACAGGTAGGTAGCCATCTGCACTTGGAGGGTGTTTGTGGGGGTGAGGCCTGTACCACTACTCCCAGCATGCCCCCTGTCCCACAGCCCAGCAGCATGGAGGCTACCCCCACCCAGGAGCAAGTGTCAGCCATTATACCCTGCACGCTCACCTTACAGGTATGTAACTACCGTTTATCTTCATGAAGTGTGTGTGTATTAATCTATTTACTATTGTACAAAATGCATAGACAATCAACCTTTAGGACACCATGATCTAACTATCCACTATGTAATGTAACACGATGTTGCCATGATTTGTACAACTGATGACAGCACAATGCACTAGTGTACAGACAGCTGATGATACACAGATGACACAAACACTGACCACTCCCCATCTACTCCACAGGTGATGAAGAACTCACTGCTGGGGACAACACCAACGACCCGCAGAGCCAGTCTCCACCTCCGGCACATGGACTCACAGATGCAGACTCCCAGGACAGTATGGACGATGAGCTCCAGGCCGGCACATCCGGTGTTCCACACACCCAGAGGTCCCAGGCCCCCATCCTCCCCACCACCACCTCTGCTGCAACGACAACGCAGCAGACCCCTGCTGTCACAGCCTCTGCCTCCACCGCAACCACCACCGCAGCCACTGCCACCAACACCACCACGACCACCAGTACCACCTGCAGCACCCTCCCTGTCCCTAGGGATGACCAGCCCACACCAACAACTGTGGAGGGCAGGGAGCCAGTGCGTGGCGCACCAGTGGCGAGGGAAGAGGTTCGTGGCAGCAGAGCAGGTGGGAGGGCCAGGGCCAACACCAGACCTCGGGCGGAGTGGACACCATCCCTGGACCACTTCACCAGAGTTGTGGATGCCTATCAAGAGGTCCAGGGACAAAGTGGCCGGTCGGACGAATTTTTCAGGGAGCTCATCCTGCTGATGAGGTCCATCAATAACCACATGGGACAGATGGTGGACCTCATGGGCCAGCAAGTGGCGTTGCAGAGGGACAGGCCTGTGTCCCAACCATCACCGCCATCCCCTCCTGTTGTGCAGCAGGATGACAGTCCACCATCCTCCCCTGCGCCAACAGAGAGGGGCGAGTCCTCTGACGCCGCTGGCCATTCAGCAGGCCCCCCACCGCCAAAAAGATCTAGGGGGCGTCCAAAGAAGAGCCTGGGAGTCTCTGGAAGCCAAGCACCTGCCACACGCCAGTCACGGAGCCAGCCTTGAAGACAACCCTCTCCCCAACTGCATTGACTCTTTTGGACTATCTTTCCCCACATTGCCTTGGCAATGGCACCTGTCTGTTGGACTGGGTCACCACATTCATGTGGTGTCTACTCTTGCATCTCAGCGACCATGACTGTCAACTCACTGCTCATTCCCCACCTTCCTGTAAATATTCACGCACAATTCACATGTCCACCCCGTAAATAAAATACCTTACAATCCAGATTTTGTGTAGTGAATTCTTTAGTGCATAATTTACAATGATGATTATGTCCATGATATGTAAACATGATGTACAGTATGCAGGGTAGGAACACGCTGGAGAACCTAGGGAGACACAACAGAACTACAGTCACTGGTCTCATCGTGGCAACACACACAGATCACTGATCCACAAATATCCTAATTATCACAGGTACCCTACACAGTGTCTATCTGAAATGCTGTAATGCCGTCCATAATACATCTCCGGACGTAACGTCCATTCCAACAATCCCATACATAGGTGACAGAACATGTGGCTATTGGGAACATCTGCGCATAACCATTCATAACATAAGCTAAGACACTAGACTATGTAGACGTTGTAACTCGTCACACACCTTCAAGTGAAGTAGCGTTGGATTAGCTGCTGCCGTTGGTCAACTCCTTCCTCCTCTCCACTCTCCTCATCACTGGATTCAGGTCCCTGAGCAGGTTGTGGCCTTGGTTCCTCACCGTCATCCAGGAGCAGGGGGACCCCCTTGTGGATGGCCAGGTTGTGTAGCATACAGCATGCCACAACGATCTTGCACACCTTCCCAGGCGAGTATGCAAGTGCGCCTCCAGTCCTGTCAAGGCACCGGAACCTTGCCTTCAGCAGCCCAAAAGTACGTTCAATTACCCGTCGTGTCCTGCCATGGGCCTCATTGTAGCGGATCTCTGCAGGTGTCTGGGGATTACGGAGTGGGCTCAACAGCCATGGCCTACTGGGATAAGCCGAGTCCCCTGTGGAAAAAAAAATACACATTGCAATGTTGTACGGCCACAGTAAAGGCAGTGACACACAGCACGCGATAGCAGTTGTGTAACTCACCCACAATCCAGGCACGTTCGGGATGCAGATTCTCCATCATCCGTGGCACCATGCTGTTCCTCATGATGAAAGAGTCATGTGCCGAACCGGGATACTTAGCACACACATGTGAAATTGTCATGTCTGCAAGGCACACCACCTGCACATTCATGGAGTGGTAGTGTTTCCGGTTTCGAAAAATGTGCTCCGTCGCCTGCGGTGCCACCAGAGCCACATGGGTGCAATCTATCGCACCGACTACATGTGGGATGTGCCCAAGTGGATAGAAGTCCCCCTTAACGGCAGCCAATTCACGTCCCCGGGGGAAATGGATGTAGCGATTCCGATAGATCATCATGGCCTCGAGTACATCCCTCAGCACCATGCTGAACATGGGCTGCGACATTCCCCCAGCGTTAGCCACGGTCTCCTGGAAGGAACCAGTCGCAAAGAAGTGTAGTGCTGCCATTACCTTGTGGGCGGGTGTGAATGCCGTAGGATAGTGACGGCGAGGCTGCAGGTGGGGCTCCAATAGATCACACAAGATCTTCAATGTCGGTCTGTCCAACCGGAATTTCCTGATGATTGCCTCATTCTCCATGTCCTCAAGCACAATTACCTGACGTAGGAGATCTGGCCTCCTCCTAGTTTAGGATTAAAAACAATAGGTCAATGACAAGCATCATGAGATGGCCATAGCACAAAACATCAATGATGTAATGGGTAAAAAACAATGGCCAGAAAGCTGCATGGCACATCTGGTTACATGGCTGCCCAATAGCTACACACAGAGGGCAGGCCTCTCCAGTGACAATACCCAAGTGACAATAATGTGGATACAATGATTAAACGAGTGACATGCGCAGACATGGAGCTACAAGAGCCACAAATCTAATGTGACTTAACATGTCTGTCATACCCATCTGCCGTACCTGCCAGACCTCAATGCATCATGTACATTGTGGAAGCATTCATCAACACAATGATCACAATAGCAGGGACACTTCTGGTTGTGTGCATGATCAGTTCTGAATGCACAAGTCAGGTACGATACAATGCAGTGCCACCAGCCTGGTCAAGGTCTGCACTGACCAACAACACATTAAACCTCACTACATCTATGTAGAGCACCTGACGTCTGTCAATTATCAGCACCCATCAAAAGCCTTACTAAAATGGCACAAACACATGCTAAAGTGGCTCAGACTGAACGTGCGTCCTCCTGTGGATGCAATGGCTCTGTGGCATCGTGTGTACAATGATGTGCCCTACACCATGTAGCTGCATGGCACTTATACATTGTCCATGATTGACATACACAGCAATGTGTACGAAAATGCCAGAACCTAGCGCCAGTCCCTGGCGGTGTGACCCCAGCACCACCATCTACCCAGCCAAGGTAGCCATTGGCACATGGACTGGTGTCCATGCCGCTGGCTAGGCTCCGCCGCATCAGTCGCGGTACCTACCGCCGGTCCCCGGCGGAGCGTCACCGCCATGGTGCATTGCATACAGCCAATGGCATGGGTGTTCAATGTGGCATGATGCAGATTTGAATAATGCGGAAGCGGCGCGCCGCCGCCGCGGAGCCGGTCATTGGATGCTTTTGAATGATGCACCATCGCGGTAGCGCACCCCGGACACCCGCGGTGCGTCACCGCCATGGTGCATTGCATACAGCCAATGGCATGGGTGTTCAATGTGGCATGATGCAGATTTGAATAATGCGGAAGCGGCGCGCCGCCGCCGCGGAGCCGGTCATTGGATGCTTTTGAATGATGCACCATCGCGGTAGCGCGACCCGGACACCCGCGGTGCGTCACCGCCATGGTGCATTGCATACAGCCAATGGCATGGGTGTTCAATGTGGCATGATGCAGATTTGAATAATGCGGAAGCGGCGCGCCGCCGCCGCGGAGCCGGTCATTGGATGCTTATGAATAAGGCTGACCCAGACAACCAATTGTAGCACCTTATCAGCTTCCTAACGACCCCATGGGCCTATAAATCTGTGGGAGTGAGCCACACATTCCCACTGCTCACAGAGCCTGCTGCCTGAGACCCTCTCCTGCTGCTGCCTGGGACCCTCTCCTGCTGCTGCCTGGGACCCTCTCCTGCTGCTGCCTGGGACCCTCTCCTGCTGCTGCCTGGGACCCTCTCCTGCTGCTGCCTGGGACCCTCTCCTGCTGCTGCCTGGGACCCTCTCCTGCTGCTCACAGAGCCTGCTGCCTGGGACACCTCACAACTCACTTCCGCCACAGGTCTGCCATATCCACAGGGATGTCAAGAACAGATAAGATCCGTGCCAGTCCATTCACGAGTGAGGAGCTGGATGTCCTTGTGAACGAGGTGCTGGCACAGTACCCACAGCTGTTTGGTGGCCCCAATGTCGTGGTAAGTCACCATGTAGGGAGCAGTAGGGCAGGGTGGTGTCAGACGTGTATTCATGATGCAGCTGTATGTTATTTTGGATGTGTGGTGCTGACAAACACTGACAGACAAGATGTTTGCAGGTGGTGGGAGTGTGTGTTTTGCATTATGACTCTGTCCTAGGCCAATACTTGTATGTGTGAGTGGGATGTGCTACTTTTTGGGGCAGACATGACCAACGGTTGTTTGCCTTGTAGCTGGTTGGACAGTGTCCGCTTGTGATGTAATTTCAGGGTGCCCCTGTAGTCATAGTCAGTGTGCCCCACAGAGTAGGTTCAGTGGCTGCCCTTCCAAAGTTTGTCCATCAGCCAACTTACATGCTACAGTTGCTGCACACTGATTAGTGGATATGCCACATCAATGCCCTGTACAATTTATGATTTACACAGCGCTGTCGATGCATTTGTGTTGAATCATCATTCTTCAGTGTGATAATCATGGAGACTACGAAGCTCAATGTGTGCATGCATTCACTAATGTTTATGCCATGCAGAGTGGCCTTGTGAGGGTACCCCCAGTTCTGGAGGGAGGGGGGTCACTGTGCGTCCAGATTCAGTGTCTGGCTGCTGTACTGATAGATGCTGACATATGACAATGTGTAAATGTTCATTAGTCCTTCTTTACTCTCATACCTGCAGCTCAAAGTACACCAACGTAAGGCTGTCTGGAGGGCCATAGCAGCAAAGGTGCGAGCCCTGGGGGTATCAAACAGACGACACACACACTGTCACAAGAGGTGGGACGACATCAGCCGGCTGGCTAAGCAAGTGGCAGAGATGAAGTTGGGGATGGTACCACCCACAGGGCGTGTGGCACGCCGCACCATGACTCCGCTGATGGCACGCATACTGGCAGTGACCTATCCAGACCTGGATGCACGTCTGAAGGGGCTTCAGCAGCAAGACAGCGATGGTGAGTATCCGGGGAGGGAGAGTTTGTCTGGGAGTGGATGCATGTGTAGAGTGCCTGTGTCTGCGGTGACACATGTGATGTGCGTGTGCTGCCATGCTGTGATATGTGATGTGAGTGGCAACTGTGATGTGTGTCTGTATGAGGCATTGGCCCACCATGGCCTTACTCTGCAGCTCCTGGCTGCAATTTTCAGTCCTTGACATATATTTTGTTGTCCACATGGTCACTCTTCTTTGTGATGGTGGGTGTAGTCCCTATTATGCTGTACAGCTGTGTCCACTTAATGAGTGTTACACCATGTCAGTCTACTTTGCATGCACCTGCATGGTAGTGGCCCACACATCTGACAACAATGTGAACCCACATTGGCACATGGTGATTGTAATGACCTATTTGACAATGTGGCATGTGTAGACAAAACAGGTGTGTGTATTCCCCTCTGGATCCCTTTAGGCTCTGGAAGTGGTGATGTTAGTTGTGGCTACATCATGTCCGTGGGGCAGGTCCATGTGGGCTAGGGGAACACCATCCATGGGCAGGGTGTAGTGCTGTGTGTCATCGACATTGGTCCACTCCTGCCTGTTTGTCCGCATGACAGGCTCAGTTGTGGTGTAACTGGTGTGTAGCAGCACAATGATTTGAGGGTGTGGTGGTTACCATGTAGCTCTAGGCCTCTCATGTGCTGCATTGCTCTGATATCGTGTGACCAGACTATGACACTTATACAACCATGTTTCTGTCACTAATGCAGATTCGGAAGACACCACGGCGGAACATGATCCTGAAAGTGGTGGGGAGACCAGCACGACAGCGGCAGCAGAGCAGGGTGAGACGGAGCAAAGTGACACTGACCACACCAGCGCTACTGAGGGTGACAGGAGTATGCATGAGGAATCTGGGGCTGAGACACAGAGTACCACTTCATCTGATGGTGGGGGGATGAGTCCCTGTTAGCAGCCACAGGGGATGGGGACTCTGCTGCTGCATCTGACTACCAACGGCCACTGCCCACCCTCCCATCCACTTCCTCTGGGGCTGGCCGTATCCGTGTCACTAAGAGGGGACGTGTGACATTCACACATGGCACCGCAGCACCTGCACCTGTCCCCCCTGCTGCCCTCAGTGCAGAGTGCGTAGAGCTCCTGCGGCAACTTTGCGTGGGCCAGACCGCCCTGCTGAATGCCTTCAGTGCCCACGATTACAAAATAGGGCAGGTTCTGGCATTCATGGAGGGCATACACTCTGACGTGGGTGGCCTACATCGTACACTCCTGTCATTGTCAGGTACAGTGACGTCAGCCCTCCAACATGCCCCCTTTGCAGCTCAGGTGCCTGTGACGTCCACCCAGTCAGTGGCCACATCAGATGACAGTGAGCACTTGGGACATACATCAAGTAAACGTTACAACACTAGGAGCACAGCTCAGACCCAAAGCAAACAATCCCGTCCACAGACTCCATCCCCAAAGAAGGGCAGGGACCCCCCAATATGCACAGACAAGGTGAAGTCACAGAAGAGCAAGGCCAGAAGAACATTGTGTCAGACATCAGGCTCACATGCTGCTGAGCCATCACCAGATATTGACTCTGCTATGCCCACAGAGGATGTGTGGGATGTCATGACTACACCTGGGGTGAACACAGGGACACACCCACCTACCACATCAACCCCAGAACAAAGTACATCGAGGCAGGTGGAGGGAAGCCCTGTTGTGACCAGCCCAGTCATTGTGGCAAAGAAGGGCAGTGTAGTGGCCATCCCTGGCAAGAAGGGACAGGAGGGCAGTGTAGTGGCCATCCCTGGCAAGAAGGGACAGGAGGGCAGTGTAGTGGCCATCCCTGGGGTAAGTGGGAAGGTGGTCACTGTGGGGGGTACACCTTCCAGAGAGGCTAAAGTGGTCCGGAGGCGTAGCCAGCACAAGCGTACTGCAGGATCAAGCACTTCTCCAGAGGGAGTGGCAGTGTCTGCCCCTGAAGTGGAACAGTTGGGGGGTGTGCAGGTGGTGTCAACGCCACTTCCCATCAACCCCATGACAGGGAAGCAAATTCATATTCCAAAGAAGTGGAAGGGCACCCCTCCAACCTCTCCCACCCACACTGTGTCAAGGGCATGCATGACTCCACCTCCACGTGCCACGGTGCCACCTGGTCCGCACAGCCCTCCACCTTGCAGGCCCTCTGTTATAGCCACACCACATGTCCCTCTGTCACACCAGTCAAGTCGACCTGCAGTCCCTGACACACAGCCAGGTTCCACTCCACATGACAGCCAGGAGTGAGTTGTCAACACCCTCAGACGCCTGTGCCACACATAGGTGTGCTACAGTACACCATTGTTAGCGATGTGGGTGTGTTCCTGGGCCTGTTGCTCTGATGTGCTGTACCCTGCCCTGCCAAGGACACTGGGCCTGTTGCTCTGATGTGCTCTCCCCTGCCAGGGACTCTGGGCCTGTTGCTCTGATGTGCTGTACCCTGCCCTGCCAAGGACACTGGGCCTGTTGCTCTGATGTGCTCTCCCCTGCCAGGGACTCTGGGCCTGTTGCTCTGATGTGCTGTACCCTGCCCTGCCAAGGACTCTGGGCCTGTTGCTCTGATGTGCTGTACCCTGCCCTGCCAAGGACACTGGGCCTGTTGCTCTGATGTGCTCTCCCCTGCCAAGGACTCTGGGCCTGTTGCTCTGATGTGCTGTACCCTGCCCTGCCAAGGACTTTGCACTTCCCGATTGTGATTCACCAGTGCATAGTCTATGGCATTTGCACATGATTTTGAGAGTTGCTGTTGTCTACTTATGTTGTGTAGCTACATCTGTGCAATATGTGAATAAATACAGTACATTATGGTGTGTTTTCTCTGTCTCCTTACTGATTAAAGTCATTTTCTTGTTTGACTGAGTTCCATGGTCTATTTTGTACATCACCATTGCAAGGTTGTATGTGGCCATATGATTTTTAGACAGGGGGACAGGTTCTTCAGTCCATTGTGGCCCTGCTGATGTTGTACTCTGTGATGGTTATTTGGCAGGCCATGCAGTTTTCGTGTGGGTGAATTGCTATTGCTGCATACACTGTTCACAGGTCACCTTGGGGGACACTGGCAGCACAGGGTGTGCAGCTGTGCTGTGGTGTAGTAGATGTTTATGATGTGATGAGGTGTGTGTTTCCCATTCTGTGTGCCCTGGCGTGTATGTGTATGGTCGTCTTGTGTTGGCCCTTGGTCCTGGTGGCATGGCTTACATGGCATGTGTGTGGCAGAGGTGTGCAGTGTGAAGGGTGTTAGTTTGTAGTGTATGTATGTGTGCCCCTGTATGGTGTGAGACACACATGTGTCAGGCAGGAGTTGTATGCCTGTTGTATGTTTTGTCTTGCCCTGTGTGGATGTTTGTATACAATTGTGTGGGCTGTGGGGAGTGCACTGGTGTTGTGTGTCCTTTGTCAGGCAATCCTGCTGTGCCTTTGTCCCTGGTTGTGTGTCGCAGTGTGTGTGTATTGTGCTTGTTGTTACAGTGCTTGTTGATGTGCAAGGGGGTGCACGGGATTGGCACCTGGCCTGTGACTACTTCGGGTGGTGTGCAGTGTTGGTCGGGGTGGTGTGTCGCTGTGATGTTTGGAATGTGTCCATGCCTTGGTGTTGCCCTGCCTTCTGCATTGTGCGCATGTGTTGACCGCGGCGGTGACGTGTCCGTGACCGTGACGTTGCTGCAGGTTGGCCGACGTTGTGTGTTCCGGATGCCGTGGGGTGCCTTGTTCTGAGGTGGGTGATGTGTGGGTGCCCATGTGTTGTGCCCCCCAGCAGGATGCCAGTGTTGTGCTTGGGACCTGTGTCGGCATGTGTGTTGTGTGGTGTATATGTGTAGTGACGTACCTGCGGCGGCGTCCGCGGCGGCCCATCTGGCGATAGTGTTGCAGCAGGTACATGACCGGATGCATGTGGAGGGCTGGGTCCATGGGGTTCATGTCGGATCTCGGCGTGCGTGCTCCGCTGTAGACTTTCCGCCTGCTAGAGCTGTGCGGTGTCTCCGGTGCGGTGCGTCAGCTTGTTTGGCCCATCCTAATTTGTCGAGCAGGGCGGACGTCATCGACCGCGGCGGAGGGTCTCGATTGGCTGCAGCCGCCGCGGTGGCGGGCGCACCTTGATGGTGGAGCGAGGCGCTCCGCGGCGGACGGGAAATGACCTGTGTTTACATATCCTAATGTGGCGGACGTGATTTCCACTGCTAGCGGGCGGAAAAAGCTGTTTTTCCGCCCCGCCATCGTTTCGGTAGTGCCACCGCCCGCTATCCTAATGGACCCCTATGTATTAAGATTTACAGGCTAAGAAACAAAGTATAGAGTTTTAAATTAGGCCAATAATTGGCAAATAACGTTAAGTAAATGTTAAGCATATGTAGATACCTTTTTTAAATTTAAAGTGTCCTGTATCTTGAAGTTGAAGTATAACTTGATTTGTTTGTAGAGTCTGTTTAAAGGTAAAGTACATAAAGAAATAACAAATTAGGTTACAAATCTTGGTCTATAAGTAATAGCCAAAAAACATTAGACTTTATTAACAGAGCTATATGATTACTTACTTGTAGTTTCAGGACGAATTTTCTTGCAGAGAAGAATATAGATGGTGCTCCCAAAATTGGCAGTATGTGGTCACGAAGAATATTTCCTGCAACTTGTATGGCTGTTTGTGATTGGTTTATATAGTCTATGTGTAATTAAGTTTGCTATCTGATTGGTCAGATATGTAAAGACGAGTTACTATTGGTTAGTTTGAATTTTTTTTAAGTTAAACATTTAAGATATATCTTCTTATATAGTTTATGTTGAGGAATTGAAATGATATATTTATGTTAAAAAAAACTCTTGTAATAAATAAAGATTATGTAAAATGAGTACTAAGTATTAAATAAGTATGTTTACAAAGAGTTTATATACAAATTTCGTCAGTTTGCGAAAACACAATTTTGTACACTAAATGTTACTTAATAAATTAAAAATACATTAGTGAAGTCAATGTGTGTATTACTTAGAAAATAGATTTATTGGTGTTATATATAAAAAATGGAGTATTATTTAGCTATCGATATTTTGATATAGACGAAAATAGTGCTATCGAAATTTTAGTATTTGATATTATTGTAGTATGTTATATGTAGTATTGAGTGTCGATATTATGGTATTCGAAAATAATGCTAACGATATTTCTGTAGACGATATTTTTGTGCATCGATATAGTTTGCTCGATATTATTGTAGTTTTCATGTTAAGTATAGGGTGTCGATATTAGTGCTATCGATATTAGAGACTCGATGTTATAGTAGGTCGATTTTTTAGAAATCGAAATTCTGTCAGTGATTCTAATTAACCAAACACGGTTCCTTTATAAAATGAAGGCGGGCGGAATGGGACACACCTCCACTTCCGCTCGTTCAATACAAGGGGTACCGACAGACAGGTAAGAAGCAGTCCGCTTTTGCTGTGTTAATTTAGTTCATACTCACCATTAGTATTACCAGCAGAAACTGCCCTCACCCTCACACTCTATTGTGGGTTACCTGATATGCACTTTAACAGATGGGCAAATCAAGACTAGTAGGGCTCTATATTGTTTATATATTGTTTATAGACTGTTGGTCTTCAACTATGATCATAACTACATCTTAGTCCTGGTGTCATTTATGAATGCCTCCACTGTGTTTGATAAGGTGATAATCCAGAGATAATTAATAGTGCCTATAAGGCGTACTGGGAAGCATACCTTTTAGTATCTGGAGCCCCTCATTTTTTCATTTTCTCATTGCTAACCTCTGAGTAGATAACCTAGTGGTCTGATATTTGGGTTTCCTTCACACGTTTGTTGGGTTACTGTGTAGAGCAATTTGGCTGGGCATAGAAGATGTCGTTCACTTACTATGTCCTTTGCCAACACTATAGAGCAGGGCCTCATTCTCCCGAGCGGTTGCCGGGTGAGGTGGGGTCATCACCCACACAAAGCTGGGTGAGTATCACTATGAGGAAATGCCTCTGTGTGATGTAGCTAGTATGTTTTTTGTCCTAATAAAGCGGAATATTATTTGTTCACGCATGTGTGGTGATCTGAGCGGCGTTTGTATATTCATGCGGATGTATGTGGGTGACCTTGTCCTGTTTGATTGTGTTATCTTTTGTCTCACGATAGGAAGAAGCCCTGTCTCCTTTCCTCCAGCGAACATTGGAATGCAAGGTTCCTGGTAGATATGTGACTTCTCATAAGCACAATTTTCAATGTTCCTCATATCACATATTATTGTTAGTTGCAGTAGCAAGCTTATATGAAAGGTCCTGAAGAAAGCCGGGGTAGTTCCCCTACAGGCTGAAACATGTCGACCATCTTGCTTAGGGCCACTGGGCAGTATTCATCTCAAACTGCCAGGCGTGTTTTTAAACCTTTGACACTCAGACCACTAACTTGAAAAATTCTTTAGTCTTAGTAGTCAATTTTATTCACTATTATAATTTGAGCACTGCACTTTATCAACACTAAAATATTGAGGAACGATGTACATGGAGTTGCCATGTTACCCTGGCACTAAATGGTCAGGAAAGGGTTTGAATACTTACAAATCCCCAAATGACTATATTTTAATATATACTTTTAGGAAGTTGGCATTTTCTTTTTTAATCTAACTGTGCTTTCTGCTAGTGCCTTGGGCCAGGGAATGCGATTGACCCTGCTGTAAGAGTTTCTGTTTTCCTTCCAGACAGTGAGATGAACAGGACTTGGATGAGAACAGGATGGGTTATGCTGGCAGGGTGACTGTGAAGGGGCTCTACCCAGCTCTACTTACACTTCAAAGGGTTTTGCCTCCAGCATTCACAAAGGAACGTGACAGTAGGCCTGCCCTGCCTTTTTTCACCCCCAGACATATTACTGCCTTGATAGGGGAAAGGGAAGAACTTTCCAGAACTCAATGTGGGGGTAGGACAGGGATTCCCTCCACACAAATGCTGCAACCAGGAATAAATATTGGACCTCCAGAGCCACTCTGCAGAACACTCCTATACCAGTAAAAGGTCTTTGAGGACTACATTGCTGCTTGAATGAATACTTTACTGTCCGAGAAGGAAGGCTAGACCTGCTTGCCTTCATTCCAGGCTAACCAGAGTGACTCCAAAGGTCAGTTGATTGACCTCCTGTGTGAGCTACAGGGATACAACAAGCTTCAGAGGCTTCCCTGCAACTGCCCAGCTGACCTTTTTGCAACTGGACCTGCCTAAGCCCTGCTGGCCTCTGTTGGAGTGCATCCCTGATCCCAAAGAGCTGCCTCCCTAGGTCTTGAACCCTTAGCTGGCATCAGAGTGTTCTCCTACAAAGAAAAAATTCCTGAATCCTTGCACAGAGTATCTATAAGACCCGCTCTTCACACAGACGACAGTCTGTGACGACCACAAGGAGAGCCCTGCACTTCGTGCTACAGAAACAACAGCCCATGACTACCCCAAATGCAAAGCTTTAAAATCGTCTGCAATATTTGTCTGCAGTGCTTGACCAGCTCTTTGCAGTACAGTGATAACAGTCCACGAAACCCAGCCTGCGCTTCACGCTACAGTGACGACCCCACAACGCTCATTCTGCTCCTTGCGGTCTCCTCCAATACAACTGGAGCTCTTTGTGATAAACTCAGAAGGTAACTTTTCAGCTGGACTAACCAGGTCCCTCTATCTGACCCGTGCGCCATCATGGTTGGCATAAACTTGTAACTTTCTTTTGTGCATCCAAAGAGCAGAGAGTGGTGATTTGTGTTTTTAGGCCCTATTTTCACTAAAAACTTTAATATGGCCTATCTCTGATTCTACTGATTAGTTATTTGTCATTCTGGTATCATTCTATTTATTAAAATGTACTCTATTGTTCTTGTTTGATTTGGGATTTTTCTTGTGCTATGTTTTTACTGTATTACTGTTTGTGTGCTGCATAAATACTTTACACTTTGCCTCTAAGTAATGCCTGACCGCTCTTGTACCAAACTACCAGAGGATTAAGCACAGGTTAATTTAATGACTTTGTGCTTTACCCTGACAATGATTGTGCTTGTTTTCTAAGCGGGACTTCGATTACCCGCGAACCAATTTCTTGCACAGGTCATAATCAGACAAATAAGGCATCAAACC
Organism: Lissotriton vulgaris; assembly: GCF_964263255.1. NCBI lineage: Eukaryota > Metazoa > Chordata > Amphibia > Caudata > Salamandridae > Lissotriton > Lissotriton vulgaris. The sequence continues at coordinate 685,843,767 of NC_141697.1, forward strand.
TACTTTCTTGTTGACATGTACCTGCATCACTCCATTCATTCTTTCCTTGTGTGAACAGGCTCAAACAAAGAGGAGAGAAAGGAAATCAAGGAGACTGCTAGAAATTATTTTGCTTCTTTTCAAGAGGAGCACCAACACCGCCCTTCACTCCACTTCATTTTTGTCCTCTACCACTGCTTATGTGCCCACCCTGCCAGACCACCTAAGATAAAGGAAAGACAAGCACAAGAAAACAATACCCCAAAGATCCACACATTGGTGTAGTACTGAAATAGTATTTTCCAAATATGGAGTGATATATTGTCCCCCAAGTATTGTCTTTGGAATTCTGAGCTTGTAATAGCTCATTTATGTACTCCTCTTCTGAAAATATTGCCCCTAAAATACGTTCCCTGGCTATGATAGGGGTATGGTCATAGGATGTTTCCCCAATCTCATATCCTAGCTGGGAAAGGGCGCCGGCTTTCCCATGTTTTTTACAGCTTTAAATTGTATTAAAAAGTCAAAGTCACTGAAGTATTGGGTCCAGGGCAATTGTCTCATGAACAAAGCTCTAGCTCATTTTAAAAAACTGCAAATTCCTATGATCTGTAAGAACAGTGACATAGTGTTATGCTCCCAATAAATACTGGCACCACTCTTCAAACCCCTTTTTATTGCTAGAAGTTCTTTATCTCCTACGGAATAGTTTTGCTCAGTGGAGTTCAGTTTATGTGAATAATAAGCAACAGGATGTAAACACCCTGAGGTTGTATCTCTTTGAGAAAGTATTCCCCCAATAGCCATTTGAGATTCATCAGCCTCAACAACAAAGGGTTGGGATGGGTCTGGGTGTTTCAATACGGGGCCATGGGTGAAAACCTCTTTACATTTTTTAAATACTTCCTAGGCTGCAGCGGTAAAAATACATTTAACCCTTTTTTAAGAGTTTAGTGATTGGCGAAGACAGGGCTCAATGAAAGTTGGCAAATCCTAGAAAACTTTGTACTTCCTTCACTGATCGAAGAGACTGCCAATGTGTTATGGATGATGGCTTTTGAGGATCCGTACTCACCCCATCTGGAGATAACACAAACCCCAAAAAGGTTACTTGAGAGGTGTTAAAATAACATTTATCTAATTTCACATACAGGCTAAGTCTTTCAATCACAGCCCTGAAATGTTCTTTATGCTCTACCACAGAGGAGGAGTAAATCAGGATATCATCTATATATGTAGTTGCATATATATCCAACATTTCTCTCTAGATTTCATTTATGAAGATTTGAAAGGCTGCAGGGTGTTACACATACCAAAGTGAATAACTAGGTATATATAATACAAACTTGGTTCAAGTTTCAAGTTTATTTTAATTTGATATAGACCTCGACTGAGGAGAACAATACAAACACAATTTTAAAACATTTAACATAGAACTCAATTCAATTCAATCAGCTTTATTCGATTATTTACATAATAATCATAAAAGCACAATAAAAACATCAACAGATTGTCATGCACAAATACATCTATTTAAAAGCTAAAACACATCTAGGGACATGAACTACAGATTTAATTACATCATGATTGAATTTCTACGGCTCAAAACATTCTTTAAAAATAGTAATACAAATACAATAATTTGTTCTTCTAATGGTTGTAAAAACAGAAAGGCGGTCGGCATTGTCTTAAGCCACTATTCCTTTGGATCGGCAGGATCCACCTCTGCCGGATCACTGAAATTATATTGACCACAAAAATATTGAGTTGACATAATATCGTTGACAAAATATCGATGGACAAAATATTGATTGGCTATCTTTAAACAGGTAAGTACAAAAATATCGACTCTAAAATATTGAGTTACTAAAATATAGACTGTAAAAATATCATTTTTTTGTCTTTAAATTAAGTTAAAACTAATGTAGTAATAAATATATTTATTATAAACTTACTTAAAATGAATAAATTAATGTTATATTAATAAATATTTATTGTAAATTTAAAAAAATATAAAAATAATACATATATATTTATATAATAATTTTTTTATTAAATAAACATATATAATAATTTTCCCGTAGCATAGCAAAACAGTTAAATTTTATTGTAACAACTGTAGTGAATTCTACAATAGCTAAAGCGTTGGATAGCGTAGGGGTTAAAATTACTATTCCCCTCCAGTGGGTGCTACAGTAGGGAAAGCGTTGGATAGCGTAGGGGTTAAAATTACTATTCCCACTCCAGTGGGTGCAACAGTAGGGAAAGCGTTGGATAGCGTAGGGGGTAAAATTACTATTCCCACTCCAGTGGCTGCTACAGTAGGGAAAGCGTTGGATAGCGTAAGGGTTAAAATTACTATTCCCACTCCAGTGGGTGCAACAGTAGGGAAAGCGTTGGATAGCGTAGGGGGTGAAATTACTATTCCCACTCCAGTGGGTGCTACAGTAGGGAAAGCGTTGGATAGCGTAGGGGTTAAAATTACTAATAATTAATTAACAATTAATAATTTTAATTAAGTTCCATATTTAATTAATTATTATTAAATTACTTCCCACCCTATCCCCCTATAAACTCACAACCCAATACTAAAAATAATTTACTAATTATTAATTATTTATCAATTAATTATTTATAATTAATTACCAATTATATGTTAATTAATTACCAATTAATAATTAATTAACAATTATTATTATTTTACATAATTAATTAATTATTATTAAATTACTTCCCACCCTATTCCCCTATTAACCCACAACCCGCTACAGCAAATAATGTACTAAATATTAATTATTACTCAATTATTATTTTAACCAATTATACTTTAATTATTAACTAATTAATAATTAATTAATAATTAGTATTAATTTACATAATTAATTAATTATAATTAAATTACTTCCCACCCTATTCCCCTATAAACCCACAACCCGCTACAGATTTATATTACACAATTATTAAAAAATATTACAAACTACCTTATTTTCAAATTTTTTTTTATATTCTGTCTAGTCGATATTATGTCTAGTCTATATTTTTGATTCGATATTTTGGCTATTATTATCGATATTACTCGATATTTTTGTAGTCTATATTATGTCTGGTCGATATTTTTGCTAGTCTATATTTTTTACTCGATATTTTGTCCAAACGATATTTTGGAATCGATATTATGCCTGTTTACCACCTCTGCCTATAAAAGGAATAAAATTTACAAAAAAGCAAAACATGTATGGTCTATTTAGCGGACAGAAGATCCCATTACCTGTGAAGTCTACCAAGGCTCCCCTCATTCTCTACAAACTATCTGTTGAACTCCTTGGACCTCTACTCACCAGCACAGCATCATAATTTACCACAACACTGACAGCATCCAACTCTACCTGAAAGTCTTGTCCCCTCCAGATACTCAATGCCTCAATAACTGCCTGCACCTCATCCAGAACTGGATGTCCAACACTTATGTGACGCTCAAACCAATTGAAATAGATGTTTTTCCACTTAACACGTATAACAAGAAACAGCGAGTCCAAATATGGCTCAACAGTATGAACCTGGATGGATTTGAAATCCAACTTTCACCGAAAGTTAAATAACACAGATTTACCCTGGACACAGAACTCACATTCAAGGAACACAACACCAGCAAAACCATGAATGCCTAACACCAGTTCTAATAAAGATAGTGAAACCGTTTCTCCTAGAAAGCATCTTCATAGCTGCTGTCCAAACCCTCTTACCCATGTATCGCAATGGTGGCAATGTCTGCTCCATGACCTCGCAGATCCACACTGGCCTACAGGACATAATATAGACCGCAGCATGCCTTGTGAAAGGCCTCCAAAAAATGGTCACCTTACCCCCAACCTAATAGAACCCACTGGTTCCAGTAGTCATCCAGCACCACTTTTTCAGACTGGGCGCATCATCTCCGAAGCCATCCTGTCCCGATCAGCACCCCCTTCTGCCAGGCTGGTAAGCTCAAAATTTCTGGTGGCTCTCGGCACAACTGCTGCCAGGACACATTTAGTATGGGAACAAATGGTGAAAAAAGAATAAAACATACAATCTGTTATGCATTAGGACTGCCACAACCCTGCCCCAATTTAAGAAAGGTCATAAAAACAGTGTTCTCCTAGGAATCATTCATTCTGTGGCATAATACATAATCTTATTGGCCAGAAATATTCACCAGCATTATACCAGTGATCAATGTTCAGTATTAATAGCAGTCACAATTATACAAACTCCAAGTGATGGCGCAGTGAAAGTGCACATCTGTGAGCCAAACATATATTACATTGAGGATATTTACAATATAGCACTTGTAGGTCTTGCCATTAAGACTTAAAGATGTTCAATGATATAGACATTTGGGTTAATGTAGTCCAACACTCAATGATACAAATGGAACGTAATGAGTTGACGTTTCAACCCCTAAAAATCATTCATGTCGGATCTTCATCAGGACAGCAAAGGATGGACTAGAACTTAATATGCTAAAAATACTCCAAAGACAGAATTTCACCTGACCAATGTTAATCTGGTATGTTCCTCTTAATTTCCCATATAGTCTGGACACATAAATCTAAGAAAGAATACATTGGCAAATTAGTCATAAAGGGAATATTTTTACTTAAGTAGGCAAACAATCCAGTTGTGTTGTAACAAGCATGCATCTTATAACCCGTAAAGTGTTACATGCAAAAACTCTTGAGAACCCATACTGAAAAACAGTGTGAAAAACAACCATCTGATATAGAATGTGAGACAGAGACAATATTTCTAAGTAAAAGAAGCACTCCAAACTAAATCAGCAGTAACCGCGAAGCCGCACCACAGGAGTATGAAACATGTGTTATCATCATCAAAGGGAAAAAGATTACATGCCAACTAATAAACTGTGTACACAAGACGGAAGAAATCATAAAGGCAGCAGTGAATAGGAGCAAAGGACTGCGTACTGCATAACCAAGCATAGATACTTTATCACTGTCAAAGGATAAAGAACACATGAGCTGTGTACACAATTTAAGAGCAATCATGCTTTGAAAAGCACCAGTAAATCATGGTGGAGAGCTGTTAAGAGTGATTAACTAAGTGTGGATAGTTCAAAGCAAACAATCATAAAACAAACCAGACTGGGACTAAATATGAAGGATAACAGGCTCACTATCAATGGAAAAAGAAAGAGTGAATCGTTGTCTTGTCTAATACTGTAGAGCGTGTTCAAAATAACCTAGTGTCACACAAAAATCTTTACCTGAGGCCGTGACTGCTCAAGACTATAGGCAATGCAGGTCCCACAGGTGTTAGCGAAACTCCAATTAAAAAGCACAAACGGAGATGACAGAGTCAGAGGGCCTGCATCTCACAACTGAACCACAAAAAGACTCATATGCAATTGGAGCCGGAAAGCAGAAAAAGGACAAATTATGTGATCTGTAAACCAAATGACTAGACAGCGTTCTGTAAAACATTGCTAACTCATGAACAAATCCAGAGGGGAGGTAATGAGCAAAACACACAGGAACCAATTAACCCAGTAACTGTAAAAAGGGCAGCCTTATAATTACAAAGCAGAGAAATGTGTACATTTTGCAGAAACCATGTATTACGAGGTGAAAAGCCTGCGCAGGTGAAAAGTGTTTGTATGGCAGCCACATGTTTAAAATACCAAACTGGCATACTAATAGGAATGTGGAATAAACCTTTTTGTTTATACATTAGGTATATATAGGAGGCAGTAAATGGACCATGATGTAAATAGTTTGAACAAGGAAACACTAAGAAAAAGAAAAGTACTTCAGTTTGTACCAGGAGTGCTAAACTGACTCCATTCATCATTTGTGTTTAGTCCATCACATATAGATGGGACCTGTTTGATCCATCTGCATTCCAACGCCAGCAGTTTGTTGATGAAATTGCGATCTTTCAGGTCTAAGTATGCTGCCTTCACCACCTGCCACTTGATCTCAACCATTGTATGGCCATCTTGTTCAAAATGTTCCACCAGTTGTGCTCCAGTGGTATTACAGTTGATATGTCTCTGATGTTGTAATATCCTTGTCTTCACCTTCTGTGTGGTCTGACGAGTATAAATCTTTGGGCATGGGCACCAAATGGCATAAATTACATTATTGGAGTTCCAATTGGTAATTGAGTTCAGTTCATACTTGACATCTCTGCGTTCAGAAAAGTTTGTTTCAAGGCAGTATCCACAAGCAAAGCAGTTTCCACAATTGAAATACCCTTTAATGGGGTTCAGATCCTATTAAGATTGCATTGTGGGTGCAGTGGGGGCTGGGAGAGAAGCTCTCACTATTTTGTCCCTAATATTGGGTCACCTCTTGAAGGAGCACATAGGTAAGTTCTTATGTTCTGTTGTCTCTTTTACAAGATGCCAATGTTTGCATACAATGTTTTTGATAGCATTGCTATTGGTCTGAAATGTGCCTACAAAAATAATGCGATCATGGGTATTGGAGAGTGCTTTAGGTATTATCATTCATTCTCTGTGTGTGAATACCATGCTCTTTCCCTTGCTTGTTTAACGAGTCTCACAAGGTACCCCCTATTAGCCAATCGGGTGATCAGTAGATCACATTCACTAAAATAGCCTTCCTTTCTCATACAATTCCTATGTATGCTCAAAAATTGACCATATGGAAGGTTGTCTCAAAGACCTTTCGGATGTTGGCTGGAGAATGAGTAAGGAATTTCTCTCTGCCAGTTTTCTGAACAGTGTGGCACATAGCGTGCCTTCCTCTACCTTAATTGCCAAATCCAGAAATGTTATGCTATTACTGCTGTGACTCACAGTGAACTGGATATCAGAGGAAAAGGTCTTGACCCAGTCCACAAATAATTTTAATGTTGTGTCATTGCCTTTCCAGATCAAGAAGGCATTGTCAATATCGTGAAGCCAAAGAGAGATGTCCAGCTTGAAAGGGTTCTGATTTCTGAAACGATATGTCTTTTTATGGTTATCCATGCAGCGAGTTGCCAAATCAGGAGTATACCCTGCTCCCATAGCAAACCTCATTTCTTTGATTGTAGTATGTGTTCATAAATTGGAAGATGTTTTTTGTCAATGCAATCGCTGTGAGTCCAACTATAAATGAGGTAGGAACCCAGTAAGAGGATTCTCCAGAGTCTATGATCTTAGTAATCCTCTGAGTTTTCCAAATTGAGGTATATTGATATACAAAGATTGTATATACAGTCACCAATAACTGTCTGGAACTACCAAACAGTATGCCTTCTATCTGATGTATTAAATGCATGTTGTCTCTGACATATGACTGTGTCAATGGTACAAAAGGATTGAGTAAAATATCCACATATTGGTATACAAGTACAAGTAGTGAGCAACATTCTGAGACAATTGGATGAACAAGGGGGTTATAGAGGTAGTACCCACATGGCAAGGCACTCGGACGTGGCAGGTACCAACAGAACACTCACGGGTATAGACATACCAAGAGGCAGAAATACGAATGGTGAAGAGCAGAGCCAACCACAACATGAACAATGATACACCAGTTTTTAATCTGTCCAAGTACACTCTTTCACCAGATGAAGTTCCTATATTGAGCAAGGGTTGGAGTCTTGTCCCCACCAGCAGACCAGATCCATTTTTGGTTAAGTTGGAATCGCAATTCTTTTTCACAAGATCCAATTGAGACGTTTTTCCTGCATAATCCAAATATAGCAATACCAGTGCTAAAGGATTGAACCCCGCCTCCACCTTTAATCAACCTGCTAATACTATTCCACCAAAGATTATCACTTATGAGAAAGTAGTAATGAAGGGTATAGAAACACTTCACAACACATGGAGATACATCAGGTACAACATTTCACCGAAAGAAAGAGAGGCTTTGCACACATTAGCGCCCAACAGGGAGAGTATCGTAAAACCTGCTGATAAAGGGTGAGGATTATCATTGAGGTTATAGGCAATTTCTAATTTAGAGTGCTTTTTCTTTTTGGAAATATTGGAAAGGTGACTGCACCAGAATGAGTGGTCTCTTGCTCACATTCTGTATCAGATAGTTATTTTTCACAAGTTTTTTAATATGGGATTTCAACAGCTTTTTCATACAATACTTTACGTACTAAAAGATGCGTGCTTGTTACTGCACAACTGGATTTTTTTTCTCACTTGAGTAAAAATATTCCTTTAGGACTAATTGACAAATGTATTCTTTCATTGATTTATGTGTCCAGACTAAATGGAAAATTAATAGGAATATGCCAGATTAACACTGGTTAAGTGAGATTCAGTCTTTGCTGTAGTTAGACTATTACGTTAATGTAGGAATTTAGACACTGACAGTTCCTATGTCTTTTGTTTTATGTTGGTCCCACAGTTTGCTGTCTTGATGAAGACCCTACATAAATGATTTTTAGGGGCTGAAACTTCGACCTATTTGGTTCCACCCATATCATTAAGTGCTGGACTACATAAACCCAAATGCCTATATTGTTGGGTTCTTAAAAATCTTTTTGTCCTGTGGGCAGGGACTACTTTTGTATATATTGTAAATATCCTTAATGTAATATATGTTTGTCTAACAGATTTGTACTTTCACTTCACCGTCACTTGGAGCACCTACATTTTCTTGACTCTGTATAATTGTCTGGTATTAATACAGAACATTGATCACTGATATAAAGGTGTTAAATATTTTTGGCCAATTGGATTATGTGATACACCACAGAATGAATGATTCCTAGGGGAAGGCTTTTTCTATTACCTTATTGCCCTTGTTCCTTGGAAGACTGGAGGACAGGTTTTTTGATGAGTTATTCCAATTTAGTAAGGAGCTGAAGACTCACCGCTTTAAAGAACACTACATCGTGAAAGTAGCCATCGCTTCTGCTGTCAAAACCCAGCTACCCCTCCATTCACTCATTGATTGTATCTTTTTTTTAATTCTAAACGACACTTCGCTGTCTTTTGATTAGTTTCATGCTATACAAAAAGCACAAACATACATATACACATCTGCACCGTCCCACACCTTTTTTCAACCACTCTGACTTCTGTACAATGAAAAGCACACACTGTCTTATTACATTTAGTTTGCGTGGAAGCTGCAGTTGGGTGTCTTTTAGTCAGACTCGGAACTTACTCTGAAAAGACTCGCTATTCAGGTGCTCACTGCTTAGCCAGTCTGCACATCTGCTGAATTGTTATTATATGCATGAGCATCTCAGTCAATTTCAGCAATGTTGTGTATTGACATTAATTGATGAAATAGGAGCTCAGCCTCCTTGTCCAAGTCATTTGTCTTTCCATTCTATTTTTTATACACTTTCTCAGGGCCAGAAATCCACAAAGAAATTAAACATCTGTGAGTAATTTTAAAAAAATGCATAACAATGAGGAACATTTGCAAAATCTCAAAAGTTTGAAAGAAACTGAGAAACATGCAGAGTACTAGGAAATCTGTGTTTCCTGTAGGAAATTTCCTGCCACCATTTTTGAATGTCTCTAACCATTGGTATTTATCCTGTACTTACCCCTTCCGTAAAGACAAAGATGTTTTGGTATTGTGTACATGTGTGTCTCTAAAGAGCGGATGCAAAAATAAACAATAAAGCTTTTTCTCTGAGCAGAAAATGGAAAATAAAGCATTAACATACCAAAGATATCCAAGTAACAGCTCTTTATCAAACCCTCAGGATCCAGTGCATGTGTATTACTCCATTTGAATTCCATTGTCCATTTGGTACATGGCAAGAGAGATTGGGTGATTTACATGAACACTTTAAAGTTTTGGGGAACATTTCCTATATATCCCTTGTATGCTCGTGACCTCAGATGAGAGCAAAAACGCTGCCACACATAGCTCAGAATACTCAGACCCAACTCCCAGACAAGAAGCCATATATTGGAGAGTGTGAAACCCCACATTCCCATAGAAAGCACTATTCTACTACAAGCTTCAAGTTGACCTCATTAAGAACTCTCTTAATAAATCACAATTATTTTCTGCTGACACTATGTCCTTTTATAACTCCTGATAATGTTACAAGTGTGATCTTTACCAAAGTGTCCTGTTATAATACACATCATGGGAGATGATGCTCACCATGGAAAGCTGATGCAAAGGGCTGATGCATTTTGCTAGTGTTAACCATATGTTTCAAGTACTTGAGAAAAGTAAAAACTGCCCAGCACTCTAGAATATCAAAGAGCTATAAGCAGCTGCCAGAATTGTGTGAGTACAAAAGTCACCGAATTTCGTAGGGAACAGTAACTTCTCCATCTTTTTTCCATTTCTCTCTTAGAGCTCCCAAGTAGGGTTGCCTTGACAACAATTGGCGAGACCCTACATCCCAAGACAATTCTAAAAATACAAACGTAATGCTGATCAGGGCCACACACAGAGTACTCTGAAATGGGGAAGCCCTACATTTGTCATGCCACGCTGCAGTTTCAAAGGGGGTGCCCTTTCCGTCCTCTCTGCACAGGCCCTCCCTGGTAGGAGCAATTGCAGGGTATGGGGTGCAGTAGCTTCACCAAGGTGTGAAGTTTAAAGGCCTCCCCAACTCCAGTGGCCTGGAGCAGATGACTATCCCATCTTGTTTATGTTTTTGCCTGGTTGGAAATTATAGGAAACATTATGGACTTGATTAAGAGTTGGCTGTACTTTGATGCAGAAAAAGACCCAGAGTGCCATAATCAAGGTTATGAGTCAGTGTCTCTTCACCAAAGTCTGTTCATTACAAGCTTTTTCCAGAAATGGGGAAATAACTGCTAGGGCCTAGAGCTAACAAATGCTTTATCAGGTAATTTTTCCCAGATTTCAGAAAAAAACACTGAGGTGTAGGTGAGAATGCTAGCTTGGGGTGGGGTTACGGGGTGCTGTGCCAGAGGTGTGGGACATGTTTGTGCCTGTCAGAGGGGAGAATTGTCTGCTCCTCCCGGACTGTTGGAGGGAGTGGGCAGGGGCCAGGTAATATTGTTGGGTACAGGCCCTGTCCTACAGCAAATTTGGTAACCACAATGTCCCTGGGCTGGAATGATCGAATAAGAGTTTTTGTACCCAATAATTACAGGCCCGCACAGAGGAATTGTGGATTTACTGATCTTGCTCTGGGTCGAATACCCCAGCTCGTAATGAAGGCCTGTGCGCATTGGTTTACGAACAATGATTAGGCATGTGTGCCCAGGAGATAATTGGCATGCACAAACAGTATGCCGTTCATTAGAGTTAGACTTCATTTATTAGAAACATCCTTCAATTGGTTACAATGGTGATTGTAAGATGGAGAATGGATGCTGCCAAAAGACAACAAGAAGAACAGCCCTATCCCTGATTTTGTCTTTTTCTCTTGGTTTCCCAACCGAGCATATCCTGCTGCGTGTACATTGAGGACTCCAAAGTGTAGAGGGCAAGGGATGCCCACACCTGAAGTTCTTCTGAGAATGGACAACCTGTCCTAGTCTGTTTGGTTATACCACTGAAATGCAAAGATGCACTGAACTAGCGGCTACACAACTGCCAGGACATGGAAGCATAAGCTAGGGCTAGAGTTTATTGCACACCTTCTACAAGACAGCCCTGATTGTACTCCTTCCATGGTACTTTCAGATCCTGATCTGAGTATTGCCGTTAGGCCCTGCCGGGTTTCTGCTCACCTTCCATGTTGCTGCTACTGATCTTGCATGTGTGAAAGCCACCAGCAAACTCACAGAGTCTAAAGAGTCATATATTGCACCTAAAAGCCCTCATCACCCTCCTTGCTGGAGACTGGTGACTGCCTCTAGAATCTACCGCTATAGATACATGCAGCTGAGAGGTGGCTCTGCCCGTTGCACACGCCCCTCCCTGCACCATCCTTTATTGCTTTTTTCAAGTCAGAATAAAGTTTGTTTAGACCATAGATCTTTAAACCACATAAAATACCCATTTTGTATTTTTTTAAGTTCTAAAAATTGTTACAAAATCCGCATCTCATTCCATTATGAACTGTTAATTTTCATATCTTCCATCACGTTGCTGAAACTAGCCGCGCAGCGGATATTATCGCTGGCTCCGACTGTAAAGCATCAGAAAGGCTTCCCCCGCCGTCACCGGCGCGAAGCACGGACACGCCCCCTTGACGAGGCCACGCCCACTACAACACGCTATTTAGGCGCCGCTGATCACTAGCGACCCTGATAGCATTCCTGTCTCCTGAGGCGGAAGCCGGGAGCTAGGCCAGCGCTTACTTTAACCTTTGAGTGTCACCTTACTTTGTGTTTTAAAACAATTCTTCATAACCTGCCTACCTGACTTCACGTTGCTGAAACTAGCCGCGCAGCGGATATTATCGCTGGCTCGGACTGTAAAGCATCAGAAAGGCTTCCCCCGCCGTCACCGGCGCGAAGCACGGACACGCCCCCTTGACGAGGCCACGCCCTCTAGTTACGTTTTTCCATCACTACAAAAATGTGCCTTTTCCGGACGCGCAGCGGACGAGCGCAGCGGGCGCGCCTAAGGCAAGCCCGTCTGCACCCGTTCGCGCCGGGACCGGGCCCAGGGCCACGACCCCTGCTCGGTCCTTCCCGTGCAAACGGAGTACTTTGCTGGGTCTTCGCCCAACCCACGCCTCCCGCTGTACTAAATTTGACCTGGCACAAACTCCCACGGGTGCCAACGCAAAATGCGCTCACTGTGATACCATCGTTCCCTTTAACAACTGCACTACCCCCACTCAGGTCACTAAAAATGTTAAGGAGAAGCATATCACTATGGCCCTCATCAACGCGCGATCCTTGGGCAAACACTGCCAAGAGATAGCGGACCTCATCATCGATCACAATTTAGATGCTCTGTATATCACAGAAACGTGGGCGGACGAGGCATCTGCCCCCGACCTGGTCACGGCAGTTCCACCTGGCTACAATGCCTATAGGCAGGACAGGGCGAGAAACAGAGGCGGAGGCCTGGCCATCATAGTAAGAGACCAATTTGAGGTCCGCATATCCCCTATTCCTGCCACGTCATGTGAAGCTATACATTTTAACATAAAATTTACACCTTCTTTTAGCTTCAAGGGAGTGCTCCTCTATCGACCTCCTGGGTCCAGAGCAGCGTTCCTAACGAACCTGAGTACCATAACAGAATCAATAGCCACAGATGAGTCCACCACTGTTATGGGCGATTTTAATTTTTATCTTGAACAAAATAATGATAAAGATACTATTACCCTCACATCAGACCTAGAAATAATAGGTCTCAGGCAATTGGTCGCGGCCCCAACCCATCAGGCAGGACACACGCTAGACGGCATGTTTACTAACGTTGAAGACTTACATGTGACCGAAATTCTCCCCATGACTTGGACGGATCACTCGGCCATATTCAGTAGTCTGACCATTAAAGAATCGTCGAGGAAGAAGATCTCCCACCCTAAGCGAGGTACTTTCAAAGCTTGGAAGGACATAAATTACAACAACTTAAATATACTTTTAAATAACACTAGACCTGATCTATCCAACGATCCCTGTATTTCTACCCACCAATTCCATGAATGGCTGAGTGATGCCACGTCGCAATTGGCACCCACCAAGTCCCATTCAAGAAATAGGAGTACCCCGACTGCTCAGTGGTACACAGAAGAGCTAGAAATACAAAAACAATTAACGAGAAACAGGGAAAGACACTGGCAACGAACTTATGACAGAGAAAGTAAGAACAAATATAAAGAAACTCTAGCCACCTATAAAACTATGATAACGGCAGCAAAGAAGCACTTTTTCTCTCTGCATATAGAACAAGCCAAAAATTCCAGCAAACAGCTGTACAACATAGCCAAAACCCTATCGGGTAATACACCAGACTTAAACCCCCCCCATCGCAATCGCTATGCGATGCCTTGTCTGAGTTCTTCTTCGCGAAGGTAAATAATATATACAAGCTTTTACCTCAGAACCAAATATCAGTTCTGCCCCCCCCTCTCAGACTGTCCTGAGCAATACCATGACGAGTTTTAAACCCTTAACGACTGATCAAACAAAGATCATACTGAGTTCCATCAAATCAGGTTCTGCCTTGGACCCTTGCCCCACGTCGGTGTTAGCCATGGTTTCAGACACAATTATTCCTATTATCACCCACGTCTGCAACACAATATTGAGTTCTGGGACTTATCCTGACTCCTTAAAAAACACGCTGATCAAACCTCTGCTCAAAAAACCTAATCTTGACAGACCAGATCTGAAAAACTACCGGCCTATAGCAAGTCTCCCTTTTTTGGCCAAAATGACGGAGAAGGCTATGAACCAGCAACTGTCGGAACACATAGAGAGAAACAACCTGCTTGATGATACCCAGTTTGGGTTCCATAAATACCATGGGACGGAAACCGCTCTCATCAAAGCAGCGGATGATATCAGACTCATCCGGGACCAAGGAGGGACAGCTCTGCTGGTACTCTTAGACCTCTCGGCAGCATTCGACACGGTTGACCACAAGACCTTGGTCGACCGTGTCGAAAAAATGGGTATCCAGTCCACTGCGAGAAACCTGCTTGCCTCCTTCTTGGCTAATAGAACTCAGGCGGTCACACTGGGACCATTCCAATCTGCCAATCTGTTGTTACCGTGTGGGGTTCCTCAAGGCTCATCCCTAAGTCCGACACTATTTAACATCTATGTGTCGGACCTTGCTAGTGTCATCAAAGCACATGGGATGAGCCTAACCTCATACGCAGATGACACGCAGTTGGTGCTGGCCATTAAGGGTGACGGACAGGAGGTGGCAGAACGGTTCCAAAGAGGCATGACAGCTATCGGTGAGTGGATGGCAGGAAACTGCCTGAAGCTCAACTCCGAGAAAACGGAGGTGGTCTTCTTCGGCAATCTCTCGCCATCCTGGTCGACAACTTGGTGGCCATCAGCATTCGGCACTCCACCTGGTCCTACCCCCAAGGTTAGAAATCTGGGAGTTACCTTTGATGGCCAGCTCAACTTTATGGCACATGCCAATAAGGTAGCGTCCACGGCCCATTTTAAACTCAGAATGATAAGGAAAATTCTGCCTTTTCTGCCTGACACGGCCGCTAAGACCCTGGTCACATCATTGGTTTTAACTTCACTAGATTACTGCAATGGACTCTTTCTGAATGCACAAACTAGAGTCACAAAAAAGCTGCAGACGGTACAGAATGCAGCCGCACGTCTGCTGTCCAAAAAACCTAAATTCGCATCCATTTCGGATACTCTGAGGACCTACCACTGGCTATCTATCCAAAACAGAATAAAGTTTAAATCAATGTGCATAGTCTACAAAGTAATGCAGGATCAGGGGCCACGTTTCCTGAAAGATCAATTAATACCTTACAACCCAGCGAGAAAGCTCCGATCCTCATCACTTAATCAACTGGTGGTCCCACGTAGCAGAACAGTCACATGGGGCGACCGTCGCTTCCTAGTTGCGGCTCCCAAAATCTGGAATACCCTACCACATCACGTCAAATCCAGCCCCTCACTCTTACAGTTTAGGAAAAGATTGAAGACGTGGTTATTCAACCAATAATACAGTATACCAGCCCGCATGAACTCCCCTCTAGGAGAGACATTACTGCAGTCTAGCGCCGAGACACCCATGGGTATTCGTTCGCGCTCTATAAATGTCAGTAAATAAATAAATAAATAAAAAGTTGCCTTAAAAGCAATCCATCCAACAACTAAAAATCATTCAAATATCCCAGGAGTGATCCAACTAATATAAAAACCTGTTCTAAAACGTTAATGCTTTAGTGATTTTTGACACTGCTTTTGTGTAGCAGTCTGGAGTATATTAGCTTGTAAGTTAGCCATATAAAGGGACTGACTGGTCAAATATGTGACGTTTGTGCCATGTGCGTGCACACATCCTGCCGGTGGGTCACACTCTGGGCTGAGTCACCCTCCCACCCCCCCCAGATTTGAATGCATTGATACAAATATGTCTAGTGCCCCTGCGTCACAAGATATCTTATTTCAATGTCTGTCTTATAATTCTGAAGTGGAAATAAAACATATCTTCTCGGGCACATTTCTCTTTAATTTGAGTGATTGGTCTTCGTTCTTGAGGTTTGATCTGCTGCTAGTTGTGGGCTCAGCTGGTATTGTTCTTCAGATTTTCCACCAAGGGTTAGTGCTAGCAGTCATATCTGTCTACTGAAACTCACTCTATAATAATGGCCTCATGTCACACCTGCCTCACCGTTAGATTCCCTCTGCAGACTATGGGTTTTCATTCGTGCACACCATCGGGGACGCGTCAAGGTTTGACTTCCACAGCTTTTGCAGACAGCATGGCAGGATTACACAGGACTTCTGTCTCTCGCCCATAGATGAACAAAGCAGAGTGTCAACTAAGAAATTCACGTTCAGCAAAGACATTCATTTTTACAAAAAAATGTGCATTATTTCCAAGAATAATGTTACAGGAAAATGTAATAAACAAAAGGAATTCACATGGCCCAGAAGACATTTTAAACTATGCAGACATAATTCACATTATTTCAGGAATTTCGCATTACTCTTGTTAAGCAAAATACACAAAATCATGCCATATTTGCAAATTATTTACGCGCCATTCATGGCAACGTTTTTACTTTAAGTGCACGACAAAAACGTGAATGGCCAGAAGGTGAGCGGCTGTGCCTTGTGCCACTTATGACCAATTTGCGTTTAAATATAGCATTGAACAACAGATCTGCATTTCCCAAAATTTCCCAAAATTTTCACAAAACTACACTAAAGCAAATTATGCGAAGTCTGCACACCCATAGAATTAATAACATGAATGAAGCACAGTCACCCCTTTAAGCTCCTATTCTGAGTCAAGGCAGTTGCTGTAGATCCTGCTCCTGCTGCTTGGCTCCTATGAAGTCCTCACGGCATTGATGCTTCTACAGTAGCTTGTTCAGATGCTCTTTGTTTCTTGTTCAGTGGTGGCTACTCTAATTTTGGGGTGGTGGGGCAACGTGAATGGGGGTGAGGGGAAAATAATAAATAAAAACACACACCTGCTCCTGCGGTCGCTGCCTCAGGGCTTATCCCCTCTAGTCACGCTGCACAGGCTCCCAGGGGCCAATCGCAGTGCTGCTCTCATGCTCGTAATACTGTTTACCAGCATGAGAGCAACACTGTGGTTGGCCTGAGAGGGCTGACTTGATGCTCGCTCACACACAGGGAGCCTGTGTCTTTTCTACAACCTGGCTGTGCAACACAGCTAGTTTGGAGAAATGTAAGTGCGCATGTTTGTTTGGCAGGCCTAAAATAGCCGCCAAACTGACATGCACACTTACAAGTGCCCAACACTCCTCATCAGAAAGGCCCCGCCCTAACCTCGGCTGTAAGAACAATAAAATTCTAACAAATTGGTTTTATTATCATTTTATTTTTTCGGTGGGGAGACGCTCCTCCACCATGACTGAATAGCCACCCCTGTTCTTGTTTAAAGTACTGACCACATACACACTTATGTGCATTTGATGCTATTTACAAGTGCATAAGTGTCTCCTGTGTTTCTCATAAGACACAGATCATCAGCAACTGTTCTGCTTAGATCAGCCCACCTCCGAGAAATCCCTCCAACCGTCTCCTGGCGGAAGCATCTATCGGGGACGCACGCTGTCAGATCATACATGTGAAGCACCCCGATATACCACACACCTCCCTTCACACAGAAATGACACACACACTGCAGAACGTGACACACCCTTATGCATGACTGTTCTTGCCCCGACCTGAATGACATATCAGAGGCATCAGCCGGCCAATGAAGTGCCCCCGTTGTACGTCATAGACACGTCTGTCTTTGCTCACATGAATCCAAAATTGCCTGTGAGTGTAGCAGGCCTTTTTACTTTTATCAGTTATGAATAAAAATAAACAAGGCCTTGGCCCATGTGTGCACAGGGAGCCCTCTCACACGTTCACAGCTGGTCACACACACGCCCCTTTGCTCCACAAGCTTCATGCCTGAGAAGAGACCACATTGTTGCAACAAGACACCTGCTCAATACCTTGGAAGTTCCCACCATGCTTTTTCTCCCTCTTTTTAGCCGTCAATCTGTTAAAAATATAAAAATGCCAATGTGTTGTATATTTACTTTAAAATTAAGCTCCTCCTGAGGAAGGGGGGTCAACATGTTAACATCATTTAAAAGTAACCGAATACTGGGAAGTTGCAGCCATGATAAAAATGTATAAAATATTAGGGACCATGTTTGAGTGCTCCTGCATCACTGATTAACAAGGTCTGGCGAGCATGAGGGAAACACTTGCTGAAGAATTAGATTCCAAACATTTTTTAAATCAGGGATCATTAATAGAGGAGCTAAAAAATGCAGTGCATGAGCTTACAATAAAGATTTGAGCATGTCCTGACCAACAGCAAACAATGAACATATTGCCATGGGTATTAAGCATCCTTATCTCGCTATCTTTGCCTCAAACTCTTTTTTCCCGCCGGCATTAACCACCTTCCAGTGATTCATTTGTAAACGAAGAGGTGCCAGGGCCCAAAATGTTGCTCAGAAGCCCACTGCTCATGCTACAAAATGTCGGTGATGCTAAACAGAAAAGCTGTACAGTCTTGGTTCCAGCTCATTCATCTTTCATCCACTGCGAGACAACTCCCTGCTACCTTTATATCCCTCTTGCTGGTTCTTTTTTATTCCTGCTTCTCCCTTTGTCGCTGTTTTCCAGCCCTTCTCCTTCTCCTTAGTTCCCCCTTTTACAGGACTCTCCTGCACAGCACTTGAGCTGTGCTTGCTAAATCTATTGTAAATAAAATAAAAATCTTTATATGGGCTTACTTACCATTGGTTGGCTTCCATGTCACTCTTGTATCCTTGCTTCATATTGGTCAGCGTCTCCTCCTGGCTTCCTCCTGGGTTTCAGAGTCTATGTCCATGCCTTGGAGCATGCACTACGTACTGCTTCCTGTGGCCAGTGTCCTTTCACTGGCTGCAGGTACTATTTTTTTCTACTTTGTATATGCAGTCCCTCTCCTTCTGCTCCCATGGTTTCACCCAAACCCCCTCTCCCGTTCTACCCGTTTGCTCTATTATTGGAGGGCTTCACATGAGCGCTAGTTACATTAAGTTTTTTTTCATTTCGCCACAGGGATATTAAGTGATTTGCCCAGAATCACAGGATGCTGAACCAAAGCAGAGACTCAAACCTGGTTACCCAGCTCAAGAGTCAGCAGCTCTGTCTGTAACGCCACATCTTCTCCCCTTTCATTTAAGGTGTTTTGGATCACATTAAATGAATAATTTAAAACATGAATCTGTCTCAGTTGTTTTAGCTCTCATTCCTTTTAAAGAGTGCAGATGCTCCTCCTCATTTAGGGGTATTTATGTACTAAGCTTAAAGGGATGTTTTGGCATTCCCTCATTCCCCTTTTCCTCTGTTTTGAGGTTTGCTTTCCATGTGTCTTTTTGTTGTGATAGGCATCCCCTTTAAAAGATGCTTGTATGATGTCACTGGAAGTGTGTTATCAGACAGATCTGGAGGAGCACCAAGGGCCCCCATGAAAATAGAAGCTTAAATCACCCTAGATGAAGAAGCCAGGCTAAAACAGACATATAGGGAAGATTTCTCACGGCAGAGGGGAGCTGGTGGAGAGAGAGCATGGATGTGATAAGCCAATTTCCATCTTACCATACTAGCAAATAAGTGTCCGTCAAGATTCACACAGGCTAACGCGACACAACTGGGAGGAAGTGGGAAATGCACTAACAGGGCAGTAACACACAAGTGTACATGGGGGGTTGAGGGGGACTATGGGAGAGTCAATGTTTTCTTTATGGTTTATTTTTGCCTTTTGTAACGCTTGTTCGAATTTAATGAACTCTGCCATAAGTTGAAGTTGGCCATATCCCTGACTACAAGCACCGAACTGTGTATGTTGCATAATGAAAACAACAGCTAATGGTTACGCAGTACGCAAACAAATGATCTTAACTTCGTAGTTGATGCTATGGCAACGTGGACACCAGTCACAGAGACTAAGGGGCCCATTAGGATCTCGGGCGGATCGCCACCACCCGCATGGTGGTGGCAATCCACCCGAGATCCGTCCCCGCCTGCCACCCATTTGCCCCCACCATATTACTTTGGCGGGGGTCCGCGGCAGATGGAATGACCGCCCAACGCTTTTCTGCCAGGTCAACAAGTTGACTGGGTGGAAAAGAGTTTAATATGGTGGTGGTGTCTGTTAGACACCGCCAGCCATATTACTATAGGGGCGGAAACATGCCTTTCTGTGGCGGAATTGCCGCCACAGAAAGGCATGCAGGAATTGTTTGCGGGGCCCGTTGTGGTCCCCCAGGAAATCTGGGGGTGGGGGGTGCACATTGGGTATACCTATGGACCCACCTGCAGTTCCATGCACAACATGGCAGGCACTGCGCAGTGTCGGGCGGTGGTGAGTGCACCGCCCGCCACAATGTCAGGAATGCAGGATGCACCCGCCACTATGGCGGGCGCATCCTAATGGCCCCCACCTCCAACCTATTTCACGATTTGTCCGCCCGCCATCCTAATGACCCCCTAAGTTGGCAATTTCTATGCCAGTATTCCACTGATATTCTGTTGAACTGTTGACAAGATCTTATCTGTATCTGCAATCAATGAGACACCATGTATGTATGTAACAACTGATAAAAGTGCTCAAACCTAATAAAAGAGATTTTTTTTAAAAATGGATGCGACAAGTCCATGGCTTCTCATGGCTGTCTTCATGTGATTTGGTTTATTTCGGAAATACACTTTTTTAATTCATATGCCATCCGAGACTGACTCGAAGTTTGCATCGTATTGTTTATAATAAGAACTTGAATATATCGTGCAGCCCTTGCTGTGTAAGGTATACCCACACGTAGGTCTCTACAGGTCGCTTCCTATTGAAAATTTAGGCGGACCTTTCCCACTTAGCTGTTTTTATAGTAAACCATCAGTAAAAATCAGCAGCTTTATACTATGTGCCCCTTAACGATCCCACACGCTGCTACGATTAAGGATGTTTTTGCTGCTTTATCTATCACAGAATTTTGTAATAAAATTAGGCCACACCATAGTATTTACACCTCATTGAAATTACATGCAGTTATTATTTAGGCCCCACCTTCCTGCTTTACATTTTTAATTGAATAGCATGATAAACCAAGGTTTCCGCGATCTTGTATTTGCATTTTTATCAATCTCTTGAGCTTCAGGCACAATTTTAGATTTCTTTTTATAACATCCACCAATAAATGTAGTAGTTTTAATCCATTGGATACGCCACAAAAGGGGATGTTAATCTGTAATAAGGGAGGACATAACCAATGTGAAAAGGTTTACATCTGGAAACCAACAGTGGGACCACATTGGAGTGGCTTTTAGGGATGTAGCCCTAGCAGATGGCCTAATTGCACTTGAACTGCTTTTCAGACCAGATATTGATATTCAAATAAGCCTAAAATTAAAACCCCCATGTTAAATTTTCGTCATACCTGTTAAAAGGTATCAAAGCCAGCTCTTATGTACAGGGCAGTTCAACTCTGGGGGAACCTCCCAGTCCCTCTAACACCTCAGACATCGATTGTCCCCCTACTGATATTCCTGAACCCTCCAATAAAACCTCAATATCCCAACCTAAAGTAGTTGAAGGGATCCAGTTCCACATATCAGCTGTTACAAGCTGTACTGCAAGGCATCAGGGAGCTGATATTGGAAATGTTATAGGGGAACATATGACATCACAGGGAGAATCCATTCAGCCCACCATGATAGCCTTAGGGTTGACTGAGGATGGTTGCTTAAAATAGCTATCTTGGAATGTAGCAGGAATTAAGTCTAAACTCCCTGGTGCTGAGTGGAGTATATTTGTTGACTCTCATCACATTATACTTCTCTAAGAAACATGGGCCACTGAACCAACATTTTGCCCAGGTTTCATGGCTTTCAGTGAAAATGCAGTACCCTCTCCGGCTAGGCGTCCATCAGGAGGCCATCTGATATGGCTAAGGCTGGACTTGTTTCCAGTGGTCAAAATTATCCCTACTAACTCTAGAGACTTACTTGCCCTCCAAATTAAAATTAAAACTCGAACATGCCCCAGATATATAAAACTGGTAAATATATATCAGGTCAATACCTTCAAATGCCCAATCCATCATAGTAAGCAAGATAGATATCCTCTTGGGACAGTTTAATCAAAAAGCCATAAAAATTGTTGCAGGAGTCATCATTCTAGCATCCCTCCATTTGCTGGGTGCAAGCACCGGGAATTGCCCCCCCCCCCCTGCCCCCCCCATGAGAATATAAGAAAATAACAAAAATATCAAAAGTGGGCACCCAAAATGTTGAACTCATTACTGATCATGACCTGAGAATTGTAAACGGTAACACCAAATTTGAATGTCCGCCCCATCCCACCTTTAACTCCTTTGCTGCTTCGAACGTTCCGCGCCAGTGTGTAATGTTCGAAGAAAGGGGCAGGGCTGAGACGGCCAACGGTCGTTCGCAGCACCAGCCAGATAGTCTGACGGGAGCATGGAACGGGTTAAAAGAGGTCTTAGTACCTCAATAATTGACAATATACTAGTGGACAATGATTAATGGCCGACTTATATGATATGCAAGTCATCCCTAGATCGCATAGCGGTAGGCGTGGGCGGAAAATCCGTTCCGCTCGCGGATTTTGCGGATTTTCGGGAAATCCGCAATCCGCGAGATTTGCGAATTTCCCGCAAAATCCGCAAATCCGCGAGCAGCGGATTTTGCTCGCACTGCTCGCACTGTTCGCGTGAGTTCGCGCCCCGCGAATAAGTGCAAAATTGCAGAAATACGATTTTAGCAAAACTGAAAGTAACTACTTACCAGGTTCAAAAGTTCAGGCTCATCATTAGTAGCCATTTCCTGGAGTGCTTCCTGAGGGGCCCCTCCAGAGTTCAGTTGCCAGTTGAAACTAGTATGTGACCCTGCTCTGAACCTCAGAATAGTTACACATATGCCACAAAGGTCCTGAATTACAGCTAAGGGAGACAAGCAGGAGCCAGGCTGGAAGTTAAAATCCATTAATCAGCCCCTAATTCATTATTGTCAGTTGGGGCAGGGCAGGTGTTGTAACTAATTTTGCAACAATGAAAGCACTTAGCAAGTGCAAAAGATCACTAATCAGGGCGCACTAAGGAAGCAGGTGCCAGCTAAAAAAATATTCTGTGACACATGAATCAGCCCCAAATTAATTCAGGTCACTTGAGGCAGGGAAGGTGTGCTTTGCTTTGCCGAAAATAATGTACACTGGACAACCAGAGGGTGTGGTGATGAAACAGAGGGTGGCATGGGTGGGCCAGAGGGTGGCATGAGTAGTCAGAGAGTGGCAGTGGTGACAGAGAGTGGCAGTGATGAAGAAGAGTGTCCCAAACAGGCTGGACACGTAGAAACAACAAGTTCGCGAAACTTGCGACCCGACAGGTAAGTTCGCAATTTGCGAAAGTGTACAAAACCCTCGCGAACTGGCAGAAACACGGGCGAACACAAAAAAAAAAAAATCCGCAAATTCGCGGGAATTCGCGGATTTTGCGGATTGCGAATCCGCAAATCCGCAAAATTCGCGAACGCGAGATCCGCAAAATTCGCTCATGCTTACATAGCGGCCACCAAGCACTAAGGGATCCATTAGGATGTCGGGCGGATTGCCTCCGCAAGGGTGGCGGTGGCCACCTCCACCCAGGCGGAGGCAATCCGCCCGACAGCCACTCTCGTTTTCCCCTCCGCCAGATTAGGATGACGGAGGGGACAGCGGCGGACGGAAAGACCGTCCGCCGATTTACCGCCGCGGTCGCCTTGCAACTGCGGCGGTAATAGATAAATATGGTGGCGGTGTCCAATTGTCCACTCTGGTTGCTCCTGTTCGTATTCCTCATGCTCTTCGGAGACTTGCTCTTCTCCTAGGGCGGCGGCAGCTATCTGGCGGGGCCCGGGAGTCTGGTTCTTGGGGCAGTTCGGGTCACTGGCGTAGTGGCCGACTCGCTGGCATCGGTGACAAGTGACATTGGCTCGGAACCCCGGGCGCATCGGGGGGTTACCCCGGCCGGCCGGGGGCGGGGTGTTGGTAGCGGGAGCGGCCGGGATGGCGTCTCTGCCCCGGCCCTGGCCTCCTCCTCCTCCTCGGGGACGGTGATGACCTTGGTTGTTTCTGTTCTGTTCGTTTGGCCCACTCCGGCCCACTCGGGTGCTCTCCCATCGGTCAGCCTCGGCGGCGAGCTGCCGTGGATCAGTCAATTTACTGTCGAGGAGGTGCTGCCTGAGCTCGACGAAGCAGTTGTTGGAGAGGTGCTCCCACACAATGAGGTTGAAGAGCTGCTCGTAGGTTGTTACGTGGCTTCCCTTGATCCATCCCTCGAAGGCTCGGCTGAAATAGTTCACATATTCCACCCAAGTTGTACCCGGGATTCGGGTGCAGTCGCGGAACCTCTGGCGGTACATTTCGGGTGTAAGCCCATATCGAGTGAGGAGGGCGGCCTTCATGTGGTCATAGGACGTCATTTGATGGTCCGGGAGCTGTAGCAGGGCATCGCGGCCTTCATTGACGAACCTCCCCCATAGGTCGGCTCCCCAGTCACTTCGATCGATCCGGTGGGAGGTCATGGCGATCTCGTAGGCCTTGAACCACTGTTGTATGTCGTCATTTCGGAAATATTCTCGGACAACATCTTTGGGGATGTGGACCTTTGGTTCTGTAGCTCCTGGGGTGCGCGGTTGCTCGGGCACCCCCAGGTCTTCGTTCTGCTTCCGTAGTTCTATCTCTGCTAGCTTGCGCTCGTGTTCGTATGCCAGTCTTTTTTCTTCAAGCTCTCTTTGTCTTTACTTTTCTTCCCGCTCTTCTCGGAGCCGTAAGTGTTCTAGGTTCATTTTTTGTTCCGCTAGTTTTAGTTCTCCGTCCAACTTGAGCCGTGCCAACTCTAATTCGTGCAGTCTGCTTTTTTCTCGTTCTTGGATCTCTTCCCGGGAGAGACCCGCTCTCCTTTCTTTGGACGGAGCGGCGTTCGTGTCCGGTGCTTCGATGTTTTGGTCCCGGGGTCCGGCGGCATTTGCCTCCGCCCACGATTCTAGGGCGTGTTTAAAGTCATCTCTTGTGCTCAGACCGGTGGTAGCAATGCCCAGTTCCATACAAAATTGTTTTAATTCTCGATGGCTGTACTCCTCCAGTTTTTCCATTTGGAATTTCTCTGTAGATCCGCTCTTTTTGGTCGTCATTGTGGTTTAGTCGTGGGGTGAGTTACTTTCTGTACGATTACGCGTTGGTTCGGATCGCGCCGCTGGCCACCAATGTTAGACGGGGACCGGGAGGGTCGGCCGAGGACAAGGGGAGAGGCCTCCGGTGAGGGCCGTCTCCAGCGATCGTACGGACAAGTAACTTCCCCCCCCCCACAGATGGACACCACACAAGGATAAGGTTAACGTTCTTTATAGGCAATTCTTGAAGTACGGTAGTACGGTACAATGAGATCAGGACACGAGGATCCTCTCAATTCTAGTCTCTGACAGGGAAAAGGGGTAGCGGGACAGTCTTTGTTACCAATCTGGTACTGCGATGAGACGATGGTAGCTCACAATCCTCGAGCTCGGCGTTCGAGAAGGACGGGCCGCGGCAGCGCCAGCAGGTCCCGAGGTGGTCGTAGATAGGAACGGGCCGCGGCAGCGCCAGCAGGTCCCGACGAAGACGAAGGTTGCAAGAAGGCCGCGGCAGCGCCAGCAGGTCCAACAAGGATGAAGGTTGCAGAAGGCCGCGGCAGCGCCAGCAGGCAGGACGACAGTTCACAAGGCAGGGCTGCGGCAGCGCCAGCAGTCCGTCAAGGATGAGTTCTTCACGGTGTCTCTCGACTCCAGGATACAACTGCCTTCCTGCTCTGGAGCTGCCCCAGTTATAGGTCTGGCGCCCTTTGATGTCCGGACCCTCGCACTTGGAGGTCGGGAGGTCCGGGATGAGGGAGTCCAGACACCCAGCAGGGGGGTGGAGCCAGCGCCCGGGGAGGCTGGGGGCGATCGGCACCTGGCGGGGGAGAGCCATCGACACTCCTTTCTCCCATTGACCTGCCAAGTGGTCCATTCATCTCCTGGGTGGATGGGGGTGCCGGGATGTCGGGGCCTGGCCAGGCCCAGGGTTAGGGTCGAGCTGAGGCCACGTGGCCTCGTGGTGCAGTGTCCAAGATGGCGGCCGGGCCGGCAATGGAGCTGACAGTGGCCCGGGCCAGTGATGCAGAGATGTCCGGGAGCAGGAGTCCCGTAGGGGACGGTTTGCGGGTTGCTTCTGTGGGTAGCACCTGGAGAGCTGGTGTCCGGGCCCTGTCATGCGGGGAGGGAGCGAGCCCTTTATGTGGCCTGTCCAACATTCGTGGATGTCCGGTTCCAGTGGCTCCAGTCTATCCTCACTCCTGTATGGACTGTCAGCCGCTCCGTCGGGGTCAGATCCTGGGAGAGGTGGTGTACCTGGGTGTACCCTTTTGAAGAAAGAGATATTGCGGGTGACGGTTTGGGTGCCTCTTTGAGCAGTCACCATCGTGCCGGTTCGGCGGAGGACAGTCCACGGCCGGTGTTCAAACGGGAGCCGGAATTTACTCCCTGGATATCGATACTTAACGTAGAGCTGGTCTCTTTCCTGTATTTCATATTCCTTGGCTCCACACCTACGGCTGGCTTGGTCGTTGGAGTGAGTACGATTGGCCATTGTCCTCTCTGTGGCAACCTGGGCTGGGGTCCAGGTGGGGTGACTCGGGATGGTGTCGCTGATCACTCGGCCCATTGTCGCCGGTCCCGGCGCTGCTTCAGTTGTGAGGTGGGGGGTCAACCGTTATTCTCGCAGAAAGCTATAGATGGCCTTCTCCAGCGGTGATCCGTCCGCATGTGCAATGCGTATTGCCTTGTTTAGTGTATGCATGAATCTCTCTACTTCCCCATTGGCTTGGGGCCAGCGCGGGGTCACCTTTCGGTGACGGATCCCCCAGCTCTTCAGGTAGTCTGCAAATTCCTGTCCCTGAAAAGGGGGACCGTTATCCGTCTAGATGACCTCGAAAATGCCATGTGTGGCTATGGTCTTCTCGAATTTGGTGATCACCTCCATGGCTGTCTGATGTTCAACGATCTCTACTTTAGGATATTTCGTGAAGTCATCAATTATCACCAACGCGTAGCGTCCATCAGGAAGCTGTCTGAAGTCTGCGCTCACGCACTCCCACGGCCTCTGAGGGTTGTCTTCCGTAAGGACTGGGTGAGGTCGGTTCGGCTGTCCCGCAGCTTGGCACCAGGAGCACGTCCTGACTGTCTGCTCTACCATCGTGTCCATTCCAGGAAACCACACCTTGGCTCTTAGCCGGCTCTTGGTCTTCACCATGCCCTGGTGTCCTCTGTGTGCCAGTTCCTCAGCCCGTTGTGTTAGGCTGGCTGGCATGACTAGTCTCGGTCCTCGTAGTAGGCATCCTTTGCAGTCCACAGGCAGTTCCTCTTTCACTCTCATGAGGGACTCGAGTGTCAGTCTGGCTTGTTGTGTCCTCCTGCCCAAAGTGGCTTGAATAGGACACCAGTTGTTAGATCGGACAGCGTCGGCCGCCAGCTGGAGGCACTCGTCATTGTGTTTAGCTTCACCGATCGTCTTCAGACTTATGGGTAGGGGGCTTGACCTTTCCAGCACCATCCGAACATATTCCTCAGTATCCTCTGCATCTTCCTTCTCTGCCCTGGTTGCCGCTCGGGGGTGCCTTGAAAGGTAGTCTGCTGGATTCGTCGATCCAGGTTTGTACTCCACCCTGTAATCATACCCTTGCATTTGAAGAATCCACTTTTTAATCCTCGGTGGCGACTTTGATACTGACCCTTGAAACAGGGGTATGAGAGGCTTGTGATCTGTGGATACCATGAAGGCATGGCCGTACACGTAGACATGAAAGTGTCAGCATGCCCAGTGAATCGCAATTGCCTCCCGCTCTATTTGAGAATATCGCTGCTCTGTGTCCTTTAGGAAGCGGCTGGCATAGGCGATGGTTGCCCATTCACCATTGCTTTAGAGTTGGGTCAGCACGGCTCCCAGCCCGTAGGGGCTAGCATCCACAGCGACGTTAGTGGGCTTGGTGGGGTCAAAATAGGACAGTGTTGTGTCTGCTGACAGGGCGGCTTTCATGGCTTTGAACGCCTGTTCCTGCTCCTGGCCCCATTGCCACATGGTTGTAGATTTTGTCAGTTCTCTGAGGGGTTTGGTGATGTTAGATAAATCAGGTACAAAACGGCCACAGAAGTTCACCATACCCAGGAAGCTTCTCACCTCTGAGATGTTAGAGGGGGCTGCGGCTTCATGAACGTCCTTCACCTTATCTGGATCTGGTGCTATTCCATGGTCAGAGAAGGTGTATCCAAAGAAACTGATCTTGTTTTGCAAGAACTGGCACTTTTTCGCTGTGTAGGGTCAGACCCGAGTCCTTGATTCTCTGAAGGACTCCCCTCAGTCTCTGGTGGTGTTCTTCTATTGACAATGCATAAATTAATAGGTCATCACTCATGTTTAGGACTCCGGGTAGTCCGCTGAGCACCTCTCGAATGGTATTTTAAAATACCTCCGTGGCACTTGAGATTCTGAAGTTTAGGCGTCGGTATCGCCGGAGGCCTTTGTGCGTGGAGAAGGTGGTTATATAGCGGGAGTCCGGGTGGAGCGGTAGGTGATGATACCCGGATCAGAGGTCCATCTTCGAGAACCATTGTGCACCGTTCAGCTCCCCTAGGATGTCATCTATGGTAGGAGTTAGATGTCTTTCTCTCTTCACCGCTGCATTCAGGAGGCGCATATCCACACAGATGCGGACTTGAACAAGCTGCTTCAGCTTGCGAGCTATCACAATCGGAGACACCCATGGGGTGGGCCCGCTGACCTTTTCGATGATGCCTTGTTTCTCCAGGGCCTCCAGCTCCTCTTCGACTTTCTTCCGCAGATGGAATGCTATGCACCTGTGTCTCAGTTCCACTGGTTGGACTGATGGATCGATGTGGAGGGAGACTTCTTTTCCCTTGAGGCATTCGATGCCCTTGAACACTTCCCCAAAATCTTCCATTATTGAGTCCAATTCCTCTTCTAGCACGGCCATGGCGAATGATATTAGCCTCAGTTCCTCCGCGGATTGCCCACTGATTAGCATGCCACTGCCCTCCTTGGTGACATATACTGTGGTGGGCACTTTCAGATCTTAGTGCTGTAGCTCTGTCTTGAAACAACCTATTAGAGGAATGGGTGTCTTCTGTCCGTAAGCGAACACTCTGATACGGGCTTCACGTAGGGGAGGCCGGACACTTAGCTGGTTATATACATTGGCGGCCATCAACTCAATGGATGCTCCTGTGTCTATAGTGGCCCTCACTTCTTGCTGATGGATCTTGATGCGGCACTTCGGGAAAAGTTGCTTCTTTCTTTGTGGTTGGTCGATCACGAACACGTAATGAACAGGGTAGTCACCCGTGTCGTCATCCATATCTCCGCTGTCTCGGTCTTCCTGCACCACATGTGCTGCTTCCTTCTTGGTTTTCGTGGATCTGCAGACTGCCGCAAAGTGGTTCATCCACCCACATGCGCTGCACTTTTTCCTTTCGCTGGGCAGTCTTGCATGTGGTGTGGCTGGCCTCCGCAGTATCCGCACTCCTTTCGCTTTTCCGGCTGTTTCCTGCTCGCGTACTGGCGCACTTTTGGCCTTACGACGTTCGCCTTTTCAGCCACGTTGACCTGCTCCGTCTTGATCAGTCGGTGAAGGGCCGCTTCCATGTGGGAGGCTCTGGCTTGCGACAGTTCTTTTGAGCGCCCGAGCTTGAGGATGTCTGCCAGTGGTTTGCCGTCTTCTTTGAGTATAGCGACCGTGAGTTTGGAACAGTAGCACCCCTTGAATAAGTTGGCCTCTAATCTCTTCTTGTTCGTCGCGGAATCCACACGTGCTGGCTAGCTCCTTCAGCCTCCCGTGGAATGCATCCAGTGACTCCTCCGCCTCCTGCTTAGCTTGGCGGAATCTGAACCTCTCGTAGTCTTTGCTCGCCATAGGCTCAAAATGCGCATTCAGAGCGTTGAGGAGAGTGACATATGTCTTTGGCGTGGCTTCCACTAGGGTTTTGTACATTCTGTGGATGTCCTTACCTCCCAGGTGGAGGAGCAGGGCCCTGCGTCTTTCTCTGGCGGTGCCCGCCCCTTCAAAGTAGATTTGGAGGCGATCTGTCCAGTCTTTCCACCATGGGGCTAGCGATGATGGGGCCCCGTCTACTATGAATGGCTCTGTGGCAGGAATGGACGCCATTTTGATATGTGCGTAGAACTCTTCCTCACAGCATGTGCGCTGTCGCCTCCTTGAAGTACCTAGTTAGGCTGCTCCAGGCGTCAGAATGACTTTGGGGCTCTCCTCCGGTAGGCTTTCTTCCCCTTCTTTCTTCTAGTTTCCCTTCCTAGCTGCATAGACTTGAGCTCAGCTGCAGGGTCACGTCGCACCTGGGCGTGGGCTAGCACCCTTCCTCCCCACCAGACGCCGGTCAGCTGACCTGAGGGTGAAACAGGTTCACAGGGCGTTGGCGTGTGGAAACACTCCTCAGCGTGGTAGGGCTCTTCTTCCCACCCTTCACCCCCTCTGAAGGGTATCTGCTGGGTCTCTGGGGCACCTCTGTCCGGCCTCGTGGGCCTGGGGCCACTCCCCGTGTAGAGGCCTTGCTCGAGTTGGCAGCATGGGCCTAACGAGGGCCGGGATACTGGGGCCGCAGCCGGAGGCTAGAGAGACCTCTCAGGCACAGCATGGGCTCTTAATTACCCTTATCGCCAGTGTAGTGTTCTTAACAATGATCGCGCTAATTAGCGCTGCGCCGCCGCATGAATGAGACACGGGACACTTCACTGAGGATCCGCGTGGTCCCGACTAACGTTGTCGGCCACGCCTCCTTTATTTATACTCCCGTGCGTGACGTCATGCGTCAGTGCTGACCTGCCCCGGGCGGCGCGGGCAGACTGGACTGCTACCCGGCGCCCCAGGACACTACACAGGCCTCCCAGTCTTCCGCACTTTGCATGTTCTCCATACAGGCTGCCTTACAGCCTGTGTGGAGAAAATGCCCAGGCTCTCAGTCAGCATCTGACCATTATTACAACACTGCTAAGGCAGAATTGTGATTGGCTGACTGGGAGCCTGAGTGTGCTTCCTGTTCAGGTCATCGAGGGAGGACTACAGAGGAGAGACGTGGCGAGGAAGCAGTGAGAAGGTAAGTTTTTTTGGGGGTTTTTTGCTGCCCGCGTCCCCTGTGTCCTCCCACCCTCCCATCCCTGATCCCTCCCCTTTTGATCCGTGCTGGCCGCCGCTAAAATGTTACCCATAATCGAATATGCTTAAAATGTATATCTCGTGCTACTTCTAAGAGAGTTTTCAATTATAATAAAGGTTTGTGAAACAACCATAAACAATAAAGTACTAATGCAATGATTACAAGTCGCTTCCATCTTGAGGAAACTCCACTATCCATTTAAATGCTTTTATTTTCCCCCAGAATCACTGCGAGGTGCTTGTGTAGGGTCGAAGTTATTTTGAAGGTGCACTACACTTTTAGTGAGCTGACACAAAGGCTTATGAGTTAAACACTTGATGCTGTTATCCGACTGGCACAAGGTTAGGCATCATGTGATTCAGGGCAAATCACTTGATCTCCCCGTGCTTAACAAAAACAAAAAAACAAAATCTGCCCATGTGTAATGTAATTTGGTGGTCATGTGAAGCGCTCTAATGTCTGCATGTGGCCAAGTTTCCGCTATATAAAACTTCACAAAGAAAATCAATATCATTATTGTTCATGTAGCCGTTCAGACGATCCAAATACCAACACAGGACTGCTTGTTCAAAAACTACATGTCTAGGATGGGGCCTTTTCTCAATTTGGCCTGGTCAAGGATTTTCACTGCCCTAGCTGGAATTAAACGTTGCTGGTCTCGGGGCACAATTGTTTTTTTGTTTGGGGAGCTCACTACACCCTAGGTTCTTTGCATCCTGCGTTAATTACCTTCGATTAATTGTCCCCAAACTTTTTAGAACGAGGAGCACATCCATCCTAGCCTGGGAGCCCAGAACCGCAGCTATGCCATGTGATTGGTCCTTCTAACAGAGGCACACCCTCTGTAAGAGGACCTGGTCCTCCACACAATGGGGTATATTTACAAGAACTGCTGCACAGCTGTTTGGCAGCAGCAGTGCACCAAAACGATTTCCGCAGCGGTACGACAGATTCTAGTGCCATATTAGTGTTGTATTTACAACACAGCGCTGCATGCTAATACTGCAAAAGTGACGCTCGGACAATTAGTGTCTAGATAATAGACGCTAGCTGCCCTGCTCGCTACCAACTGCGCCTTCTTTGGGGAATCCGTCGCTTCTTCCCGGAGCAGGACCTTATAACCCTGGTGCAATCGCTGGTCCTCTCCAGACTAGACTACTGCAATTCTCTTCTTACTGGCCTCCCCAAATCTCACCTGTCCCCACTTAAGTCTGTCTTCCATTCAGCAGCTCGTTTCATCTATGGGGCCAAAAGAAGCGATCACATCACACCGTTGTTATCCACCCTCCGCTGGCTTCCCTTTGAGGCTAGAGCTATCTACAAGACCGCTTGTATCACCCACAAAGCCCTGCACTCCTCCTCTCCCCGCTACCTGGTGAATAAACTGAAACTCTCTGGAGGCTCTAGACCTTCACGCAATGCCGAGAATCTACTGCTTGAACCTCCCACTTTCAAGAAGGAAAGAACAATGGCCCAATCCTTTTCAGGCAACGCAGTGAGAATCTGGAACTCGTTTCCGCCTGAGCTCCGGACCACCGCCTCCTCCCAGGCCTTCAAAAGGGACCTCAAAGTTCTCCTCCTCCAGAGACACCTCCAAAAGTAATTCACGTCCTCTTGCTATTCGGAGGAAGACTTCCCACTACTGATATTTTCTACTTTCCATGACCATGGGAGTGCCTTCCCAGTGTTTTCCTGTGGTGGGAGTGTCTGCCTTTTTGCAGTATTCTCCATGTACTTGTGTTCGGTGCCCTTTTGTAACGTGCACATAACACTTGGCCCTTATAACACACGGTTGCTACCTCTCACATGTTTTTACCTTTGATACTTGCACAAGTGCCACCTTGCCTACGTAACGCCTGTTCTTGTGCCTAGCACTTATTGCAGTATTATACCTCAAATTATACTCTGTTTTCTCTTTTAACTGCACACTTGTCACTTTTCCTCTTGTGCACTTTTGACTACCTCATGTATTTTTTTTGTTGTTCACAATTTTTACTACCTCAAGTATTTTGTTTGCTCACAATTGTCACTATTACCGTTACTACCTCATGTATTTTTGGTTGCTCACAATTTTTACTACCTCAAGTATTTTGTTTGCTCACGATTGTCATTATTACCCTTACTACCTCATGTATTTTTGGTTGCTCACAATTTTTACTACCTCATGTTTTTGTTTGCTCACAATTGTCACTATTACCTTATGTAACGTAACGTATGCTTTTGTAATCTGCTCTTTTGTAATGTTTCTCATTATGTTTCATTTCTGTTCCTAATGTGAAGCGCTCTGACGCCCTCGGGTAAAGTCCGCGCTATATAAAAATGCATAAATAAATAAATAAATAAATAGTTTAACTTTTGTGTACTTAGTGGTGGAAAAAACACCATTACGTGTGAAAAAAATAGTTCCACTTACCTGAAAGCACAAATGGAGCAGCCAGGAGGGAGCTCAGGCGAGGACAACAACCACTGCAACCCCAGTACTAGCAAGATGACCAGCCTGAGACCCAGGGGAAGAGGAAGTACAAGTTCAGTGAGGAGGAGGATGAGATCATGATCACAGAAGTGATAGAGCACCACCAACAGCTCTTCATCAGCTCCAAAGCGTCATTGGGGAGAAAAAAGACCATATGGTAGACCATAGTGGACAAGGTAAACAGCTTAGCTGACATCAAGAGGACAGTGAGTGACTGTAAAAAGTGCTGGCATAATTACAAGCGTCGGACAAAAGAAAAACTGGCAACCAATCTCAAGGCAGCGTTGCAGATTGGAGGTGGTAGTCCAGGGCCCCAGGAGGAGCTTGATCCTTTGGAGGAGCAGGTGTCCGCTGTCATCGCTGAGGAGTCGGTGGTTAGAATGATGGCTATGACGAACTACAAAAGCAATAGGGTAAGTAGCAACAAGGAGCAATGTGGGTAACTATTTAATGTTATG
The DNA here is from genome assembly GCF_964263255.1 of Lissotriton vulgaris. NCBI lineage: Eukaryota > Metazoa > Chordata > Amphibia > Caudata > Salamandridae > Lissotriton > Lissotriton vulgaris. The sequence goes on from NC_141697.1 coordinate 685,877,998, forward strand.
CAGTGCAGGCTGGTCTGTACTAGCGCTCTACGGCACTGTCTGCAGGCCAAGGGTAGGAAGCTAGCTTATCTACGGTTAAACATGACATCAATGGAAGGCTCATGGGCATTTTTATAACATGTTGACGAAGGGTAGCGCCGCAAGCCATTTAGCTGTGCTACCCTACATCAAAAGAAAAGGACAGGAATGTGCAGTACCTACAAGATGTGGCACATTCCTGTCCTTTCTGTCAGTGCACAAACAGCAGATGTCCACCAAAGCAGTGGTGCAAGGATACTTGCGTTGGTACTAGTCAGCTGATTGTGCACCAGCATAGAGGAAAGCACAGGGATGCATTGACTTGTTGTAACCACCGCACAACCCTGCTCTTCCTTATCACACAGCTTTGCGCAGCAAGATGGTTTGTGGTGTTGCACTGCACCTCTGTCTCACCTGGGCCCATGCACATTAACCTAGCCTGCAAATCCATAGCATAGAATTGGTTTCTCAGCAGAGAAACAACACACCTTAGGGGTGGGGGATATGGGGACCATGGGTAGTACCCACACATAGGGGCATTTCACGAGTCACTTCCCTAGCAGCCTAGATTAAACTACATTGTACACAGCTGTCCTGGCATGCGGACTCAGAGCACACAGATGTCAGCTGCCATGGTAGGGACCACATGAACTCCTCTCATCTTCTACATATGACTGGGTGTGGGGGGGAATGCAAGTGATGTACACCAGAGGACCAAGGCACATGCTTAAAGTGAAATAGCACAGCACGTTCATGCAACAAATCTGCTGCACCGCGCTGCATCATTGTAAAAATGTAGGGATGGGTTGTATTGACAGGAATACATGCCACCACAGTGCTCACCCCTGTGCAGGTGCCAAAATAACAGCCTTGCGTCAACGCAGGCACCCTTGCACCATTGGGCAAGTGTACCTACGTGGGTGGTAGGCTGTTCTTTTTTGCACTGGCAGATGGGTGAGCACAGGGCTGGCACATATTCCTGTAAAAACAGCCCATCCCTGCATGCACATAAACAATCAAAAAGGGTGTCTTGCTCCTTCTATGTGTTCTGCAGAATGCAGCACACATAGAAAGAGCAAAAAACAAGAAGGAAAAAAAGGATTTATCTTTGTTGGACCACTCTGAAGCCTCATTTTGAAAGGTGTTAGTGTTTGGTGCTGCATCAGAGCACAGGGCTGGCACATATTCCTGTAAAAACAGCCCATCCCTGCATGCACATAAACAATCAACAATGGTGTCTTGCTCCTTCTATGTGTTCTGCAGAATACAGCACACATAGAAAGAGCAAAAAACAAGAAGGAAAACAAAGGATTTATGTTTGTTGGACCACTCTGAAGCCTCATTTTGAAAGGTGTTAGTGTTTGGTGCTGCATCAGATTTATGTTTACTTGCAAATCGGGGGCCGTGCCAAACAGCAATGGGCGTTGCGTGTGATCGCCCACACCAAAACACATTGCACGCCCCTTTGACGCAAAAATCTGTGTGTAAAGGGGATTATATTTACAAGGTGGAGTTACGCCATGCAAAGTGGCTTAGCGCTCCCTTGTAAACATGGAGCAGTGCATTGCACAATAGGAGTGTTGTCTCAAATGACGCTCTGGTGTAGATATGCCCCCATGTGTGTCAAAACAAATGATGGTGAGTGGCCCTAGTCGGCTCCTGCTAGTGCAGTGCATAGTAGGTGCTTGCTGTGCACGTCAAACTGCCACTCTGTCTGACTGGAGAGACTTTGCTTTTAAGGAGATGAGAAGGGACATGTGTACTGTGACGTACCCTTACAAATACACATGCATTATGTTTCTGACTGGGTCACACTTGTTCAGCAGCTGGTTAGGGATGACAGACAACAGTCCATTGTGGTACTACATTCTACATGTCATGTTGACCTAGTTGAAGAAATAGCATCAGCCAGGAGGGGATATGGCCCAAAACTGCCTCACTGTACAAGTCAGAGGATGTCATACAGGGAACTGTCAAGGAATAGGGAGAACTACTTAGTCACCACAAAGGACACAAGTCCCGAAGGTCAGAGGCAGATGGACCCAGTTGTCTTAGAAACCCCTCGGGCATATATACAAGAGCATTGTGCCACCAATGCTTTACTTTTTAGTAAGCTCCAGTGGCACAATGCTCTGCTCCACTCTTACAAAGTGGCGTTAAGCCACTTTCCATGGCTTAACACCGCTTTGTAAATATCGTACCCTTTCACTCGTGTATCTGGTTGAAAGGGATGTGCAGTGGGTGTTGCATGACATCCTCCGGGGTGTGTGAGGGCACTTCTTAAAACGACCTCCCCTCCCCCTCCCTCCTCAAGGAACTTCACACTAGTCTGTTTAATACGTTCCACTACAACACCCATTGCTTTTTGACATTGCCACAGATTTGCAAGTATCTGTTAATCTGAGGCAGCGCTAGAGCTTGTGGCGCCCGGGGCTACCCCTCAGATTGCCGCCCCATGACCATACATCATAGTGAGATCAGCTGACAGGAAAACAACTGAAGGCTTAATACCCCCACCCTATTGGCTAGATCTGTACTTCTCCTCTTCCTGATAAATATTGCAACCATCGCTAGGTCATTGACATTACTCAATATACTCAAAATTCGCAACAGGTACACTACTTTGATCAGCAATCATCCTAGTCTTTCTTACATGATTAGGCCTAGTGTATGAGTGAATACAACAAGGCGTTACTGCCCTTTGAAGGCGAAGTCCGGGTGACTTTGCGAGCTTTGTGCCCCGCGCGACCTGGGCAGACTATGTGCAGTTAGCTCGATAGGAGGTGCCATGACCTGGAGTACCTGACTCTTCAGGAGAGAGAGGGAGCCTCGGAAAAAAAGTTGTGATGCTTTTCCTCACTCAGTGCTTTGGAGCTGTTCTGGACCTCATTCACCTCACGTTTCATCACTGCAAAGCCAAGAGCGGCTTCACAGCCGCAGGGCAGCTTGTCTGCGTGGTGAACCCCACGCACTATCACTTGAGTATGAATAGTACCCATATTAGAAAGTCGTCCTCTAACCACCTGTTTCACATGTTAACATGGACCAATAATGTGTACACCCGTTGGTGGAAGGCCTCGTAGCACAGAGCTCATTCATGTTGAGATACCACTGTTATCCTGGTTTGAGTTCAAAACAATCATAACCGGTGAAAACGTGAAAGACTTGCTCTTTTGCATTCAAAACTGAATTACCAGTCCAGTTTTTACTTTGGGTGATTTTGTTGCAAATAAAGACACTTTTGGAGTATGTGTTATTGATTCATAGCATTACTCCAACACACGACATATAGCAATATGTACTTTTCTGAAAATGCCATCCAAAGTACACCACTGGATCCTACACCACCAAACCACACTTCCATAGAATTTATTTGTCCGGTTTTGTACACTCACTCTTTAGGTAACTGTCGTATTTTGCAGACAGCATATCTCTATTGAGGCGACGCTGATGGCAGCACCCGCAGTAGGAAAATTCTTCCAGCACCACTGCGCTGTTGCCTCGCTTCCTTTTCAAATGAAGGCAAGAAATTATTACGCTAAGGTGCACCAATATAAGAACAATTACAGATGAAGTAATCAATCCAATATGGCTACTAAGTGTTGATAATTACCACCCCTTAAAGATGCCATCAATATGCACTGACCCACATCCACACGCAGCCTGAAGGTGAGTGTGCCACCCGCGAGCCTGTTTATGTTTAATATGTGAACTTTTGAACTCTAGTGTGCACGACGGCTGCATGCCAGCACTAGGGAGGCAAGGTGTACAGAAATCACTCGTGAATAGTGCATGGCTGTCGGCATACATGCTTTTTTCTTCCGTGTAAAACGCACGTGCCAGAGTACTGAAACTATTCATAAATTAGTGCAAACGTCAGATAGTGGGACGATGGCAAGGGAGCTGGGAGGGTCGGAGAAGGTATGGAGGCTTGGGAGATGGTTGGGGTTTATTCATTGGAGGGCTCCTTTCTCAGGGGTGCCATAGGACTTGGAGCCTTGATTTTTGGAGGAGCTGTTAAATGTGGAGGAGATTCCGCATGTGGTATGTCCACCACCTTCTCATCAGTGTTGGGCTAGCCTGTCAAACCGAATGCACTGTCACATAGGGCCAACAAATAGTGCCCACCCACTGGTCCTTTCAAGTTGACCCTCAGACTGTCCTCCAGGCCTAACACTGCTTCCATGTATGTGGGCATTCAGTCTGTGGCTTTTCATTCAGGTTTGGCACTTCTGCACCTGTGTAACCTGGCTGGATGTCAGTGCCAACAGGAACGCACATGGACGTCAGTCAGTGGACGCAGGGTAGCAGGTTCCATGGTACTTTTACCCTCCCTCCGTCATCATTCATGAGCCGTGAAGGCAGGGCCGAGAAGTATGCAGAGCGCAAGTAACGTTTAGTTTCCATTGTATTCTCGTTACCCTCTAGTCTGCCCCGTCAGCAGCAAAATGGAGGCGGTAGAGAGGTTCACAGAGGGACGGAGGGGCAATGTGAGGTGTTTGGTGCGTAGAAGCAGCATGGTGTCACACCAGTTGGTGCAGTGGAAGTCATGTTTGTACATTTGGTCTCCATGTACTAAAGTTATGTTTGGGTCCCTACATGACAGAACCGACCCCGAAGGTAGCGTCAATTTATTGATTAACACTAAAGACTTTCATTCGCAGCGCTAAATAATTGCACTGAATCACGCGACTCTGCACTAACTTAAGTAACAAGGAGGCCTAGAATGAGATCCAAAATCTAACGGGCCGCGGCAGAGTGCAAAACGAGTCTGGGTGCTTGCTTGTTGGGAAACAGTCAGAGTGTAACTTGGTGCCGTCGTGCACAGTGCATCATTCATCATTGTATTTATTGGACAGTTCTTTATTACTTTCTCTCAGTCTTCTCACCTATTATTACAGGAAGCTGCAGGCAAGTCAGAATGGTGGTCTCCTCTCCACGCACTCCGACTACTCGACATGATGAGGGGCAAGCGTAGGGGGCAGTGAGCGCGTAATGCATCACACTACTATGGTGCGGCGAGGGCTGGCCAAAAATGTCCTACAGGGCTGTCATTGGTTGCGCTCGCATGCGCCGCGCATGCTATCACTGATTGACAGCCTTGGAGGACAAGTGTGAGCGAGGCTAGGGAGGGGGCAACAAAGGTCGGGTTCACACAGATTGGTGGTGATGCCGACGGGTAACGACCGGGTTTATTATCAAAGAAGTGATCTTGGAACAAAGCGCCCTAGTCACACAGAGGCCGCCGCGGCCGCAGCGGGCCGAGGGCTCGGCCTCCCTGCAGTCCAGACAGTGACTGTCACTGCCGGCCCGCGCGGCCGCCTCAGAGTCCAAAAGGTGCCGCACTGTGCCGCCTCAAGAAATGTGCCGCCTGGGAGGGACCGCCCCCCCGCACCCTCCCTAGCTACGCGGCTGGGCAGCGCCAAAAATTAACGCCACTGAAAGCAGGCATTAGAGTGGTGCGAAGAGAAGAAAGACTTTGATTTCTCCTCTTCTTTACTCTTTCTATGTGTGCTGCCTTCTGTAGCACACATAGAAGGAGCTAAACACCTTTGATGATTGTTTATGTACAGGAAGGTGTCCCTTTCTGCACATAAACAATCATCCCTGCAACACAGACACACATGCACCATGGCACAAGGGTGTCTGTGTTGGTGCTCAGCAGTTTCTTCCAGTGCCGGCACAAGGGAAAACATAGGAATGCGCTGTAATCTTGCGAATACAGTACATCCCTGTGCTTTTTAAATGATGCAGCATGGCACTGCTAAATTGCTTGCAGCGCCATGTTGTGCCATTTCTATATGAACATGCCCCCCAGTAGATACATATTTACAACAAGGGGTGGTGAGGGACAGAGTCTCTGAATTAAGCAGAAAGCTCTCACCCAGTCAAGAGATCAGGGCTAGATCCAACACCGTTTTTTAGCTCACTGCACCATCCCAGTTTCAGAACCTGGCTGTATGCAAATTAGTCTGTTCCTGTCCCAGTGCATGATGGGAACAGGGCAAACCAAACTACAAAAGCCAATTCTTACACTGGGAAGGAAACAAGCTCCCGGGGACCGGTTTCTGGCATTACAGCCGTCTTCGGCCCGGTTTGCTTGAATCCTGATGGTGCAATGAGCAAGGGTCTCACATCTGAGAATACCCTTCCACGCTTAGGGTGGACAAAAATATTTACAACAAGGGGTGGTGAGGGACAGAGTCTCTGAATTAAGCAGAAAGCTCTCACCCAGTCAAGAGATCAGGGCTAGATCCAACACCGTTTTTTAGCTCACTGCAACATCCCAGTTTCAGAACCTGGCTGTATGCAAATTAGTCTGTTCCTGTCCCAGTGCATGATGGGAACAGGGCAAACCAAACTACAAAAGCCAATTCTTACACTGGGAAGGAAACAAGCTCCCGGGGACCGGTTTCTGGCATTACAGCCGTCTTCGGCCCGGTTTGCTTGAATCCTGATGGTGCAATGAGCAAGGGTCTCACATCTGAGAATACCCTTCCACGCTTAGGGTGGACAAAAATATTTACAACAAGGGGTGGTGAGGGACAGAGTCTCTGAATTAAGCAGAAAGCTCTCACCCAGTCAAGAGATCAGGGCTAGATCCAACACCGTTTTTTAGCTCACTTCACCATCCCAGTTTCAGAACCTGGCTGTATGCAAATTAGTCTGTTCCTGTCCCAGTGCATGATGGGAACAGGGCAAACCAAACTACAAAAGCCAATTCTTACACTGGGAAGGAAACAAGCTCCCGGGGACCAGTTTCTGGCATTACAGCCGTCTTCGGCCCGGTTTGCTTGAATCCTGATGGTGCAATGAGCAAGGGTCTCACATCTGAGAATACCCTTCCACGCTTAGGGTGGACAAAAATATTTACAACAAGGGGTGGTGAGGGACAGAGTCTCTGAATTAAGCAGAAAGCTCTCACCCAGTCAAGAGATCAGGGCTAGATCCAACACCGTTTTTTAGCTCACTGCACCATCCCAGTTTCAGAACCTGGCTGTATGCAAATTAGTCTGTTCCTGTCCCAGTGCATGATGGGAACAGGGCAAACCAAACTACAAAAGCCAATTCTTACACTGGGAAGGAAACAAGCTCCCGGGGACCGGTTTCTGGCATATAGCCAGGTTCTGAGCTGGGATGGTGCAGTGAGATATAAATAACAGTGATGGATCAAGCCCTGATCTTTGGACTGGGTAAGAGTGGTCTGCTTAATTCAGACACTCTGTTCATCACCACCCCCTTTTCTGAATCGTTTTTGGCCACTATAGGTGTGGCAGGGTATACTCAGACATGAGTCACTTTCTCACTGCACCATCAGGATTCAAGCAAGCCGGGCCGAAGACGGCTGAAATGCCAGAAACCGGTCCCCGGTAGCTTGTCTCCTTTCTGGTGAAGAATTGGCTTGGTAGTTTAGTCTGCCCTGTTCCCATGATGCACTGGGCCAGGGACAGACTGATTTGCATATAGCCAGGTTCTGAGCTGGGATGGTGCAGTGAGATAAATAACGGTGATGGATCAAGCCCTGATCTTTGGACTGGGTAAGAGTGGTCTGCTTAATTCAGACACTCTGTTCATCACCACCCCCTTTTCTGAATCGTTTTTGGCCACTATAGGTGTGGCAGGGTATACTCAGACATGAGTCCCTTTCTCACTGCACCATCAGGATTCAAGCAAGCCGGGCCGAAGACGGCTGAAATGCCAGAAACCGGTCCCCGGTAGCTTGTCTCCTTTCTGGTGAAGAATTGGCTTGGTAGTTTAGTCTGCCCTGTTCCCATGATGCACTGGGCCAGGGACAGACTGATTTGCATATAGCCAGGTTCTGAGCTGGGATGGTGCAGTGAGATAAATAACGGTGATGGATCAAGCCCTGATCTTTGGACTGGGTAAGAGTGGTCTGCTTAATTCAGACACTCTGTTCATCACCACCCCCTTTTCTGAATCGTTTTTGGCCACTATAGGTGTGGCAGGGTATACTCAGACATGAGTCCCTTTCTCACTGCACCATCAGGATTCAAGCAAGCCGGGCCGAAGACGGCTGAAATGCCAGAAACCGGTCCCCGGTAGCTTGTCTCCTTTCTGGTGAAGAATTGGCTTGGTAGTTTAGTCTGCCCTGTTCCCATGATGCACTGGGCCAGGGACAGACTGATTTGCATATAGCCAGGTTCTGAGCTGGGATGGTGCAGTGAGATAAATAACGGTGATGGATCAAGCCCTGACCTTTGGACTGGGTAAGAGTGGTCTGCTTAATTCAGACACTCTGTTCATCACCACCCCCTTTTCTGAATCGTTTTTGGCCACTATAGGTGTGGCAGGGTATACTCAGACATGAGTCCCTTTCTCACTGCACCATCAGGATTCAAGCAAGCCGGGCCGAAGACGGCTGAAATGCCAGAAACCGGTCCCCGGTAGCTTGTCTCCTTTCTGGTGAAGAATTGGCTTGGTAGTTTAGTCTGCCCTGTTCCCATGATGCACTGGGCCAGGGACAGACTGATTTGCATATAGCCAGGTTCTGAGCTGGGATGGTGCAGTGAGATAAATAACGGTGATGGATCAAGCCCTGATCTTTGGACTGGGTAAGAGTGGTCTGCTTAATTCAGACACTCTGTTCATCACCACCCCCTTTTCTGAATCGTTTTTGGCCACTATAGGTGTGGCAGGGTATACTCAGACATGAGTCCCTTTCTCACTGCACCATCAGGATTCAAGCAAGCCGGGCCGAAGACGGCTGAAATGCCAGAAACCGGTCCCCGGTAGCTTGTCTCCTTTCTGGTGAAGAATTGGCTTGGTAGTTTAGTCTGCCCTGTTCCCATGATGCACTGGGCCAGGGACAGACTGATTTGCATATAGCCAGGTTCTGAGCTGGGATGGTGCAGTGAGATAAATAACGGTGATGGATCAAGCCCTGATCTTTGGACTGGGTAAGAGTGGTCTGCTTAATTCAGACACTCTGTTCATCACCACCCCCTTTTCTGAATCGTTTTTGGCCACTATAGGTGTGGCAGGGTATACTCAGACATGAGTCCCTTTCTCACTGCACCATCAGGATTCAAGCAAGCCGGGCCGAAGACGGCTGAAATGCCAGAAACCGGTCCCCGGTAGCTTGTCTCCTTTCTGGTGAAGAATTGGCTTGGTAGTTTAGTCTGCCCTGTTCCCATGATGCACTGGGCCAGGGACAGACTGATTTGCATATAGCCAGGTTCTGAGCTGGGATGGTGCAGTGTGATAAATAACGGTGATGGATCAAGCCCTGATCTTTGGACTGGGTAAGAGTGGTCTGCTTAATTCAGACACTCTGTTCATCACCACCCCCTTTTCTGAATCGTTTTTGGCCACTATAGGTGTGGCAGGGTATACTCAGACATGAGTCCCTTTCTCACTGCACCATCAGGATTCAAGCAAGCCGGGCCGAAGACGGCTGAAATGCCAGAAACCGGTCCCCGGTAGCTTGTCTCCTTTCTGGTGAAGAATTGGCTTGGTAGTTTAGTCTGCCCTGTTCCCATGATGCACTGGGCCAGGGACAGACTGATTTGCATATAGCCAGGTTCTGAGCTGGGATGGTGCAGTGAGATAAATAACGGTGATGGATCAAGCCCTGATCTTTGGACTGGGTAAGAGTGGTCTGCTTAATTCAGACACTCTGTTCATCACCACCCCCTTTTCTGAATCGTTTTTGGCCACTATAGGTGTGGCAGGGTATACTCAGACATGAGTCCCTTTCTCACTGCACCATCAGGATTCAAGCAAGCTGGGCCGAAGACGGCTGAAATGCCAGAAACCGGTCCCCGGTAGCTTGTCTCCTTTCTGGTGAAGAATTGGCTTGGTAGTTTAGTCTGCCCTGTTCCCATGATGCACTGGGCCAGGGACAGACTGATTTGCATATAGCCAGGTTCTGAGCTGGGATGGTGCAGTGAGATAAATAACGGTGATGGATCAAGCCCTGATCTTTGGACTGGGTAAGAGTGGTCTGCTTAATTCAGACACTCTGTTCATCACCACCCCCTTTTCTGAATCGTTTTTGGCCACTATAGGTGTGGCAGGGTATACTCAGACATGAGTCCCTTTCTCACTGCACCATCAGGATTCAAGCAAGCCGGGCCGAAGACGGCTGAAATGCCAGAAACCGGTCCCCGTTAGCTTGTCTCCTTTCTGGTGAAGAATTGGCTTGGTAGTTTAGTCTGCCCTGTTCCCATGATGCACTGGGCCAGGGACAGACTGATTTGCATATAGCCAGGTTCTGAGCTGGGATGGTGCAGTGAGATAAATAACGGTGATGGATCAAGCCCTGATCTTTGGACTGGGTAAGAGTGGTCTGCTTAATTCAGACACTCTGTTCATCACCACCCCCTTTTCTGAATCGTTTTTGGCCACTATAGGTGTGGCAGGGTATACTCAGACATGAGTCCCTTTCTCACTGCACCATCAGGATTCAAGCAAGCCGGGCCGAAGACGGCTGAAATGTCAGAAACCGGTCCCCGGTAGCTTGTCTCCTTTCTGGTGAAGAATTGGCTTGGTAGTTTAGTCTGCCCTGTTCCCATGATGCACTGGGCCAGGGACAGACTGATTTGCATATAGCCAGGTTCTGAGCTGGGATGGTGCAGTGAGATAAATAACGGTGATGGATCAAGCCCTGATCTTTGGACTGGGTAAGAGTGGTCTGCTTAATTCAGACACTCTGTTCATCACCACCCCCTTTTCTGAATCGTTTTTGGCCACTATAGGTGTGGCAGGGTATACTCAGACATGAGTCCCTTTCTCACTGCACCATCAGGATTCAAGCAAGCCGGGCCGAAGACGGCTGAAATGCCAGAAACCGGTCCCCGGTAGCTTGTCTCCTTCCTGGTGAAGAATTGGCTTGGTAGTTTAGTCTGCCCTGTTCCCATGATGCACTGGGCCAGGGACAGACTGATTTGCATATAGCCAGGTTCTGAGCTGGGATGGTGCAGTGAGATAAATAACGGTGATGGATCAAGCCCTGATCTTTGGACTGGGTAAGAGTGGTATGCTTAATTCAGACACTCTGTTCATCACCACCCCCTTTTCTGAATCGTTTTTGGCCACTATAGGTGTGGCAGGGTATACTCAGACATGAGTCCCTTTCTCACTGCACCATCAGGATTCAAGCAAGCCGGGCCGAAGACGGCTGAAATGCCAGAAACCGGTCCCCGGTAGCTTGTCTCCTTTCTGGTGAAGAATTGGCTTGGTAGTTTAGTCTGCCCTGTTCCCATGATGCACTGGGCCAGGGACAGACTGATTTGCATATAGCCAGGTTCTGAGCTGGGATGGTGCAGTGAGATAAATAACGGTGATGGATCAAGCCCTGATCTTTGGACTGGGTAAGAGTGGTCTGCTTAATTCAGACACTCTGTTCATCACCACCCCCTTTTCTGAATCGTTTTTGGCCACTATAGGTGTGGCAGGGTATACTCAGACATGAGTCCCTTTCTCACTGCACCATCAGGATTCAAGCAAGCCGGGCCGAAGACGGCTGAAATGCCAGAAACCGGTCCCCGGTAGCTTGTCTCCTTTCTGGTGAAGAATTGGCTTGGTAGTTTAGTCTGCCCTGTTCCCATGATGCACTGGGCCAGGGACAGACTGATTTGCATATAGCCAGGTTCTGAGCTGGGATGGTGCAGTGAGATAAATAACGGTGATGGATCAAGCCCTGATCTTTGGACTGGGTAAGAGTGGTCTGCTTAATTCAGACACTCTGTTCATCACCACCCCCTTTTCTGAATCGTTTTTGGCCACTATAGGTGTGGCAGGGTATACTCAGACATGAGTCCCTTTCTCACTGCACCATCAGGATTCAAGCAAGCCGGGCCGAAGACGGCTGAAATGCCAGAAACCGGTCCCCGGTAGCTTGTCTCCTTTCTGGTGAAGAATTGGCTTGGTAGTTTAGTCTGCCCTGTTCCCATGATGCACTGGGCCAGGGACAGACTGATTTGCATATAGCCAGGTTCTGAGCTGGGATGGCGCAGTGAGATAAATAACGGTGATGGATCAAGCCCTGATCTTTGGACTGGGTAAGAGTGGTCTGCTTAATTCAGACACTCTGTTCATCACCACCCCCTTTTCTGAATCGTTTTTGGCCACTATAGGTGTGGCAGGGTATACTCAGACATGAGTCCCTTTCTCACTGCACCATCAGGATTCAAGCAAGCCGGGCCGAAGACGGCTGAAATGCCAGAAACCGGTCCCCGGTAGCTTGTCTCCTTTCTGGTGAAGAATTGGCTTGGTAGTTTAGTCTGCCCTGTTCCCATGATGCACTGGGCCAGGGACAGACTGATTTGCATATAGCCAGGTTCTGAGCTGGGATGGTGCAGTGAGATAAATAACGGTGATGGATCAAGCCCTGATCTTTGGACTGGGTAAGAGTGGTCTGCTTAATTCAGACACTCTGTTCATCACCACCCCCTTTTCTGAATCGTTTTTGGCCACTATAGGTGTGGCAGGGTATACTCAGACATGAGTCCCTTTCTCACTGCACCATCAGGATTCAAGCAAGCTGGGCCGAAGACGGCTGAAATGCCAGAAACCGGTCCCCGGTAGCTTGTCTCCTTTCTGGTGAAGAATTGGCTTGGTAGTTTAGTCTGCCCTGTTCCCATGATGCACTGGGCCAGGGACAGACTGATTTGCATATAGCCAGGTTCTGAGCTGGGATGGTGCAGTGAGATAAATAACGGCGATGGATCAAGCCCTGATCTTTGGACTGGGTAAGAGTGGTCTGCTTAATTCAGACACTCTGTTCATCACCACCCCCTTTTCTGAATCGTTTTTGGCCACTATAGGTGTGGCAGGGTATACTCAGACATGAGTCCCTTTCTCACTGCACCATCAGGATTCAAGCAAGCCGGGCCGAAGACGGCTGAAATGCCAGAAACCGGTCCCCGTTAGCTTGTCTCCTTTCTGGTGAAGAATTGGCTTGGTAGTTTAGTCTGCCCTGTTCCCATGATGCACTGGGCCAGGGACAGACTGATTTGCATATAGCCAGGTTCTGAGCTGGGATGGTGCAGTGAGATAAATAACGGTGATGGATCAAGCCCTGATCTTTGGACTGGGTAAGAGTGGTCTGCTTAATTCAGACACTCTGTTCATCACCACCCCCTTTTCTGAATCGTTTTTGGCCACTATAGGTGTGGCAGGGTATACTCAGACATGAGTCCCTTTCTCACTGCACCATCAGGATTCAAGCAAGCCGGGCCGAAGACGGCTGAAATGTCAGAAACCGGTCCCCGGTAGCTTGTCTCCTTTCTGGTGAAGAATTGGCTTGGTAGTTTAGTCTGCCCTGTTCCCATGATGCACTGGGCCAGGGACAGACTGATTTGCATATAGCCAGGTTCTGAGCTGGGATGGTGCAGTGAGATAAATAACGGTGATGGATCAAGCCCTGATCTTTGGACTGGGTAAGAGTGGTCTGCTTAATTCAGACACTCTGTTCATCACCACCCCCTTTTCTGAATCGTTTTTGGCCACTATAGGTGTGGCAGGGTATACTCAGACATGAGTCCCTTTCTCACTGCACCATCAGGATTCAAGCAAGCCGGGCCGAAGACGGCTGAAATGCCAGAAACCGGTCCCCGGTAGCTTGTCTCCTTCCTGGTGAAGAATTGGCTTGGTAGTTTAGTCTGCCCTGTTCCCATGATGCACTGGGCCAGGGACAGACTGATTTGCATATAGCCAGGTTCTGAGCTGGGATGGTGCAGTGAGATAAATAACGGTGATGGATCAAGCCCTGATCTTTGGACTGGGTAAGAGTGGTCTGCTTAATTCAGACACTCTGTTCATCACCACCCCCTTTTCTGAATCGTTTTTGGCCACTATAGGTGTGGCAGGGTATACTCAGACATGAGTCCCTTTCTCACTGCACCATCAGGATTCAAGCAAGCCGGGCCGAAGACGGCTGAAATGCCAGAAACCGGTCCCCGGTAGCTTGTCTCCTTTCTGGTGAAGAATTGGCTTGGTAGTTTAGTCTGCCCTGTTCCCATGATGCACTGGGCCAGGGACAGACTGATTTGCATATAGCCAGGTTCTGAGCTGGGATGGTGCAGTGAGATAAATAACGGTGATGGTTCAAGCCCTGATCTTTGGACTGGGTAAGAGTGGTCTGCTTAATTCAGACACTCTGTTCATCACCACCCCCTTTTCTGAATCGTTTTTGGCCACTATAGGTGTGGCAGGGTATACTCAGACATGAGTCCCTTTCTCACTGCACCATCAGGATTCAAGCAAGCCGGGCCGAAGACGGCTGAAATGCCAGAAACCGGTCCCCGGTAGCTTGTCTCCTTTCTGGTGAAGAATTGGCTTGGTAGTTTAGTCTGCCCTGTTCCCATGATGCACTGGGCCAGGGACAGACTGATTTGCATATAGCCAGGTTCTGAGCTGGGATGGTGCAGTGAGATAAATAACGGTGATGGATCAAGCCCTGATCTTTGGACTGGGTAAGAGTGGTCTGCTTAATTCAGACACTCTGTTCATCACCACCCCCTTTTCTGAATCGTTTTTTGGCCACTATAGGTGTGGCAGGGTATACTCAGACATGAGTCCCTTTCTCACTGCACCATCAGGATTCAAGCAAGCCGGGCCGAAGACGGCTGAAATGCCAGAAACCGGTCCCCGGTAGCTTGTCTCCTTTCTGGTGAAGAATTGGCTTGGTAGTTTAGTCTGCCCTGTTCCCATGATGCACTGGGCCAGGGACAGACTGATTTGCATATAGCCAGGTTCTGAGCTGGGATGGTGCAGTGAGATAAATAACGGTGATGGATCAAGCCCTGATCTTTGGACTGGGTAAGAGTGGTCTGCTTAATTCAGACACTCTGTTCATCACCACCCCCTTTTCTGAATCCCCAGTAGATGCATGTCACCATTCCCAGCACTACTACTATGTGGGGTGCTGCCTGACACACATCGCATATCGCTCTGTAAAAGCCTGCCATGTCAGTCCAATGGATATGATCATACATAATGTAGGTGTCGTAGGCACATGAGAGTCAATGTACGATCAGAGTGCCATCAATGAGTGGAAGTAAGTCGCCTGCCAGGACCAAATTGGGAGAAGCCGGAGGAGACATGTACACATACAAGTGCATGGGTCCAATTAAAATGATCTGTGACACCCTGCAGATAACCAACTCTGGTCCAGATGAAATGGGTTGAACGTCAGTGATTGTAATCTGACTAGCATGATAGGGCCCATCCACTCAGAGTAGGCACATGGTGGTAGTGAGAACAATACTGAGATCCAGTCATCTGAAAGTAAAATACAGTGATCTTGCGTAACATGTGTCCTATGGAGAAGTGTGGCTCAATGGTTAGAGAGGCAGACCCTGATGCAGAGGTCTGGACCTGGACCAGGGTTCAATACCCGCCTCGGCGGGTCTTGGGTCAATTTCCTCGGGCCTGATAATTCTCGCCTTGGTGCCTATTCTAATCATTGGTCCCACTCTGCAACTCTGGGCAATAGCTTGCTTAATCTACACAACGGCCCCAACAGCGCTGGGATGCCTGGCTTCACCTTGGGGGTGCCCAGGAGTGGACATTTCACAGGGAAAAGCCAGGATGGGTTCCTAAGCGGTATACAGACAGCGCCAGGACACTTCCGTTGGAGGTAGCTGTGCGCTCTACAAATGCACTCATTTACATTTACATCTAAACATCAATGAGGAACTGACAGTGAAATGAATTGCACCTTGATTGTAAACTGGATTACTCATTTCAGCATCTAAGAGAGAGCTGCAATAGCATTTCTTCATCTCATGGCAGAGGATGAACCCTCAACTTCTGGCCAGCATGCTGTCCCAGACTTCAGCGATGATCACGACCTTCAAACCATCGACCAGGACACCCTCCAAGAACTCCTGGCCTCTATCAGCAGACCATCTCTGGACATGGGAGGAGTATCCTCATCCCCTGCCTAACAACCAACAGGCACCACCTGCCACCCCACCCAAACCCCTGAACTCCAAGGACCCACAGATTACCTTCCAACATACTGCGTTAGGAGTCCAGTGGGAGTTGGTAGAGCAGGTGCAAGCGGGGATGGAGACCATGGCATTCACCCTAGAGGGAGTCCATTGGTGCCTCCGTCCCAATAGGGACAGCACTGCTGCCATCCGAGGCACCTACTCTCTGCTCCGTGGTCTGCAGTGGTCCCTGGCTGACATCACAGGTGTCATGAGGCTGATGGATGAACAAATGCCCAACCAGGGTGGCACCAGCGAGGTGGCCAACCAGCTGGGGGAAATCAGAACCATCTTGGAGTCCATGGAGCGGAAGCAGAACTCCTATGTTGCTGCTGTGGCTGCCTATCACTGCAATGTTGCTGATGCGCTACAAAACCAGCAGATCATCCTTGCTGCTGTGCTGCCTCATGTACTGACACAGATGAATGCTGCTGCAGACACAGGATCCACATTTTTCACCCCTGATGTGTGTGTGTGTGCCTCCTTTCGCTGACACACCTCCAACACCTCCTTATGGGAGCCACCGCACACATCAGAGGAGAAAATGTGGACGGCACCTCTTTTTTTTTAAAAAGCATCCGGTAGCATTCATCTGTGCCACATACCCAGTTTCTCTTTTGACCTGTGCTTATGAGCATGCCAATAAAAATCCACTGCCACTGTCTTCATTTTGATTTCTCCCTGTACACCTTGATCATTTGTAGACTGTCAATGGAGCCTATCCTCCCGAATGACATTGCGGTCCTTCTCCAGACTGAAGCGCTCCTCTCCTGCACATGTCCCATGACAAGTTCCCCACAAGGACTCTGTCTGGACATCCACTTTCTAAAAACATCTATTGGGATTTTTGTCCAGTGAACTTTACCTGTGAGCCACTTCATCATTTGCAATTTAAATAAATGCACTTCATACTACCTGTGTGTTGTCTGTCTGTTGGAGTCAGGACCAAATTGACAATTGGGCATTCTCTGAGGCAATACATCAACTACCTGCCAAAGGGACATGTGTTTTTTGGAGTCAGGGACAATGCTAGGCAGTGAGAGTGTAACATATTTGGTGAACTCTATGTGTAAATTCAGTAGCAAGTGGAAACTCAAGGTTACAAGCATGAAGTTCAACTTGTGTCATGCAGTCAATGTTATTGGTGAATTAAGTCACCCCACAAGTGCCAGGTCTACCAACGGATACTGGCAAGCAAACACATTGGGCTGATAAGTAAATGCTACACGTTTGAGTTGGTATGGGGTAGACATCAGTGTGTGAGTCCAAAAGCCTACATTTTGGGCAAATGTTTTGACCACAACATCCCTCCAAAGCATTTCGCACAACATACCCACACAGAGATATCATATGTAAGCACATGAGTTAAACTGTGTGCCGTTTCCATCATGATTGCCACATGCACTGGTCAACAATTTCTGTAGATCGGTGAAGTAAAGCTATGGCCAACCTGTCAGATCCATGTCCATAGGTAAGACACCTTCTCACACATGTTGCCAAACACTGCTAGCAAAGACAAATCCATAACCTTAACATTACCTGAGCACACATGCTAACTCCCACACATTAAATAATGATATAGACCTGTATGTAGCAAACAATGACATTTAATGTCAATAGAAAACTTAAAATAAAGGAAACTACCTACATTAACTAACTAATATAACCTAGCCTACATGATCATATCCTACATACTATCTAAAATTACCTTAATACAACTTACCTCACTCTACACATTTAGCAGAACATAATAAACATCATCCCCCACCCCCCTTAAGACACGTCTTCATACAAGGACCACAGAAACTACACCTAGAATCCTAAACAACCGTATATTTTTCTGTTATTGTTAAAATATATGTATATATTACACACATATAAAATCGATCAACCTCCCACCCCAACAAAACACAAAGTACCCCATCCCACTTGAATTGTAACCCACCCCTACAAAACCCCTAAAACCACTAACCCTACACTATCACTAAACTAACTAACCTAAACGACACTATAAAGACATTATGATCAACATTAGAACCCTGCACAGGGGGAAGGGTAGAATGGCTCCCTGTGGCTACTGTTGGTTCGGACTTCCCACTGCCTGGTTCAGTTCATGGAGAAGTGTCAGAGCCGGGCCCATTTTATTTTCGAGCACAGCTGCCCACAGCTTTAAGTCAGAAATGTCCTTCTTAATGTCAAGCTCATAAGAGCTAGGCCTTCCTGTGGCCTCAGGTGTTGGGCCAGGTGTTAGGGATGGCCCACTGGTGGAGGTGCTGGGTACTGGGGCCTTGGAAGTACCTTGCCTGAATGCCCATTTCTGCCTGAGCTTCTCTTTCCATTGTTGGTGGTCCTAGAGGCAAGCTTGTCCACTTGCCCAGAGCCTTCTCCTCCTCATTACACTTCCTTATGGCCCTCTGTAGCTTAGCAACTTTTCTAAGGTGGTAATAGCGCTTCTTTCTGGGGTTATGCTTTCTAAGCTGCTCTGGGATTATGTTGTCTGTTTAAGCAATGAGGTTAACTGACACTCAACGGGTGACTAGGAACTGGTACAAACATCATGAAAGAATATTATTTTCATAGCATGTAAGGCAGCAGTCCCTACAACCTAAATTCATCTACCAGCTTAGAGTGAGCATACACATGCCTATTATCTTTCATATCAGATTTACTAAGGCAAAAAAAGAAAAAGGCAGGACAATTGTTGCACAATGCAACTGCAACACCTTGACACATCTAGGTATGACCATGTCAGCACTTTGTTTGCTTGGGAACAGTGCTGTTTGGTACCCATGGAACGGTACACATGTCATCTTTACTGAACATTAGTGTGCCTTCTGCATCCTACAATGGCCTTTATGCCATAGATATTTGCCACAGTAAGATGTGCAATGTCTGCAAAGTACATGTATTGTCTCACAACCTAGTGCAGCTGATATGGCAAGGATCCATATCGGGACACATTGCTAACTATACTTAACACTTTGCAGGTATTACATGTAACAATGGATGCTGGATAAGTAACTCACATCAAACAGAAGCATATGAAACCTCTCCTATCTGAACTGTTGTAAGTGCATAGTGGATCATGCCACCACTCATTACATGATCCCAATAACATACCATGTACAAATGACATGCATTCTGAATTCTTCACAACCACGTCCATGTTCAGATGCATATCCACTACACATATTTTCGCACAGTCTACCACTGTGATCATTGCTCCCCTGTCAAGCCTCTCTATTGTGGTCCTCCCCAGGTTGGCAATGCATTCTCCTTGGCAGTCATCAGAGGCTGATAGACATGTAACATTTAACTTCTACTTTCCCTAAGCTATTAATCATCATAATATGTTTATTTGTGATAGGGATGCACATTCACTCTGGTAAGTCACACAGCATCTGAGGTCACACTCAATCCTTGCACCACACAATTAGCATTGGTGAAGGCTCTTACCGGTGAAGTTATCCACCTCACCAACAGTGTATGCTGGGACTCCAGCTACAAGACATAACAAATAAAATACATCAGTAAACTCAGATCACATATTTGATATGTAACAGAAGTACAGTGAATATGCATAGCTATTGGCTATGTAACCCTTCAGGTTGTAAGTAATCAAATGACACAGCTGACATGTCTGAATGATACACATTGGTAAGGCAGGCTGAATTGTACATAGATATGATGAGCCAAAACAGGGGAACAGCGTTTACAACGCAACGTTTACTACGCAGTACCTTTACCACACAACTTTTACAACTCAAGTCATTACAACAACTTGCACTGGGGGGCGCTGTAGGATAGGGAATAGTTTAATTTACTATCCAAAACCTTCCATACTATCCACCGGGACTGGAGTTGGAATAGTAAATTAAACTATTCACTATCCAGCGCCCCCCCAACGCAAGTCGTTGTAACGACTTGCGTTGTAAAACCTGTGTGGTAAAGGCATGCGTTGTAAAAGCATGCGTAGTAACAACATACATCCGCCAGAACATGCACCCGTTGGCCAAATTGCAGAACCAGTTCATTAATCTATATTTCACCATGGTAGCTGATTTTGATGATTCTCTGCACCTACATAACCGACATACCATGCTCAGCAAGGTATTGCAAAGCCCAGGGCCTCTTCAATTTTGACACCAGGAAATGAATACTCTACATACATCACACATCATGCTTACTTGTTCCTTAAGTTAGGTGAGTTCTGTACCTGTCAGTGCTGCAGAGTACCAGATGTTGTTCAGACATGTTCCATGTATCTCTAAGTTTTTAATTGCAAAATTGATGATTAACAAGTATGGGATATGTCGAGATGTGCTATATTCAGGCTGGCATCCCATTGGATTCAGTACCATGTGAGATCGGATACAGTACCATGTGTTTGAACTCTGCTCTGACATACTTTGGGCCTCTCATACAAGAGGCATGTACAATGGGAGACTAATATATGAGGACAGCTCCAGTCACTCTGGCCTCAAAAACAACTAAACAAGGCCATGCAAAAGCAGCATGCAAGATTTGCTATGCATTCAGAGGTGTGTAGTCATACAAGCCAGTGCAAAGCACAGTGTAGCCATAGTGGACATGAAGAAGCCATACCTTTTACATAGGAATTGCTATTCAAAACCAGTGATATGTGTTTTGACACATTGACAGGTTAGCTAAGCAGTGTAAGCCATGGCAGGCCTTATTAATGCCTGACTACCAAGGGGAGGTATGCCAAGGCGGATCATCTGCACATCTCTATGGGGCTTATTTGCAAGGCCCTTTCACGGCCAGTGCATAACGTTTGGTAATGTAAGAAGTGACATCTGAACAGTGCAAGTGCCTTGTAAATAACCCCCTTTATGACCATGTATGTTCTGTAATGCCCCATCACAACTGTACCTGACAAATGCTTATTGTGAAATAAGCACCTCTGGAGCTGATCTACACTGCCTGGTCGGTCATCATATGAGTTGTCCGGATGGCTTATATGCATGTACATCAGCCCAATGGTTCCCTGCTACTCATTTGTATCATTTACAGGGGCACTACCTCTTGTGTGGCCCACTCAGTGACACAAATAGCAGTTGTGCACAGATCTTGCCAGTGTTATTGCCACAGCATTTCCCTCTTTTGCATGGAGACATGGCTATTTTGAGCCAAATGTCATGTGAGCTATAATTAATAATACCACAAATCCTCAATGGGTACATGACATATAGGAAAACACACAAATCATGTGTACTTACCAACTACTCCACTAACGTTGATGTCAACATAGTTGAAGAGGTCAGACTCGCTGCCAACCACAATGGCCCACCGATGTTTTAGGTGATGAATTTTGCACTCCACTCCAAACAGCCTCAGCATCTGGAGGTGTACACTCTCCCATTGTTGCATCCGCACCTTCACTGGGTCAAACGCCCCTCACTGGCTACCATTGCATGCAGTTAATGGGTGACCAGTCACAGGAAGATGCCAAGCTCCTGGTCACTCATGGAGTGAGTCCTACTCTTCCCATGCATTAACCCCCCTCCCCAAATATGAAAACCCAAACACAATTTAACACCCCAAAAACCCACTACTAGCCCTATGACAAAAATACCCAGGAGACAAACACCCAACACCACACAGGACAATATCCAACATTAGACAACTAAACAGCACAAAAATGACTTGAGGGGCACGACAGGGACAGCAGACACAACGAACCAGCTCCAAACACACAAAAACACTCTTCAACACTGCCAAAACACAACCACTTTCAAGCTCAGACAGTAAAAGGGTGACAAAGTGAAAATGAAAGTAACTTCACAGTTCCTGGCTTGCATCATGAAGGATCCATTATATCACTTTCCTTCATCCATGACATCACTTTCTGGGTGGATTGTTTATGCTATTAGCCAATGCGTTGATTTCACACAAGGCCTGACAAACCACAGTGAGGATATTTTGATGTGTCGGCTGGGAAGTGTAATTGTTGGCTGCCGCGATGGCTGCAAAAATCACGCTTTAGTCTCATGCGACTTTTTTTTTTAATGTAATCGAAATTGAAAAGAATACTGGTGACTACCCACTAATTTATTTTGAGAAGTCATTACCTATCAGTCACAATAATGTAATTACGTAAAAAACTAGGGATGTTAAATAAAAGGTAACATCTTATTTGGAAGATAAGATCTTCTCCTGTGTGATTTGAAGATATACACATAGGTATTAGTCAGGAGAACCAACACTAATCAGGAGCACAGAATTATCTAAATGCTAATCTTGGACAATCATATGAAAGATGATTGTTGCCATTAACTAGAGACCTGAGGAAGGTGGTCTATCAATTCTCTTCCACCAAAACACTGTGTCAACAACTACATGCTGCATAGCAATTTAAAAATGTACGTGAAATGTTTTTATTTCGTTTTGCCTGTTTGTACACGGTGTATAAAAAGTAATAAGTTTAAATTCAAATGAAACTGTTTTTTAAATAAATTGCATTTCTCCTATGACATTGTATGAATACACTGATATGAAAGGGATATATGAGATGGTTTGTATAGCGAATATTAAAAGAATGACTTTTTATTTGTTTTAATTGTTTAATCGCCCCGTGTATATACACTGTTTGGATATAATAAACATCTAACATTTTTGCATATATTTTGGGTTCAGTTATGAGACTAGATAGTGTGTAAGTTTTGAACTTGTGGTGTGAATACCCAAATAAGGTTTGGTAAGTGGTATATGGGGGATAACCTGTTTTCCACTCAAGTGCACCCTGTCCCCTACATTTGTAAGGGTACCTCTCAATTTTTGTTAATGGTACTAACTTTTTACCACTAAGGAGAGTCAAATATCCATTGAGCAGACACATTTCTCACATTCATCTATTGTGTCCATTATTGGCCACTATTGCCATTCCTGAACTGATACATGTCTGATTTTACAGCACATAGCTGGAGCAGGTAATATGGCATACTTTAGTCACACATATTTGGCATTGAGAGTTGGAGTCAATGCTGTTCATTGTGTACTGCCATTTGAAGGATAGTGAGTGGATATCAAGGAAGGAAATGATAATGTAGACAAGGCAGAGCACAGTGTCTACTAGGGGTTTGCGATATGTGTTAATCTTGCACTGTTACAGTGCAATAAGTATTTATTTATTTCTTTATTTAGTATGTTTTGTTATAGCGCACAGATACCCCAACGGGGTGTCCCGGCGCTCCTGTACGATCTTATGCTGAATTTGGAAGATTATTTAAAAAGGGAGTGATTAACAGACGAGGTAGGTCTTTAACGCCTTCCGAAAGGGTAGTTCTTCCTGGATCATCCGGATGGAGTTAGGCAATTTGTTCCAAAGGGCAGCTGTGCAGACTTGGAAGGTTTTACCGCCAGATCGAGTTTTTTTAAATCGGTGAGTAGTGAGGAGATTTTTTGATGAAGAACAGCGATTCCTAATATTGTTGTAGGGGGTAAGGCAGGTGGAAAGGTGTACGGAGCCCTTGCCTCTCAAGGCACGGTGAGCCAGCACCAGTGCCTTGAATTCAACTCTCTTATGTATAGGTAGCCAATGAAGGCTACGACGATGGGGCGAGATATGCTCGTGAAGGGGAATGCCCCAGACCAGTCGTACTGCAGCATTCTGGACTGTCTGAAGTTGATGGCACAAACCTACAGACAGACCAGTATACAAGCCGTTAGCGTAGTCCAAGTGCGAGGTGATCAACGCCTGGACTACGGCCTTCCTGGTAGTGTTAGGAAGGAAGTTGATGAACTTTTTCACCATCCTGGTGTTAGACGGACCGGGAGGGTCGGCCGAGGATAAGGGGAGAGGTCTCCGGGGAGAGCCGTCTCCAGCGATCGTACAGACAAGTAACTTCCCCCCCACAGACGGACACCACACAAGGTTAAAGTTCAACGAGACTTTATAGGCAATTCTTTAAGTTTACGATGGAATGGTACAAGGAGGTCTGGACTCAGGGGTCCCCTCGGTTCTGGTCTCTGGCTTGGGAAAAGGGTAGCGGGACAGTCTTGTTACCAAAAGATGACACTAGCTCTCAATCCTCGAGCTCGGCGTTCTAGATGATCGGGCCGCGGCGGAGCCAGCAGGTCCCGAGATGGACGAAGGAAACGACGGTCCGCGGCGGAGCCAGCAGGTCCCGATGAAGGTGGTGAATACAAACGGTCCGCGGCCACGCCAGCAGGTCCCGACGACGATGAAGGATATGAAGGTTACGAAGGTTGCGGCAGCGCCAGCAGGCAAGACGATGGTGCACGAGACAGAGCTATGGCAGCGCCAGTTAGTCCGTCAAGGATGAGTTCTTCTCTGCGTCTCTCGACTCCAAGATACAACTGCCTTCCTGCTCTGGAGCTGCCCCAGTTATAGGGCTGGTGTTCTTTGATGTCCGGACCCTCGCACTTGGAGGTCGGGAGGTCCGGGATGAGGGAGTCCAGACACCCAGCAGGGGGGTGGAGCCAGCGTCCGGGGAGGCGATGGGCGAGCGGCACTTGGCGGGGGAGAGCCATCGACACCTCTTTCTCCCATTGACTTGCCAAGTAGCCCGCTCACCTCCTGGGTGGATGGTGGTGCCGGGATGTCTGAGGCCTGGCCAGGCCCAGGGTTGGGGTCGATCGGGGGCCAGGCGGCCTCGTGGTGGAGTGTCCAAGATGGCGCCCAGGATGGGCGCGCAGGCCGGCAGTGGATCGGGCCCACGAGGTCGACATGTTCGAGAGTAGGGGTCCCGGAGGGGACGGAGGACGTGTAATGGTGGTGTGTGGTACCTGCGTGACCGGGCTCGGGCCTGGTCGGGCCGGGGGAGTGCGGCCTTTCATGTGGCCTGTCCAACATGCGTCCCCCCCAGCTGAAGGCGGGGAGAGTTACCCATCCTCTTGGGGACTCTCCTCGTCGAGGCGGAAGAACCGGGACAGGCCATCCGCGTTGGCGTGATCTGGCCCAGGCCGGTGTTCAACCGTGAAGTCCATCCCTTGAAGGGAGATGGACCAACGTAGTAACTTCGGGTTTTCCCCCCGCATCTGCATCAGCCACTGCAGGGGTCGGTGGTCGGTCTGCACCCGAAAGTGTGTGCCAAAGAGGTAGGGCCGGAGTTTCTTGAGGGCCCATACCACGGCGAAGGCCTCCCTCTCGATGGTGCTCCAGCGTTGTTCTCGTGGTAGGAGTCGCCTGCTGATGAAGGCCACTGGCTGATCAAGGCCTTCGGTGTTCACTTGAGACAAGACGGCCCCAATGCCATGGTCGGAGGCATCCGTTTGGACGACGAACTCCCGGCTGTAGTCGGGGGCCTGGAGCACAGGGGCGGAACACATGGCGGCTTTCAATTGTTCGAAGGCTGTTTGACACTCGGGGGTCCAGTTGACTTTCTTGGGTTGATTTTTTGACGTGAGTTCTGTGAGGGGCCCCACTATAGTACCATAGTCTTTCACGAACCTTCGGTAATAGCCCGTGAGGCCCAGGAAGGCTCGTACTTCGGTCTGGGTGATGGGGGGCTGCCAGGACTGGATGGCGGCAATTTTGAGCTGCAGAGGGGCCACCAGGCCGCTTCCCACCTGGTGCCCGAGGTAGGTTACCGACCCTTGACCAATTTGACATTTGCTGGCCTTGATCGTGAGGCCAGCTCGCTGAAGGGCTTGTAGCACTGCTCGGAGGTGGTGGAGGTGCTCGGACCAATGGTGGCTGTATACAGCGATGTCGTCTAGGTAGGCGGCGCTGAACCCTTCGAGCCCCGCCAGGACCTGATTGACGAGCCGCTGAAATGTTGCTGGGGCATTCTTCATGCCGAAGGGCATGACCTTGAAATGGTAATGGCCATCGGGGGTGGAAAAGGCAGAACGTTCTTGGGCCCGGGGTGTGAGGCCGATTTGCCAGTAACCCGCCGTCAGGTCGAAAATACTGAGGTAGCGGGCAGCTCCCATGCGGTCGATCAGTTCATCTGCCCGGGGGATGGGATGTGCGTCTGTTCTGGTGACCGCATTCACGCCCCGGTAGTCGATGCAGAACCGGAGTTCCGGTGTGGTGCCAGGGGCGGCCGCTTTGGGGCCCAGTACTACAGGACTGGCCCAGGGGCTGTCTGAGGGCTCGATGACCCCGAGCGTGAGCATTTTCGCTACCTCTTCCTGGATGCAGGCCCGTACCCGATCTGGCACGTGGTAGGCCCGGTGGCGGATAGGGGGGCTGTCCCCCGTGTCCACGTCGTGCACACACCAGGAAGTGACACCTGGGGCGAGGGAGAACAGGCTGGCGAACTGTGACAGGAGGACTCGACACTCCTGGCGTTGCTCTCGGGTGAGGGCCTCCGAGAGTCGGACCCCATCCACGGAGCCATCTTTCTCCCGAGTCCGTAGGAGGTCAGGGAGGGGCTCGGAGTCTTCTTCAGCCCCGTTGTCTGTGGCCATCAGGAGGCTGAGTTCTGAACGCCCAAAGTGGGGTTTCAGTCTGTTAGCGTGGAGGACCCGGAGGGGGTTCCGGGGAGATTCCATGTCGATGAGATAGGTGGCAGGACCCTTGCGCTCGACTACTTTGAAGGGCCCTGTCCACTTGTCTTGCAGGGCGCAGGGTTCGGTGGGGGACATCACCCATACCTGTTGCCCAGGTTCAAATTCGATGGAGGAGGCATTCCGGTCATACCACTTTTTCATGTCCTCTTGACTGGCCTCTAGGTTGGCTTTTGCCAGCTCTCTGAACCGCCGGGTCTGGTTGCGGAGGGTTAGGAGGTATCGGAAGACATCTGGTGGGTTCTTTAGAGGGGGCATCTCCCAGCCTTCCTTGACTAGGCTGAGCGCCCCCCGCACTGGGTGTCCATATAGTAGTTCAAACGGGCTGAAGCCCAGGGACTTCTGGGGAACCTCTCGATAGGCGAAGAGGAGGCACGGCAGCAGCACGTCCCACTGGCGACGGAGGGGCTCTTCCAACCCCCCGATCATCCCTTTGAGCGTGCGGTTGAACCGCTCAACGAGTCCGTTTCCTTGAGGGTGATAGGGGGTCGTGAATCGGTAGGTAACCCCGCACTGTTGCCAGAGGGACTTCATATATTTAGAAATAAAGTTCGTGCCTCTGTCGCTGACGACTTCTCGGGGGAAGCCCACACGGGAGAAGATCCCCATCAGAGCCCGGCCGACTACCGGGGCTGTCACAGTTCGCAGGGGAACAGCCTCGGGGTAGCGGGTGGCGTGGTCCACTAGCACCAGGATGAATCGATGGCCTTGTTTGGTGCGCGGGTCCAGGGGCCCCACGATGTCTATCCCGACCCTCTCGAACGGGGTGGTGACCACGGGAAAAGGTTGCAGGGGGGCTTTTAGTTTGCGGCCGCTCTTTCCACTGGCTTGGCACGTGGGGCAAGATCGGCAATGCTGGTGTACATCGTTCCTCATTTTGGGCCAGAAGAAGTGGGTCACCAGACGACTATAGGTTTTATCTTGACCCAGGTGTCCCGCCAGGGGGACATCGTGGGCCAGGTTTAGCAGAAAGTCTCTAAAACGGAGGGGCACCACCAGTACTCGGCTAGCCCCCAGCTCCGCGATTCTTTGCTCACTGTACAGCAGATCATTGTCCCAGTAGACCCAGTGCGTTCCGGAGGTATCCCTGCGCTTTGGGCGAGCGCTTGTTGGCGGAGTCCCTCGAGGGAGGGACAGGTCTTCTGTTCTTGGCGAAATTGTTCTTGCGTGGGCCCCCCCTCTTGAGGCCACTGGTCGAGGTTAGCGAGGTCTGGAGGTTGAGCTGGTTCTGGGGGGACGTCACGGTCGGTGGTTTCGGCTGGGGCGACCGGAGGCGGTGGCGCCGGCCATTCGGGTTCCTCTGGGCGGGGGTTGGCACGGGCGGCCATGGACCGGGTGGTGACGCACGCCCAGTCCGGGACGCCTAACATCCCCAGGTGTTCTCTTCGTTCTACGGCTGCCCACGGAGAGCTTTCAAGGTCATTCCCCAGGAGGCAGTCTACGGGGGCATCGTCTCGGACCGTTACCTTTAACATGCCGGAGACCCCTCCCCATTCGAAGGGGACGCAGGCCATCCGACACAGACTTTCCGAGTTATCGGCTGAACGTACATGGCAGAGAATGTTCGGTAGATATTGTTCTGGGGTCACCAGGTGACAGCGGACGGCTGTTACACTGGCCCCGGTGTCACGAAGGGCTTCGGCCCGGCGTCCATTGATGCTCACCCATTGGCTGTACTTCTGGGTGTTAGCGGGTAGGGGGACCCGCGGGACCATGTCTCTCCCCCCTAAGCAGGCTAGAGCCATGGCGGCTGGCTCCCATTCTTGGTGTTCCTGTTCATATTCCTCCTGTTCCTCTGAGATCTGTTCCTCCCCCAGAGCAGCAGCGGCTACCTGGCGGGGTCTTGGGCTCTGGTACTGGGGGCAGTTTGGGTCGTTTGCATAGTGTCCGATTCGTTGGCATCGATGGCACGTAACATTGGCTCGATATCCCGGTCGCGCCGGGGTGCTGCCCCGGTTGGCCGGGGGGGTGGTGCTGGTAGCGGGGGCGACCGGAGCGTTGTCTCTTCCGCGTCCTTGGCCTCCTCCTCCTCCTCGGGGACGGTGTTGACCATTGTTGTTCCGGTTTTGTTCGTAGCACCCATTTCGGCCCACTCTGGTGATTTCCCACCGGTCAGCTTCGGCTGCGAGCTGCCGGGGATCCGTTAACTTGCTGTCGAGGAGGTGCTGGCGGAGTTCAATGAAGCAATTGTTCGACAGATGCTCCCAGACCATAAGATTGAACAGTTGTTCGTAGGTTGTGACCTTGCTTCCTTTGATCCAGCCTTCGAAGGCTCGGCTAAAGTAGTTTACATAGTCCACCCAAGTTGTACCCGGGATGCGGGTGCAGTCTCGGAACCTCTGACGGTACATCTCGGGTGTGAGGCCATAGCGGGTGAGGAGTGCAGCTTTCATATGGTCATAGGAGGTCATCTGGTGGTCCGGGAGTTGCAGCAGGGCGTCGCGGCCCTCATTGAGGAATCTCCCCCATAGACCGGCTCCCCAATCGCTTCTATCGATCCGGTGTGCAGTCATAGCGATTTCATAGGCCTTAAACCATTGCTGGATGTCGTCCTCTCGGAAGTACTCTCGAACGACATCCTTGGGGATGTGTACCTTTTTCTCTGTTGCCCCTGGGGTGTGGGGTTGCTCGGGCACCCCTACTTCTTTATTCTGCTTGCGTAGGTCGATCTCAGCTAGTTTCCGCTCATGCTCATATGCCAGTTTCTTTTCCTCGAGCTCCCTTTGTCTCTGTTTCTCCTCTCTTTCTTCTCGGAGACGCAGGTGCTCTAAGTTGATTTTTTGTTCGGCCAATTTAAGTTCAATGTCCATTTTGAGCCGGGCCATTTCCAGCTCGTGTAGTCGGGTTTTCTCTCGTTCCTGGATCTCGTCTTGCGAGAGACCCGTTCTTCGCTCTTCAGGGGCCGTGGTGGTTTTTGCTGCGATGCTTTGATCGGGGGTTCCGGCAGCCCCGGTTTCTGCCCAAGATTCTAGGGCCTGCTTAAAATCGTCTTTGGTACTTAGTCCGGTGGTAGCGATACCTAGTTCGATGCAGAACTGCTTTAGTTCACGATGGCTGTACTCGTCCAATTTCTCCATCTGGAATTTCTCCGTTGATCCGCTTTCTTTAGTTGACATCGTGATTCGCCGTGGGGTGAGCTACTCTCTGTACGGTTATGCGGTGATTCGGATCGCGCCGCTGGCCACCAATGTTAGACGGACCGGGAGGGTCGGCCGAGGATAAGGGGAGAGGTCTCCGGGGAGAGCCGTCTCCAGCGATCGTACAGACAAGTAACTTCCCCCCCACAGACGGACACCACACAAGGTTAAAGTTCAACGAGACTTTATAGGCAATTCTTTAAGTTTACGATGGAATGGTACAAGGAGGTCTGGACTCAGGGGTCCCCTCGGTTCTGGTCTCTGGCTTGGGAAAAGGGTAGCGGGACAGTCTTGTTACCAAAAGATGACACTAGCTCTCAATCCTCGAGCTCGGCGTTCTAGATGATCGGGCCGCGGCGGAGCCAGCAGGTCCCGAGATGGACGAAGGAAACGACGGTCCGCGGCGGAGCCAGCAGGTCCCGATGAAGGTGGTGAATACAAACGGTCCGCGGCCACGCCAGCAGGTCCCGACGACGATGAAGGATATGAAGGTTACGAAGGTTGCGGCAGCGCCAGCAGGCAAGACGATGGTGCACGAGACAGAGCTATGGCAGCGCCAGTTAGTCCGTCAAGGATGAGTTCTTCTCTGCATCTCTCGACTCCAAGATACAACTGCCTTCCTGCTCTGGAGCTGCCCCAGTTATAGGGCTGGTGTTCTTTGATGTCCGGACCCTCGCACTTGGAGGTCGGGAGGTCCGGGATGAGGGAGTCCAGACACCCAGCAGGGGGGTGGAGCCAGCGTCCGGGGAGGCGATGGGCGAGCGGCACTTGGCGGGGGAGAGCCATCGACACCTCTTTCTCCCATTGACTTGCCAAGTAGCCCGCTCACCTCCTGGGTGGATGGTGGTGCCGGGATGTCTGAGGCCTGGCCAGGCCCAGGGTTGGGGTCGATCGGGGGCCAGGCGGCCTCGTGGTGGAGTGTCCAAGATGGCGCCCAGGATGGGCGCGCAGGCCGGCAGTGGATCGGGCCCACGAGGTCGACATGTTCGAGAGTAGGGGTCCCGGAGGGGACGGAGGACGTGTAATGGTGGTGTGTGGTACCTGCGTGACCGGGCTCGGGCCTGGTCGGGCCGGGGGAGTGCGGCCTTTCATGTGGCCTGTCCAACACCTGGTAAGTAGACTAACTCCACCACAATGCCACACTGCTTGTGGATAGTGTAGGCCATATTTTCACATGATTCTGTGACCAGAGTTTGTGCCTGCATTCGCAGAAACTGTGCAACATTGCTACAAGACAGGCACGTTATTCCCAAGAAGACTGTTGTTGACTGTCATGGGAGATGTAGTTTGTGCTAGAGGCTGCACCTTGCTGCCCAGTCCGGAGCCTCGAAGGACTGATAGAGTGGTTTGTGCGCTGCAAATCTGTGTGCATGTAGGGTGTGATGTGTGTATATGATGAGTGATGTAATGTAGCATGGTTGGCATGATCTTACAAGGTTAATATACCACTATTTATCTCAATTTCACAGGTCTGGGATACATCACATATTTATTTTTTTATTTGTACTTATTATTTATTTATTTATTTAAAGAGATTTATATAGCGCTGGCTAGACCCGAAGGTATCAGAACGCTTTGGATAAGGTTCCACAAAATTACACAGTACATTAGATTCGGGTAAAAATCAGTTGCTGGAAAAATATCTCAAGAGCATGGATGCGCAGAAGGGTAAGGGGGCAGGGAAGGTGGGGTAGGGGAAGATAGGACAGGGAGACAAAGGAATATCTGCCCGAAGACCAGCTGGATAGGTGACGGCAGAGGGGGAAGTCCAAAGCCCAGCTCCTCTTTAGCTATCAAGTAGCTCCACGGAGCAACAGCCAGAACGCTAGGTCTCTGTGGGAAAACAATTAAAAGAGCAAAGCAAATGGGGTAAAAGGAGAGCAGAGGGGGCAGTTGCAGCTCGCTACCCCTTGTGTCTGCCCTTATCCACTGAAAATCTAATCTCACTTTGTTGTCTCACCACTGAAAATCAACACAATCAGCTATGTCAGTCCCCCTCACTGTATCTGTTATCTGGCTGTCTACACAACGGCTCTGTGGATGTCTTCTTTGCATAGGCCTCCCACACAGCATCTGCCACCACTACATTCTTTGTCTCCACTTTATCTGCGGCCAAACGCCACTTTTTCATACCCAACCTCTGTACCTCAAACCCCTTTATTCTTTCAATTTATTTTATCTGTCACTGCAATCATACCTGTCAGCACCTCTGTTGTATGTTTCATCCACTATGGTTTTCACTTTCATTTGAATGTTTTCAACATTATAGAAACAGTATTTTCGTCTGTCACGCCACTTTATTGTCCCCATTGTGTTTTTCAACACCACTGTAGCTGTATTGAACCAGTGTGCCACACACTCACTGCATCTGTCACCCCTTTACATCTGCTGCCCCGATGCACTACCCCCCACCATACCAGCCGCCGCCACTCTGTCGGTTATTTACCATGTCTGTGAAGCTCAGCTGCATCTATCTGTTGTTTACTCCTCTGTCAGTTCGCCATTACTTCCCCGCCACTGGATAATACCATAGCTACAGTGTTTCACCTAGTGCTTTAAATAGACCGGGACTGTCTGGTACTGAGTACCAGCACTTTTTTATTTTGAGAGGGGGAGTACCTGCACTTCTCAAGCAGAAACAAGCAGGTACTCTGGTACAGAGTACCTGCACTTCGATTTTTCCATTTAAAGCAATGGTTTCACCCACACTTTCTCTTACTTCCACTGCGTCTGTAAGCAAGCAACCTGTGTCGACCAAACCCCCGGGACCCTCCTTTCATGTTGTGTCTGTCCACCCCACCTCTCGCCACCCAATTTGTCCATTGCTTCGCTCTGGTTTCGCCTGCACAGGGCCGCCGTGCAACATCTCTAAAAAACATTGAACAAGCCAATAGATCTTGCATAGGCGAAACAGATTGGCTTTGCCAATGCTTTTTTCTCTCTCTCCTTATCTTCGTCAAAGTGAGGAAAATTAAGTGCCTCAAACTCAGGATGCGGAAAATGGAGAAGGTCGCCGAAGAATCCACTGGGTGGGCCTGAACTGCAAACAGGAACAGTTCATGTTTCTATAAACAGTCTGCACAGACTTGGAGTAAGCCTTGCCATATGGGCACAGTCATAAGACATGTGACTGTGTATAGAGCAGGCTCTAGAGATGGCTTTGAAGCTAGCAGTGACAGTCGTCTGAAGAGGCCAGACAGGTCCCTCCTCCCTGGCCCTCGCGGTGGGTAGTATGAGGCATTTACGGGATGAAATACAGGCTTAACATCCTTAAATGGGCACTGGAATCTCTCGTTTGTGTACGTAAGAATCCAAATAAAACCCATCCGAGGGTCATAAATTGACCTTTAGCCCACGTTTTTCTCTGGAATGACAACTATAGTCTCTATGGCCCAAAACATCCCATAAGATCGAACTGATAGCGAAAAACAGAAAAGTTTTACGAGGAGCATAACACTGTAAACGAAGAAGAAGGCCTGCATGAAGTGAAGTCACGTGACTTCATGTAATTGCAAGGACCGCTGTCTTTTCTGGAAGAGCCCATGGTGTGCTTTCTGAAATCCAGGGGGCACCATGCCGATTGCGATTTTGGCTGGAAGGGGCCCCGTAAACGGGTTGGCGCCACCCTGCCCAACATGGGCTGCAGGGGCCTGCGTTACGCCCAGGGCAAGACTAGGGGCCTCATTTATGAGGCCGTGCATCACTTCTACCCATCCCGGTGCGTCACTTTTTGTGACGCACCAGCAGCGTAAAAAATGTGCCTTGATGCACCATATTTAGAAAGTGCTGCATCTAGGTAGATGCGTCACTTTGTAAACCCCTGCACAACATTATACCTGTGCCAGGTATAATGTATGCAGGGGGGGCGTTCTGACGCAAGAAAGGGTCATGGAAGTGACGCAGTGAAATCTATGAGATTTCACTGCGCCACTTCTAGGACTCAAATGCGTCAAAATCTGACGCCTGCCTCACAGCAGGTGTAAGACTGATGCAGGCCCTTTCACATGGGGCTTGCCCATGTGAAAGGGCACATTGCTGGAGTTGCGTCACTTTTGTGACACACTCCAGCAATTCATCACTTTTGGCCCTACAGATACGTCAGAAATACTGACGTATCTGTAACTCCTTGCGACATGATGCGTCATACTGTAAATATGACGCATCATTGATGTCGCAAAGAGGGCGCAATGAAAAGTGACGCATCGCTGTTTTCACGCAGCAATGCGTCACTTTTCATAAATGAGGCCCTAGGAACCCAAAGCAGCCCTGGCAAATTGTGTCATACCAGCTCCCGTATCGTGCATAGTAAGTGCTGCAAGGAGGCTTTGGGGGTTACTCCCCCAGGAAAACTTTCTCAAAAATGGTGCATTCTAAAACACATTTTTCATTATATATTCAATTGTATAAGCTTTTAAAGCAGTAAGTGATGACCTTAGCGTGCACCTGGATGCACAATCGTTGTTTGAGCTATCAATGATTCCTTCACTATCACCCTCCAATAGGGTCCCTCATCTTTCCATAGCACCTCTTTCACATGTATTTCATTTATTTTATAGCGCCTTTCATACCAGTGTAGGGTGTCTGAGCACTTTACATCACACACTGATACAGACACCAGGGCCGGATTGGCAGTAACGGGCACAGGGCATTTCCCCGTTAGGCCGTGAGGTTGGGGGGGCCGGTTTTGGTCCCCTGGGGGATGATTTTGTTACAGGGCCGTTTTTGCAGCATAGCTACAATATCAGCCGCTGTTACGAAATCGTCCGAAACCAGCCGTGGCAAACAGATCAGCGGCACCCCCAACCCAGTGGGGGCCGGCTGAGCACTTTACCAGGGCCGGTTTTGGTTCCCAGTCCAGCCCTGACAGGCACAATGAATCATACGTGTGTAAATTAGTGTATAGAAAATATTACATAAGACAAAGTGGTGAGATTTATCTCATCCATACTGATAGGCATTTTTTAAGTTTGCTTGGCCTGGAGAAGCACAAACCCAGGACTCAGGATGTAACACAGTGGTTAGGGTTGGTTTTAATAATAAGAATTTATTTCTATCCAAACAAACTCTTTTTAGCAACGTGAGGATAATGAAAAACACGGAAAAAACATAACTTTCTAACCTGTACCACTTTGTTTGTATGCAGCTCTTTGATATACACTCATAGCTCACTGTGTTAGATCATGATTTTAACTTACAAACTGCATAGTAACAAAAGGGTGTCTGTGAAAAAAGCAGTAACGCACCAAGCTATGCACAGAAAATACTATTGTTTTATCTGCATGTAACACGTCCTTTGCAACAGGCAAATTTGCCCTTGCTCTACATTAGATAAGTCAAAACTACCACTAGACTAAACTCCAGCAAGTACATTAACCACCAGAGTTATCTTGACACTTTAAGTGTTGCCTGAAACCTACTGGATATACAAAGAACTTTGCAGTGGGTGCTTTCAAAACAGCTGCACTGCTCCAACATGCCCCCCAGTAACAGAACCAGTCTCCCACTCTTCCAGCCTCCGGGGAAATGCCCGAAGCCTCATACGGGCATTCCGGCCTTGGGTACATCCCTGCTGAAATTGCAAAGAATTGCCCAAGCAAGAAAAAAATAGCTTTTAGCAAAAGTGGTATTTACATTTACAAGTCTAGGGGAGAGGAGTAGGCCTAACGGCTAGGGTGGTCGACCTCGAATCTGGGGAACTAAGTTCGAGTCTCAGCCATGACGCTGAACATCCTGTGATTCTGGGCAAATCACTTAATCTCCCTAAATAAAACAAGCATTGGCATCATAGCCAATAGGTCTCACCTTTGGGACCTTATAAGTGTTTTGCCATGCAACAGTTGATGTTGTTGCACCAAGTATATTGTTCTGCATAACTAAATACTTTTAAGGTCCCAAAGGCGAGACATATTGGCTATGCCAATGCTTGTTTACCTTCGCCAGCTTGCATTATGGCACATGTAGTTTTGTTTGATGTCACACACAACCACTTGTCAGTTATGCAATGAATTTTGAGGAGGAGAGAACAAGACATCCACATATTACATGGGAGAAAGTACCTCATTATAACGGATAGTGCAAGTCATCTTGGAGCTCCCTCACCTTTGGAAGCACTCGCCTTGTTCCTCTATATGACCACAGATACCCCTGGTGGTTTGCAATATCCTTTTAATGTAGAGTGAAATTGCTTATGTTTATTGAATATGACTTTTATGGTGTCAACGTTGATAGTAAATTGACAATTTGGGCCATATCTGCTAGAGACAGCGAGGTGTTACATTTTATATTGCTAGCCAATCATTGCAAATCCAGCTGATCTACAAGTCTTTTCTGTATCTGCGACTGACATTGATCCACTGTATGCCCCATATCGGGTCTCTCAAACAGTCTTCTGGTGAAGAGCCGTTATCACATGGTGAATTTTAGCATTGAGTGGAAACTCCTGCACGGAGTGGGATTCCAGCTTGTGCATTAACACTGCACAGCTGATGTTTTAAAGTGGTTGCTCAACCTCCCTAGAGCATCGGTGGCAGCCTCTGAAGCTTTTGAAAGCATTTTCGGGCAGGATAGAAGGCTCTGCTAAAGCCACCCTGTGCTTTAAGTTCCACCTGCTTACCTAAGCCCTGGGTATACAACGTTTACCACGCATTTTTTACCACGCACTACACTTACAACGCAGGCATTACCACGCATACCATTACAACGCATTGCGCTGGGGGGCGCTCTAGGATAGGGAATACGTTTAATTTTATATCCAACACCTTCCCTAGTATCCACGGGGACTGGAGTTGGAATATAAAATTATACTTACCACTATCCAGCACCTCAAAGCGCTATGCGTTGTAACGGTATGCGTTGTAAATACCGCGTTGTAATGGTATGCGTGGTAATAGTATGCGTGGTAACGTCATACATCCAAGCCCTGCCACCTCCTTTGCTGGAAGGGCTAAAAACCCCAACCACTCTCCAGCTAACAAGCGCCTCCTACTCTCATGTTTTTAAAATATTTTCAAGGTTGGCAGAACTCATATGGTGCCCTCTGTACACAAATGTGCCTATGTTGGAGCATTGTGTTACCTTATTTGATAATGCGTGTGAGGCCTGTTCAGTGAAGGTTGCTCAGGTGGCCCTGATTGGGGACGATGTCGGAGTAATATGCCGGGTGTGTCAAGCTTTGGAGAATTGACCTGGCTTTTGTGACAGTCAGTTGGTGAAGCAGCTTCTAACCAAGGAGAGTTGGAAATAACACATCTGCATCTACTTTGGTCCCCTACATGCTATGCAGAAAGGGGACCCCCTGGCACCACCTTTTTCTAATTACAGAGCTGCTGGCCAAACGCCTGGGAGACAGATCAGGAGTAGATTACTGAAAAAAAAGAATTTTGGGTGAATCGAGAACCTTTTTGGTGGTGATTGTGGGGGTAAATATAGACTTGACCTGGTAGATGGATATGACTATACACAGGTGTGTGAAAGGGACTGCACATACAGAGCTCCGGTGGTTTTTGAAGCAATATTTGCACGATATCATCTACCTAATATAAAAATAAATCGCACATAAAGTCCCAAAATAGGTGTAAACTGCCTGTCATTGTTGAATAAACTTACGAAATGTATGTTGCAAAGTCGAGTTGAAAGTGACACTGCCTTCAAATTAGCAACTTCTGTGTTCGTTGGGACACAGTGAAGCTAAAGCTTAGTGACAAAGGGGGCACTTGTAACCTCTCCATGTTCCTTCATTATGGGGTGACACCGCATGACAAGAGCGGCCCCAGGTTCTGTGCATATTAGGTGACGTAAAATGTACTTCTTTCTCCTGCGCACTACAGTAGCTGTTTTTTCTACATTTGTCTTACTTGTAATAGTAAAATCATTTGGAATATTTTTAAGAAATTTTGATACATTTATAATACAATTGCATGATGCCATTACTCAGAGAGCAGTGCAAACCATGATGTAAAGAATGGTTAACCCCCGTAGCCAGTCTTAACGTAAAGATGGTATTAATTTAAGGACCGATGGACCATTTGCATAGCTGTGCAAGCCTTTAGTAATGTCCACTCAAATTAAAAAAACAAGACACTAAAAGTGAAAGCAGCGGCAAAAGTGAAAGTAATCACGCTCCAGATGGTGCCTCGGGTGCTGAAAGCTGGTAGCTGTGCTGGTGCACGCGCATGTGACCACAAGCGCTAGGCCAGCAAAAGCCTGGGGTAGCACTTTTAAAAGCACTAAATGCCTTGCAGACAGCGCATGCGCTGGCTCAGCGGGGCCTAAAAATAAATTTGTCCTCATGTAATGCAACTGGTGCTATGTAAATCGCTCTGATACCCGATTCGGGTCAAGTTTGCGCTATATACAAGCATGGACATGGGTGGCCATACTAAATTATTTTTCTCTCACAATTGAAAAAGGGAATTTTTTCCTTCCCATTCATGAACTCGCAACAAATGTAGTTTCCACTTTTAAAAAAAACAGCTAGAGTAGCAATAGGCTACCCTCTCACTTTTTTTGAAAATACAATGGTACTGCTTGGACATAAATTGTCCTTCAGTGATGAACCATGTTTGAAAGGGATCTCAGGATGATCTCATACATGTAAGGCCAACTCTTTGTCTAACAAAATAAAATGCCAATGGTTAGTCAGAATTTTGTAAGCACTGTCCGTGGTGCATGGTCGGTGGCATGATGCAAATAATGGGAGAAGATCAAGAGTAGAAAGTGCCATAAGAAGTAGTGCCCCTTGAAGAGTTTTTACGTCGAGCTTTAGCTCTGCGAGGCATGCAGTAGTAGAGTATGGGAGACAAGCTGCCCTCACTCTCCGTTCATATTTTTCAGTGGCTGTTGTCTTTGTCCTTCGTAAATTCTATCTTCTGATTAATTATGAGGATTGTTAGTCCTGCCTTTTTATGGCCATGTTGTCATTTGTACCCTCCCATGGCTATGGGCCCCTTTACTTTGAGTGTTACAATGTACTGTACTTGTTATTTAGAGCACTATTTTTCACCCTTCCCCGCCTCACCCCGTTGTCCTTGCCTTCTCCCCCGCCCGCACTCCCGTTGTCC
Source organism: Lissotriton vulgaris (assembly GCF_964263255.1). Taxonomy (NCBI): domain Eukaryota; kingdom Metazoa; phylum Chordata; class Amphibia; order Caudata; family Salamandridae; genus Lissotriton; species Lissotriton vulgaris. The sequence goes on from NC_141697.1 coordinate 685,916,668, forward strand.
GTGTCTTCTCGCCACCCTCCTGTCCGCACTCCCGTTGTCCGTGCCTTCTCGCACCCCCACCCGACTGCACTCCTGCTGTCCGTGCCTTCTCGCCCCCCCCCGGCTACCGCCCGAACTCCCATTTGCAATGCAATAGATCTCGCATATCTGCGAGTCCAATTGCATTGCAAATGTTTGTTGTGTCTACTGTCAGTGATGTCGCGAGCGCATAGTCACATCAGGGCCACAGAACCCCCCGCCCCCGTGATGCCCAAACCCGCAAATAACACACAGACACAAGTGTTAAGTTTGGGAAAAATTGCTGCAGGTTTAATACATACAACATATGTAATGATGGTGGGTTAACTTACGGGCGATCCAAGGGCAGGCCGCATTCTCGCCACCTGCCCGCCTGTTGAGCCAATCAGCACAATGGCGAACCACCTAACTGCTGCACAATTATTATAATTATTATAATTATACTACACACGCCCCTTGCAGGGCGTGACTATGCAAACCCCCGGCTGCACAGGCCCACAACCGCCCGAAGGACTACTGGGGCGCCGACACGAGTTCCTGCACCTCCCATGAGGTTACAGGTTAGGCTCTGAGGTTAGGCTCTGGCACCCCTATGTGCCCGCTGAAGTACAGTGTTTGCACCTCTCTTCTTCCGGATCGCCCAGTAAGTCCGCCACAGCCCGTGCGGTGGTTCCCGCTGCCACACGGGCCCCCCACCACTGCTACTACTCTTTACCTGCAACCTTCGCACAGAAGTGCTTCCTTCAGATAGAGGAGGAACAGGTCTAAGCCTATAGGCGTGAGATGAACACCATCCGCCACAAATAACCCCCGACCAACAAATTTAGCTCAGCAGAGCTTCTCGTCAGTCCAAGGAACAAGACCAAACGACAGGTGCGGGGACCCTTTCCACCTCAAAGAGACCATAGTTCCTGACATGAACCTTACATGCCTGAAGGAATGAAAGGCCCCTCTGCCACTAATCTGCAGATCACCCCGGGTCCTTAAACCTTCCCAAATTAGAGTAACCATCCCCGGTTCTAGAGGCCATACTACCAGGAAAAGACCGAGGGAGAGGAGGGGTCCCTACTGCTGAATTCCCTCCGTATCATAATTAGGCTGTCCAGCACATGCCACTGGAACTCAACCCCACACCTCACACAAAGCGCCAGAAGACTACTCCCAGGTGAAGTTACAACTACTGCTGCAACGCCATCCTCTTCACCATCATCCAGAAGGTGTGCTTACTTAGAACGCTGGTGCTGCAATCCTCAAAGAGCACAGGGGAATAGGGGGGATCAATACATAATAGACTATATAACTTAGGCAAATTCTCATCGTATGCTGAATACAGGATATAACAGGAATTACTGCAGGCATCACCGCACTCTTGGGTTTTACTCTGGAAGCAGCTTAGGCCATGCAACCATTAAGTTAGCTAGTCTGTAGGTTGACTTACGACCACCACCAAGGGGTAGCTGTAACTGAAACCAAGTGCCCCTTAAGCACCTGACCTGCATGAAGACCCGCCTGAGAAAACAATGCCACTCTGACACTAATCAGCATATCCACCTGGGTAGAATCCCTCTACAGCAATAGTGTAGACTATCCCAGGTACGTGAGGTCATACCCCTGGCAAGAGACCAGGTGATGAGGGGGCCTCCCCTGCTGGTATCCCACCATAATCGTACAATAGGGGAACCAGCGCATGTCACTGAGACACACTACACATCTACACACAAAGCATCAGCCAACTACACCCAAAGATGTACGACTTCTGCCAAAGCGCAGTTCTCAAAATTCAACTGTAACTGCTACAATTACGCTTGTGCAACTAAACTCACGAAGAATACAGAAGTCTACTGCAGTGCGCAATGCATATATTGGTATAAAACTTGCGAGGTGGACTTACATGCAATATACATGTGATAACAGGATTGCCAAAGAAACAGCCGGAATCACATGACCCCTAATTTGCCTGGAGGCTGCAAGTCCATACTACCTCAAGGATAACTTGTCTTTAAGGTTGACTTACGACCCCCCTAAGGGGTATGATAAACTGAACCAAGGGGGGATGGGGGGGGCAAGGTTGGCATCATCCAACAACAGGCCAGCTTCTCACTTCGGGAGGGGCAACGGAATTATAGATTACTCAGGTTCCTACACACCGCTGGTCAACACAAGCCAACGGGGCCCCACCATACCAACCGTGATAGAGAAGCCAAGAGTCCACCTGAAGGGAGTACAACGTGCAAGCCACCACCCATGAAAGGAAAAACGAGCCAAGGGGTGTTAGATACCAGATAGATTGTTCTATTGAGTCTTCTAGGGGCCCACTTCTTAGGGGTTATTGGCAGTCCAGGCTCAGGCTGTGGTTGCACCAGTTGCTCCACTTAAACAGAAGTGGGAGTAACACTGCAGGCTGCTGACCCTACCTTCTACCGAGAGGCAGCAGGAGCCCCCGGACTGATGGCGCAGCGAGTGGGCTGCCTTTGGATTCCAGGGCCTTGTATGAACAGACAGACGACAGCAGTATTATGGGAAGGGCGAAATGACTATTGTCATGTGACCTTTCCTACTCATAGGAAATTTAACACGGTACAGGTCCCAAGATTGTACATAACAGGACTAGCTATACCTCTTGGTTAAGGCCCCAGGGGAAAATGTGCCAGGGGATATTCCTATTAGTTAGGGGTGGGCCTAGAACATGCAAATAATCCTACTTTTGCACATCCTAGACTGTCTTCCATACAGAAAAACCTTGCCCTGACGAACAGTCAGATCGAAACCCAGATCTGAGGGGCCTTCCCAATAGAGCGCCACAGGAGAAAGCACCGCAGCAAAATTCCACCCCGCCATAGAGACACTAGACGCGGCTCGGGGCTCCCCATAGCACACTAGACGTGTAATTATGCAGAGCCTATTCTACTGTATTAGAACAGACCCAAAAGACGTCAAATACAGAAAGTGACTGAAAATTCGCACCTTTTGCACACTGATTCCACACTGTAGAGGTCTACATACCTACTGTTCTGCCCGTTGCCGCATTATCTTGTTTTAGGATAAGGATAGATGCAGACCCGCCAACGCTCCCTATGGCCTACCAATGCGCAAGAGCAGGAGTCCTTCCACATGCACGTACTGAGCGCACAACGACGCGCCTCTCCTAAACCGAGAAGCCATACATAAATCTGCTGTGCACCCATAACCTATAGCTCGGCACCTCACTTGCAGAAGACAGGCGCTCATTCCCATGCACGCTGCGCGCCATATCCCCTGTACACCAGCAATCAGTTGTGTGCACATATTGTCCACACTTATGCAGTAGCATTTGCTTGGCTGATGTCGCATATGTCCTATAACTGGATACTTGGTCACCTGTACATACTGATAACCTCATGTATTGTTGGCTCACAGCTTGCCTGAATAACACAAACTCTAACATGGGCCCACAGTTACACGTACACATAGTCACCTCATACAGTTCTAGCTTGCTGCCTGCCTGATGTATCACACCTCATGCGCAGGGGCAGCCAGTCACACTTGCACATTGGCGGCCTCATGCAGCGCACACTAGCTGAAGGCCTGGTGTACCGCGCCCTAAAATGCAGGTACACAAACCCGTAAATATACTGCAGTGTCGGCTAGCTGCTAGCCTCACGCGCACTGAGGCACTACCAAGTCAGGTGCACTTTCCTAAGCAACTGAGACGTTTCTGACTAATATTGGATTATCGGCCCCGGGGAATAAGTGAAACTGACTCACAGTAATGTGCTGTGACAACTATAGGCAAAGGCCGCGCTATGTAAAACAGGTGGAACAGACGAAGCTACTGCTCCTGCCCCGCAGCATGATGGAAGCATTGACCATGCTTATAATAATTGAACATGGTTCTACTATTCGGCGCTCTGACACCTAAGCAATGTTCGCGCCGGAGCATGGTACAATTGTGTAACATGCGCACGCCACTCTTGTCTAAAAGGCAGCTTGTAAACTGTACACTTGAAAGTTTCTCCTCCTGTGTCATTACTGTTCATAATGTGACGCGCCCTGCCGCCTATTCAAACTTATTGTGGGTGCAGAAGCGCGCTGGAGTTGCTGGCAGTCCTCCCACAATGTAACAATTGCCTCCTACAGCGCAGAAATAATTGCATACTGCATTACTGTATTATTAACGCATCTTGCCTGACATAGGAAGGGGTGGGGGAGAGGGTCCACGGGCAATGTCTCGCTTCCCGTGTACACCAAACAACTGAAATAGGCAGAATCAACGCCAGGCAACGCCTGTGCCAACAGGCCTAGAGTCTCAGATGCAAGGATGGGCAGGCGCCAAGAAATGCAAAGCCTGGCTACAAGGTACTCATTTTCTAGACCTCAAATGGATAAAAGGCTGAGAGGACCCAACAGGATATAATCTGTGACCAAGAGGTTGAACACGGGCCCCCTTTGTGGCTGTTTTGGTCCACTCAGCCACCCGACCCGGCGGCACCCAACGGCCCCAAGTGCCACAGTGTAAACTGCCAGCCGTTGTGCAACGTCACAACTGGAAGGAGCCCGGGTCCAACGAACCTGTAAATGTACCGAAAACTCGCATAACAGACTCCTTTCCCGCGACATGCAATGACGCAGATGACCCTATATTGCGGGAACCGACGCAACATAAAGGTTATGAGTAGATCTAAAACACCTTCTACAAAAGTAGGCCCTTGTGAAAGCGGACAAGAGATGGATTTTGGAATCTCAACATCTGTTAGTCCCTACAGATCTGTGCCGCAAGCAAGCATCACTAACAGTACACCCCTCCCTTCACATAAACGCATATCCTTGTATGATTGTAACCACAAGGGTTGCTCCTGTCTCGATGCCTAGCGCATCGTGTACCGCAGACACGTATAAAATGAATTGCACTCAATTGGGCCTAGAGCTACCATGGCCCCATGATGTTATACACCAATTGAAGGTACGAACACAAAGCAACGTTGTGGCCATAATGGCTTACCTCCCTCACAGAAATATACGTTGCCACGTGTCCGAATGGAATAAGTCCCTCGATTGTGCCTCGAGATACTATTGTCCAAACACACTATATATGTTTTGTCACTGCGGACACCATCAACACCACTGCGCACAGAATAGGCTAAGTCATCGCACTGCAGGAGCAATACCCAGTGAAAATATGAAGAATCACTCAATTGGGCCTTGAAGTAATATGGCCCAATGCTACTATACCCTTTATGAATAATACGGACTCCAGCAACAAATTCAAGCACGCAATAGACTTACCGATCTCGCAGCAATAAGCAATGGCACATGTAAACTCACTCCCCTAGGCCCGAAGCCGGAGACAAGGCAAGAATTCGCAACAAGTAGCTGACGCTGTGAGACACCGCGCAGCACCGGGGGGTGCGAAAGGGGGGGTGGGATGCGAGTAGGGTCTGCAGTTAGAAATGGGGCCCCCCGCTTACTCAGCAACGTGGGACCTGGAGCAGCGCATCGTGCCCCTGAGCCGACTCACGTGACCCGCTATAGAGCTGACCAACACCCGGCTGCGCACTGCAACAAGACGCCAAACACACAGCCCTATCAGTGGGGCTTAAACAAATCATACGCCCCATGCTAAACACATCGCCTAGCAATGTTGGACCCGGAGGAGAATTAGAGAAGACATGACAAGCGGCAACATAGCCGAGACTCGACCCGCTGCGGGATACCCCTGCCATGTCATTAAGCCCGCCCTACACCCAGCCATGACGGGCAAGCGCGCCAAGGATCCCGCTGCAACTGCGCTCCAACAAGGCACTGAGGTAAACCACCGGAGCCTTGCCGAACGATTTGCCGAACGCAGCCGGATCCCAGCGTGGCACCGAGGCACCAGGGTGAAGGGCGTGGTGGAAGGGGGGGGTGGGGGGGGTATTGGTAAAGGCTGGTGAAAGAACCAAAAGGATGAGGATGAGGGAGAGCACCGTTGCTGTGGGCCACGTGCCCCCGGGAACAAAACATCCCCCTGCCGAGTCCTGCAACTCGGACATGGCGGCCCCCGAAGGCATGCCCCCGCAAATGGCGGCATCCCCAAGGAATGGCGGCATCCCCACCACGTGGCATTGCACATAAAAGCATTAGGCATCAGAGAAATTGCTCCGGGGCTTCCGCCCTACTCATGCCGTAACAGAAATGCCACGTCAAATACACTGCCGCCCAGCACATGCATATAGACCACCCCATCTGATACTGCCAACAATGGATACAGTGATAACCTACTATATATTTGGAAAACATAACAAGCGGTAGTTTACCTGACACTTTCGGACATGTTGCACTATTCAAACTGGCGGGTAAACGCATAAAACCACCCCAATACAGCAGATGAGAACAGCGGAAATGTGAAGCGTTTGCATGATGAACGATAATATAAATAAACTACCCGACAGGTTGCACTATTAACGAGGCGGACACCACGCATGATACTCCCCCCAACACAAAGAATGCAGAGAACGGAAGTATGAAGCGTTTGAATGTTTGCTACTCCCCCCAACACAAAGAAATGCAGAGAACGGAAGTGTGAAGCATTTGAATGCCAACGGGCACTCACTACTTACTGCCCGGAAAACCCCTTTTGCAAAGCCTGTCCCCAGACCAACTGTGATGCACAGAAGCAGACATGCATAATACATATTTATCGATACTCGACCCCGCCGGGAAAGGGCTAATTCCAGCAGTCCCGCATAGGCATACATCGGGATGATAGAAATGGGAGGCAGGAGCAAACCGACTCAAACTCTCGGTCACCACCCTGCCCGAGTGACGAAGGAGATACACACGTTCTCTCCGGGCCCGGGCCTAGACCGAACACTCGTAGCCCGCACTCGGGCTCCTATGGGCAAAGGAAAGAGCCCAGAAGACGCCAGACTCACCTCGGAAGGGGATTAGGGGGACGGGGGGGTTTGTAAACACGCAACCCCGGGGGCAGCCTAAACGACCACGTGGGTCGACCGTAAATGCTCGCACCTACAGGAAGTATGGTGTTCAAGAGGTGCGGGGGTGGGGGTGCGATTACTAGGGGCGCATGCCCGTGGGCCTCAGCCCGCTCCCGGGGAAAATCTCGATGCAGAGTCGCAACCCCCACCTCCACTCGCCCAGTTGTGCCTACCCAACTTCCTAATCCATCTTCGCACAACGACACATAAAGGCGCACACTATGTGAAACAACCTCACGCTGGGGCATAGCTCACGAGATCCCCCTATAAATCAAGCACGTAAGGATTAGACACATGGGATACACTCGGCGGTCCCTTTTTTGTGAGCTGTGTGCAAGGCGGGCAATACTGAAAGAAACAACGCTCACTGATCAGCAGTAAACATCCATATAGTACAGATAACTGCCTAGTGCCTCTAAAACATTCACCCGTAAATGCTATCGATATAAATTCAAACTAGCGAACACCTAAAATGTTCATCGTATATGCCATTCTAACAATTAATCAGCCAGTCTTGAGGAGTAATCGCCGAGCCGAGAATTATCCCTGCCGTGCCGAGACTCGAACCTTGGTCCCAGGCCCATTCACTGTTTCCGAGTCAGCCGCTCTAACCCGTGAGCTACACTTCTCCCCGCAACCGCCGAGGGCACAGTGCCCCTACCAAACCGCACAGTGCCCCTACCAAACCGCTCCGTTCCCTCTGGCAAACACTCTCTATTGCCCAAAAACCTGCGAGGAACCGGACGGGCACCCAAATGCCCCCAATGCCAATGAAGTTCAAAAACTGCCCACATTTAACCAAAAGACCGTACAACACCGGCCCGCCCCCCCATGTCCCCAAGACGGGGGACGACGGGAGGAGGCCGGGAAGCCCCGCCACTCACCATGTGTACGAGACAGACCCGACGTCTTAATATCACGGCAACTCCTCGACGCGACACAAGCCAGAAAGACGAGGACAAAAGAGTGTCCCGAAGCTGTAGCGCGACGTCCGGAGCGGCAAAGAGGCCTCCACGATGGAGCTAGGGAGTAATAAACCCCCTGAGGCTCCTCTCAGCCGCCCCGGACGTGCGTCAGTGACCCGCCTACCTACTACTGGGCGATACCTGCCCAGGTGAGGAGTGGCTGGCCACAAGGTGGGTGGGGGCAGCCCTCCCTGACTAGGAGCCCGCCCTCTTGATGGCCACTGCGTGGCCTCGGGCAAGCGCATTTTCTTTATTTTGGCTGAAAGCGAGGCTGCTAACATTTGGATGAAGCCCCTTGCCCAGCGTGTCTTTCTTTTATCTCGCCTGCCCCAGCTGCTGAAGGAGGGAAGGGGCTCCAGATTCCAGCAGGAGGGTGGACGCGCAAGTCCAGTATCGGTCAAGTACAAGCAGCCGCGGCCAGTGGTGGGAGTACCTTCGGGCAGTGACGTGGTGAGCCGGAGAGGCAGGGTGGGGGTAGTAATGCATGGATTACGGATTTTAACAGGTAAGTTAACATACATATAAATAAAACTAATTTCGTTGTGTGCACTGCATCACCAAATGCGATGCAGTGCGCACAACGAATTTCGTTTTATTTATATATATGTTAATTTACCTGTTAAACTCCGTAATCCATATATTACTACCCCCCACCCTGCCCCTCCCCCTCCCCACGTCACCGACCGCTGGTACTCCCACCACCGGCCACGGCTGAGTACATAGGGTGACCAACCGTCCGTAAATTTCACGGACAGTCCGTCATTTTGGCTGTCTGTCCGTTGTCCGTGAAGGATTCTTTAACGGACGCCATTTGTCCGTAATTTTAACCGGGCAGAGCTTGCCCCCACCTCCCTTCTTGACTCCGATGCTGTTTGAAAGCTCAGACCCCCAGCAGCACTGTAGAGGCACAGCGGGATGGCAACCCTCACACCTCCAGCCCTTGATGGGCTGTTAAGAGGTGCTCGAAGGTGACAGAGGGAGGGGCTGCAGGTTCAGGAGCAGGGGGCATGCATTCACATGCAAACAGCCCTGAATGCGTCTTGTATCTGCTATTTAGAGGGGGGCTCACACATTCCATTTCTACCCAGGGCCCCAAACATCCTAGACTCGTCCAGATTACACCCCTGATTACACTGGCAGCACCTGCTTCTCTTCACCGAGCTTAATTACTGTCACTAATTTGTAAGCAAACCTCGGTTCTTCAAACATGCATAATGTAATACAATAAAGAAATGGCACAATCGCACCCACACTGATTAACAAAGTATGGAGGACAATCAGTTCAATCAGTTCTCTTAGAGTATCTCCTGTAAGTACTGTATATCACAGTAGGGGATGTCATTTTGGACAGAGAGCCTGTCTTCTCGTTGTCTTGTGCAGGAGGGAGCGAGAAGCCTAAGATGATACTAGAATACTGCATGCCCACCCCTGTGCCCACCCTGGAGGATCATATTCCCTCTCCTGTGATGACTCCTGCTCCTGTCCCCCATGTTGTGGCTCCAGTCCACCCCCGCCTGTGATGGCTCTTGTCCCCCCATGTTGTGGCTCTAGTCCACCCCCGCCTGTGATGGCTCTTGTCCCCCCATGTTGTGGCTCCAGTCCACCCCCGCCTGTGATGGCTCTTGTCTCCGCCCTGGGTGGCTTCTGTCCCAGTCCTGGAATGTCTCCTGCAGCGAGGGTGAAGTTCTTGATGGGCCTCTTCTCAAAAGGGCTCAGCTCAAAATTAATATGGAAAGGTGGGCGAGTAAGTAAGTGAAGGGATGTGTGAATGGCTGGATGAATTAGTGAAAGGGTGAATGGATGAATGAAAGATTGAATAAATGGATAATGAGAGAGGATAGATGGATTGATGAATGAGGGGAAGGATGGAGAGAAAATGTAAATAGCTGGATGTATGGGTGGAAGGGTAGCTGGATGATTGATGAGGAGAAAGATGGATGAGGGGAAGGATGATGGATGGAGGGGAAGGATGGATGGATGAGGGGAAGGATAAATGGATGAGGGGATGGATGGAGGGGAAGGATGGATGGATGAGGGGCAGGATAAATGGATGAGATGGATGGATGGGTGAGGGGAAGGATGGATGAAAGGAAGGATGGATGAGGGGAAAGATGATGGATGGAGGGGAAGGATGGATGGATGAGGGGCAGGATAAATAGATGTGATGGATGGGTGCGGGAAAGGATGATGGATGAGGAGAAGGATGGATGGATGGATGGAGGGGAAGGGGATGGATGGATGAGGGGCAGGATAAATGGATGGGATGGATGGATGGGTGAGGGGAAGGATGGATGAAAGGAAGGATGGATGAGGGGAAGGATGGTGGATGACGGGAAAGGATGGATGATGAGGGGAAGGATGGATGGATGGATGGATGGATGATGAGGGGAAGGATGGATGATGAGGGGAAGGATGGATGGATGGATGGATGATGAGGGGGTGGGTGAAAGGATGGATGATGAGGGGAAGGGTGGATGGATGATGAGGGGAAGGATGGATGGATGGATGATGAGGGAAAAGGATGGATGGATGATGAGAGAAAAAGATAGATGGATGATGAGGGGAAGGGTGGATGGATGATGAGGGGAAGGACAGATGGATGGATTGATGGATGATGAGGGAAAAGGATGGATGGATGATGAGGGAATGGATGGATGATGAGGGGGTGGGTGAAAGGATGGATGGATGATGAGGGGAAGGATGGATGGATGATGAGGGGAAGGATGGATGGATGGATGATGAGGGAAAAGGATGGATGGATGATGAGAGAAAAGGATGGATGGATGATGAGGGGAAGGATGGATGGATGATGAGGGGAAGGACAGATGGATGGATTGATGGATGATGAGGGAAAGGGATGGATGGATGATGAGGGGAAAGGATGGATGGATGATGAGGGGAAGGATGGATGGATGATGAGGGAAAAGGATGGATGGATGGTGAGGGGAAGGATGGATGGATGATGAGGGGATGGATGGATGGATGATGGGTGGGTGAAAGGATGGCTGGATGGAGAGTGGGTGAAAGGATGGATGGATGGATAAGTAGGTGGGTGAAAGGATGGATGGATGGATGGATGGATAAGTAGGTGGGTGAAAGGATGGATGGATGATGAGTGGGTGGGTGAAAGGATGGATGGATGGATGATGAGTGGGTGGGTAAAAGGATGGATGGATGAGTGGGTGCGTGGATGGTGGGTGGGTGAAAGGATGGATCAGTGGATTGGATGGTGGGTGGGTGAAAGGATGGATGAGTGGGTGGGTGGATGGTGGGTGGCTGGATGATGGGGGGTAGCTGGCTGAGTGAAATGATGGATAGATTGATGGATTGATAAGTGCAAGGGTGAATGAATGGACATATGAGTGAAAGGGTGGGTGTAAGGATGGATGAGTGAGTGAAAGGGAGGGTAGATGGACAAAAGGATGAATAGATGTGTGAAGGAGTGAAGTGATAGATGGATGAGTGATAGGGGCAATGGATGGATTCATGAGTGGATGAGTAGATGGATGTATGGGTGGGTGGATGGATGGATGGAAGGAAGGCTAAGTGAAAGGGTCGATGGAGAGAGAAAGGGAGGATGGATGGATGACTAAAAGAGTGGATGGGTGGAAGGATTAGTAAATGAAAGGATGGCTGGATTGGTGAAAGGGTAAATGGCTGAATGGATGAGTGAATGGATGAATGGGATGAAGAGTGGATGGATAAGTGTACAGATGGATAGGGTGAAAGGGTGGATGATGGATGGGTAATGGAGGATGAGTGAAAGGATGGATGAGGGGATGAATGAAGGGAATGGATGAGTGAAATGATAGATGGAAGGATACATGATGGATAGGTTTGCAAATGGTTGAATATGTTTGGAAATGGCTGGGCTTACTTATATACTATTGCGCGACCTCTAATGTGTCTGTAAAACGTACCTATTGTCCTGAAATTTTGTCCTGAATTTTGACCTCCTGTCCTGAATTTGTGTCCTGAATTTTGACCCTTTGTCCTGAATTTTTACACTCACCGTCCTGAATTTGCACCAATGCCAGTTGGTCACCCTATGAGTACAAGAGCTGTTATTTTTCTTGTCATGTTTGTTGGGGCACTGCTATGGTTTATTTTCCTTACAAAAAGGCAGGAAGGGGAATCTGAAGAAAAAAAACGGCTTGCGTGTCATCGGCAATTACTTGGCAGCGGTGCCTGCTGACAGTTTAAAGGTAAGGAGTCGTTGAGACTGGCTTGAGCTGAAGCCAGCACAAGCAACAGAAATTCACGGGAAGGGGGTTGGGAGGTTTTAAAACCCTAAAACCACTAAAAAAACATTTCGATTAAAACAGGTTGCACCAAATAAACCGACATTATTTGTCTAGGTTTAAACTGCATTTTAATGGGCATAGCTCTGAACCTGTATGGGCGCTATCTATACAATTAACATTGTTTTTCAAATTGAGCTCTTACAGATGGAATTTGATGAATACTTTAGAAGTCATAACAGTGACCAGGTTATTTTTGAGCTAACAAAGAGCATGAAATAAAGGTCGAACCTTCACAATGAAGGTAACCTGAGAGAAGGTTTGGAGAATGAGCATCTTCTGGTTTAAATAAATCTCATACAGAGACAGCCCTTTTTCAGATGCTGATACAATTCAGGTACTGCTCGGGGCTATTGACATCTCTGATCGTTTCCACTGTGGAACTGGGTCAAGAAAAAGTTGTGAAGACCCACAGACCAGTATGAGTGTAATCTCCTGGCCATTCCTTCCCTGGAGTGCCCACTTACTACCGCTGAGCGAAGGTGTGCTTACATCCGAATCTTGGTCTAAGTAGTACATTTTTTATGACTGCAAACCCTTTCTTTTAAAATGCATACCACAAAAGACTATTTTTGTGTGAAACCAAAGTATGTACCTAAAGACTGTGGTAAGACCGAGATTTTTTTTGCCGCAAAGTTGAAGCCAGAATGAGATAGTTCATAGTTTTTATTTTAAGAATGTATGAAACGCAGGAAACACATAATGCAGAACAATCGGGAACAATACTGTTGAAATACAAGCAGGCAAAGAGCAAGAAAGGGCATATGATGAACAGTCACATTTCCCTGTTCTCCCCACGGAGTTCAGGCAGTCTGGTCTGGTCTGGGTCCTCATTTCACTGGTGTCCAGTCCTCTCAGCAGTCATGGCCACCCACCTTCCTTTCCAACTGAAGAGAGCATGCTTCCCATCCTTAGAAAACCCTTCCCATTGGTCTTTAATCCCATTGGCCCGTATTAAGGAGCTACCTGAAACACAAACAAATCTAGACTGTGCTCTATCTACTTCTAGAAATTATTAGCTGGCCTTCCAAAACTGCCCCCATTGTGATGCTTTACCCTCCACAAAAGAGGCATGAGGTACTACTGACGTACCATATGTGACGTCACACATATTGTACAAAGAGCTATATAGCACATCCAAATAAACAGTATGACACCTAAGGGATCATATCAGTGTAGGCATGTGGAACTGAGGCAGCAAGGCCGGTGCTGATGCACGCTTGTCTGTGGCTGCCTGGCTCTTGCTAGCCGCCTGCACAGTGCTTTAAATGGGCTGGTACTGTCCGGAACTGAGTACCGGCACATTTTAGGTTTAGCCTAGTGGCAGTGAGCATGCGCTGCTCACTCTGCGAGGCATGCAGTAGTCGAGTATGCTGTGGAAGCCTCGCCTTCTCTCCGCCCATATTTTTGCTTGGCTGGTGTCATTGTCATTGGTAAATACTGGCTTCTGATTGAAAATGAGGCTTGTTAGTCCCTCCTTGTTACCGTCCTGTCACCATCTGTTACCTCCAATGAGGACTGAATCTTTTACTTGTGGCGTTACACGGTCTCCTTCATAAGTTGGAAAACACATTTTTTTTATTTGCAGCGCGGTCCGCTTTCACTTTAGCGGACGCGCATGTTTATTTAATTAATTTGCAGAGTAGGCTGAAAGGGATCGATTTTACTCACTAATGTAACAAGCATTTGCAATGCATTAGGTCTCACATTTACGCAAATTTGAGCTAATGACATTGCAAAGAACAAACCCTCTTATTTTTGTTTTCGTTTTTAAAACATAAATAAAAGGCATTCAGGCACATGCATCAATGTTGGCTTTTGCGATTCCTTAATTGCGATTTTTAAGGAATCGCAATTAAGGAATCGCAAAAGCCTATGCATGTAGAAATCGCTTAAAAAATAGTGATTTCTAAACATTCCATACTTTTTGCGAATCGCAATTAAAGAATACCTCCCCATTTATTTCTATGGGCCTAAAGGCCCATAGGAATGAATGGGAAGACATTCTCAATTTGCGATTCTCAATTAGAGATTCTTCTCCTGATGCGGTGCAGTGCAACAACTACAGCTGCGACACCCTCCTACGGAGTTGCGACGGCAGTAGCAGCACTGGCGACACGCTACCTCTTCGTTGCGGCACGCTTCTCTCCGATGCGGTGCTGTACAACAGTTCCAGCGGTGACACCCTCCTTCGGAGTTGCGACGGCAACACACTTCTTTTTGTTGAGTCACGCTTCCAGCTCCTTGCGACACGCAGTCCCTCAGAAGGCCCAGAACAGCAGCAGGCACTTCCAAAGAACTCTGGGGAGCTGCGGGGTGAAGTCTGTTGTCCCTGAGACTTCAGCAGGAGGCAAGCTCTTTTCCAAGCCCTTGGAAATCCTTCACAAGTTGAAAGCAGATTACACAAAGTTCCCTTCTCCTTCCTTTGGCAGTAAGGCAACCACTGCAGGCCAATCCCCCAAGCAGCATTTCAGCTTGGGAATAGTCTCTCCTCCATTCCTTCAGGTTCCTCTCCTCAGTAAAAGTTTCTTCTTGTAGTCCAAAGTGATCTAATTTCTTGGGATCAGGGCCCCAATATTTATACTCCAAAATCCTTTGTTGTCTGAGTGGAGAGGGGCTTTGTCCAGTTCAAACCAGTTCTGAAGCACTCTGTTTACCAGACTTCTCCTTTCCTTTTACAGTGCAAGGCATGCACATCAGACGCCCCACAGGAGGTGGAGCCAGCATTGTGGAAGGCAAGTACAGTCCTGGAGCACTTTGTTTACAGGACTCCTTCTCTTCTTTCAGTGGGCATGGCAGAGAAATCAGCCGCTCCCCAGGAGGTAGATCCAGCATTGTGGAAGGCAGGCACAGCCCTATTCAAGGTTCAGGAGCAACTCCTCCCTCCAATCTAGATGCAGATCTCTCTATTCACCACCGAGTGACTCAGCCTGTCTCCTGGAATTCGCCAGCCCTGTCACTCACAAATCCAGACATAGGACTACACAACCTTGAATGGTTAGACAAGTAAATACCTACTTTCTGAAAGTGGTATTTGCAAACACAGAATATTAAAACCAACATCACTAAAAGATGTATTTTATTATTCTGAGTTCAGGCATACTAAACTCGAATTTCTACCATGTTCTCTGAGCCTGTTTGGATTATATAATGTAATAACTCTAACAGCCCATTCTGGCCTATGGAAAACAGGTAGCTTTGCAATAGTGAAAAACGAAAATGGCTGTAATTCACTATTAGGACATGCCACACACATCAGGGCTTGTCCTACCTTATACTTACAATGCACCCTTCCCTTGGGCCTACCATAGGGGTGACGGATATGAAGAAAAGGGAAGGTTTTGGGACTGGCAGTGGGTGCACTTGCCCAGTCAGCATGACAGTACCAGACTGCACGCAGGCTCTGCAATGGCAGACCTTAGACACATTTTACAAGGCTGCTTCTGTGGGTGGCACAACCAGTGCTGGAGGCCCACCAGCAGAATTTGGATTTACACGCCCTGGGCACAGTCAGTGCACATTACTAGGATCTGACAAGTAAACCAAATAGCCAAACATGTAACCACTGATAAATACATCAATTTTCAATAGGGAGCACTTGCACTGTGGCACTGGATAGCAGTGGAACAGTCCCTAAAGCATCTAATACCAGCAAAAACACATGAGGCCACAGCAAAAAAATGGAAGGGAGACCCACGCCAATGGTGCCAGGTCTAACAGTACACATGTACCCAGGGCATAGGTACCTCAGAGGCCCCCCATGAGCTGAAGCATGTATTATGCCACCCATGAGAGGCCATGCAAAATGGATCCTCAGGTCTGCTACTGAAGCCTGTGTAAGCTGGTGCTTGCACCACCTATGAGATATAGGTTTACTCTATCTATATATATCACTACACTTAAAACCTTATAAGTCCCCTGTTGTAGGGGAAGTAACAAGGTCCACAAAGATGTATATAAAAATATATATGGTTTAATAAGATCCACAGAGAAGAGCTGGTGTCCCCATCAAGGCTAGCAGGTAACTGCCTACAGAAGCCCAGACATGGAACACCGTCAAAGAAGGTATCCAAATGGAACAATAATTTAAAGAGAAAGCACACAGAGAATACAACATCCCCCCTATAGCAGGCCTTAACAGTCCTTAAGGCAGGGTGCTGGGTTTTACGTGAGAGGGTGCTACTGCATGAGCAGGGCCCCTCTGCAGTCTTCGGAGACTTCAGTATTCTCCTGGGCTGTAGGTAATACTGCCAGATATATAGCTAGAGGTGTATTATAACCTTGCGGTAAATGCTATCTCGCAAACGACTGCAACACAGTTTGTCGTGTTTGGTGCCAAAAACCTTGAAATCATACCTTCACACCAGCAGCTGGTGTGGTAGGTATGATCCCTCCCTTCAGAACCAAGGTTTCGAGGGACACCGAAGTCTGCCGGTACCAACTTTCTCGAGCCTTACAGCACAAAATGGATGCTGCCAGCTACAGACATGAGTCTGCCCTCCTGCTGCTGAGCCAAGCTTGCGTAGAGGAAGGTCGGACAATAGGTATCCTGTCACAGGGAGGTGTGACCACTGAGTCCAGGCACAACGTCTGGTGCACGATGATATGAGTCGCACCGGACCGTCTTGAAGAGTTGCAAAATCAGCACCTCTACCTCCGAAGAAGGCCCCACATCCAGTACACAGTGATATTGGTAACACTAGACAATCCAAGCACAACGTCTGGTGCGTGATAAGAGAAGAGTTGCCTCTTACCATTCCGGTTATACACAACAAGAGTTACAATTATGTACCTCCCTGAAAAGGAGGCACAACATCCAGTGCACATTGATATTTATCACACCGAACAATATGGCAAGTAGGTGCAAGTTCATCAATATCTCATCAGGTAGAGTAAGGCACTAGTACAGTTTCGCTCCCTCCTGCGAGGGCTTTGGATGGAGGAAATGGACCACTACCTCACAGGTTGAGCTTTGACCCCTGGGAGCGTCATGTGACTTTTGGAAGAATCATGTGGTTTATCTGGCTCCCCCAAGAGCGACTGCTGTGCCTGTCAAGGCCTGGTCGCCCCCACGCTCCTGCGCTGCTCCTACTTGTTGCTGCCTTTTGCTGCCTTCCAGATCGAGTTCCTGTTCGGGCGACCCAGCCGCCGCTGAGCCGCCCGCCCGCACCAGCTTCTTCCTGCCGCTGCCTCCCTGCGGCCCTGGCCTCCGCCAGCCCATTCGCTGCCCTGCTCCCGCCAACCAGCTGATCCGCCCACCCGGCTCCCTATTTATGTGGCCCTCACGTACGGGCAGCGGGCGCGCCGATTGTGCGCCAAAGGCAAGCCCGTCCGCGCCCGTCCGCTCCTGGACCGCGCCCAGCGCCAGGACCCCTGGCCCACACCGCCTTGGCAAGACTACACGACAGACCTATGACGCCGCAACCCTCCACACACTCAATGCCAGCTGGAACCATGCCTGCTACCGAGCCACCACGAGGCGCACCCACGGACCCTTTGCCATCAGAGCCTGCCGATTCACCTGCCACCGGACCTGTACCACCCCCACCGAGTCCAACACCAACAGCAACCACCTGAAATGCATCCTGCTCATCACCCTCTCCGTCCACAGGCACGCCGTGGAACTCTGGGACATGCTCGATGCGACAGCACCAGACGTCGCCTTCCTCACCGAAACCTGGATGAACGCCTCCTCAGCGCCCGGCATCGCCATCGCCATCCCGGACGGCTACAAGATCACCCGGAGGGACCGCGTCAACCAGACGGGAGGAGGCGTCGCCATCGTACACAAGAACACCATCCGCATCTCGACTAACTCCGACGATACCTTCACCGCCGCCGAACACCTGCACTTCCAGATACACACTGACCCCAAGACCACCCTCAGAGGCACCCTCATCTACAGACCACCGGGACCACGCACACAATTCAGCGAAGACATCGCAGACTTCATCAGCCGCACGCCCTTCCCTCCGCCGACTACATCCTCCTAGGGGACCTCAACTTTCACCTGGAGAACAACAACGACAGAAACACCACCGCCCTGCTGGACAACCTCGCCAACCTTGGACTCAAGCAACTGGTGAACACCCCCACGCACTACGCCGGCCACACGCTTGACCCAGTCTTCTCATCCAGCAAGCATATCTCCTTCAGCCACGCCACCGGACTCCACTGGACCGACCACAGCTGCGTCCACTTCAGCTTCAGAAGAACTACGACCCACCACCACCCGCAACAGATCCCCCGCCGAAGTTGGAGCAAGATCACCTTCGAGCAGCTCACCGCCTCCCTCAGCCAGAACACTCCGACCAGCACAACGGACCCCAACGAAGCAGCCAGCAACCTCACCAAGTAGCTGACTGCCTGCGCTGATGACCTCGCACCACTTAAGAACCCCCCCAGCAGACCCGGCAGCAAGAAAACCCCCTGGTTCACCGACGAACTCAAGGAATCCAAGAAGAACTGCCACACCCTCGAGAAAGCCTGGCGGCTCGACCACACCACAGACAACAGGACCGCCCTCAAGCACGCCATCCGCAAACACCACCAGCTGATCCACGCCACCAAGAAGACGGCATTCAAAGAATGACTGGACAACAGCACCCACGACAGCAAGGAACTCTTCAGCATAGTCAAAGAGTTCTCCAACCCCAGCACCGGAAACAACGACATCACTCCCTCGCAAGACCTCTGCAACTCACTCGCCTCGTTCTTCCACCGCAAGATCGCCGACATACACAACAGCTTCAACGCACAGACCACGCACCCTACCACCGAACCAGAGCCCGCCACCACCACCCTCTGCAACTGGACCCCGATCAGCACCGAAGACACCAGACGCACGATGAACTCCATCCACTTCGGATCACCAACCGACCCGTGCCCACACCACGTCTTCAACAAAGCCGACGCCACCATCGCACCCCATCTCAGAGACACCATCAACTCCTCCTCCCACACCGCCACCTTCCCGGAGAGCTGGAAGCACACCGAGCTGACCGCCTTCCTGAAGAAACCAACGGCGGACCCCACCGACCTCAAGAACTACCGTCCCATCTCACTTCTTCCTTTTCCGGCCAAAGTCATCGAGAAGACCGTCAACAAACAGCTTGCTGCCTTCCCCGAGACGAACGGATCCCCCGACCCCTCACAGTCCGGGATTCGGGCCAACCACAGCACGGAGACCGCCCTCATCGCCGCCACCGACAACATCAGAACCCTGATCGACAACGGGGAAACAGCGGCCCTCATCCTCCTGGACCTCTGCAGCATTCGACACAGTCTGCCACCGCACCCTAGTGAAGCGCCTCAGCAACTTCGGAATCCGAGAGAAAGCGCTGGAGTGGATCATCTCGTTCCTCACCGGAAGAACCCAGTGAGTCCGCCTCCCTCCGTTCAGATCCGAAGCCACCGAAGTCATCTGCGGCGTACCACAAGGATCTTCACTCAGCCCAACCCTCTTCAACGTCTACATGAGCCCCCTCGCTGCCATCGCATGCCAGCACAACCTCAACATCATCTCCTACGCCGACGACACCCAGCTCATCCTCTCCCTCACCAACGACCCCACCACCGCCAGAGCCAACCTACATGAAGGGATGAAAGACGTTGCCGACTGGATGAGAAACAGCCGCCTTAAACTGAACTCAGACAAGATGGAAGTCCTCATCCTGGGATCATCACCCTCCGCCTGGGACGACTCCTGGTGGCCCCGGCCCTGGGCACCGCTCCCAAACCAACGGACCACGCATGAAACCTGGGATTCATCCTGGACTCCTCCCTGTCAATGACCAGACAAGTCCACGCCGTCTCATCCTCGTGCTTCAACACCCTGCGCATGCTCCGCAAGATCTTCAGATGGATCCCCACGGAAACCAGGAAGACCGTCACCCAGGCACTCGTCACTAGCCGACTAGACTACGGGAACACCCTCTACACCGGAACCACAGCCAAACTCCAAAAAAGACTCCAAAGCATCCAGAACGCCTCCGCACAACTCATCCTCGACATCCCCCGACACAACCACATCACCGGACACCTGAGAGACCTGCACTGGCTCCCCGTCAGCAAGAGAATCACGTTCAGACTCCTCACCCATGCACACAAGGCTCTCCACAACCAGGGCTCCAAGTACCTCAACGTCCGCATGACCTTCTACACACCCACCCGCCAGCTACGATCGACCAGCCACGCACTCGCCACCGTACCACGCATCCGCAGAGCCACCGCCGGAGGAAGATCCTTCTCCTACCTGGCAGCCAAGACTTGGAACTCCCTCCCCACCCACTTTCGGCGGACCCAGGACCATCTCTCCTTCAGGAAACAGCTCAAGACCTGGCTGTTCGAACAGTGACCCACCCCTCCCCCAGCGCCTTGAGACCCTCCCGGGTGAGTAGCGCGCTATACAAATGCCTTGATTGATTGATTGAGTAAGCAGGTTTCCGGGCTCCGGTGCCGCCAAATGTAGCATTTCCCAGCGTTTTGAGCTCTGCACGAGGCAAATCAGTCTGCAGGCACTTTTCTGAGTCTTTACCCCTATGTCGTGCTACGAGGTGGAATCCAGACAGCTATGTGGGCCATTGCGAGGGCACTACTCTCCAGGAGTCACAAGCAAACAGTGGGTGTCCCATGTAGGTGACCTTTGATGTCCCTGAGGCCTCGAAGAACAAGGGGCAAGCTTGACATGGCCTTGGAGCGCACACTTCAGGATGCCACACAGCAGCAGGTCCAGGCCAGCCACTATTCAGACAGGGCATATGGTCCTCTCAATGGCATTAATTCTCCTTGTGCGCAACAGAGTTCCTCTGGCAGTGTGCACCACGCAATTCCAGGTTCTCTGGTCCCATTTCCCCACAAGCGTTTGTCACCCTTTGCTGAAGTGTGGCACCAATAGTTATACTGCAGTGTGTCTTTGAAGTTAGGTTCAAAGGGTCTAACTTTGAACTGCAGAAGTCTAACATGGAATGAAAACAGTGTTGATAAAATCATGGAGTCTTGCATAGATTACCTGACAACTACTGGCGCAAAACCAATGGGGATAGAGACTTGGGAGTCCTTCATTGACAGCTTGCACAGAACGTTTATACACAGCTCCAAAAATCAAAAAGCGGCCTGGATCAACGTGTCAGAATGGTACACAAAAGCGCTAAGGACAAAAAAAATAATTAAATAAAGCATTGAGACAACTGCAAACTCACGGTCAACAACCTCCCCGGGAGGCCCTGACAAAAATTAAACAAATGAAACGTGACCGGAAAAAAGAGACTGGAGAAGCCAAACGCAAATACAACGAGCAGCTCTGGACCAAAATGCTCTATGCAAGCCGACAACAAAATTCTAAGCAGTTCTGTGCCCAGATTAATATTCTATCTAACGGAAAAAATCGGCACTTCAACTCTGATATAACCGAGCATGCAAGGTGAGATCACAGAGAAAATATATATAATTCACAAACGTCCCCTAGAATAATCACAGAAAACGAAACAGGGAAGGCAATACAAAAACACCATAGTACCATCAGCGAGATCCCAACAAGAGAGCAGAGGAAGGTAAAGACACCGCAACGAACCTCGCAGGCCCCACATTATACGACCAGCAACCTCTACCAGAAACATCATAGCAACCCACAAGAAAAACAAAAGGAAGGAAAACTGCAGCAAAAACATCTGGAATCATCAGGGTCAGACCTATCAGTTGTTGACAGCCAGATCTCACAAAAACAAATTATGTGTATTATAAAAAAGCAGAGATCAGACGGGGCGCCTGGACCCAATGGTCTATCAAACGCCCTATTTAAAAAAGACTCACAATTTTGGTCCAAACACCTGGCTATACTATTCAACAACATTTTGGAATCCCACACTATCCCCGACTCCTTACGAGGAAGTATATTGCACCCAATATTTAAATCAGGGGCTCGTGCAAATCCCTCAAATTACAGGCTGATAGCCCTTATAGATGTTGAGGCAAAAATCTACGCAGCAAACTTGCCTAAGGACCTAGAAGATTGGGTAGATAACATCAAACTGATCCCCAACACACAGACAGGTTTTCGAGCCTGAATGGGCACTTTAGCAAACATTTCCGCCGTCACACTTCTGGCCAGTCAATCCATCACAAATTCCAAAGTATTGTATGCATGTTACGTGGACCTCAAGGCGGCCTTCGATAAGGTACCTAGACAAGCCTTGTGGGCAAAAATGGAATCTTGGGACGTACCTACAAATTTATTGAATGCAATCATTGACCTCTATTCGGAAACTTGGGTTCAAATAAAAATGGGAGACGGTCGAAGCCTAACAAACAAAATCACTACCATCAACGGCCTAAAACAAGGGTGCGTTCTGGCCCCCTGTTTATTTAATATATACACAGCCGACCTAGACAACTACCTACGTTCAACATTAGGCGATCCTCCTAAACTGGGGAATGTGAGAATAGTAAGTTTACAATATGCAGATGACATAGTGTTGCTCTCCCAAACGCCCCGCGGCCTACATTGACTAATAAACAAATTGGCAGAATACATAGACGTAAACCAACTACAGATAAACTCAGGTCATGTGTTTTTCCAGTCCAAAGAAAAAAATACCAAAATTCATTTGGACAATTAACAGCAACAGTTTGGATCGCGAGGAGACATACAAGTATTTGGGATTGACTTTGGATAGCCATCTTAATTACAAGCAACACCAAGAACATCGGAAAACAAAAGCTAAACAATTATTGTTTGCATTTAAAACCTTATAAATAAACTCAGTGACAGTTCCACTACTCACTTATTAAAGGTTGTGGCATCAAAAGTTTTACCTGCAATTACATACGGCTTGGAACTATTACATACAAAGGATGCAACATCCTTGAATATCGCCCAAACAAGTCTCTTCAAAAAACTGTTCAACATCCCGCGCCATATCTCACAAGACCGGATAAGACTTGAATTCGGGCTAAAGAATCAGACCATGGCAAGACAGGGAGCACTGGTCAAATATTATTGGAGAATGCGAGCAGCAGAGGATGACTCCCTGGTACATTGCTGTTGGCTGGAAGTCGAAAAGCAATCAAAACTGACCAACTCGATTCATTCGTTCCTAAAAAAATCGATATAGGCTTTAAAGTTAGAGGAAGTATGGCAAACAACACCGTCCTACTCGGAGTTTAAACAATTGGTCAACAAAACAGTTAACCAAATGTCCCAAGACCAGGATAAAGCCACGTTGTCCAAGAAAACAAATGCATGGACGGTGCTCCCGACATATAAAAAGCTAAAGCCCCAACCATACCTTCTGGAACACATCGTAAACCAAATGAAACAGCAATTAATTCTACTGAGACTGGGAGTGTATCCTACCAAAGATTTAACTCCTAAATGGAAACGCATCTGGCTCTCAATGGATTGTTGCCTTTGCGGACACGGTGATGAATCAGTGCTCCACCTACTCTGTATTTGCCCGGCACTATTATCCGAACGGAAAAAACTCCTGCGGCCGTTGCTGAAAAAAGAGCAGATAAGGACATGTAGATCCGCAGTAATAAAATGTTTAGGAGGGTCAACAGTGCAATTGGCATGTAAATCACTTAAGTTTTTAAGACTCGCTGCAAAAGCGCTAGAAAGAAAAGATATAGAACTTGATTCAGAAAATGCTTAGACGTTCACTTCAAAGCAAACACAAGTAAAAGAATCAGACTCCTCAAGCCAGATCAACTCTATAAGACTAAAAGGCATCAACCGTACTATCTTCCTTTACTTATCCATGTTTTAATAATCAAATGTTTTAAATGGAATTTTATCAACTAACTAGTGTTTATACATGAACTTTAAATGGCAAGTGTTTACGTGTTTTTAGCGGTTAATCCGCTCTTTGTATGATTTAAACCAAATCAAATAAAGTATTACTTACTTCTTCTACTTCTTCTGCAGAAGTCTCCCCTAAATATCAGTCCTGTCTGCCATGAGGCCATGGAATGTAGATCATAAGCTTTAGTGGGGCCACAATCTGACCCCAGAGGCCATGTGTCAAAATGACTCCCTGCAAAGTAAGGGGACCCTTCCTGCAAAGTTGCGCTGTTCCTGTGTTGTTGCTGTCTGGCCACTTCGCCACGCCTCGCGGCCCCCGCTTCGCGGGAGCCGCTCGTAGGCTTAGACTCTTTCTGGGGAACAACCTTTCTGCCTCCCTTCACGTGCTTTGAGCACCAACGCGCCCCTTGCAAGCTGTCATCTGGTCAACAGGGGTAGAGGCGGGACTGCGAGGACCAGCGTTCCTAGCGGCGTGGATCGGCCGCAGCTGGTCCTCTTCCCGCCCCCTCCTCCTCCTCTTAAAAATCTGTGTGGAGTGAGTGAGCCTTGGGACCCTTCCTGCAAAGTTGCGCTGTTCCTGTGTTGTTGCTGTCTGGCCACTTCGCCACGCCTCGCGGCCCCCGCTTCGCGGGTGCCGCTCGTAGGCTTAGACTCTTTCTGGGGAACAACCTTTCTGCCTCCCTTCACGTGCTTTGAGCACCAACGCGCCCCTTGCAAGCTGTCATCTGGTCAACAGGGGTAGAGGCGGGACTGCGAGGACCAGCGTTCCTAGCGGTGTGGATCGGCCGCAGCTGGTCCTCTTCCCGCCCCCTCCTCCTCCTCTTAAAATCTGTGTGGAGTGAGTGAGCCTTGGGACCCTTCCTGCAAAGTTGCGCTGTTCCTGTGTTGTTGCTGTCTGGCCACTTCGCCACGCCTCGCGGCCCCCGCTTCGCGGGAGCCGCTCGTAGGCTTAGACTCTTTCTGGGGAACAACCTTTCTGCCTCCCTTCACGTGCTTTGAGCACCAACGCGCCCCTTGCAAGCTGTCATCTGGTCAACAGGGGTAGAGGCGGGACTGCGAGGACCAGCGTTCCTAGCGGCGTGGATCGGCCGCAGCTGGTCCTCTTCCCGCCCCCTCCTCCTCCTCTTAAAAATCTGTGTGGAGTGAGTGAGCCTTGGGACCCTTCCTGCAAAGTTGCGCTGTTCCTGTGTTGTTGCTGTCTGGCCACTTCGCCATGCCTCGCGGCCCCCGCTTCGCGGGAGCCGCTCGTAGGCTTAGACTCTTTCTGGGGAACAACCTTTCTGCCTCCCTTCACGTGCTTTGAGCACCAACGCGCCCCTTGCAAGCTGTCATCTGGTCAACAGGGGTAGAGGCGGGACTGCGAGGACCAGCGTTCCTAGCGGCGTGGATCGGCCGCAGCTGGTCCTCTTCCCGCCCCCTCCTCCTCCTCTTAAAATCTGTGTGGAGTGAGTGAGCCTTGGGACCCTTCCTGCAAAGTTGCGCTGTTCCTGTGTTGTTGCTGTCTGGCCACTTCGCCACGCCTCGCGGCCCCCGCTTCGCGGGAGCCGCTCGTAGGCTTAGACTCTTTCTGGGGAACAACCTTTCTGCCTCCCTTCACGTGCTTTGAGCACCAACGCGCCCCTTGCAAGCTGTCATCTGGTCAACAGGGGTAGAGGCGGGACTGCGAGGACCAGCGTTCCTAGCAGCGTGGATCGGCCGCAGCTGGTCCTCTTCCCGCCCCCTCCTCCTCCTCTTAAAAATCTGTGTGGAGTGAGTGAGCCTTGGGACCCTTCCTGCAAAGTTGCGCTGTTCCTGTGTTGTTGCTGTCTGGCCACTTCGCCACGCCTCGCGGCCCCCGCTTCGCGGGAGCCGCTCGTAGGCTTAGACTCTTTCTGGGGAACAACCTTTCTGCCTCCCTTCACGTGCTTTGAGCACCAACGCGCCCCTTGCAAGCTGTCATCTGGTCAACAGGGGTAGAGGCGGGACTGCGAGGACCAGCGTTCCTAGCGGCGTGGATCGGCTGCAGCTGGTCCTCTTCCCGCCCCCTCCTCCTCATCTTAAAAATCTGTGTGGAGTGAGTGAGCCTTGGGACCCTTCCTGCAAAGTTGCGCTGTTCCTGTGTTGTTGCTGTCTGGCCACTTCGCCACGCCTCGCGGCCCCCGCTTCGCGGGAGCCGCTCCTAGGCTTAGACTCTTTCTGGGGAACAACCTTTCTGCCTCCCTTCACGTGCTTTGAGCACTAACGCGCCCCTTGCAAGCTGTCATCTGGTCAACAGGGGTAGAGGCGGGACTGCGAGGACCAGCGTTCCTAGCGGCGTGGATCGGCCGCAGCTGGTCCTCTTCCCGCCCCCTCCTCTTGTTTTTCCTTTATAACTTGTGTGGGCAACGCGCACGCGGGACGCGCGCGGGGCAACGGCCGGGGCGAAGACCGGGCAAAGAGCGGGCCATTTGAGGCCGTTCGAGTACGGCAGAGTCCGGCCCAGGCCCACTCCCCCTGGACGTTCTGAAGACCACCCAAAATGCCATTAAGATCAGGGAAGGAACGTACTGTACAAATCAACACATCTAATGGCGTCGTCTCTGGCCCCTTGGACGCTTTTATCACCCGGGCCACTGGCATCTTAGAAAAGGAAATTGCCATGGTTGAGAAAAGGCTCTCAATAGACCTGATTAGTGGAAAACGATCCTCGCTGGGGGCTTTAGCTACATCTGTCTCCCCTGCACCATCTGTACCCCATGCTGCCTTCAATTGTGTCCATACCACCTCTACGGACGCAATAGTCCATATAGAAAATATATGGGGTAGCCCGTCCACAAGAGACAAAATAATGGAAAAAAGGCTTAGTATTAACGACTCTAAAGATACGCAGGAGATTGGGATGGAGGATAATGACTCCGTGATTAATGAGGAGCAGGATTTTAGCCAATTATCCGGAACTCCTCTCCTTAATCAATCCAATATCTCTAATCCTGTTGCAAAGGCTAATTCACCTATATCCAACTCTGCCCCCAATACCAAAAAGAGAAAACGGGATTCTAGAATGTCAGGGGAAAGAAATATGACACCCAATAAAGCAAATACAGTTCAAGGGGAATGGCGCCAGGGGCCCGAGCCCCAACTAAACCTGCTAAAACCCTCGGTGCCTAACAATAATAATATGCTATGCCCCTCACTTTTGGCTTTGGGTTCCTCCACTACATGTCCCATGTGCCTCAATAGTGATGAGGCTCTGCTGGCAAAAATGGAGGCCATGTTTAAAACACTACTTTTACCAGTCCTGGAGCGGACTAGGCTCATGACCTCAAAGATCGATAGTATGGAGGGTCTGATCCAATCAAACCACGCAATGTTGCAAGCATTGTGTGGCTTAAATAATAAGGGCACTGTTAATGCACCAGCACCAAGTAAGGCACCCAATAAGGTTACTAGTAAGAATATGGAAAACAGCAAAAATTCCCTCAATAAAACGACAGGAATAAATAACACCATAGCTAAAGGGGGTCAAAAAACCAATACCTCTTCTACCATCTCTTCTAAACCAGGAGTTAGTTCTCAGACTCAGATACTAAAGCCCCAAACGAAAACAGAGGCTAAACAAAATATGGTTGGGCGTCAACACATGGGTTCTCAAATACAATCTAATATAAATCGTCCTTCACCAATTTCTTCAAGAACTCAAAATACTGCTTCTACCAGTCGCAGGGAGGGGGGGCGTAAAAGGCCAAACATCCCCAGTGTTGATCTTCCACCCGAAGCGGCCTTACACACCATCCTTTTGACAGGCGTAGCACCATTAAAACCAGGATCTAGGGAATCATATGGTGACCTTCGCAATAAAGTCACCTTTTGGCTGAACAAAAATCGCCCGCTACCCCCCTCCACTCCTACGGAGATATTGTATGTGAGGAGAGTAGATTGGGTGGGGCCTGAGGCTAAAGATTTAGAAGGAGACTGTATCCTTATATCGTTCAAAGACTCATGGGTAGTAGATGCTATTAAACGAGTACCCAGATTTGCAAGGCAGGGGGATGTACAAACACTAGATTTATCCTACTTCTACCCGCGCAGGCATATACCCTTTCAATCCTATCCTCTGTTCCGTAAAGGTCCTGCTGCGAGACATCCCATGGTACTGACCCCGATTGACTGCCAGCGCCCCTTTCTCTTTAATCATTTTGGCCCCCTTTCTGGCTTGGAAGCTATAGATTGACTTAACAATCCCTTTAGCGAGTCTCCGACTGGTAGTGTGATAGCCCAAGTCCCCAGTGATTATAACGTGGTATGCCCAATTCAACTGACCAATCTAGTTGACGGGGAGGGAGGCCGAACATATCTGCCAAACAGCCCTAGACCACACGTAGTTACCCAGGGGTCCCAGATCGAGGAGAAAATCACTGCCCCGGTAGACTGTGTTAAGCATCTAGTGGATAATGATGATATAGGGGCTGCTCATGGATCTGTACAGCCCTTACACTCTTTGTTGCCAGGCAATTTGAATGACCATCTGAAAATTTTGTCCTGGAACATAGCGGGTATTAAGGCACGCCTTGTGTCTGCGGATTGGTCAAGTTTTATGGACAACTACGATATTATCCTGTTGCAGGAAACATGGGCAACGGAACCTGTCCATAAGTTGGGCTATACTAACTTTTTCAAACCCGCAACCAAAGGAGGTAAAGGGCGGGCCGCAGGTGGCTTGTTAATCTGGGTGAAACAATCCCTGGGCTTTTACCCAACGGAGTTCCCAGTGGAGAATCAGGATCTGTTATCCATTGTTTTAAACAAAGGGAACAAGCAAGCTATGAATATTATTAACATCTATGCTAGAGGCCTTCCTGGCGGTCGATGCCCACCCCTGTTGAACCTTGTTGATCACATGATAACGAAAATGGACGGAGGTATCACTACCATTATTGCTGGGGATCTAAATTGTACTATAGAACCTGTGCTAGATATGGGAGACACATGGACTATGGCAGATGATTCTGCATGGGGTATTCCAGACTTACAAGTGGAGAAGATGGCTAAAGCTACAGAGGCTGCAGTGTCCTGGACGGCCTTTTGCTTACAAAATGGGTTCAGGGCATGTAATGGCCACTCTGCCTCTGATGCGAAGGGAAAAAGCACTTTTGATAATGGCCATAGGCAAAGCCGCATTGATTATATTTTACTGGACATGGAGCATTGAATTCTCTCTTAATTGATATGGTAGTTTTAGAGCGCCCGGAAAGCGATCATAACCCACTGTCCCTATCGATGAAGACACCGGATTTAAATAGAAGGGAGGAACCATCTGCAACCTATACAGGGGATGTCCTACTTACCAATGATAGGAGGAGATTGAAGTGGTCACAGGTTATAGAAGATGAATGCTTATTAAATAATATCAATGTTGTAGTAGGAAATGCACTTAATGAAATGTTGCAAATAGATATGTCGGGGGTGGAGATTGGAGCTGCAAATAGTGTGATGGGTGTTCATATTAAGTGCTTTGACAGCTTAAAATCAATGCTATCCAAACCATGTAGGAAGGTTGTTACTAAAACTAATCCCTTGCCCCAAAAATGGTATAACAAGGACTGTAGAGAGGCACATACAGCTCTCATCTCTGCCATTAAATCTCGGGACATGGTTAAAGTGAGAGCTGCTAGATTCCATTACAAAAAAACCCTTAGTAAAGCCAAAAGGGAGTGGGAGGATGAGTTCTGGTCAGATCTTTTAGAGGCATCATCCTCTAATAACCAGAAAAGGTTTTGGGAGTTGGTTAAATGGGGCAAAAACATTGACTCTTCTACACCCGGAAATAATGTGCCACTCGAGGATTGGGTATCATTTTACTCGGCCCAATTTAGAGCTGGGGACGATGATACTTCAAATCCCTCAGGCAATCCACTCACGCAGACCCCAGAAAGCGGGAAACTCACCTTTACGGTTGCTGAGGTTGAGCTGGCATTGGCACTTACTCTCCGAGGCAAAGCCCCCGGTATGGACCTAATCCCGGCGGATCTTTTCAAATCTAATCCCACTTTGTGGCTCCCGTATATCACTAGAATAGCTAATACTTTGGCACTTGGAGCTACAGTCCCGAAATCCTGGAAAGGGGCAGAAATAGTTCCAGTCTATAAAAAGGGTGATAAATCTATTCCAGCAAACTACCGCCCTATCAGTTTAATCGACTCGATTCAAAAGATAGTGGCGCGTATGGTTTTGGGAAGGGTCCAGGCTTGGATAGAAATGGAGAACATCCTGTCCCCCATGCAGGTGGGCTTCAGATCGGGAATGAGCACCATAGATCAGGTTTTTAGATTCTGCCTGATCTATTGGAAGGAGGTTTGGTTAGGTGGTGGTAACATCTATGCTGCATTCATTGATCCGCCTTCGATCTGGTGCCCAGGGACAGGTTGTGGGGTGTGCTGGTAACTTTGGGATGCCCACCCGAATTATTGGACCTTATTATAAGACTCCACGAGGACAACTTTGCGAGGGTGAGGTGGGGGGGTCAGGGGACAAGTCACAGAAACTTTCCCCGTAACCCGAGGCGTCCGCCAGGGGTGTGTCCTGGCCCCTACTCTGTTCCTCCTTTTTATCAACCAAGTTGTTAAATTTTTCTTGGATACTCCCACTGATGCCCCAATGTTGGCAGGGATGAGGTTTCCGCTACTCATCTTTGCAGATGACACTCTAATCCTCTCTAAAACACGCAGCGGACTACAGCGGGCTTTGGACCGCTTTGAGGAGTTTTGTGCCATCAACAACCTGGTAGTCAACGTGGGGAAAACAAAATGTATGGTCTTCACAAAAAACCACCCAGTCCGAAGTTCAGTGAAGATGAATGGAGTAAACCTTGAACAGGTTGATACTATGACCTATCTAGGGGTCACCCTTGATAGCCGTCTGAGATGGAAGGATCAGATCAATATGCAACAACTCAAACTTGCCAGGCTGACTGGCTGTCTGGTTAAAGAGCAGAAGGAATCAATCACTAGACGGGTCCTGCCGGCCCTTAAGATCTATGATGTTAAAATCTCTACAGCCATCTGATATGGCGCAGATCTATGGGGTCATATGGACTTGTCTAATCTGTATAAAACTCAATGTAGATTCCTCCGAAACCTAGTGGGCCTTCCACAGTCTACACCCTCGCTCCCTCTCTGCTTAGATCTTGGCACCCCCCCCCATAAATGAAATGGCAAGATTTAGGTTAGTGGCATTGTGGAGACGAATATGGACATCCCTAGACTTATTCCTTTTTGCAAAGGAATTGTCAGAAGTTAGGTCCATCAGGGGTTCAGGGAAAATACCATGGCTCATTGCTGTAAAAACAATTCTGATAGACATGGGCTTGGAACATCTCTGGTCATCCCCACAATCTAATCCCTTCCCACCTAAAGATGAATTTAAATCTCTATATTGGGCCACCACCCGCCTAAAAAGAGTGATGCTGTCCAATAAAAATGACCTCACAGGCAGGTTTCTAACATTCAAAATTGACCTATTGAGAGAGCCATACTGGGATGTTATTTCCCGACCGCTAGATAAGAAATTGTACCATCAGTTTAGAGTGGGCGCTTTGCCATTAAACATCTTTCTGAACAAATGGTCCACAGGGATATCACCTTATTGTATGTGCTGCTTAGGTCATATTGAGTCAGAAGGTCACTTCCTTTTTGCCTGTCCTAGGTATGGAGCACCTCGGAAAAAATGGCTAAAACCTCTGTTCCAAAATTTACCATATAAAACAGCAATGGAAGCCATACAGGTGCTCAGGACTAACACCTCAGAGGTCTATGTGGTAGCCTTGGCAAAGTACTTGGGCTGGGCTTGGCTCCTTAGGTTAAAAAAGCGCTCGTCTTAGCGCCAAGTGCAAAAGTCGTTCTGCTATTTGCCATAATCTGTTTAGTTTAAGTATACAACTCTTAAACCACCCTACGACTATGTCCTATTAACTGCATTCATTGTTCGCAATCTAGAACTGTAATCCTAACTTTTTAAGTCAATATTTTTTGTCTTTTCCTATTTTCTTAAATTTTACATAAAATATTCAGGTTTCTTTATTCACTAATTGAAATTTAATCCTGTTTTATTCACTTGTTAAGAAATGCTCTTTTGTTTGTGCACTTATGTATTTTTGTGAGTGTCTAAATAATAACTATGTTCATTGATTTCCTTTGGATATTTTAAATGAACCAGTTATATTCTTTTATATTTTAATATGTCTTTTATGATTGCTAATAATCGAAATAAAGACTTTAAAACCTGAAACCTGACTCCCTTTAATCTTTCCATCTAGGCCCACAAATGGCAGAGGTCTGTTGGTACAGTTGCATGCCCAGTGTTTTATAGCTGTCACTGGGGAATGCCCAGATGTGCTTCCCCAACCTCCAGTGGGGACTGGAGCCAAGTACAAAGGCTTACAAGAGAATCTTAGAGCATAGAAATGCTCACGTTCTAATAGTTTGTAAAAAAGGAAGGAACCCACACTTCGATATGTTTCACACCATTCAATTTTGGATGAAAAGATAAACAAAACTTAATATGTTTATCAAGGCGATTATTTCCGCCGTTTTATTCATCAATTTTTTGAAAAAAACTTTTTATAGATACTGTTCATGTACAGAGACATACCACTGCCATTTACGTACTGGCCAACAAAGTCGTAATGCCTAATCTTTACAACACAAAACATGAATACACAAACATAAACAATATGAAAGCATATAACTAGTGAGAATAATTTGCAACAAAGTGATAATATTTCAAAAAGGAGGGAAAGATGTCAAAATATTTTTTCAGTAACATCAATATACGCATTTAAGCAAACATATATTTCATCACAAAAGCAATATTTGCCCAAACAGCAGCCTTTCAATGAATCTGCATAAAAACAAGTGACCTCTCGGAAAAAATGTTTTTAGGCTATAGATTCCTAAGTATTCTATCCGTAGTTCCAAACTTAGGACGTAATCCTGTTCGCCTACGCGTTTCGAGTTTGAAGGGTTTCTTCACAAACTCTCTTCAGGGCCAAATGAATTATTTCCCCTGTTCCTTAAACCTAATAGTGAAAACACAAACAATTGTGGACACTCATTATAAGTTGCTCGCCTTGACCTACTCTTACCTTCTCATATGTACAATGTAAAATGAAACATACCTCAGGGGACTTGAGGTAAGTTCAGTTCATCCAAAAAGCTAAAAGGGATTTGTCGAGTCTGTGCGCTTTCTAAAAAAACGAGATTTTGTGTCAGGTGCTGCTCTGTTTGAGAATGTTTACCAGGTCAAAGTGAAGGAAACAAAGGCCAATTATTTCATACCTGGATGTGTGACCGGGAGGGAATCAGGTGATCGCTGAAATTATTTCTGGATTTAGGGTTTCTGGTGTTGTACCACTCGTGTTTCACATACAGTTACTGCAAATAAAATAATTGAATTACTTGCTGGTAGGTGCCGGGTTTGGTCTATACTGAGGGTGTTGTATGCTTGAACACCCCATCAATTACTGGGAAATGTGACCGCCTTTCCAAGTTGTGGAGATGGGCAGTTAACCGTCGCTTCCAAATTGTCTTGATTCCTGGAAGGTCCCGGAGTGGGCCGGTTCCCCTTTCAATCTTTCATAAGAATCCGTGAATGTATCTGAAGGAAAAAACGAGCGCCAATTGTTTAAAGACGCACTCGTTAGCTACGGCCTGTGGGTTGCGCGACTTGTTGGGAGCCGGGCGCTTGCATCAGATTAGATCAATGTGTCTAAAAACAGCGCGCACGTTATTTACTTTGGTGCTTTGCCGGTTTGTTTATTTAAGAACAGCGCGGCAGCGTTTTTAAGATTTAAAAAGCGGGGAGCTATAGTTATCTAGTTAATGGTTAACTCGCAGCCTGATTCCCTCGTCTTGCAGTCTAGTAACAGCACGTACCTACTGGTGTGTCAGCGTGTTCCACTTCCTCATTCCATCACATGGAGTGAATGGCATTCAGTTCCATCAGTCTCTCTGAGAGGCTCACTGTTATATGACCAATCACAGATGGGATGTTTTGAAGGCCAACAACGGTGCATTGTGGGACTTGAAGTCAAATTGGCTGTAAGCCAATTTCAAAGTCTAGAAATCTCACTAATTGAATTGAGGCCCGTGTTGATAGTATCAAAACGGAGTATCAGATACGCCTCTTTGCGCAAAAGAGGCGTATCTGATACTCCGTTTTGATACTATCAACACGGGCCTAACTATAGCTCCCCGCTTTTTAAATCTTAAAAACGCTGCCGCGCTGTTCTTAAATAAACAAACCGGCAAAGCACCAAAGCAAATAACGCGCGCGCTGTTTTTAGACACATTGATCTAATCTGATGCAAGCGCCCGGCTCCCAACAAGTCGCGCAACCCACAGGCCGTAGCTAACGAGTGCGTCTTTAAACAATTGGCGCTCGTTTTTTCCTTCAGATACATTCACGGATTCTTATGAAAGATTGAAAGGGGAACCGGCCCACTCCGGGACCTTCCAGGAATCAAGACGATTTGGAAGCGACGGTTAACTGCCCATCTCCACAACTTGGAAAGGCGGTCACATTTCCCAGTAAGTGACGGGGTGTTCAAGCATACAACACCCTCAGTATAGACCAAACCCGGCACCTACCAGCAAGTAATTCAATTATTTTATTTGCAGTAACTGTATGTGAAACACGAGTGGTACAACACCAGAAACCCTCAATCCAGAAATAATTTCAGCGATCACCTGATTCCCTCCCGGTCACACATCCAGGTATGAAATAATTGGCCTTTGTTTCCTTCACTTTGACCTGGTAAACATTCTCAAACAGAGCAGCACCTGACACAAAATCTCGTTTTTTTAGAAAGCGCACAGACTCGACAAATCCCTTTTAGCGTTTTGGATGAACTGAACTTACCTCAAGTCCCCTGAGGTATGTTTCATTCTAAATTGTACATATGAGAAGGTATGAGTAGGTCAAGGCGAGCAACTTATAATGAGTGTCCACAATTGTTTGTGTTTTCACTATTAGGTTTAAGGAACAGGGGAAAGAATTCATTTGGCCCTGAAGAGAGTTTGTGAAGAAACCCTTCAATCTCGAAACGCGTAGGCGAACAGGATTACGTCCTAAGTTTGGAACTACGGATAGAATACTTAGGAATCTATAGCCTAAAAACATTTTTTCCGAGAGGTCACTTGTTTTCATGCAGATTCATTGAAAGGCTGCTGTTTGGGCAAATATTGCTTTTGTGATGAAATATATGTTTGCTTAAATGCGTATATTGATGTTACTGAAAAAATATTTTGACATCTTTCCCTCCTTTTTGAAATATTATCACTTTGTTGCAAATTATTCTCACCAGTTATATGCTTTCATATTGTTTATGTTTGTGTATTCATGTTTTGTGTTGTAAAGATTAGGCATTACGACTTTGTTGGCCAGTACGTAAATGGCAGTGGTATTTCTCTGTACATGAACAGTATCTATAAAAAGTTTTTTTCAAAAAATTGATGAATAAAACGGCGGAAATAATCGCCTTGATAAACATATTAAGTTTTGTTTATCTTTTCATCCAAAATTGAATGGTGTGAAACATATCGAAGTGTGGGTTCCTTCCTTTTTTATAAAGTATTTGGGCCCTTACCCCACTTCTGTCCATATGGGCCAAACTCCTTTTTGTTAGACACGTTCTAATAGTGGCATTTCTATACGGGTCAGGCCAAAGCCAACTTTACCACTAGAAAGAGGAAGTCACTGCAAAACCAATTATATCAATCTTGGATGCCACTGCAATCCAGGGTCGCAGCCCATGGTACCAGTCTGCAATGGCAGACAGGATGCATATTCAGCAGCACCATCTGTGCCAGTGCACCCACCAGTCCGAAATGGCAAGCCGGACACAGGTTTAGGCGCACAATTAATGCAACACTCACACCAGGCTGCACTGGCAGGCTGGTCACGTATTGGGAAAAAACAACTGAGCACCATGCACCCCAGTCTGTAAAGGCAAGATGGTAACGTAGTTGGAAATTCCAGTGGTGATCCTCTCACCCCAGTCTGTAATTACAGGCTGGTTGCGTATTTGAGAAGCATTAGTAGGGGCAACGTGCATTTTAGATAAGCACCATTCCCCAGTCTCCAGTGGCAGGATGGTCACGTATTTGGGAAATACCAGGGGGCATATTTACGAGTTCTGGAGCATCTCTGCATATCAGCAGAGATACGCCCGAACAAATGCGTCACACAAAACTACCTTCGCGACACGGCAGATGCGCCGCATTTACAATGCGGTGCACCGTGGCGCAAGGGTAGGCAGATGCGTGACGCATCTCATGACGCATCGGTGGAGTCGCGTCGCAAGCGCGACGCAACTCCAGCAATGCTCAGGGCCGCCCACTACTTAACATGCTGCGTCCGTCCTTACGCCTGCTTCAAGAAGGCTTAAGGAATTGACGTAGCAGCGTCGCGGAAGTGCCTGCGTGAAATCTTGTAGATTTCACGCAGGCACTTTTGCGAGGCGCACATGTGCCGGAACGCCCACCCTGCGTGGGAACGCCCCCATTGTGGCGCTGGGCTTTATAACGTGACGCATCTCCCTAGATGTGTCACGTTGTAAATGCCTCACAGGGATGCGGCACGTTTACGCCGCTGTTGCGTCACGCAAGGCCGCGTAAACGTGGCGCAAGGGGCTTGTAAATCTGCCCCCAGAGGTGCACCACGCACCCCAGTCTTCAGTGGCAGGCTGATCAGATATTTGGCAATACCAGCGGTGCACCACGCATCCCAGTCTGAAAAGGAAGGCTGGTCACATAGTTGGAAATACCAGCGGTGATCTAGCACCCCAGTCTGTAATGGCAGGCTGGTTGCATATTTGGGAAGCATTAGTTGGGGCAATGCGCATTTTAGATAAGCACTGCTCTCTAACGTGAGTAGGAAGGATGCGCACACTTTCCCACTGCATCTACAGTATCGAAGTAACCTAATCCCTACGGCCACTATAAGAGAATCAGCAAAACCAAAAATTCCAGGGAAACACTACCTAACAAGATCAGGTCCAACATGAACTGTATACCTTTTGTGATCACCATTGTCAAATGTATTTTTGTTTACCCATAAATCCCTTCTTTTCTGTGTACAGTGTCTTACCTAGTCCTTTACAAATACTCTAAATAAAATGAAAAAAAAATAAACTAACAGGAACTCTAGTTGCAAGTCAGTGTCATATTAGTATGGATTTAGATTATAATTAGTGATCAAAGCACCACCAACTCATGATTTTCTTTAGTAAGGAATTACCCAGTTTTTTAGGTTAAGCCTACAGGGCTTGCGCTGCACGATGATATGTTGTACGTACTTTGTGGAGTTTGACTCCTCCAATTGTTTGGGATTTGTCCAGTCATTCCTGGTCCTTCCTTTTTCGCCAAGTTGTTCACTTCCCTGAGTATTACCCAGGGACCTGGCGGCTTCCACTTTTTCCATATTACTGTGTGTTCAGAAACCTCTTTTTTTACTTCCAATTAGTGTTTCCGGCTCAGCATGGTGATCTAGTGCCTGCAAGGTTCTATTGCATGCCTCTTTGAAGGCGGCTTTTGTTTATTAGCACGCGCCTGCTTCATGGGCACCGCACCCTATGAGTGTTTTATATTCCCTGTCGGATGATTAGGCAAAAATGACATTTTTGCATCAGCCACAGGCTCTAGATGTAATTGGCTCAGACTACCATGCACGGATATTTTAGTTCTCTTTCATGCATCAGCACAAAGTGGAATTTTCACTAGCCCAAAGTGCTATTTTGTTTATCCCCATCTCCACACTCTTCTGAAATGGGCCTGCATGCTTCCATTCAGCCAGCAGCACTTAGCAAATGGGACATGCATGCACTGCTCATGTTTACTGGAACGGTGCCAATGACCTCCCATATGTGCTGCTGGACCTGCCGGAATCGACTCCTGAGAGAGGATACCTGATCCAGGCCCTGTAAGAGACCCAGGGTGACGCAAAGGCCATGGGTCCAAGGTACTTAACAGTAGCTTTCAACATAACTCTTTCTTTGTTGAAAGCACTCCTGTTTGGGCTTGTATAAGTGCTGGCATGTGTGTGCATACCAAGGAAACTGGGGTTCACTGCTCCTTGGTACAGGGACTGACACTCAACATCATGGAGGGGAATGTGAGCCCCACAGGGGAGCGCTGTGCTCAAAGGAACTACTACCAAGCTCCTGGGACAGAGAGCTAGCTCCCTTCCCCACCACCAAATGGGATTTGTACAGGCCTGTTGTCCTTTTTTTAGACTCAGATTCCCTGGCAGAGAGTGGGGCTGGCCAATATCACCTGGGACCAAGAGAACAGGGGCAGGACCTAAGGATGGCCTCCATCCAGCAGGGAATTTCCTGCCATTTAAGATTGCCAGCAGGTCTGTGACAACCCATAACACACAGAACCGGTAACATTCCTCCTTTGCTGTATAGATACATCTCTCTGTCCACATTGACCCATGCCGGAAGGGCAGACCTCATGCTTCAAGCAGTGCGGCCCAAAATGGCTTGTAAAGTTCAGATAAGGTTTCTTCCCCCTTCTCTTAAAGGCTCCACCCTGGCTCCCCAGACTCCACATCAAGGTTTCATGACAGACTTGATGTCTCATTGCGAATCCCCACATACACTCCTGTAACTTCATGTAGAATGAAAGCTTATAAGTTGTATTACCCTAAACACTCCAGTGATAGAAAAATGCACACAAACAGATTCTGGATGAGTTAAAGATGTGCCATTCCATGCTGACTGTGAAGGTCTGCTCATGGGGAGCTCAGGCGTGGAGTGAAGCAGACAGATCCATTTAGTAGATTCCAAGTTGCTGCTTTCTACCTTTGTAACAATGATGGTGTGCAGGCATAAGGAACCGGGCTCACTGTGCCACTGCATTCAAGCTATCCTGGCTGATAAGGGGTGATGCCCCAAAACCGGCCCTAGGATGCTTGTTTCCGGTCCGGGGAAGACATGGCTAGGCAGTTCGGGCTGGACTGTTCTCATGAAGCACAGTGTCAAGACTGATCTGCATATGGCTGGGTCTAAACTGTGGTGGCATGGTGTGCAAAAGAACAATGGATATAACCCAGATCTTTTGACTGGGGTGAATGTTTGATTTGCTCTGCATTACGTTCATCATCTGTGTGTCTTTTGCTTTCTCACTCTAAGTGCTCCGGGTATGCCCAAACGTGGGTCCCGGGCTCACTGTGCCACTGCATCCATCTTGCCTCGCTGATGAGGAGGATGCCGTGAAACCAGTCCAAGGCCTAGGAAGCTTGTTTCTGGTTCAGGGAGGTCCTGGCTTGGCAGTTTGGGCTGGACTATTCCCATGAGGCACAGGGTCAAGACTGCTTTCCATATGGCTTGGTCTAAACTGGGGTGGCATGGTGCGCAAACAGAACAATGAATTTAACCCAGATCTTTTGACCGGGGGTAAATGTTTGATTTGCTCTGCATTTCGTCTATCATCTGTGTGTGTTCTGCTTTCTCAGCACAAGGAACAGCAGATACTTTGAAACCACATGATTTAGTGGTAAAAACAGAAGAGTAAAAAGCTGTTTTAACACAGAAACACTACCTTAAGCTGTCATTAGTTGCTTTACCTAATGTGTTCGAGGGATCTTAAAATGTATTTTTCCCAGACAGCTGTTTTAATACTGAGTTGGGGCTTGTTGCTAACAGGCAAAGCACTTCAACAACTGCAGATCGACCAGAGCAATAAATGTTGTGCATTTGATTTGATCTTCACACCAAATGAATTTATCGTCTTGAGTACTGCAGAGCACAGTCATCGCAATATATTTATAAACGTGTCAAAAGTACCATTAGAACAGGCAGGAAGAAGTTGCTAGTGTTGCAGAGACAAAAAACTAAAAACATTTTCTAGAGATAGTGGGGCTGACCTGGCTGGTGTGCTTATCGTTGGCCGTTTGAACTTGCTCATCGAGGGATTTGGAGGCTACCTGCCTGCAAGGACGCGGCTCTCATCGGAGAGTTGCCGCGGGTGAAGCAAAGACCCGCCCTGACCGCCCACACCGCTGCGGGACTGCGAGGCAGTCCTTCCACCTGCAGCCTCTTCCCGCAGCGGCCCCGCCCCCCACCTGGGAGGATATAAACAGGCAACCAGTCTCGCGCAGCCGGACGCGCGCGGGACGAAGCTTGGGGCGAAGACTGGGCAAAGACTGGGCCGTTTCAGGCCGTTCCAGACCGTACAAGACCGGACCGGGCCATCTCCCTTGGCTGTATTTGTCACGGTACCTTAAATTATTAGTGTTTAATTACTCCCCACCCACCTTTTAAACTATGTTGATTCGTGAAACATGGAGCAGGGCCACCAAAACTGAGAAAAAGGCTACAGGGACCCTGGATGACTTTATCACAAGGACTAGTTTATCGATTGACAATGAGATCACTAAACTTCAGTATAGAGTCTCCCTGGAGTTAGAGTCTGCAAGAAGGCTGTCAACTGAACTAGCACTAAGGAAAAAATCCTCGTTAGGTAGCATTGCCTCCTCGAAAACTCCTGAGCGCACCTCTGGTCCTGCACCAATTATCACCCTGGCCGAGGTACATCCTATTCCCGAGGAATCAGCTCCCTCCGTCACCAATGAAGTAGACCCCTCGAGGCTATCCGTCAGTGTTGTATCTGAAAGTATTCCATCTTCAGATCCACTGATAGAGATCATTGAGGGGGAAAAGGTGTTGGGGGAAGCGGCTCAGAATAAGATTCAGGGAGCCGCTAAGGCAATACCTAAACAAAAGAGAAAACGTAAACATTTATCTGTGTATGCTAGGAAAAAGGCTAAGGTAGCCTCAAGCCAATGCATCTCTGGGGGGCCTTCCCAACAATCTATTGCTATTGCTACTAATGGGTCAGATCAGACGCTCCTAACTGCACAAAGTAGTAATGACAACATAGAGGCACTTAACTCGGATTTAAGGGCCGACCACTCTGTAGATGAGGGCGAGAAAACTTCCATATCCATGGATGACCTACAAGGGGACAGGGAAGAGTTTTTGAAACTAGTATGGGAAACGCTTAAAAAACTTCTCAGGCCGTTAGAAGTTAGGCTAACTGGCATTGAAAATCAACTACTTGAGGTGGAAAAAAGTGTTATAACGTTAGCAAGTTTAAGCCTTAATGGTAGTGATATCCCTACACATGCTCCGATCATGGCCCCCG
This sequence comes from Lissotriton vulgaris, assembly GCF_964263255.1. Lineage (NCBI taxonomy): Eukaryota > Metazoa > Chordata > Amphibia > Caudata > Salamandridae > Lissotriton > Lissotriton vulgaris. Next base: position 685,957,867 of record NC_141697.1, read on the forward strand.
TGGTATCCTCGAACACAAATCCACCTAGTGTACAGCATCAAAAAGAGGGAGTAGTAAAAAACACAAGCTCAAATCTGACAGCAAGTACCCAAGTAAAATCTAATGCTACACTCTCGAACCTGCCATCTGTTAACACTAATAATAAACCTTCGTCGAAGGGTCCTGTACAAAGTAAAAAATCACAGTTAGCAAATGTTGCTGTCTCCCATTCTTCTGCCCCAAGACTCCCGTTTTACAGAAGTCCTCATCTAATATACCTCCTAACAACCACACTACTCTGGGCTTTAATAAATCCTTGGCTGATAGATCTTTTGCCAACAGAACAAACACACATAACTATCAATCAGCCCACGCATATAATAACTTCAAGGGAGGATACATTGATCTGCCCCCTGATGCCAGTCCTTTTGTAATTGTTCTTACTGGGGTACCAGAATTGGAAAACCAATATGAAGAGAACTTTTCATCTCTAAAAAATAAGGTGATTGGTTAAACTCAAACAAACCGATTCCAAACCATATGAAAAGTAAAATTTTTATGGTTCGTAGGGTACCATGGGTCGGTCCCATAGCAAAGTCAATTCCGGGTGACTGCATAGTTGTTTCATTTGAGGAACCCCATAGTGCTGACCAGATTTGCACATGGAAATCATATGGAGACACATCATCTATTGTAGCTAGACCCCTATCGTTTTTTTATCCCCCACCCAGGCCCTTAAACTACGGGTCTAACTGGAATACTGTTAAACAACACTATGGTTATGCGCCAAATCCAGCTAGACAGGTTGACCTAAACATGTGGACTGGAATTCCCACTCTCAACAGGTTCAGCTGCCTAGATGCAGTTGACTGACTTGAGACCATGCCAAACTGTATCTCAAAGTTATATGACATCTATTGTACACTCGGTGTTGGGTGCATTTATCCTAGTTCTAGAAATAGCACTCAGAACACAGAAAGTTTTTCAGTAGCGAACCTAGTATGCCACGACACATATGAGGGTTGTTTTGGTGAAGAAACTAGTACCGTAGTTGGGGCTTTGATCACCGAAGCAGAGAACCAAACAGCAGATCTACAGCTAGATAGAGTAGATCCCCTGTCGGTATCAGTGTCGCCCATTGATGATTGTAATTTTTCTGGTAGTGGGCCAACCCCAAAGTTGCTTTTCCTGTCATGGAATATTGCTGGAGTAGGCAAAAATCTGAAAGACCCCGAATGGGCGGATAATGTTGACTCCAGTGATTTCTGCTTATTGCAAGAAACATGGGCAATGGATATTCCACACAGGATGGGATATAAAACCTTTGGTAATGAGGCAGTTCAGTCCGACAGAGGGAGGCCATCCGGGGGATTGATCATATGGCTCAAAGTCACTTTAGCAATAAGGGTCGCACTTATAGATACAGGAACCCCTGATATTTTGGCCTTAAAAATTGAAACAGTGAAGGGAGATGAATATTATATTGTTAATGTTTATAACAGGCCCCTCGGTCGCTCCAAGGTTTCACCTACTTTGGAAGCCTTGGACTCTTTCCTGAAAAGGGTGGTTGGTGATGTCCCTGTAATTCTGGGAGGCGATTTAAACTGTAATTTTGAACCGATCATTGGGATTACTGATGTCTTTGAGGATGAAGATCAAGCATATAATATTCCCCAGCTTGATTCTTCAAACTACGTTCAATGCACTACTTTGGCGGTCCAATTATTGAGGCTAACTGCTGATCACGGTCTCAGAGCATGTAACGGCCGCCTTCCATCCGACCTAACCAAACAGCCAACCTTTGCTAAATCCAAAAGTAATCTAGACTTCATTCTTGTCTCATTAACTATTTGGCACTTTATGACTGATTTTAAAGTAGTAAACAGGGATGAAAGTGATCACTATCCTCTGGAACTTCATATTGATGCATACATGCTCAGCGACATCCCTGCCCCTATATCAACTGAGATTGCCACTGGTAAAATGTGCGAACAGGTACACATTAATAATAATAGACGTGCCTTAAAATGGCCGCATATCCTATCTGAAGTTAAGACCTTAGCATCGGTCTACTTACTTTTTGGTAGGATGTTTGCGCCTATAGTTGGACAACCCTTCTCACCTGACCTCTATGATCATTTTGTTGAACTACATAAGGCTTTTTTTAATGAACTGAGAACTTATATGTCTAAAATGCCTAGGAAAAAGCAACAAAATGTACGAGTGGGATGCCACGGGAAACTCTGGTATGACCACTCATGCAGGATGGCCAAGAGGAAGCTCTTAAATGCTATTAAAAAAAATTCAAAAGAAGATGTCAGACTTGCAAGGGAAGAGTATAAGCATGTCCAAAAAATCTCGAAAAAATTATGGGAAGAGTCGATCTGGGCTGATATGTTGACTGCTGCAAAATTAAATGATAATGTTGGGTTTTGGAGGTTGGTTGCAAACGGGGGGCATGCAGGCAGAGCTGTGAAGGACACGTTCCTAGATGAATTGACATGGGTGACACACTTTACATCTCTGTACAAACAATATGATAGTGGTGTCGATGAGATTCCATGGCTACCTCCACCTTCTGAATGTCTTGATTTCACTCTGGACAAAACAAAAAGGGCAATCAATGAACTAAAAAACAGTAAAGCCCCTGGCCCTGATAAAATACCGGGCGACCTCTACAAGCACGAAATTGAAGTTTGGGCTCCTTATATAAATCGCTTGTTTAATGCTTTGTCCAAAAATTGTAAATTCCCTGATAGCTGGCGTGCAGCAGAAGTTAATTTTCAAAAAGGGGAATAGATCTGTTCCTTCAAATTACAGACATATTAGTTTAATGGACACCCTGCAAAAACTCTATGCCAAACATTTATTATTTCGGATAAATGATTGGCTGGAGGAGTCAACAATACTTTCTAAATTTCAAGCAGGCTTTAGGAGCAAGATCAGTACCATAGATCAGGTCTTCAGATTTTGTTGTATATATTGGAAATATGTGCACATTAGGAAAGGTCATTTGTATGTTGATTTCGTAGATTTGAGAGCGGCATTTGACCTTGTCCCTCGCAACCTGCTCTGGAGAACCTTAAATGAAGCCGGCCTGCCAGGGAGTCTTCTGGTACAAATAATTGAGTTGCACGCTAGAAATCATGCCAACATTAGATGGGGTCCAAATGGCGAACTGACGCGTAACATTCCAATTGAGCGTTGTGTCCGGCAAGGATGCGTCTTGGCCCCCACCCTATTTTCTATATTTGTCAATGATGTTCCTGATCACTTGAATGCTTGTAGCAATGATTCACCACAGCTTAATGGAGAGAGGGTGCCTGCGTTGCTCTTCGCGGATGATACCATCTTAATATCCCAAACCAAGAAGGGCCTCCAGGCACTCTTAAACTCCTTTAGTAGCTACTGTGTGACCAAAGGACTAGAAATAAACGTTGACAAAACTAAATGTATGGCATTGAACCCTTGTAGACCGGACAGAGGGAATTTGATCTTGAATGGCCAAACTTTAGGAACCGTGGAGAACTTTTCCTATCTGGGGGTAGTACTCGATTCAAAACTAACATGGTAGGCCCAAATTGAGAAAAGCAAGGTGTCATACGCCCACAATGCCAAACCAATAACTAATAAACTGAATGCCAGTACAAGTAAGAGGGTAACCCCTGTGCTTGAACTCTTTAAATTTAAAATCCAATCTGCCGCCCTAATCGGGGCTGAGATTTGGGGACCTTGGGCCAAGGAGAGCTTTCAATGCCTGGATAACAAATTCATGAGAACAATTGTAAGGGTCCCAACTAGTACACCATTAATCCCCATCCAATTTGATCTGAATTTTAAACGAACTGATTATCTGACCATCATAAGACCATTATTGTTTTGGATAAGGATTTGGTCCACCCCAGAATTGCTAGATTACAGGAATGGCCTTCGAGAGTTATTGAATCTAGACTCTTTTAACTCTATCCTATGGTTTGGGCATATTAGAAAATGGCTCACAATGCTGGGTTTGTATCCGTTGTGGGAAAATCCAGAGAATCTACCACCCTTTGCCAAGTCCATAGTAAAGAGAGCCTTTTGGTCTTATATGACTAATAGGCTTGCACATGAAAGTAGAACTGGGACCCTAATACAAGATTTCTTATCCTTTAAAGATGAACCCTGTTTTGAATCCTTTTTGGACGAAATAGAGCCCCCTGTTACGAAGTCTCTTTTTCTGAAATTCAGGTATGGGAATCTTATGTTGAACTCCAATATAGAACGTTGGTCAAAGAAAAAATTGGAATGTCTGAATAGCAAAAGTGGAAGATGTCCTATGTGCTCAGTTATTTGTATGGAGAACGAGGTCCACATGTTGTTTATATGCAAAGCGTATTCAAAAGCCCGAAAAAGATGGCTAAAACCCATGTGTGCGCTTTTAGGAACTAGATCTTGTCATACAGCATATAGGATCTTAAAAACTAATACAGCCCAGTTTATTGTATTCAGTATTAGTAGGTTCCTCTATTCTGTGTATATTGTTCGCAGGAAATCTGGTCAGATACTTTGAGTAGGACTCCTTTACAAGCTTATGCTTTTGCTGCTAAATGAAATATGTTTTAAAGAGATTGGTGAAAAATTATTTCTGTACTGTATTTTAAAAAATTCAATTGTTTTTAAAAGTATTGATGTACGTATATTGCTATGATCGTTTGTTTTGCGTATGTATATATGTGTGTCTTTTATGGCGAACTGGCCGAAATAAAGAAATAAATAAAATAAAAACTTTTTTTTGTGTTAATGATTTTTTAATGCACATATAGGGCCCGATTCACAGAACTAACTGAAGACAAAATCCTAAACTTACTATCATTTTCGTATTCACAGAAGGCACTTGCTCATTTTGGTATTCACCGAACACACTTACTCATTTCGGTATTCACAGAAGTTAGGAGTCCTAACTTTAGGACTCCTAAATGCCTTCTGTGAATACCAAAAGTCTTAAAATTAGGATTTTTCTCAATTTAGTAGTAGTAAAGTTAGGACTCCTAATTTTAGGATTCCCAAGCGTATGTGCACAGGACTTGTATTGTAGATTATTATGGATTGTTTAAAGTGTGACAAAGGGTTGGAAATCCCATGGTTAAGAGGCGTGCAACAAAGCTTGCGCAGCATTAATAGAGAGCACATTTTTTTAAATCCCTGCTCAGCTGAAGCAGTTCCAAAAAAGGAACTGAGGGACGCCTTTTATTTTCTATACAATAAAGAGCGAAATGATCTAGAATCTGGGAAGATACTTGTGCCCAATTACATGTCTGTTGAACAGCATTGTTACCCACTGCACATATATCTCGCTTTACCAATGAGTTGATGGGGGAGGAGCCTACTATGTCGACAAAGAGCTGGAACTATTAGGTTTGCAATTTGTTTCCCTCTTGGTCACCACTCAAATCCTAATCAAATGCCATGACCTTGTGATGGGAAGAGTGATCAATCAATTATACACTTTTTATTTTTCTGTAAGTACTATTTTAAATACTCCAAGTGGCTTTTAAATCCTTATTTTAAAAAGAGATGACTGATCAGTTTGGATGAGGCTTATCAGTGTAAAATAACCTTAGATGATGTAGATCTGATTTTTCGCACTTGCACTGAGTTTTTATTATGAATTTGTGCTTTTATGGGTACCAAGGCATCCGAATAAAGTTAATGAACTGAACTGAACTGATTCCTTCTGTGAGCCCAATTGTCCTGCTTTGGAAGCCACTGAAACAATAAAGAAAGTTGCCATAAACCCCTAAAGACCCACAGACAAAGGCATTGTTTGGCCATTACCATGAGCTCCTAAAATTTCTGACTCTGAGTTTTCACCGCAGGCCCATCAGTAGCAACTGGCCAAATGGCACTGGTAGAGTCAAAGGACACTAAAATATTTTGACCAAAACCAGAAACTTTCCAAATATGACTATCTGAACATCACAGTAACCAAGGTGCACATGAAAAAATCAACTGCTACTGGCCACTTTCAAGTTACTGGCCTTGACTTCCACCTGGTATAAAAAGCAGAATTAAATTCAATGTTCTATATACCTTACACAGAGCCCTCCAAAGGAAGTGGCCATGTTACCTGCATAGGTAGCCTACTATGTCTTTTTTTTTTCTTTTATCCTCATTTGCGTGCATAGCTCCAATCTATCCAATCCAGGAATATGCCACAGAGATGGGAAGGACCGGCTGTGCTTCAATACCGTCTCAGCGTAAGCTGGGAGGGAAATCCTAATTGGGGGGAGTGAAGACCAATTCCCATCAGTACATACACACAGGCCTGGAAATTCCCATATAGGGCTGTTCGTTGGAAGATAGTGCCCGTGACACCGTAGCCCCATTTGTTCCTTAAAAAAACAATGGCTGGCAATGCTCGCATTAATCATAGGACACCTGGGGAAAAAAAAAACCCCAGGCTTAATATGACCGTGCCAACTGTAACCAAAAGGCTCTTCGACTTGCATTTCCACCTCTGGCTAAATCTAATTTAGAGATCTGAAGCACCGAGGTTCGCCATTCGTGGATTGTAGAAGGCTGGGCATCCTTCCAGTGTCTACAGATTTCTCTCCGGGCTGCCAAGATGGAATAGAAAATGAGGTTTGAGGCTGGGTTCCGAGTTTTGTTCTTCAGGCCAAAAATGACAAGAGCAAGGTCTATAGAGAGATGAGAACCCAAGGCCAAGGATAGATCATTTCCTATTGACTCCCAATATGATGTGATTTCTGGGCATTCATAAAACATATGAGTATCAGATGCAGCGACCATCTGACATCTTGGGCACGAGACCGGACCTGTCGATGAAAATTTTGATAATCTCAGAGGAGAATAATAAGCCCTGTGAATAGTGAAGATGTGGTTACGACGCAGCCAGGCTGGCTTCACCAGGTCCCACAGTGCTTCACATGAAGCTAACCAAAGCTCCTCCAAGTCAACACCCGGCAATGCATCGGCCCATAATGTTACTGGGAGGCAAAAGTTACCATCTATTTCCTCCATTATCTTCTTGTACCAGGATGAAACTTCTTTTTTTGCAGGGGGGCTGTCTAGCAGACACATTACTAATCACTGATAGCTCCTATAGGTAAACTGCTATTTTGAGATGTCTGAGTATTATATGCTTGGGACCAACTTGAAATTTGTATAAATTTAAATCTGGACAAATTTGGCCCCACCTTATTTTGTAGTGTAGTTCCTAGTTTCCCACTAGGCCCTGCGCATTGGAATAACATAAACAGTAGTATCGACGTGGAACTGCGGATATTCCAGGCCTCCACTGACTATGCTAAACTTAATTGGGTTGTGTTACCAACTAGCTCAGAGGTCACTGGAAACTTTCTTCTCTGCATAGGAAGTGATCAGCTTCCTTGGCACAGACAAGAAGGGATTCAGTTTTCCAACAACCGTGCAACATGACAACTTTGCTCCTCAGATCAAGAGTCGATCTCTAGGGTCGTGTGAAACAATAGACATGTATTTCACTCAGTCAGTCTAGTGCAGTTTACTTTCACGAGATGTAGAGAACAGAGAGACGGGCGTTTGTCAATAAAGGGTTAACATTTATTGAACAGTCTTTCTTCTCGTACAAGAGAAATGTATTGCCACAATTGCAATAATTGTTATTATAAAAAGTACGTACAGTAAGATAAGTATTGCGAAATAGAACTGTAAAAGCATTGATATGGTTTCTTAGCCATACAATGGTTTAAAAGTAATAAAACATATATACAGTCATATATACATTAGGCTAACATACTCAACTGGTGCTTCTAACTAAGCCTACCCCAGTGTGCCTGACCTAAGCCTAACACGTGAAAGGGGAGTAAGTAAGTAGCTTTAAGTTAAGTTGGTTTTGCCAAGGTTTGTTTCAAGAATTCTCGTCTAAGGGTTTAGTCAACACCATACCTCTGAATAGAATGATGGAGGATTGGTATCTCCTTCAGGGATCTCTCTCGATATCCCAGTCACCCGCGAGGGTAAACCGGAAGCGCCGGGACTGGATTTCTCTGCACGAGAAAGGCAGCGGCTTCTCTTCAGCGCGTCGAGGAAGGAGGGGTGACAGCGTCCGCGGGCAGCTGGAATCTGCTGGATGTCTTCGCAGAGGGACGTCTGTTCAGCTCCTTAAGCGTACTGCACCATAGTTCGCGCTGTAGCGGCGATAATGGTAATCAGCAGCTTCACCACCACAGGATAGCAGGCTGCAGCGACAGAGTGCTAGATTTACCAACACAGGGTCATGCAGGCAGCCAGCATCAGTAGCTCGCAGCTCACAACAGCTCCTAACCGGGCAACAGGCTCGCATTGCTTAAGGCAACGTTGGTAATATTTATACCTGACAGGTGCCGGGTTTGACGCAAGTTTGCTGGACATAAGACGTCAATTAAAGATGTCACTAGGAAGTGATAGTTATCAGTTGCTCATTAGAGTTCCATTACTAATCAAAACATAGCAAGCGGGGATTTCCAGGTTTGCTAAGTTTTTATCTTGTTGAAGAACTCGGAGTGTTATCTAGGAATATCAGATAGTGACTACTGCTCTGTCATTGCACTAATTGGTCGCAAAGGAAGTGGCAGAGAGTCATGCTGGAATGTGGCTCTGTTCGTGTGAGGCCAGAGATGACTTTTCAGAAAATCGCACTTGAACGGTTATGCCAATATAGGGAATAAATGGATTTATAGCCGAATAGGGGCATAAGGTCACAGTATCGATCAGGAACCTAGATAAACACGGAGTATTTACGGGAGAAAGGGGTGTGAAATATGCACGACTGAGTTACTCTAAAAGTCTTGCGTTAGTTTATCGCCTTACCAAACGTTAGGGCGCCATGTAGTGTAGTTCCTAGTTTCCCACTAGGCCCTGCGCATTGGAATAACATAAACAGTAGTATCGACGTGGAACTGCGGATATTCCAGGCCTCCACTGACTATGCTAAACTTAATTGGGTTGTGTTACCAACTAGCTCAGAGGTCACTGGAAACTTTCTTCTCTGCATAGGAAGTGATCAGCTTCCTTGGCACAGACAAGAAGGGATTCAGTTTTCCAACAACCGTGCAACATGGCAACTTTGCTCCTCAGATAAAGAGTCGATCTCTAGGGTCGTGTGAAACAACAGACATGTATTTCACTCAGTCAGTCTAGTGCAGTTTACTTTCACGAGATGTAGAGAATAGAGAGACGGGCGTTTGTCAATAAAGGGTTAACATTTATTGAACAGTCTTTCTTCTCGTACAAGAGAAATGTATTGCCACAATTGCAATAATTGTTATTATAAAAAGTACGTACAGTAAGATAAGTATTGCGAAATAGAACTGTAAAAGCATTGATATGGTTTCTTAGCCATACAATGGTTTAAAAGTATTAAAACATATATACAGTCATATATACATTAGGCTAACATACTCAACTGGTGCTTCTAACTAAGCCTACCCCAGTGTGCCTGACCTAAGCCTAACACGTGAAAGGAGAGTAAGTAAGTAGCTTTAAGTTAAGTTGGTTTTGCCAAGGTTTGTTTCAAGAATTCTCGTCTAAGGGTTTAGTCAACACCATACCTCTGAATAGAATGATGGAGGATTGGTATCTCCTTCAGGGGTCTCTCTCGATATCCCAGTCACCCGCGAGGGTGAACCGGAAGCGCCGGGACTGGATTTCTCTGCACGAGAAAGGCAGCGGCTTCTCTTCAGCGCGTCGAGGAAGGAGGGGTGACAGCGTCCGCGGGCAGCTGGAATCTGCTGGATGTCTTCGCAGAGGGACGTCTGTTCAGCTCCTTAAGCGTACTGCACCATAGTTCGCGCTGTAGCGGCGATAATGGTAATCAGCAGCTTCACCACCACAGGATAGCAGGCTGCAGCGACAGAGTGCTAGATTTACCAACACAGGGTCATGCAGGCAGCCAGCATCAGTAGCTCGCAGCTCACAACAGCTCCTAACCGGGCAACAGGCTCGCATTGCTTAAGGCAACGTTGGTAATATTTATACCTGACAAGTGCCGGGTTTGACGCAAGTTTGCTGGACATAAGACGTCAATTAAAGATGTCACTAGGAAGTGATAGTTATCAGTTGCTCATTAGAGTTCCATTACTAATCAAAACATAGCAAGCGGGGATTTCCAGGTTTGCTAAGTTTTTATCTTGTTGAAGAACTCGGAGTGTTATCTAGGAATATCAGATAGTGACTACTGCTCTGTCATTGCACTAATTGGTCGCAAAGGAAGTGGCAGAGAGTCATGCTGGAATGTGGCTCTGTTCGTGTGAGGCCAGAGATGACTTTTCAGAAAATCGCACTTGAACGGTTATGCCAATATAGGGAATAAATGGATTTATAGCCGAATAGGGGCATAAGGTCACAGTATCGATCAGGAACCTAGATAAACACGCAACAATTTATTAAGTAGTCCCAAGGCAGTAGTATACCGTCCATAAACAAATCACCCCAGGTGTTAATGCCTGCTACTCTTAATGGTTGGGTTAATGTGTCTTCTGCCCAGGCTGGGGGAGATGGTAAATCCCATATTGGAGTTCTCTCTGAATAATAGCCCCGTTTAATTGCCTGCCTCATTCTGTACCATGTAGTTGCTATTCCCTTTAAAGTCTTTAGTTTTATTTTTTTTTAAAATTTTGGGTCGCCAAATTTAAACAAGAAGCTGCTCTGCCCGATACCCCCAGAATTCAATAACATAGAGAACATTTGGCCTACCCCTGTTGCTGCTGGCACTTTTAATAACATACAAGTATGTGTGAGCTGAAAAGCCCATGCGTAGATCTGAAAATCCGGTCCAGCTAGCCCTCCCTTCTCTCTGCGGCGTCGTATTTTCTTCCAGGAAATTCTTGGGTTTTTACTGTTCCAAATGAAAGTTGAAATCGTACTTTGTAGTTTAGAAATTAATTTGGGATAAAAAAAAAGTGGGATTGAGTTAAATAAAAAGGAAACCTTAGGTAGGATACACATTTTTACTAGATTAACTTTACCAAGGATGGTAAGTGGAAGATGCGACCAATCCCTCATATTTTTACGACACTGTGCTGCTATTGTAGAAAAGTTTAATGAAGCGATGCGATCAATGTCTTTAACTATATTTACCCCTAAGTAACGTAATTGAGGTCTAGATGACTCGTTATCCGTATCCAAGACTGCATTCCATGTCATGGATTCCGTCTTAGAAGCGTTGACTTTGTATCCAGAAACTTTCCCAAATTTGAGAGCAAGATTTATAGCTTCTGGATAAGCTGTGTTAATGTCTGACGTAAAAATCATTATGTCATCGGCATAAAGTGCCACCTTTTTTTCCCACTCACCAAAAATAAAAGGTGTACTGTCTCTTAGAGTTTGTGCAAAAGGTTCTATGTATAAATCAAAAAGGAGAGGAGACAAGGGACAACCCTGCCGGGTTCCACTAGTTATATCGAATGGCGCTGTAAGGCCCCCATTGATCAGGATTGAAGCTGAAGGGCTTCTATATACCAGATCTATTGCCCTTCGAAATCTTTCGCCAACGTTGAACCCCCTCAAGGCCTCCGACAGGTATAACCAATTTACCCTGTCGAAGGCCTTGGTGGCGTCCAACGTCAGAACAGACAGGGGGAGAGTCTCCTTTATCACCACATCGATAGATCCAATTAACTCGTATGTAAGCTCATTTAGTTGTCTCCCTTTTGTAAACCCTTTTTGGTTCATGTGAAGTATATTAGGGGCTACCTGGCCAAGCCGTTTGGCTAATATAGTGGCAAAGATTTTATAGTCGGCATTTAAGATAGAGATAGGCCGATATGAGCCACAGTCAGAAGGGGGCTTCCCTGGCTTTAGAATAAGCGTTATAGTGGCTTTATCCCAGGAGGCTGGCGGTACTACCCCTTCCCTCAATATTTGGTTAAACAAAACTGTTAGAATTGGGGATATCTCTAAGATCAGATGTTTGTATACCTCACTCGGTAACCCGTCAGTACCTGCCGCCTTTCCCCCTTTAGAACCTTTAATGGCCTGCTCTACCTCGACAAGACTTATTTCCTCCTCCAAAGATTTGCTCTGTTCTATCGATAGAGAGGGAAGAGAAATACCCTCGAACCAGTTACTAATATCGTTGGTATTGATATTAAGATTTTCCTGATATATTGACTGAAAGAAGGATTTAAAGGTCTCTCTGATTTCTGCGTCACTGGTGAAGGTACCCTTATCCGTGGTTACTGAGGCAATATTATTCCGAACCCGGTCTGATTTAACTTTCCAGGCCAACAACCTGCCCGCTCCCTCACCATACTGGAAATGAGAGAGTTTGCTTGTCTCCCATTTTTGCAATACTCGTTTCTCCATTAGCGAGGACAAGTTATTCTTAAGCTTATTGAGCTCTGCTAGTTTCAGGGATAGATTAAGATTATCTAGAGATCTGTCAGTGTCTATACAGGACTGAATAACTGACATACTGTTCTCAATAGACGAAATTTCTTCCCTATACTGCCTTCTTCTGTGAGCTACCCTGTTTTTAACTATTCCTCTTAGAAAACATTTGAAAGCGTCCCATACTATACCTACTGGGGCTGAATCCCTATTGAAAGAAAAGAATTCACGAGTCTCGGATTGAAGGAATTCTATATCTTCTGCCGTTGTTATAAATGATCTGTCAAATGACCAGAGTTTTGGGGAAGAAGACTTAGTTCCCCACTCCATTTCTAGCTTCATTGCTGAGTGGTCCAATAGATGAGATGGAATATACTCTACTAAAGTTATGCAGTCGACCAAAGATCTGCTAGTTAGGATAAAGTCTATTCTTGAGCTGTGTCTATATTTTAGATTTTTAAAGGAAAAACACTGCTTTTGGCCCTCTCTCAGCCTCCAAATATCGACATAGCCATATTGTTTCATTAGTCCCAGTAGACAGTTTCTAGATTTGGAGGGAACTTGTTGTCTGCTATTTGTAGATTTGTCCAGTAGAGGATTAATGGTGATATTAAAATCGCCAGTTATGATCACCGGCTCTGGGAAATTCAAGAGGTGTTGAAATAGGGATTCTATTGCGGAAGTATCGTCGCAGTTGGGCCCATAGTAACCAGCCAATGTTATAACCGCCCCTCTTATTTCCACCTCTGTTATGGCCCATCTCCCTCCCTTATCCACTTTTTGTTGTAAGATCTTCAAGTTTAAATTTAAAGATTTTTTAAAAAGAATTGTAACCCCCCGCGTGTTTAGTAATTGAGACGTTGTAATTGAGAAGTTTATCCACCTATTTTTCTTCACTAATTCAAGTGTCTCAATCTCGGTTAAATGTGTCTCCTGGAGTATAATGATCTCGGCATCCACGTCCCGAAGGTATTGTATGATTTTATTAGCTCGGGGTTTGGTGCGGAGACCATTAACATTCCAGGACAAAATTCTAGGCCTACTCATGTCTCCCAAAATAAATGTTAACCATTAAACGTAACAAGTGTTTCTGTCTATAAAAAAATAGAACAGTAAAAAGAACAAAGCTACAAAGTGTGTCGACTGGAGCATTATTGAAAATGGATATTTTTCTTTTTTCACCGCCACCCGCTACCACCCCGTGACCCCCCCACCCATGGGAAACCCCTGACCTCACTACCCAGTAGATTCCGGAAGTAAGTGCTCCTAGCTCTCCCCTGACCTCACCTCATGTGTCCCACTATTTATTATAATGTGATAGCTCGCCTTATTATAAGTATATCAAGCATGAAATACTTCGAACTATTAAATTTGATTAGTAAGTGACGATATATAGATTTATATATATTATTTCTTTTTTTGTGTATATATATATTTTTTTTAATTTTTTTTATTATTTTTTATGTCCCTTTACCTGTTCACCCTATTTTTTTCCTTATTTTTTTTTTTTTCCGTAAATTGTGTGCATTATGAGTTGTTTTCCCCGTTATTTTCCCACAGATCTGAGCTAGAACCTTTATTGCTCCTTTCTTCCACCTAACGACATTAGAAGCTCGTCAGCTGCCTGTACCGATCGAACATTATGCATTTTATTGTTCATCATTATTTTGAGAGATGCAGGAAAGCCCATTTGTACTGTTGCTCCTAGTTTGCGAAAGGCTTCCATTCTTCTTCCTAGCTCCCACTGCTTTTCTAGAGTATATCTTGACAGATCAGAGCGTATCTGAAAATTAAAGCCTTTGCCTACTAGCAACTTTTGCTTTAGGGCTAAGTTTAAGATGTGTTCCTTGAGAGAATAGGTGTGAAAATTGACAAGGATTTTCCTTGGCTTGGCCCTTTGTGGATTGTGTCTGAAAGGATCCCTATGGATTTGTTGAATGTCCAAAGCAAGTTCCTCAGGAGTATGAGGGAGGTTAAGAGAATCTTTTAATAACGAGATTATATACCCTTTGATGTCTGTACCTTCACTGCCCTCAGGAACGTTCAAAATACGCAGGTTACTTCTGCCCGCATAGATATTTGACCTACAGTTTCTTCAAGGGCTTGAGTTCTTATTGACAGATTACAAATCTTTTCATCAAGAGTCTCACAAAAACTCCTTATGTCCCTTTGGTTTGATGCAGACTCAGCAAAACCTTCCTTGATCTCGGCAGACAATGAAGCAAACATCTGTTGCAATGATGCCATTGAGATAAGTACCAGAGTGGAGACTAGAGTTCCCTCTTCTCTCTGACAGGGTTGATGGTTATCATCCGGTGAGCTCGGGACTGAATGTGAAGCTGAGAGGGGTTCGACATTCTCTTTTTCTTCGGTGGTGACGGAAGTTGGGTATTTTGATGGGTCCCCCTGTTTGCTCGTCATAACAGCAGGCTCCCCCATATGGACCAGTGTCCCGGGTTGATCACTGTGTACTTTGTGTACTCCCTCACCTTCTATTAGGCTGGGGTGTGCTACTGTTTGTGATGTAGACTCAGCATCAAGTTCTTCCTGTAGTTCTTCCAGTAGTACCATGTCATCTATGGGATTGATAGGATCAATATGCTCAGAGACTGGCAAAGAGGCTAAGGCTGAGGCCGAGGCTAAGGCTGTGGCTGTAGCTGTGGCTAAGATTGGGACTAGAGCCGAGTCCTGCTTGGAAGATGCCATAGCCTTTAACCCAGGGTTGTGCTTCTGAAAGATGAAATCTCTCTGTAGGTGATCTTGTCCTATTTCTAAAACTTGTGGGATGACCTTGAAGTAGGACCACAGGGAGGGGGTGATTTTAGCGTTGGATTCTGCTAGGAGCTTAGCTTTGTTACGCTTCCTTCCTCTCTTAGCCTTAACTTCTGCTGTAAGGTATGATGACGTCCTCAAAGTTTTTAGACTGAGAGATTTAACTGAGCTTGAAGAGAAATCCGCTCCCTCTGTCTGCTTGGTAGACAATTCCTCCTCTAAATTAGGTGACCTCCCCTTACCTTTTCTTTTACATGAGGTACCTGTCCTAGCCGCGCACCTTGCTGTTCTTTTATTTTGTGGACTTTTTTCAGAGTTTGTGGTAACAACAGGCTTATTGGGCTTATTGGGCTTATCATCTGCTGCAGAATCACTCTTAGGGAGCAGATTAGCCTCACACAAGCCCCCCCCCTCCCTTTACCTTACTTTTATCTCCTTCAGAAGCAGCACCTTCAACTGCCACCTCCTGATTTTCTGCTGTTCCTGTTTTATCTTCCTTTTCTACCGTTGAAAAGTAGTTTGGAACGTTAGATGCAGGGGCGCCCTCGCTGCTCTGCTCCACAAGGCTTGAATGCGAGCTTGAATGCGAGCTGCCACGAAGGCTTCTCACCCGCCTGTTCCACCGCAGCTCCGGGGCGGCTTGCCTCCAGCGAAAAATCCCAGGTGCGCTCTGCCTCCTCGAAGCAGGAAGGCATCTAACAGAAGCAGAAGGGCGTTGGCCACTACCGCTGCCGGTATCGCTAGGTGTCCTGCTCTCTGAGCTCTCCGAGCTCCTCTCGCCGGTAACCTGGCGCCCGCCTCCTTCGCCGAAGCACATCCGCGAACGCCCGTGTGCACCTCTATGACGGGACATGGAAAAGGGAGCGGCAGCAAAAGCGGCAGCAAGAGCAGGTACGTAACAAAGGGGGATGAAAGGGATGAAAGGGAAAACTGGGCAAACTCGGAAAAATGCAACAAACTAAAGATTACTCATAGCGAGCAATATGGACATGAGGGACTAGGAGGTGAAAGCGGAGCGGAGCACTGCAGCAGTCAGCCGACTGCCGCCATGTTTCCCGAAGTGAATTGTCAACCACAGTCATAGGTAGCCTACTATGTCGACAAAGAGCTGGAACTATCAGGTTTGCAATTTGTTTCCCTCTTGGTCACCACTCAAATCCTAATCAAATGCCATGACCTTGTGATGGGAAGAGTGATCAATCAATTATACACTTTTTATTTTTCTGTAAGTACTATTTTAAATACTCCAAGTGACTTTTAAATCCTTATTTTAAAAAGAGATGACCGATCAGTTTGGACGAGGCTTATCAGTGTAAAATAACCCTAGATGATGTAGATCTGATTTTTCGCACTTGCACTGAGTTTTTATTATGAATTTGTGCTTTAATGGGTACCAAGGTATCCGAATAAAGTTAATGAACTGAACTGAACTGATTCCTTTTGTGAGCCCAATTGTCCTGCTTTGGAAGCCACTGAAACAATAAAGAAAGTTGCCATAAACCTCTAAAGACCCACAGACAAAGGCATTGTTTGGCCATTACCATGAGCTCCTAAAATTTCTGACTCTGAGTTTTCACCCGCAGGCCCATCAGTAGCAACTGGCCAAATGGCACTGGTAGAGTCAAAGGACACTAAAATATTTTGACCAAAACCAGAAACTTTCCAAATATGACTATCTGAACATCACAGTAACCAAGGTGCACATGAAAAAATCAACTGCTACTGGCCACTTTCAAGTTACTGGCCTTGACTGCCACCTGATATAAAAAGCAAAATTAAATTCAATGTTCTATCTACCTTACACAGAGCCTTCCAAAGGAAGTGGCCATGTTACCTGCATAGGTTACCTTCACCTTTATGTAAACAACCAAGAACTTCAGAGGATATGACAAACTCACAACGTGAGAACAAACTTCACAAAACATTGGCCTAAGTTGGTCAAGAATAGAAGGCTCAAGGCTCTGAGATGCTCTTGAATAACATAACATAACTTAACATAGCTTAACATAACGTGTATTTGTCAAGCGCACATTTTCCGCAAGGGGATCTTGGCGCTGAAAAATAGATGTTTATTGTTACCCAACTTAATGGTACTGATCCCTGAGAGGACATCCAAGCTCCCTTGCTCTTCAAAACACTCTTTAAGACCGACAGTTGAAACAAACCATTTGTTATTAACTAAAAAACACAGACTATAGTCGGGGTGCCCCCTCCCTGTGGTCGGGTGGCACCCCAGTACAAGAAAATGTTAACATTTGACCATCAAACTTGTATTTACAAATGATGAAAAGCTGGTATTTTAGGACAAAAGCTGTGTTTATTTCATGAAAATAATAAGCTATTGTTTAGTGGAATTAAGTTAATTTTGCCCAAACACAAAGATTGTATTTGATAACAAAATATATGATTTTTCAGTCTAAGGCCGCACTACGGAGTAGGAGTAAGGATTTTCAAAATTAATCCTGCGGGAAGTTGGCCAGGGTATGGAGGCTGAAGGATACCACCATCAGCCTGGAAGCATGGCTAGACCATTCCAAAGGAGTCCATGGGCTTAGTGCTTCCTAGAGGTATGATGAGGAGTAGGTGCCCTTTTTACTAACCCTGGAATTCACCTTGACGAAATTATGAATGAAACCAATAAAAGCTCCTCTAAAAAGGCCCCAGGTCTGGACGGTGTCCCTATGGACCTGTATAAAGCGACAGTGGAACTGTGGGCCCCTCTCTTTTGTAACTGCTTTAATGCCGTTTGTAAGGTGGGACTCCCACAGTCATGGCATACAGCTGTAATTTTGCTGATTTTTAAGAAGGGAAACCCCCAGTCCCCAGATTGTTATTGGCTAATATCCTTGGTGGATTCCCTCCTTGGGTTGATGAGGCAGGCACGCTGTCCGATGTGCAGCATCGGTTCTGGGAGGGGCTTGGCAGAATGGAGCAGCGCATAAATTTACACCTGAAGGTCAGAAAGTATAGCCAGGCAGGCGTCAGTGTCACCAGGCAGGTCACCGTCTACCTGGCCTTCATGGATCTTCGACTGTGTTGTCAAATCAAAACTATGGGAGATCCTATCTGACCTAGGAGTGGAGGGCGACTTGGTACATTCCTTGAAAGAATTACATTATGACCTGCCAGCAACAGTGAGGTGTGGCCCCATCAAGTGAATGGACAGACAGCTTTAAACTGTGGAGAGGGGTGTGACAGGGCTGCGTCTTGTCTTCTTTATTGTTTCTTCTGTATATTATCGCCGGAGCAGCCCTTTCCAGTATAGTGTTGGATGCCCCCTCAATTGGTGGAAAAAATGTCCCAGTTTTATTATATGCAGATGATGCAGTCTTCTTACAATATGGGACATATTCTTACAAGGACATTCTGTTGCTCTGACCCAGGACTTCTCATATTTGGGCCTAGTTTTGGATGCAAGGGGAAATTGGAGAAGACGTTTGCCAAAGTGTGATGGAAATTTTCAAATTTGGTGGGGTATATCTTTAACTTGGCTAAGAATATTTGGAAAAACATGCAGCCAACTCTTGGAGGTTTATGAGAGAATCTGCCCCCCGGTCCTGACATATGGCTCAGGAATCTGTTCTAATATAAGCTCCCTCCAAGCTGAGCACAATAGGGTGCTTAGGCGACTCCTGGGTGTTTCATTAGCATGCTCCACTTATATTACATATCAAGTTGCCTCCCCTCCCCCTGCTGTTGTGTTGCTCAATTTGGACAAATTCACATGCTTCGTTAAACAGAGAGATTATTAATGATGGCCTTGCATGTAAAAGAGGCTTGAAAATCCCTTGGTTTGACTATATTAAATCAGGTGTGACAAAGCAGGGAAGGCCGACTATTTTTACCAATCCATCCACTATTACATAATCAGATATTCCCTGGGTCAACCCTACCTTTAAGGAAAGTATGAACAAATAGCCTGTTAGGGAGAATGCAGAGCTACACAGTTGTAGGAAAGTAGTATCTGCTTCTTATGGTTACCCCCACTTTTTGCTGATGTCACACTGTATTTGGACTGGTCTGACTGGGATCCTGCTATTCGGGACCCCAATATATCTGCTTTCTCCCTTAAATTGCTATTTATGTACTTTAGGTACACTCCAGATTGAATACTGGGGTACCCTTATCAGTCCCTAGTATTTGGTACACCACGTGCCCAGGGCATAGTTACCCCAGAGGCCTCCCATGGGCTGAAGCTTGTATTATGCCACTCATGAGAGGCAACTCAAATTGATGGGTTGAGTGCGCTACTGGGGTGTAGGCGCATCCCTGTTGATGGGCACACTTGTATAGTTCTGTGTGTTGGACAACACAATAGATTCCAAAAAAGTTCAAACAAAGTTCCAAATAGGTAAAGTTGTAGAATTTATTTTGAGGTTATCGTTGTAACGTTTTTAACGTTTTTTTCACAAATTATCAAAGTTCTTAATAAACATCATCAAATGACATGAGATTGATGCTCCAATGCATTTCGGACTAAGAAGTCCTTTCTCAAGGAGCGCTGCAAAAAAGAACAAAAAATTACCCGAATCAATTTTTGCACATTCAAATACAAATGCGTAAATTAAACAATGTTACAAAAACGTGTGTGGGTGGGTCAACCACATGCATCCAAAAAAACAAGAATGAAACTACAGGGGGGGGGGGGGAGTGTGGCAGTGTCGAGGATAGGGGTGGATGGGTTGAAAGATTGGACACAAACATGCAAAGAAAGCGGATTGAGAGAGCAAAGTTTAGTGTGCCTTAAACATGCGGAGTTGGTGGGGGAGTGAGAGAACTATGAACAAAGTGATGAAAGGAAAAAACAAACTGCTCGAGGTTGTCGAGTCTTACGTAATCATCTTCAAGATTATGAGGGGTTCTCTGGAAGACATAATAATGGAGACATCATTGTGAAAAGGTATCGGAGAGAAGACAGGTGACACAAGGGAAAGGGTCGCGCTAAAACTTACTGGAGTAACATCGAAGACGTGTCTGTGATGATCAGGTTCAGAGTGCGGTAACTACGCGGAGTGAACGAGGAGTTCCGTGAAGAAAAAGACAGAGTAATAGAAACAGATGGAGGACTACTCAAATGGGAGGATGAATGGGGAGGACATGTTGGAATGGGGAAAGGATAACACAGGGAGAAATGTGGATGCAAGTAACATTGAAAACAATCAACAGAATGCGGATACAATGTATCAAAGAGTTCCCGTGGGCTTTACAAAGTAGCAACTTAATTCAGTCCGGTCATTCAGACCAAAAGGTTTCTGTGATTGGAGCCTGTATATCCAAGCTGTTTCTCTTTGTAGGAGGGTTTTGTTGTTGTCTCTCCCTTCAGTCTTTAGAACAACTTCAAGGACCATGAATTTCAATTGGGCCACATTGTGGTTGGATTCATTGAAGTGAATGGCCACGTTGGATTTGGTGTTTCTTGTTCGTATGTTTGACTTGTGTTCGTTTACGCGAACCTTAATCTTCCTCCTGGTCTTGCCCACGTAGATTTTCCCACAAGGGCATTTGAGGAGATAAATCAAATTTGAAGAGTCACATGTAGCATCAACGCTTAGTTTGATGTTGAAACCTCTCATCGGGTGACTGATGTTATTGCCTTTTATTATATTATTGCAATTGTTGCAATGATGACATGGACGTGTGCCAGTGTGTTCCATCTGAGTAGAGATAGTTTTTGTTAGGATTTCCTTAATGTTCATGGGACGGGTGTATGCAAAGATTGGAGAATCCTTGAAAAGATCCCCAAAATCTGGTTCAGATGAGAGGATGCGCCAGTGTTTCATAATGATATTCTTGTAGGGTTTGCTGACAGTAGAGTATCTTGAGACCAGAACCATCCTCTGGTTGTCTGTTTTAATACTGCTGTGAAGAGCTTCAGAACGGGAGATTGCAGAAGTTCTGTTGATAGCCTCATTAAGTATTTCATCAGGGTATCCTCTGTTGTGGAATCGTGTTGCCATAGATTTGATTTGTGCATTCCTGCTGGCTGGATCTGAAACTATGCGAGTTACTCTTAGCATCTGGCTGTATGGCAGGTGTCTTTTCAGAGAGTTTTGGTGGAAGCTGCTGAATAGTAAGGCATTATTGTGGTCCATAGGTTTGCAAAAGAGGTCTGTCTGAATGCCCTGAGAGGTGATTTTGATGAGGACGTCTAGAAATGCTATCTCCTGGTGGTTGATATTCCACGTAAATTCGATTCGATCGTTTTTTGTATTAAAGTCTGTTAATGCAAGTTCAAGGCTCTCTTGGGAGTCTTTCCAAATGAAGAACAAATCGTCGATGTAACGTACATAGAGTTTCAAGTTCTCTGTCCAGTTTTTGTTGGAATAGATGTGGTTGAATTCGAAGTTGCCCATGTAGAGATTAGCGTAAGTGGGAGCCGCACAATTGCCCATAGCCATTCCGGACATTTGTAAGTACCATTTCTGTTCAAATGTAAAATAACTATGATATAAGGTGAATATCATGAGTTCCAGGATGAAGGATTTTAAAGAATCACTGATGTCAGATTGGAGTAGGGTTTGTTCTACAGCATGAATCCCTCCTTCGTGGGGGATGGAGGTGTACAAGCTTTTTACGTCTGCTGTGCATAAAATCAATTTCTCATTTTCATTGAATTGTAAAGATGCAAGTTTGTTCAGAAACTCTGTAGTGTCTTTGATGTAACTATCTAATTTTGAAACCATGGGTTGTAAATACCGGTCAATGAGTTTGCCAGTTCGTTCGTGTATTGAGCCTCTGGTGGAGACGATCGGGCGGAAAGGAGGGTCCATAAGGTTCTTGTGTATTTTCGGCAACATTGTAATGGAGGGGCTCCTAGGATGTTCTGCTATCAGATATTTTTTGGTTCTGTCGTCAATGGTGCCATCCACTGTTGCTTTCTCAACGATTTGGGATAGTTCGGTTTTGTATTCACTGGTGGGATTCCCATCTAGAGGCAGATAAATATTGGGATCCATGACGTGTTCCGTTATCCGTCGATTGTACAATTCTGTGTTGAGAATGACTAGGGCGCCCCCCTTATCGGCTTTCACGCATTTGATGGCATGGTTTTTAGCAATGTTCTTTAACGCATCCATGTCCTTCTTGGTAAGATTTTTTCGGATTCATTTTCTGCAATTGATTTTGGAGATATCCTGTCTAACCAGAGTCTCGAAGGTGTCGATGCTTTTATGACTGCTTGGTGGCATAAAGGTACTGGGAGGTCGTAGACCCATAAGTAAATCTGGTTTGGTGTCTTTGGGAGTTTCTAGAACCTTCTCAGAGAAATGTTTTAACCATAACTTTCTTGTGAGTTTAAAAGTGCTGACTTCAAGCTCAAGGAGGTTGGTGTTGCTGGTGGGGACGAATGACATGCCCTTTTGGAGAATCTTAGTCTCGTGGTTTGTAAGATTAGTATCCGAGATGTTGATTACTAGCGATGTTTCATGGTCTTTTGTTTGTTCTTCAGGGGTTGTTGAGTACCTTCGTTTTCTTTTGCCTGCCCTTTTGCCCCGTCTGGGTCGTCGGTTCTGTCTGGGCCTACCTCTAAAAAAGGCTCGCTGGTAGTTGGATCTGTGTTTTGTGTTGAGGGTATTTCGCTGGACGGAGCGGTGGAGGTCGGTGCTCCTGTTTGGGTTCTTCTTGGTGGGCGGTTGGAGGTATCGCTCCCGGAGGATGAGGTGTCGGTGTTTGGATTGAACGGTTTGTTCCTTCGACGTTGGGCGTAGACATCCGCCCACGTATATACCTCTCCTAATTTGTAGTCCAGGGTGTCCCGGCGAAATTTGCGTATTTTACGCTCATTAATTTGTTTCGTATGTCTATCCAATTGTTTATTGATGTCGTCAAGGGTTGCGGTAAGTTCTTCCGGGGTGATTGATTCCTTTAATTCGGTTTCGATGGTGTCGATCTCATGTGTTAGTTCAGTTAGGATGCGGGATAATTCCTCAACAATTAGTAGTATTAGGTCCAGACTGCACTTGTTAAGAATCGCGTTCCATCTCTCTACAAACGCTTTTGAATTCTTACATAGTGACGGTTTTAGGGCGATCCGTAGGCCTCGGGGAATGCGGAGTACCTTGTGGTACTTAATTGGTGTGTTGGCGTGGAGTTTTTGATTGATGCAGCGTTTTGATAGATATAACAGTTGTTTGATACATTGTTCTTTAGTTCTGTTGGTTGTGGTTTGAGTCAAATCCTCGTGGATGAGTCCATAAATTCTCTCTGTTGCTTCTGTGTCGAAGGCTAGAGTTTCCGCTCGAGCTTCTGTCGACTTTGAAATTTCTTCATATTCCATTTTAAATTAAAGGGTGACGGCGTGCTGCCTGCCTGGAGAACAGTGAAGGGTAATACAAACAAAGCAATGTAGGCGTGGCGCACTGCAATGAATGGTTGAAAAGTTGGTTTAACGGAGTAAAGATGGGTTGGATAAGTTTAAGATGCTCCTACAGGTGACGTAACTGTTCTGATGCGTCCTGAATGGTTGATGGGTTGAGTGCGCTACTGGGGTGTAGGCGCATCCCTGTTGTTTGGCACACTTGTATAGTTCTGTGTGTTGGACAACACGATAGATTCCAAAAAAGTTCAAACAAAGTTCCAAATAGGTAAAGTTGTAGAATTTATTTTGAGGTTATATTGTTGTAACGTTTTTAACGTTTTTTTCACAAATTATCAAAGTTCTTAATAAACATCATCAAACGACATGAGATTGATGCTCCAATGCATTTCGGACTAAGAAGTCCTTTCTCAAGGAGCGCTGCAACAAAGAACAAAAAATGACCCGAATCAATTTTTGCACATTCAAATACAAATGCGTAAATTAAACAATGTTACAAAAACGTGTGTGAGTGGGTCAACCACATGCATCCAAAAAAACAAGAATGAAACTACAGGGGGGGGGGGAGTGTGGCAGTGTCGAGGATAGGGGTGGATGGGCTGAAAGATTGGACACAAACATGCAAAGAAAGCGGATTGAGAGAGCAAAGTTTAGCGTGCCTTAAACATGCGGAGTTGGTGGGGGAGTGAGAGAACTATGAACAAAGTGATGAAAGGAAAAAACAAACTGCTCGAGGTTGTCGAGTCTTACGTAATCATCTTCAAGATTATGAGGGGTTCTCGGGAAGACATAATAATGGAGACATCATTGTGAAAAGGTATCGGAGAGAAGACAGGTGACACAAGGGAAAGGGTCGCGCTAAAACTTACTGGAGTAACGTCGAAGACGTGTCTGTGATGATCAGGTTCAGAGTGCGGTAACTACGCGGAGTGAACGCGGAGTTCCTTGAAGAAAAAGACAAAGTGATAGAAACAGATGGAGGACTACTCAAATGGGAGGATGAATGGGGAGGACATGTTGGAATGGGGAAAGGAGAACACAGGGAGAAATGTGGATGCAAGTAACATTGAAAACAATCAACAGAATGCGGATACAATGTATCAAAGAGTGCCCGTGGGCTTTACAAGTAGCAACTTAATTCAGTCCGGTCATTAAGACCAAAAGGTTTCTGTGATTGGAGCCTGTATATCCAAGCTGTTTCTCTTTGTAGGAGGGTTTTGTTGTTGTCTCTCCCTTCAGTCTTTAGAACAACTTCAAGGACCATGAATTTCAATTGGGCCACGTTGTGGTTGGATTCATTGAAGTGAATGGCCATGTTGGATTTGGTGTTTCTTGTTCGTATGTTTGACTTGAAATCCTTTACGCGAACCTTAATCTTTCTGCTGGTCTTACCCACGTAGATTTTCCTATAATGGCATTTGAGGAGATAAATCAAATTTGAAGAGTCACATGTAGCATCGACGCTTAGTTTGATGTTGAAACCTCTCATCGGGTGACTGATGTTATTGCCTTTTATAATATTATTGCAATTGTTGCAATGATGACATGGACATGTGCCAGTGTGTTCCATCTGAGTAGTGATAGTTTTTGTTAGGATTTCCTTAATGTTCATGGGACGGGTGTATGCAAAGATTGGAGAATCCTTGAAAAGATCCCCAAAATCTGGTTCAGATGAGAGGATGCGCCAGTGTTTCATAATGATATTCTTGTAGGGTTTGCTGACAGTAGAGTATCTTGAGACCAGAACCATCCTCTGGTTGTCTGTTTTAATACTGCTCTGAAGAGCTTCAGAACGGGAGATTGCAGAAGTTCTGTTGATAGCCTCATTAAGTATTTCGTCAGGGTATCCTCTGTTGTGGAATCGTGTTGCCATAGATTTGATTTGTGCATTCCTGCTGGCTGGATCTGAAACTATGCGAGTTACTCTTAGCATCTGGCTGTATGGCAGGTGTCTTTTCAGAAAGTTTTGGTGGAAGCTGCTGAATAGTAAGGCATTATTGCGGTCCGTAGGTTTGCGGAAGAGGTCTGTCTGAATGCCCTGAGAGGTGATTTTGATGAGGACGCCTAGAAATGCTATCTCCTGGTGGTTGACATTCCACGTAAATTCGATTCGATCGTCTTTTGTATTCAAGTCTGTTAATGCAAGTTCAAGGCTCTCTTGGGAGTCTTTCCAAATGAAGAACAAATCGTCGATGTAACGTACATAGAGTTTCAAGTTCTCCGTCCAGTTTTTGTTGGAATAGATGTGGTTGAATTCGAAGTTGCCCATGTAGAGATTAGCGTAAGTGGGAGCCGCACAATTGCCCATAGCCATTCCGGACATTTGTAAGTACCATTTCTGTTCAAATGTAAAATAACTATGATATAAGGTGAATATCATGAGTTCCAGGATGAAGGATTTTAAAGAATCACTGATGTCAGATTGGAGTAGGGCTTGTTCTACAGCATGAATCCCTCCTTCGTGGGGGATGGAGGTGTACAAGCGTTTTACGTCTGCTGTGCATAAAATCAATTTCTCATTTTCATTGAATTGTAAAGATGCCAGTTTGTTCAGAAACTCTGTAGTGTCTTTGATGTAACTATCTAATTTTGAAACCATGGGTTGTAAATACCGGTCAATGAGTTTGCCAGTTCGTTCATGTATTGAGCCTCTGGTGGAGACGATCGGGCGGAAAGGAGGGTCCATAAAGTTCTTGTGTATTTTCGGCAACATTGTAATGGAGGGGCTCCTAGGATGTTCTGCTATCAGATATTTTTTGGTTCTGTCGTCAATGGTACCCTGACGAAATACTTAATGAGGCTATCAACAGAACTTCTGCAATCTCCCGTTCTGAAGCTCTTCAGAGCAGTATTAAAACAGACAACCAGAGGATGGTTCTGGTCATCCACTGTTGCTTTCTCAACGATTTGGGATAGTTCGGTTTTGTCGATGACTTTCGCTGGGAACGGGAGCAGGGAGATGGGTCTGTAGTTTTTGAGGTCGGTGGGGTCCCCTGAGGGTTTCTTTAGGAGGGAGTTGACCTCGGCGTGTTTCCAGTCATCGGGGAACGAGGCGGTCGCCAGGGAGCGGTTGATGGTTTGGCGGAGCATGGGTGCGATGGTGTTGGCAGCTCTGTTGAAGATGTGGTGGGGGCAGGGGTCCGTGTGGGCCCCTGAGTGGATTGACTTCATTGTCTTCAGTGTGTCTTCGGTGGTAAGGGCTGTCCAGTCATCAATCGCTGGTTTCCGGGTGTCAGGGGTGGTTGGTGAGGGTTCAGTGTGTTGGTTGTCTTCGTCGAAGTTGTCGTAGATGCTCTTGATTTTGTGGTGGAAAAAGATGCTGAGTTTGTCGTAGAGGTCTTGTGAGGGAGGGATGTCGATAGACTCGCTGGTGGGTTGGGTGAACTCCTTGATGATGCTGAAGAGTTCCTTGCTGTTGTGTGCGTGGGTGGAGAGTCTGTCTTCAATCGCTTTTTTCCTCGTTTCTCTGATGAGTTGATGGTGGGCGTTGGTGGCGGCTCTGAAGTTGTTGTGGGCTTCTGTGGATTTGGTGTTTCTCCAGGCCTTTTCAAGGCGGCGGCATGTGCGCCTGGACTCTCGAAGTTCGGTGGTAAACCATCTGGCTTTCTTGGCAGAGCAGTATTAAAACAGACAACCAGAGGATGGTTCTGGTCTCAAGATACTCTACTGTCAGCAAACCCTACAAGAATATCATTATGAAACACTGGAGCATCCTCTCATCTGAACCAGATTTTGGGGATCTTGTCAAGGATTCTCCAATCTTTGCATACACCCGTCCCATGAACATTAAGGAAATCCTAACAAAAACTATCACTACTCAGATGGAACACACTGGCAGACGGCCATGTCATCATTGCAACAATTGCAATAATATTATAAAAGGCAATAACATCAGTCACCCGATGAGAGGTTTCAACATCAAACTAAGCGTCGATGCTACATGTGACTCTTCAAATTTGATTTATCTCCTCAAATGCCCTTGTGGGAAAATCTACGTGGGCAAGACCAGCAGGAAGATTAAGGTTCACGTAAACGAACACAAGTCAAACATACGAACAAGAAACACCAAATCCAACGTGGCCATTCACTTCAATGAATCCAACCACAACGTGGCCCAATTGAAATTCATGGTCCTTGAAGTTGTTCTAAAGACTGAAGGGAGAGACAACAACAAAACCCTCCTACAAAGAGAAACAGCTTGGATATACAGGCTCCAATCACAGAAACCTTTTTGGTCTTAATGACCGGACTGAATTAAGTTGCTACTTGTAAAGCCCACGGGCACTCTTTGATACATTGTATCCGCATTCTGTTGATTGTTTTCAATGTTACTTGCATCCACATTTCTCCCTGTGTTAGCCTTTCCCCATTCCAACATGTCCTCCCCATTCATCCTCCCATTTGAGTAGTCCTCCATCTGTTTCTATTACTCTGTCTTTTTCTTCACGGAACTCCGCGTTCACTCCGCGTAGTTACCGCACTCTGAACCTGATCATCACAGACATGTCTTCGACGTTACTCCAGTAAGTTTTAGCGCAACCCTTTCCCTTGTGTCACCTGTCTTCTCTCCGATACCTTTTCACAATGATGTCTCCATTATTATGTCTTCCAGAGAACCCCTCATAATCTTGAAGATGATTACGTAAGACTCGACAACCTCGAGCAGTTTGTTTTTTCCTTTCATCACTTTGTTCATAGTTCTCTCACTCCCCCACCAACTCCGCATGTTTAAGGCACGCTAAACTTTGCTCTCTCAATCCACTTTCTTTGCATGTTTGTGTCCAATCTTTCAGCCCATCCACCCCTATCCTCGACACTGCCACACTCCCCCCCCCTGTAGTTTCATTCTTGTTTTTTTGGATGCATGTGGTTAACCCACCCACACACGTTTTTGTAACATTGTTTAATTTACGCATTTGTATTTGAATGTGCAAAAATTGATTCGGGTCATTTTTTGTTCTTTGTTGCAGCGCTCCTTGAGAAAGGACTTCTTAGTCCGAAATGCATTGGAGCATCAATCTCATGTCGTTCGATGATGTTTATTAAGAACTTTGATATTTTGTGAAAAAAACGTTAAAAACGTTACAACGATAACCTCAAAATAAATTCTACAACTTTACCTATTTGGAACTTTGTTTGAACTTTTTTGGAATCTATTGTGTTGTCCAACACACAGAACTATACAAGTGTGCCCAACAACAGGGATGCGCCTACACCCCAGTAGCGCACTCAACCCATCAACCATTCAGGACGCATCAGAACAGTTACGTCACCTGTAGGAGCACCTTCAACTTATCCAACCCATCTTAACTTCGTTAAACCAACTTTTCAACCATTCATGGCAGTGCGCCACGCCTACATTGCTTTGTTTGTATTACCCTTCACTGTTCTCCAGGCAGGCAGCACGCCGTCACCCTTTAATTTAAAATGGAATATGAAGAAATTTCAAAGTCGACAGAAGCTCGAGCGGAAACTCTAGCATTCGACACAGAAGCAACAGAGAGAATTTATGGACTCATCCACGAAGATTTGACTCAAACCACAACCAACAGAACTAAAAAACAATGTATCAAACAACTGTTATATCTATCAAAACGCTGCATCAATCAAAAACTCCACGCCAACACACTAATTAGGTACCACAAGGTACTCCGCATTTCCCGAGGCATACGGATCGCCCTAAAACCGTCACTATGTAAGAATTCAAAAGCGTTTGTAGAGAGATGGAACGCGATTCTTAACAAGTGCAGTCTGGACCTAATACTACTAATTGTTGAGGAATTATCCGGCATCCTAACTGAACTAACACATGAGATCGACACCATCGAAACCGAATTAAAGGAATCAATCACCCCGGAAGAACTTATCGCAACCCTTGACGACATCAATAAATAATTGGATAGACATACGAAAGAAAGTAATGAGCGTAAAATACGCAAATTTCGCCGGGACACCCTGGACTACAAATTAGGAGCGGTATATACGTGGGCGGATGTCTACGCCCAATGTCGAAGGAACAAACCGTTCAATCCCAACACTGACACCTCATCCTTCGGGAGCGATACCTCCAACCGCCCACCAAGAAGAACTCAAACAGGAGCACCGACCTCCACCGCTCAGTCCAGCGAAATACCCTCAACACAAAACACAGATCCAACTACCAGCGAGCCTTTTTTAGAGGTAGGCCCAGACAGAACCGACGACCCAGACGGGGCAAAAGGGCAGGCAAAAGAAAACGAAGGTACTCAACAACCCCTGAAGAGCAAACAAAAGACCAGGAAACATCGCTAGTAATCAACATCTCGGATACTAATCTTACAAACCACGAGACTTAGATTCTCCAAAAGGGCATGTCATTCGTCCCCACCAGCAACACCGACCTCCTTGAGCTTGAAGTCAGCACTTTTAAACTCACAAGAAAGTTACGGTTAAAACATTTCTTTGAGAAGGTTCTAGAAACTCCCAAAGACACCAAACCAGATTTACTTATGGGTCTACGACCTCCCAGTACCTTTATGCCACCAAGCAGTCATAAAAGCATCGACACCTTCGAGACTCTGGTTAGACAGGATATCTCCAAAATCAATTGCAGAAAAAAAATCCGGAAAAATCTTACCAAGAAGGACATGGATGCGTTAAAGAACATTGCTAAAAACCATGCCATCAAATGCGTGAAAGCCGATAAGGGGGGCACCCTAGTCATTCTCAACACAGAATTGTACAATCGACGGATAACGGAACACGTCATGGATCCTAATATTTATCTGCCACTAGATGGGAATCCCACCAGTGAATACAAAACCGAACTATCCCAAATCGTTGAGAAAGCAACAATGGATGGCACCATTGACGACAGAACCAAAAATATCTGATAGCAGAACATCCTAGGAGCCCCTCCATTACAATGTTGCCGAAAATACACAAGAACCTTATGGACCCTCCTTTCCGCCCGATCGTCTCCACCAGAGGCTCAATACACGAAAGAACTGGCAAACTCATTGACCGGTATTTACAACTCATGGTTTCAAAATTAGATAGTTACATCAAAGACACTACAGAGTTTCTGAAAAAACTTGCATCTTTACAATTCAATGAAAATGAGAAATTGATTTTATGCACAGCAGACGTAAAAAGCTTGTACACCTCCATCCCCCACGAAGGAGGGATTCATGCTGTAGAACAAGCCCTACTCCAATCTGACATCAGTGATTCTTTAAAATCCTTCATCCTGGAACTCATGATATTCACCTTATATCATAGTTATTTTACATTTGAACAGAAATGGTACTTACAAATGTCCGGAATGGCTATGGGCAATTGTGCGGCTCCCACTTACGCTAATCTCTACATGGGCAACTTCGAATTCAACCACATCTATTCCAACAAAAACTGGACGGAGAACTTGAAACTCTATGTACGTTACATCGACGATTTGTTCTTCATTTGGAAAGACTCCCAAGAGAGCCTTGAACTTGCATTAACAGACTTGAATACAAAAGACGATCGAATCGAATTTACGTGGAATATCAACCACCAGGAGATCGCATTTCTAGACGTCCTCATCAAAATCACCTCTCAGGGCATTCAGACAGACCTCTTCCGCAAACCTACGGACCGCAATAATGCCTTACTATTCAGCAGCTTACACCAAAACTCTCTGAAAAGACACCTGCCATACAGCCAGATGCTAAGAGTAACTCGCATAGTTTCAGATCCAGCCAGCAGGAATGCACAAATCAAATCTATGGCAACACGATTCCACAACAGAGGATACCCTGACGAAATACTTAATGAGGCTATCAACAGAACTTCTGCAATCTCCCGTTCTGAAGCTCTTCAGAGCAGTATTAAAACAGACAACCAGAGGATGGTTCTGGTCTCAAGATACTCTACTGTCAGCAAACCCTACAAGAATATCATTATGAAACACTGGCGCATCCTCTCATCTGAACCAGATTTTGGGGATATTTTCAAGGATTCTCCAATCTTTGCATACACCCGTCCCATGAACATTAAGGAAATCCTAACAAAAACTATCACTACTCAGATGGAACACACTGGCACACGTCCATGTCATCATTGCAACAATTGCAATAATATTATAAAAGGCAATGACATCAGTCACCCGATGAGAGGTTTCAACATCAAACTAAGCGTTGATGCTACATGTGACTCTTCAAATTTAATTTATCTCCTCAAATGCCCTTGTGAAAAAATCTACGTGGGCAAGACGAGCAGGAAGATTAAGGTTCGCGTGAACGAACACAAGTCAAACATACGAACAAGAAACACCAAATCCAACGTGGCCATTCACTTCAATGAATCCAACCACAATGTGGCCCAATTGAAATTCATGGTCCTTGAAGTTGTTCTAAAGACTGAAGGGAGAGACAACAACAAAACCCTCCTACAAAGAGAAACAGCTTGGATATACAGGCTCCAATCACAGAAACCTTTTGGTCTGAATGACCGGACTGAATTAAGTTGCTACTTTGTAAAGCCCACGGGAACTCTTTGATACATTGTATCCGCATTCTGTTGATTGTTTTCAATGTTACTTGCATCCACATTTCTCCCTGTGTTATCCTTTCCCCATTCCAACATGTCCTCCCCATTCATCCTCCCATTTGAGTAGTCCTCCATCTGTTTCTATTACTCTGTCTTTTTCTTCACGGAACTCCGCGTTCACTCCGCGTAGTTACCGCACTCTGAACCTGATCATCACAGACACGTCTTCGACGTTACTCCAGTAAGTTTTAGCGCGACCCTTTCCCTTGTGTCACCTGTCTTCTCTCCGATACCTTTTCACAATGATGTCTCCATTATTATGTCTTCCAGAGAACCCCTCATAATCTTGAAGATGATTACGTAAGACTCGACAACCTCGAGCAGTTTGTTTTTTCCTTTCATCACTTTGTTCATAGTTCTGTCACTCCCCCACCAACTCCGCACGTTTAAGGCACGCTAAACTTTGCTCTCTCAATCCGCTTTCTTTGCATGTTTGTGTCCAATCTTTCAGCCCATCCACCCCTATCCTCGACACTGCCACCCCCCCCCCCCCCTGTAGTTTCATTCTTGTTTTTTTGGATGCATGTGGTTGACCCACCCACACACGTTTTTGTAACATTGTTTAATTTACGCATTTGTATTTGAATGTGCAAAAATTGATTCGGGTCATTTTTTGTTCTTTGTTGCAGCGGTCCTTGAGAAAGGACTTCTTAGTCCGAAATGCATTGGAGCATCAATCTCATGTCGTTTGATGATGTTTATTAAGAACTTTGCTAATTTGTGAAAAAAACGTTAAAAACGTTACAACGATAACCTCAAAATAAATTCTACAACTTTACCTATTTGGAACTTTGTTTGAACTTTTTTGGAATCTATCGTGTTGTCCAACACACAGAACTATCCAAGTGTGCCCAACAACAGGGATGCGCCTACACCCCAGTAGCGCACTCAACCCATCAACCATTCAGGACGCACAGTTACGTCACCTGTAGGAGCACCTTAAACTTATCCAACCCATCTTAACTCCGTTAAACCAACTTTTCAACCATTCATTGCAGTGCGCCACGCCTACATTGCTTTGTTAGGCAACTCAAATTGTCACGACAAGCCTTCTTTAGCAGACTGTGTAAGCTGGTGCTTGCACCACTTACTTAAGATATAGTTTCACTATATCTATCTATATCACTACACTTAAAAACTTATCAGTCACCCCTATGGCAGTCCTTATCAATCCTGAAGGCAGGGTGCTGGGTTTTACATGTGAGGGTACCCCTGCAGAGCCCCTCTGCAGCCTTCAGAGACCATTCTCCGGGGTTGTCTGTGATGCTGCCAGACATATATGTTTAAGTGCATTATACCTCGCGGTAAATGCTAACTTTAAACGGCTGCTTAGAAACATTTTGTTTTTGGTGTCAAACACCATGGAATCATACCTCCACCAGCTGCGGCCTGTGGAGGGAGTTGCAGTGGAGCAGAAAGGCGGGGCGGGGGAGGGGCAGGGTGGGGGGTGATAAAAACCGGGTAATGGATAATTGGAGGTAAATAAACAATTTAATAAATAAACCGAATTTCGTAGCGCGTCCTGCATCGCAAAATGCGATGCAGCCCGCTCTACGAAATTCGTATGCTGCCAGCCCTTTGAATAGGAATGTGTATTAATCCTCCTTTTGTTATAAATTTTAAAGTCATGGAATATCTTTTTGTGCTTTTATGGCTACTTTTGTAACCGAAATACAGTGAATCTTGAAACGACCTTTCATAAACTGAATAACTGTTGTTTAAGGACAAGAATTGTGCTAATGCTAGTGAAACCCTCATCTATAAGATTTGTTTAACCCATCTGCTATTGAAAACTGCAAATTCTCCTTCACCTGAGTGACAACACTGCTGAACCTACAAGTTCTCTTTAGGTCTTGCTTTTGTACTGGTGGAGATTGCAATATTTGTGTATGTTCTACGTTTTTTTTCAAACCCAGCCTTTCCAAAAACATTCTCTCCCACAAAATATGATTAAGAATCTACTTGGAAGGGTAGTCAGGGAACTGAATGGTAGATATGTAGGTAGATGCTAAAGTAAATTAAAAAAAAAAAATTGAAATTGTGCTGAACGATGCAGCATTTTAACACCATTTCCCCCAAATTCTCTTAGTACGAGTGAATCCTCAATACTCGTGGGACGCGTCAGGCATAGTAGAATATTCACAAATGCCCTTTAAGAGCTTATGGCTTTCTAGAAAATTGCCCTGGTGTTTAACTCTCCTACATTTTTCAGGAGTTGTAGGTACCCTAACATGTTTCATGATGTGAGGTATGTGGCAAATGCATTTTGTAACGTGTCGCTCTTTCAGCTCTTCCTTCTCTGCCCAGTATTTCCTGCTATTGTTTGAGATCAGCTTTAAAAAATGGTGTTACTGTCATTCAGAGGTAAAGTTTGACCTAATGCAGACAACTGCGAGTAAAATCACTCTATTAGTTGCTCTCTTAGATTTTGACCATATCCTGGACTGCCACAAATAAACACATTGGGCAAGGAATCCCAGAGATATTTTTAACCTGCACATTATTACCTCACACTAATACACCACATCAGCTCCGCTGTAATCAGGCGTCGTAGCACAACGGGGCGGCACACGGCCACCCGGTTGGGACCCCAATAAAGAAGCATGACACCAACCAGGTTGGTGTGTGAGGGGTCTTTTAATAATCCTATTATTTCTTCTACACTGTCTACTATTACAGTGAAGCCAAAACCTCCTTTCTCCTATCTAGTGGGTACGTCCACATTCTTTGTATATTAGTTTTGGGATTAGGGACGTCCCCCGACCTTTCCTCGCCCCCCCCCCTTTTTATTGACACACAGTTTTCCTTTTGCGAAAGACACGTCATTAGTTACCCCAGGGATTTTTGCGAAAGAGAGAGTGAGACAACGCCCAGAAGGGAATTATACTAGTGGTGGATGAGAATTTCCAAGTTTCCCCTGATGTTCACGGGGTCCTCGTGACCCCTAGGCAGTGAATCAGTTTCAAGTCGTCTTGTCTGCTGCTCGATGACTCTTTGGGAGGGTCGGCTAAAAACCTGGAGCTTCTCACCCTGTACTGGCAATGACACAGATGAGAGGGCTTCTGTCCAGGGCTGCGGGGGGAGGAGGGCAAGACACGAGTTATTGCTGCATCCGTCGGTTTTCTTTATATTTGCTGATTAGATGGTAACCTTAACACGCGTTTTGCCTAAACATCTGTGTGACATCTTCTTTACTCGGGACTGTGGCTTTAAGAGTGCGAGGTCAAGCACTCCTCGGATCTGCACTCTATGGTCCAGTTCCTGAGAGTTCAGTAATGAAGTTGGCTACTGAAAGTTAGTCATTGCAGCGCCAAATACCGCTCTGGCAAACATGCCTAAACCTGCTCCGCTAACTTCCTCTCTTACTGCAATGTTTCTTTCCCTCCATCCATTCTCTCTTTATTCTTTATAGGAAAATTCTGTGATCCTTTTTAACGCGGACATTTCTGTCTTTGCTTGCTTTACTTATCAGTCAGAGGTTATTAGGGCAGCTTCAGATCATACGAGAAAGAGCTTTATTCTTACATTTATTGTTTAAAGTATGCACTGAAAAATACCGGATTTTGGTGATTTCTAATTTTTGTACTGGCTGGGATGTTAAAATACTATTTATGCCGGTATTAAACAGACTAGGTGGCTAACCCATGTGTGCCTGCTGCAATTAACCTCGGGTAGCTGGAGAAAGGGACAGAGGCACCAGGCACAGCACTGGGTTTTAAAAATCATCCTACAAGGGCCAAAGCCCATTTGGGAAATTTCAGGTGGAATAAAAGGCCTGTCCATCCCTGACAGCCACAAATAAATGGCCAGGGTAAACAAAAAAAACACACAGCATACACTCCCGATAAACTTACACCAAATTTCTTATTTTGGAAGCAATGTTGCTTTCCAAAAACAGTGGGTGCTGCATTGCTCATCAGGTCACCTAAAGGACAACTCCCTGTCCTAGAGGGCTGTCCCATAAACATTCCCACACCCTTACACTATCCATTTCACCCGTCATGTCAATGGGCTAATACGTGAACGTTGGGCACCCATACCTTCACTCCTGTTCTACACCCACTCTAGTGTTTGTGTCTTTTCTTGCACCAGTGATGGAGCAAGGTTGCACACGTAAAGCGACTTGCTTGTACTCAACCCTCTCTAATAGCTCATAATGTACTAACTAACATGTTTGTCTTATTAATATTGCATTTCACGACATGTTAGGTATCTAAAAGAAGCTTGCTTATGTTTTTCTACTAACAACATTTAGCTTGCACTCAAATGGCCGCTGCTACGCAGGATTTTCTTCTGCGCCTGCATATGTCACACTCACGTGACATGACGTACTCTATGCTTTGGTGGGAAACTTTCGCTTCTGCGCACTAGAATTAAGATGGCTGCTCTGTGTCAATAACGTGCAAAAAGCTTGCATCGCTAATTTTGCTAAGCTGTTCTTTCTGCCTAATTTCTAATGCAATAGTTAAAATAATGTAATGGGAATAGAGTAGAGATAAGTGGTATACACTACGTTCATTTATTCTGTGTTCTAAAACAGTTTCTTTTCTATTTTTTCATGTAACGATAATCTTGGGCCTGGGAGGTGTTATTATTCCATCTTGAAAACCCACACTGCGCATGTCAAACTCCAGAAGGAGCTGAAGTAATTTGACATTGAAGAAATGCCAAGCTTACAGCACACTAGAAGATGATCATGGGAATCTAGCCTGCTGACCCCAAGCGGAAAAAATATTGTTAACATTGTATTTCTATAAAGAACATCCATTGTTGGGTGGAATAAAGATGCATGGGAAAATTACATTTGATGGGCGGGAGCGTTAATAAAATATTCAGAAGTAAAAGTTTCATTTTAGTATGGTGTGATGATCTCTCCCTGTCTTTTGTCCAATCAAAATTGAGGATCTTTACACTTGCAACAATGGGGGGTGGTACACTGCCCTGGAAAATAGTATAACTAGAGTAGACTTAGTCAGCTAATTTGTCCGACTTGTCCGAATAGCTGACCTGTCACTGACCCAACGCACTCAATAGGTGATCGTGAGCAGAGGTGCTGGCAGAGCACTCTGTCAAAAGATTCGATAACCCAATCCGGATTTGCGAGCAAAGGTGCTGGCGGAGCACTCTGACAGAAGATTCCATAACCCAATCGGGGTTCGGCTGTTAGCTGCAGAGTGGGTTGTAGCGCTGCCGTAGCAACTTTAACTGTGGGTGCCGGTCTTAGTCTATGGTGGTCCTAACCTGATCCAAATTTGGCTGCACCTGTCCTGATTTCTGGTCGGCACCTGTTGTCTCGCTGGCCCTTGCATTTTCGGGTTCTATCTTCTAACTGACCTGTGGCCAGGGTTAGTTCGTCACACCATTCTAGGTAAATATTCTATGTGGGTATGTTATTGTACTGTTTCCGTCTCTCTTTCCACCCTAATGTCAAATGCGTAAAGACTGCCTTATAAAATCTTTGCATATTTTCCTTCTAATCGTTATTTTCCTGATTGAAAGATTTCTGGTGTCAAATGTTTGGATTATGACATTTAAAGAATTTTAGATAAAAAGTTTAAACTGTTCCTGAGTTTGTGGTTATTATATGAGTGCAAATGTTATTTTTCTACCTATTTTCTTGCTAACTCCCTGATCCTTTAGGACTTTAGGTACCAGTGACAAGGATTGGTAAGTCAATGGTATAGGTCCTAAAAACGTATTTATATAAATCACTGACTAGAGTAAAGTGCACAGGTTACCTGATTAAAACTCCTCATATGTTGTTTTATGGGCCCAGGTGAGTATGGTAAACCGAGTCGGGTGACCTGCGGGCCCTATCAGTATTTCTTTTGGTAGCAGAGGAAAGGTTAGGGATTAGTTAAGATAGGTAGTTAGTTAAGTTTGACTATTGACTGTATTGATGAATATTGACTTGTATTGATTTTATGTATTAACCAAGACTTGTTCGAACCTGTTATAAGTTTGTTTTGGAATCCCCGGGGGCAGAATAGCAGGTGGTAAATGGAAGCCACACTGCAGTGAGTTCACTTGCATGTAGGAAGTAAGTGCATGGTTAGGTAGAACCGGAAGCATTATTTTAGGGAATTTTCTGTATAAATGTGTGAATAATTGAAAGCAAAGAGTTCGCTAGCAAAGCTTTTTTGTGATATCACCTAGAAAGGGTCACATTGAAAGAGTAGCAGGTTCTTCTGAGCTTGATTGATAGCAAAGAGGTTCGCTGGTGGAACTTTGGCCTTAAAATATCTTAAAGAGGATAAGTCCGAAGGAGTATGAATTGAATTGAATTACTTTATTTGTGTAGTTAGTAAAAACCATTACAAAAGATAAAATGCCGTAATATTAAGAACAAGGAAAATAAGACTGAACCGGAGGTACATACAGAATTAGAAGTTAAAATCAAGTAAAAAAAGATGACGTTTGAAGTTCAGGAGACAGTTACAGAGGGAATAGTTACACAAGTATTATAAGTTCAGGGTATGGATTGGATCTTTACCAAAGTTCCTCTCTTTTCCTCAAAGTTGGTGATGAATTTAACTGCTCTGCAGATCAACTGTCGGTCCCTGGAACACAGGACTTGTATGATCGCGGAACGACAAGTTCGAATACCATATTGTACAAACTTCGCTTTTAGCCTGTTCCTGCGTTCCTGGTCCAGTGCGGGACAAATGCAGATCAAGTGAATGAAATCTTGTTTTGCTGCGCCACATAGGTCGCACTCCTTGATCACTGGGGTTCTCCAATTGGGTTGATCGGCATCGGTCGGCAGGTTCCCCTTCCTTAGGCAAAGGTATTTATGTTTGATATGTGATGAGAATGCGAGTTCCAGGTAGGCTGCCGGCATGGACTTTTTATATGATTGTATGGTCATCCAGGCATGTGAGCGATGGCTCGGGGCTAATTTGTCATTAAGCAATGAGTGCCTGTTGGCTGCCTTCTTTACTGCCTGTTTGAACGTTGGTACAGGAAGCTTGGTTTCCCAGAGTGCTGCTAATTCAGTGGTTTCAAGGGATTGTCGTAGGTATTTGGCATACTGGGAATTCGGGCTGTTATGTATTGCTTCCCACATTGCACGGTAGACCTCATTGTCTAGGTTCATCCAGATGCCATACCAGAATTTAACAGTCTCATATTTTTTCAGCAGTACTTGAGACTGAAGGCCGAATTCGAGTCGCACTTGCGCAGGTGATGCGTTGTGTGGTAGACCAAATACGCGCTTGTAGACTTTTGTTTGAATATTGTCTATTAGGTGTGCGCTCTTTCCGTGGTGTAACACGCTTCCATACGCTATAGTTGGAAGTAGCTTGGCTTTCATTGTGGTTAATAGAGGGTTAAATAGAGGGCCTTTAAGTTTGATGGC
This sequence comes from Lissotriton vulgaris, assembly GCF_964263255.1. Classification (NCBI taxonomy): domain Eukaryota; kingdom Metazoa; phylum Chordata; class Amphibia; order Caudata; family Salamandridae; genus Lissotriton; species Lissotriton vulgaris. The sequence continues at coordinate 685,997,205 of NC_141697.1, forward strand.
TAGGGTACTAAAGGCGTGCAACAGGGTGGTGCCCTTCTTTTCGATGGCATTGAGATGTGTAGAGAAATTGAGGCGCTTGTCCAGTGGGATCCCCAAGTATTTATAGCTTTCCACTACTTCTAATTTGTTGCATTCTATTTCCAGGATAGGTGGAGGCTTGCAGCATCTTGTTATTACCATGACCTTTGTTTTCTTATTGTTTATTTCAAGCAGGTTCTGTTTTGTGTAACCGGTCAGTTCATGTAGGAGACGCTGTAGACCTATTTTTGTCTGGCTATGTAGGACCACATCGTCTGCATAGGATAAGTGTGTTAAACATAGGTTTCCTAGCCGCGGTGGGTGAGCATTGATCTTGTCTAGCCTTGATGACATGTCAGCCATGAATAAGTTGAAAAGATGTGGGGCCAGAACGCAGCCTTGTTTGAGACCATCATAAGTGCTGATCTTCCGAGTTAGCTGCTTTCCGTTGTCAATCTTTATCTGCATCCAGGTGTTAGTGTACAGATCCATTATAGGAGTTAGGATTGAATCCGGAAGGCCCTGCTGCTTCAGTTTTGACCAGAGTAGTTGCCTACTAAACCGGTCGAACGCCGCCTTAAAGTCTATGAAGCAGGTGTAGAGTGCCTGATGATTTTGAAGGCTTTTTTCCACTATTAAGCTTAGCACCATTGTATTTGCTGGGGTGCCCATGCCACGGCGAAACCCTGTCTGATTTATCGGAATTTTATTAATGTCTTCGGACCATTGAGCAAGATCAGCTAATACCAGGGATGCGTAATATTTCGCTTCCGCATCGATAAGTGCTATAAGGCGGTAGTTGGCCGGATTCTTATGATCTCCACCTTTATAGATTGGATTAATGATCGCCCCTCTCCAGCTTTCAGGGAGCCGACTAGTGTTGTTTATTGCCCTGAATAGGAGGTTGAAGTTACAGGCCCAGTAGTGGGGATCCTCCTTATAAATTGCCTGAGGGATGCCGTTAGGTCCTGGTGCACTGTCTTGTCTACTTTTCTTTATTATTTGTAGTATTTGGAGTGCATCATCTGTCCACGGTGGTTGATCTGAAACCTCCTGTTGGTTCCCCGGGACATTTGACCAAACACAGGCAGTGCCCTTCACAGCCGGACTTTTTGGTGCTCTAGGTGCTCTTGAAGCAGTTATTATCGGCGGTGACTGTATTTTTATCGAAAATGTGTCAACCAGGTACTGGACCCATACCTTTTCAGTGATGCAGGTCACGCTTATGGTTTGTCGTGGTCTGTTCAAAGAATTGACTTGCAGCCAGAACGCCCTGGAGTCAGATTTTTTTAGATTAAGAAGCATTTTGGCCCAAAAGTCGCTGACTCGTTTTTTCTTTTCGGTCCAAATCAAGGTCTTATAGTGCTTCCTTGTTGATCGGACTGCTTGCCAAGTGTTTGAATTTGCATTGTGGCCTTGTGCTTGCCTAGTGAGTTTCCGCAGGCGTCTTCTTAGGGACAGTGTAGTCTTTGTAAAATCGGTCCCACTCGTTTGATGGATCTTTGTTTTTTGGTTGACACCTGTCCTAGGTAGTTTGCTTAGGAAATCTGACCAAATTTCTGGGCTCAAATCAATTTATTGGGTTAGTGTTTGGAATAGCTTCTTGGCGTCCTGGGCTATTTGTGGGAGAGTATTGCTCATTCACCTTAATCTCTTCAAGTTGATTGATGAAATTTCACCGGCTGTCATCGGTGCTTGTAGATGTCTTGGTGGAGCCAGTGTCATTTCAACGTGCTGCATCGAGTGGTCACTGTCTAAAGAGCATAATATTCGGAAATTCTTTATTAATCTTAATAGAGCTAATGAGACTATGGTATAATCCAGAATTGTGCTTGTGTTATGGCCAATGTAGGTGGTAGAGGGGGGTTTGTCCTGGCTAGTTCTTCCATTTATCACCCGTAGTCCTAAGTGCTCGAGGTCCCACATCATCTGCCTACCCACATTGTCTGTTTTCTTTGTGGGTGGAATCTCTTGGGTTTCGACGCCCCAAAATTCATTAGCTGTGACGATATTGTCCTCTTCTTCCGGGCGATGTAGAAGATTTGTGTTGAAATCACCTGTAAGGATGATCTCCCATGCTGGTTGTTCAAGACGGAAATTCGATACGACGCTGCCGATGCGTTTGAAGAGGTCTTTTTTAACTGTGGTGTTCGGATGAGCGTATATGTTGATTAAAATGATGGTTCCAGTGTTGGTCTCTGTTACCCTTTCCAATTTGATGATTTGCATGTCTGGCGCCGGTGTGGCCAATTGGCAGACCTTAATGTTTAATGAAGTGGCTATGTAGACCGACAGTCCCCCTTTGGCACGGCCATCACGCTGAGTGCGGGTTGCACTAACATGAAATGATAATCTGCCTGATACATCATTCGGATCCATTAACCAAGTTTCCTGTAGCGCTATGATGTCGTACATATCCCAAGAGTCTGTTTTCCTGCTATCATTTAAGATGCATTTTGCACCTGCGATGTTCCAAGAGAGAAGTTTTATTGACTTTCCTTCAGTTTTTCCGACCCAACTATAGGTTCAGTCATCATTAGAACGTTGTTTCTGTCTATTCTGTTGTTCATTATTATTAACTTCAGCCCCCTTGGCACCTTGCAGGACTGAATATACTGGTCAAATTGCCCGTGAATGGTCTTCTCTTTTGCTGTGCTTCCTGAGGAGGGGGGATGGATAACCCGGTTTTACTTCTTCTTTGATAGTGATTCCCCACTCTTCAAATTTGGCAGATTCTGAGAGAATTTTCTTGACGATTCCCACATTCCTCCAAGTTTCCAGGGTGCCTTCCTTGGTAGGGTTGCCATTGAGGGTGATAAATTCTATTGCTAATAGGTCAGTGGATGCTATGTGGCTTAGACTGGGGATCGCCATTGTCAAATGTAGAATATTTCCTCGATTCAGGAAGTCTTGTGTGCTTGCGCTTTGTAATTAGGGATGAAGAGAAGCCTTCCTACTGGTGCTGTTTTCGTGTCATTAATTTGCTCACAACTGAAGTGTGCATGATCGTTCGGCCGAGATCTCCTCAACTGGTATCTTTCGTGGTCCTTTTCATCATCACATGGGTGTTTTGATTTTTGGCTATGGGCGTCGTTCTGTGATTGCTCGTTTAGTGTACTTGCCGTCGCCTTTGCTTTTAGGCAAGCTTGTTTTAGATCTCCTAGTTCTCTATAAAGCTCGTGTTCACTTGCGGCAATCGCAGGGCAAGGTTCTGTCCTTCTTGAGATTATTGATCCTACTCTTTGTTTCTGTAATTTTAGATCTGTGGTGATCATTACTTGTAATTGATGCTTAACATTCTTGTCCGTATTTGCAATGACTAGTCTAACATTCTTATTATCCTTTTTGTCTGAAGTGTAATTGGCTTTAGGGGTTATAATCGGGGTGAAGGAGATTTTGTGATTATTGCCCAACCCTTTAGCGACCAACCTATAGCATCCCTGATTGTTTGACTCATACTTACTTTGTTTGTCCTCCACTGTGTAATGTTTTATACCATCTTGAGGAGCACCTACTGTTTGTCGGGGATTGTACCCAGTGTCTTGCTGTTCGTATTTTGGACTCCCTGGGTTTATGTTCAATTGTGCGGCCTGAGAGTCTTCAATTTCCAGACTCCTATCTATGCCGCGCGAAGTAGTTACTAAGCTTGCATGCTCGACATTGGATGTGTCCAAAGTTGCTAAGTTTGTGGCAATCCACAGTCCCCTCCGTGGGCGTCGGTGTTTTTGATGTTGCCATGCAGAGTGATTCTTTTAGTATTTTGGGCATGCCTTTTTGTCCATCATTTTTAAGCCCACTCTTTAAGGTTTTGTGCTCGATCTTTGTCTTTGTAAGTGGCTGATGTGGCCCATCTTTAAGATCAAATTTGGTTTTTGATTGAGTTTTTAAACAATTAAAGATGGGAAAGTTGATTAGAGCCTGCTTGTTGACAGGTAAGCTGTTTGTCAATTGATTTCTATTTTTTCTCGCACGTTTTTTCTGGCGTTTGGTTAAACCTTTATGGGTAATTGGGTTTTTTTCCCCGTTCTGCTCAGGTTGATCTTTTTCTAACGATTTGTGGCTGTTGTTGTGCCTTATCTCCGGGTTGACCCCTATTAGTTTTGTTTCTTCTATAATATCGTCAGATATTTTTTTTTTATTTCTCTTGCTTCATTTTTTGGTCTATTATTTGTTGTATGCCTGCCGCTGTTTGGTCTTCCTTCCTCTTTTCGAGTTTAACTGAGTCATTTGTTGATAAGTTTTTACAGTTGACGAAGGTAATGAGGCCACTTTCATTTGGTATACTGTTGTTGCCCTGATTTGCATACTTGCATTCATGTAGGATATCTTTGAGTATGGATGGCAGGTCTTTTAATTTTTCCAGTATGGGACTGCAGGTACATATCGGCGGTGGTGCCCAGGGCCGGATCTGGTCCTGGATGATGTCAAATGTATTGACCATGATATCCAATTTTTTGTTTATGCTAGATATATGTTCAGCTATTGTACTCATGAGGTGTATTTGGATGTCAAGTTTGTCTGACTGCATGTTTATAGTTTTTATTGAGGTTTCAAGTATGTTGCCCAGGGCACTGTGCAGAGTGATTATGGATTCAAGGTTTTTAGTGAGGTCATGTTTTCCTGTTTGGCAGCATTGATGTGCTTGAATGTTATTTACAGAGACTTTCCGGCGTGCGTACTCTTTAGGGGTCATTTGGGTTCGCCCCTCCACATTTGTTTTATTGTTTATTTTTTTGGGACTTTTTGTTATTGCTGGATCCGGCAAGACCAGGACACTTGAAATTTCTATTATTGAGGGTTCCTTATGACTGAATGAGTCTGTAAGCACATGGGCGTCTACATCCTGATTCGACTCACTGAATATATCACGTTTTTATCTAGTAACTCCAGATTTGATGGGGTATTTATGTGATGTCCGTGTTGTATTATTTCCTGGACCTTGATTATAGTGGTTGTTGATGTGTTTTGTTGTCTTGTCTGCGTGGCGTCACTTGCACATATTTCTCTGTCCTGCTTTACTTTGTGTGCTGTTACGCTACCTTTGTTGTCTGTGAACGTTTGGTGCTCCAACCAGTAATTAGACTCCCTGGCTTTTGTGTTAGGTTTTGTCATCGCTTGGTTTAAGCGCGACTCAAGCCTTGGGGTTGAGTGGCTGTTAGGATGTTCCCTATAATCTGCGTTGTGTGTGCTGGAATTATGACTTCCGTCATTGTTTGCTAGAACCTGAAGGCTTCCAACCATTGAGTGATCTAAATCTATAATGCTTGTTAATGGGACTGATGATACAGATGTCATTTCAGTTTTCTTCGGGTTTTTGTATGGTGAACTCTTTTTTGAGTTTTCTTCCCTGGCGCAGTCCATGGTTTTGCTAGTGACTCCTGATGGTGTTGGATGTTTCACTTGTTCTTGTACTGCGTCCAGACTCTTGCTTTCCATGTGTACTTGAGCTTGGGTTTGTATCGTGTACTTGTTGTGCTCTTGAGTAACTTGCATATTCTTACTTGTTTCCCCCGCTTCATTGCTAATTGCTGTGTTCGTGTTAGAACTGGGCAGTGGAGTCTGCAAGTTTATCGACTGTGCGCTTGCTTTGCTTGGGGACATTGGCTTTTGTAGTCCGTTTGGTGTTGCCAGCATTGTGTAAGTAGCAGATACAGGGTCCTTCAGAAAGGAGAATTTGCCGGTAGGATTCATTGAGCCAAAGATTGAATAAATTGGAGGTATTAACGTGGTGGCTGCACTATCCTCTGCGACTGAGGTCGGGGTTTTAGTCTTTGATTTTCTTTTAACCATTTGTGGAGGGTTCCTTCGTGTCCTCCCTGACCTCATTTCTTCCGACGGCTTCCGCTTGATTTTTATTTGTTATTTGCTCTCCCCTGAGGCGGAAGCCGGGGGAATCTTCCTATACCTGTGAATACTGCTAATTCTACATCTCGTCGATGACTCACAAACGACGGTTTTTAAGAATTGTAAAATATTTTAAAAAGTGCTTTTTTAACCTGACATTACCTCGTGGGTGAGATTATTTCACCAGAGGTCTCCGTGTAGTTGCCAGGCAAAGCACGCTGCTAGAAGGCGCCCTGACCTCACCTGACCCTCCCGAGACGCCATCTTGGTGAGGGAAGGTCAGCGCTGCAGTGGATAGAACCCTCCCGCCCTCCCAGGATACTTAAGGCAGGGACAGGGTAGGTGAAGGTAATTTGTTATTTGCTCTCCCCTGAGGCGGAAGCCGGGGGAATCTTCCTATACCTGTGAATACTGCTAATTCTACATCTCGTCGATGACTCACAAACGACGGTTTTTAAGAATTGTAAAATATTTTAAAAAGTGCTTTTTTAACCTGACATTACCTCGTGGGTGAGATTATTTCACCAGAGGTCTCCGTGTAGTTGCCAGGCAAAGCGCGCTGCTAGAAGGCGCCCTGACCTCACCTGACCCTCCCGAGGCGCCATCTTGGTGAGGGAAGGTCAGCGCTGCAGTGGATAGAACCCTCCAACCCTCCTCTGCCTAATTACGTATAAAAACATGGCACCAACTCTTAAAGATTCCATCATGGTCTACCCCGAGGACGCTCTCCTCAATCTAAGAATACCAAGGAATCATGCCTGTGCTACATTCGATTTTTGTAAAACGCATAATGAAATCAAACAATGTTGTCCTCACTGCCTTTTTACGACATTGCGTCAAGGCGAGAAGAGCCCCCTAAAACAAAAACCTAAATCGAATAATGTTGCCATAGCCCTCATTAATGCACGGTCCCTATGTAAACATAGCCAAGAAATCGCCGACCTGATAACAGATTCAAAGCTAGACGTACTCTTTATCACAGAGACCTGGACAGATGACTCGTCCGGTCCGGACGTGGTCACTGCCACACCTACAGGCTACAAAGCCTATAGACAAGATAGACCTATACAGAAAGGTGGAGGGATCGCCATTATAGCTAGAGAAAATCTGGAGGTAATAGTGACTCAAATACAGGACATCTCGTGTGAGGCCTTGATGTTTTCAATCAAACTTAGCCCACAATTCAACTTTAAAGGGCTTCTTATATATAGGCCCCCAGGAGTCAAAACTGGCTTCTTAACGAGTATTAGTACACACTTGGAATCTCTAGCACTAGAGGACTCGATCACAGTATTAGGTGATCTGAACTTCCACCTAGACGATAATAACCACAAGGAAACTCAAGCTCTCATCGCGGATATGGAAGTCCTGGGGTTACATCAGTTGGTTACTTCACCTACTCATCAAGCTGGACACATTTTAGATGCTATATTCTCAAGTGTCCAGGGGCTCCATGTACGCGACATCCTTCCGCTGCCATGGACAGACCATTATGCGGTTTTCTGTACCTTGGCTATGGATAAAAGACCAGTTACAGCTACTTCTCTCCCCCAGTCTATATCCTTTAAAGCATGGCACAATGTCAACCAGTTGGACCTAAAAAACCACCTGGATGATACTTGCCCGCTAATCTCGGCTAACCCCAACCTGGCCATACAACAACTCCACGACTGGTTGGGACATGCCATGAATTCATTAGCCCCTATTAAGAAACTATCTAAGAACAGGTCCACCCCTACCGCACCATGGTACACGGATGAACTAAAAGCACAAAAACAACAGAACAGATACTGGGAAAGACAATGGAGAAAGTCTTATAATCCAACAAGTAAAACTAAATACAAGGATGCTTTGGCAACATACAAAGCCATGATTATAAAGGCAAAAAAAGAGTATTACATGATGCAAATTGAGCAGGCAAAGAACTCTAGCAAAAAATTATATGACATAACTAAAGTGCTCTCGGGTAACACCCCCGATCTGACCCCACCTCAAACCCAAGACATGTGTGATGCCCTGGCCACCTTCTTCTTCACGAAGGTGGATGATATTTATCAATCTTTTTTGGCTAAAACCACGCACACCAAGGTTCCCAACATTATTCAGGAGGTCTCAAAACCTACAGTAACATCATCCTTCACTAATTTCATACCACTGACAGAAGATCAGGTATTAAAAATTGTGTCGACAGTCAAAGCTGGATCCAAGCTAGATCCTTGACCACTATCGGTGCTCTTACCGGTGATGGACTCGATCATACCAGTCCTGACACAAGTCTGCAACTCCATCCTGCTCTCAGGGATATATCCCCTTAATCTAAAAACCACACTGCTCAAACCACTGCTAAAAAAACCAGGAGCCGATAAGTTAGAACTAAATAACTATCGACCTATTGCCAGTCTCCCGTTCATGGCCAAAGTGGTGGAAAAGGCCATGAACATACAATTAACTGAGTATATAGAAACCCATAAGAAGTTAGATGACACTCAGTATGGTTTTCGGAAATACCATGGGACTGAAACCGCCCTTATTAAAGCATCCGAAGATATAAGAATAATAAGAGACCAAGGCAGTACAGCGGTGTTGGTACTGCTGGACCTTTCATCAGCTTTCGACACGGTCGACCATAGTATTTTGGTCGACCGTGTCGGGAAAATGGGCATCTCCTCCACGGCAAGAGCTCTCCTCGCTTCCTTTCTCTCTGAGAGAACGCAGGCCGTCACTCTTGGCCCTTACCAATCTGCTAAACTGTCACAACCGTGTGGGGTACCTCAAGGCTCATCCCTGAGTCCGACACTTTTTAATATCTATGTGTCGGACCTGGCCAATGTCATCAAGGCACACGGGATGAGCCTAACCTCCTACGCGGACGACACTCAATTGGTGATGGCAATAAGAGGTGATGGAGAAGAGATAGCTAAAAGATTCCAGAGAGGTTTGACGGAAATAGGTGAGTGGATGGCAGCGAACTGCCTAAAACTAAATTTGGAAAAAACCGAGGTAATGATTTTTGGACAACTCTCACCAGAATGGCCCGCCTCGTGGTGGCCCCAAACTTTTGGTGCCCCCCCCAATCCGGTGACTAAAGTAAGAAACCTAGGAATACTTTTTGATAACCATTTAAACTTCATGGACCATGCTAGCAAAGTGGCCTCTATAGCCCATCACAAACTACGCATGATTCGAAAAATAAGTCCTTATCTTCCTACTACTGCCATTAAAACTCTGGTGAGCTCACTAGTCCTGACATCCCTAGACTACTGCAATGGGCTTTTCATCAACTCCCAAGTTAGAGTTACAAAAAAACTGCAGACCATACAGAATGCGGCAGCACGTCTTATTCTGGGAATTCCTAAGTTTGCTCCTCTCTCTGACGCCATTCCAAAACTACACTGGCTGACGATTCAGAACAGAGCTAGATTTAAATCACAGTGCATTGTTTACAAAGCACTAAACAAACAGGGCCCGCAGTTCCTTAAGGACTATCTACATCCTTACCAACCTATTCGTCAGTTGCGCTCCACCAACAGCAACCAACTAACGGTACCTCGCACCAGAACAGTGATGTGGGGAGACCGACGGTTTGTGGTAGCAGCTTCCAAACTTTGGAATACTCTACCCCAGGACATTAGAGCATGTCCCACACTACTCCAATTCCGCAAAAAACTGAAAACCTGGCTGTTCAATAAATAAGTTCTCGGTATAGAATAGAGGTCTGAGCAAGGCAGCTTATTTAACATCAAGCTGGCAAATTAATCAGCGCCAAGACACCCTAGGGTATATGCTGCGCTTTATAAATGCCTAAATAAATAAATTTGATGTTCTTTTATTGTTTCTTTTGGTAGATCTTAATGTGAGTTTACGCTGGGGATCAAGGCTGCTGCTACCCCTTTACTACTCCTTGTGGGGTTTGATGTTGGCTATGTCTTTAGCGTAGTGTGTTTTCTGCCCGCAATTAGCTACTTGCCACGCTCACTTCACTTGTCCTTTGCACCAAATGAACGCCTGATGTTTAGTACGAGGATTTTGTGTTATGTGTTGCGTGGTGTGTTTTCTGCCCGCAATTGGCTGCTTGCCACGCTCACTTCACTTGTCCTCTGCACCAAATGAACGCCTGATGTTTAGTACGAGGATTTTGTGTTATGTGTTGCCCGTTCCTCCCTGGCCGTTCCCAGACCGCTCCCTGGTCTTCTGACTCGCTGGTTCTTGCTGGCGCACTAGCACTCAGAATCTGGATTGTAAAGTTAGACTTGGAGCTCCGCCCCCCGCTCGGCAGTTGCTCAGTTATAACACAGTTCTTACACCGTTTGGTTCTTTTACCTTTTCCCTTTCCTTACACCCTGATCCCTATGTTCTTCCAGAGGTGACCTTTGCCTCCCTTCTCCGCCAAATCAACAATCACAGCAAAACCAGTCGCCTCAGCTTACCTCCAAGCCTGTCTGAACAGTGGCCGGCCTCAGAAGACAGGCGTTAGGAAATAGGGATGACGTAGTCAGGTGTAAGGAAAATAGGGATAATGTGGGAGGCGGTGCTGCCAGCTCCTGCTGTGCGCCTCCCCAAATTACAGAAAGATGTGGTGATGTAGTGATCCTTTCCCACTGGGTTTCCCCTGATGTTCAGTTAAAATTTAGTGAGCTGTTGACAATTGGCCGTTAGCGGTTTGCCGGGGGTGATTCGAGCCTCAGGCGGCTCCGGCCGCAATTCTGGCTGCCTATGGCTGGGCCGCGATTTCAATTCGAGCCCCGGTCCAATTCACAATCTGCAAGCGGCCGCATTTAAAGCACCAGCCGCGGTCCAGTTCATAAAGTACAAGCGGCTCCAGCCGCAATTCAGACCCCCGGCCGCAAACCGAACCACCGCATTCCAGATCACAAGCGGCTCCTGCCGAAGAAAGAGTTACCGGCGATTCAGATCGCGGGACGCCGCGCCTGCGGAGTCACAGGTGGCACCTGCCACGATTTCCGAGCGCCGGCGGGTACTGCCACGTTTCCTTGCTCCGGCCGCAATTCACATCCAGGGTCTCGGCGGCCCCGGACCGTGACCACGCCGCAGTGCCCGGAGGGGTGGAGTGCGGCGTGTCCCGGTCAGGCTGCCGAACGGCTGCCTCCTCCTGACTTGTCGCGCTGCACTGGACTGCACTGCTGGCCGGAAAACACGGAATACGGGATTCGGATTCAGGATTCGCACTCGGAACAATGAAGGAGTAGCAGTTTCCCTAATGCTTGCGTGAAGGGTAGACGGAAGGGATCTACTTGTAGTGTGTGAAGAGTAAGCAGAAGGAATTTACTCGCAGTGGGTGAAATTATCTTTTCTTTGAATTAGTCACTCGGGCACAGTGGCGAATGTGTTTACGTTATTGAAAAATAAAATCTGCATTAGAAGTGAAAGAAATTAAGTTTTCGTATTACCTTTCAAAGGAAGGAGTCAGTCGCAGAGCTGTGCTGACGTCACTCAGAGCCGCGCTGGTATTGGTTGAGACTGCGGGTGTGTAGCTGAGATAGTAATTGTAAAAGAGGGGTGAGTACAGGAGTGTGATAACTAGTCACACGAGAAAAGCCGCGCAACTATTGGTTGGATTTATTTTGAATTCAAAATTTTGTTTGGTCACTGAAAAAATAAAAGACGCGCTGTTATTGGAAGTATTTCGTAAACAAATTGAGAGTCATCCTAAAGGTTTTGGTTTAAAATATATGTGGCATATAGGTCCAATTGTAGGAGGTAGACCCGATAGTATAAAAGAGGACGACCTCATATCATGTACGGAGAGAAAAGAAAAATGTCATTCATTAAAAGAATTAAGAATTTTTTCAAGAAAGATTAAGCAATTAAAACAAGAGAAGGGATTATTATTCCACCACCAAATACACCTGCATCATACATGATGATTGAAAGGGGTTATTACACTTGTGTGTGGTTAGAAAATTGGATAAAATACACAAAAGATGATGGTGTTTTAGCATTTCCAGAAAATTGTACGTTTAATGGCAGAGTTCTGTACAATTTGACAACTTGTATGAACGAATTAGATCCCAGACCTAGATTAACACAATATGAGGCATTAGAGGAATGGGAAACTGAGGCTTTTGAGCGAGACAGACCCAGAAGTAACAGGAATTGGAGTACGTTTTATCCCCAATTTCCGAAAGAGACAAGAGACAAACAAATGAAACAACGGAGACAGTCCATGTTAGTAGAAGGATTATATCCTGTATTTACTTTAGAAGATCCTACAGGAAGTAAAAGGACTGAGAAATTGAAACATTTAATGACTAGCGGTGAATCAGATTATGATTATTTGGAGAATTTATTAGTGAAAAATCCACCACCTTATAATGAGGAGCCAAGCACAGTTAATCCAAGTGCTCTGGTCCTGAAACCACCTCTGATTCGGCAAGTGGTACATGAGACTTTAATAGAAAAGGTACTTCAGGAAAGAGAACGAGAAGCATTAAATAAACAAAGAAGTGAGTTAATTCAGAAAATTTCTCAATTGAATACGAGTCCTGAAGCCCTGACAATTCCGGTACCTATTGGCCCATTTGTTCCTCTGTATGGAGATAAACAACCTAGTCCTAAAAATACTGTACTAACCACATCTGTAGTACAGCCTAGAAAAGAACCCTTAATAATTGATGATCAAGCAAGTGAATGTGAGTCAGTGATTTCCCTGATGGATTTACCAATAGTAGAACCAGTGAGTGACTCAGTCAGGAAAACCACTCCTATAAGTTCTAGAGAAGTACAGATGGAGACATCCTCAGGTACAAGAAGTGCCACAGTAGTAACCCCAGAAGAAATAGATAGATGGTCACTGAAGAACCGGGTTTTAAACCCAGCGGTGCCAGGGGCACGCCCAAAGTCTTCGGATTCAGCTGTCTTGGTATACAGAGACACGGAACAGAAGTCCTAGAAATACAACACGGTGTACAACTCAGGAGACTGTTCAAATTTTGTAAGGCAAGACATCCCTTTTTATGCCAAAATGCACATTAGGAATGCACACCCACTGCGCAAAATTCTAGCCAATAAGGTACATTCTCAAACAAAGTATCACATAGCAAAAACCTCAGTTTGCATTGCCCCAACCCATAAGTTAATTATTAGGAATGTCCCAAATCCAATCTCCACAAGCCGGAACAACCCATAATTGAAAGCACAATGCATGTAATGAAAGAGCATATTAAAGAAACAATGACAGATAGCGAGCAAGATAAAGCATGTGTAAAGAACCTAAAAGTTAACAATGTCCTAAACAGTGATTGGCAATCTCAGACAACGATCAACCAAGGAAATTGGCTTAGCGAGGTCAGTTTCTTACAGTTCACTCAAGAGTCAAGAAGAGGCCTAGTTAATAAGTGCATGAACAGCGAAGCCCATGCAACTTCGTTTGTTCGGTTACCTCCACGGGCCCACGGGCCTACGTGATGGCAACACAAAATGGAGGCACAGACAAAAATGAAACCCATATTCGAGACAAAGTCTCTGAATACGTAATAAACTCGCTAGTTAATGCAACGAATTCACTCCATATTAGCCGCACTTACTGAATACAGTACAGCATCACCAAAATCGTGACGGAACCATAACCTCACGAGACAAGACAAAATTTCACAGAACCTCATCACGAGAAATAGAGAAACCAAGGTCACAGCCAAAGGTATTGGACATATTCAAATTAAGAGTTGAATTAGAAGAAATGATGGCTGGAAATCTGGGATTGGACAGATTAAATACATTCAGTGAAGACGAGTTGTTGTTCATATGCAAGAGCATAACTAGAAATACAAAAGTATTCATGAAAAATTAATGGATATGGTCTCTATTATGGGGATAGATATTGGCAAATCTAAAGTGTTACAGAAACCATATTGAGCTGAATTTTCAGACAAGGATTTGGAAAATATGACTGTGTCAGGTAGAAAGGTACAAATTAGGGAGCTTATGACATTATTGCAAAAATAGGGTGACAGAGAAATGGAAAACTAGATAGGCAAAGAAAAAAGAAGAAGCTCAATCAAAACAAACTGCATCTGAATATGTATTAAAAGAAGCAGAAAAAGTGGAAATGTTGTGTCCCATGAGAGAGGAACCAGGTGGAGGTTATGTACATGTCCCATGGTCCCGACAGGATATTTTGTCATTGACAAATGATTTCCCAAAACTTCGAGAGAAACCTTTAGAATGGTACAGACAAGTCAAGAGATTTGTGAAGGTTTCAAAATGTCTTTTAAAAGATTTAGATGGATTATTTGACATTGTCGTTCCTGTACATTTGTGGACAGAATGTAAAGTTGCTGTTGATTGGCCAATTGAATAGTACCCTAGAGACCCAAAGACCGGAGCCCCATCAAAAGATGTAATGAAGAAATATAATCAAGTAATACTGTATCTCAAAGGGAAAGTACCTGCAAAAGAAACTGATTGGACTAGAATAGATAGAACTACCCAGAATAAAGATGAATCTGTGCATGCATATTATGAGCGCCTGTTAAAGTATTTAAACAGTACAGTGGTTTGGACAATATTGACATGAAAGATATGACGCATTTTATCACTTGGTTTGTGTCAGGATTAAGACCAGAAATTTCACAATGGATTAAAGATCATAACATTTATTGGCAGGCCAAGCCGATTAATGAAATTCTTAAATATGCAAAATATTGTGAAGATGAACTTGACAATAAACTAAAATAATTAAAGGAAAAGGTAATGTGGGCACAAGTAAAATTAGCAGATCAACAGGAACTCCAGTTAAGTCAAATGAACAATACCCAGACTCAAAGTGATGGTAATGAGGGTAAACCAAGGGGAAAATTCAATAAAGAGGAAGATAAAAAGAAGTTCCCTAGTCACGGGTGCGGCAAATTGGGGCACTGGAAAAATTAGTGTAACGCTGTACAAAATAACTCTGTTCAAACTAATGATTTGAATCCACAGACGCAGAATGAGATGTCACGAAGCAACAGCAGCAGGTAATACAAAACCAGTTACCCCTTGCACCTATGCCATATTTTGGAGCAAAGCACACCAAAGTGTGGATACCACAAATTGGGAGGGAAATGGTAATAGACACGCAGTGACATCACAGTTTCTGTTCAGTGACACATTTTTCGAGGTGGAGACATACTGACAGTGTCTGAGAGGGGAGGACGAGGAGTGCGTACTTGGCGCCTCCTTGCCGGTAGATCAGTCAGGTCCATACATTGAAGTAAAGGTTGAAGGAAATGATGTTACCTTTCTATTGAACACTGGTGCTACCCACTCTACTGTGAGAACAGCAGATGTTCCAAACCTACCCCTCTCGGGAGAAGCGATCCAAGTAGTGGGCGTTTCTAATAAACAAATTAGTACCCTAGTCACAGAACCAATGGAAGTTAGAATAGGTAATTTTAAAGAAATGCACAAATTTGTTGTTTGCGATTCTTGCCCAGTAAACCTTTTAGGCAGAGACTTTTTGTGCAAAATGAATTGCACCATCATGTGTACCCCGAGTGGTGTTGAAATTCAAACCCCAGACGAAGACGGAATCTGTAAATTAATGTTAGCAAAACAAGAAACAGAGAATAAAAAGTTAACTGTAGAAGACCTACCTGAAGAATTACAGCATACTGTAAATCCTAATGTGTGGGCTTTTACTGGAAAAGATGTCGGATTAATGGCAAATGTCGATCCACTAAAAGTGACAGTAAAAGAAGGTGCAGTTTACCCAAATATTCGACAGTACAAAATGAGTCCCGAAATAAAAGCAGGTGTTGGACACTACCCCTGTGGCAGCTGTGTGGCCTGTCCCTTTACGTCTAAAACCTCCACGTTCCAACATGGGGATTTAACACATACACTGGGGGCATTTTCAAATTGCAACACACGCAATGTTGTGTATTGCATATGGTGTCCGTGCGGCCTGCCCTATGTTGGACAGACACAACAGCCCATTAAAGCAAGGGTAGGCCAACATCGAAGCGGTATTAGGAAATCAGTTTTGACAGCACCATTAGTAGCACATTTCAAAGACCAGAATCACACTGCAGATCAAATAAAATGGCAAGTTATTGATACCATAACTATGCCAGATAGAGGGGGTGACATCTCCCAAATCCTACAACGCAGAGAGTGTCACTGGATTGAAAG
Source organism: Lissotriton vulgaris (assembly GCF_964263255.1). NCBI lineage: Eukaryota > Metazoa > Chordata > Amphibia > Caudata > Salamandridae > Lissotriton > Lissotriton vulgaris. Next base: position 686,013,195 of record NC_141697.1, read on the forward strand.
AATTGACTCAATTAATCATGGTTTGAACTCAGCAGATGAATGGAGAGGATATGTGTCCAGCATTAGAAACTAAATCGTTCTCACTTAACATCCTTCGTTATGCCTGTATCCATGTTTCTCTGTTAATATGCCTGTATTCATGTCTCTCTGTTAAAAATCTGGATTGCTATTCTTTCTCTCATTGTGGCTATGTGTCCAGCATCAGAAACTAAATCGTTCTCACTTAATATCCTTTGATATGCATGTATGCATGTCTCTCTGTTAATAATCTGGATTGAGATTCTCTTTCTCATTGTGGCTAATATATATCATTGCACAGTGTATATTTTTAATATTTTTAATATTTAGCTAGTTTGCACTTTATACCACCAATGCAAATATAAAATGTGTTAAAATAGTGTCTAAACGATTGAACATAATTGGATGTAAATAGACTGAACGTAATATCATAATGCTTAGTTCATGAATGTAGCAACCAAAGCTATGTATCTATTGTATGCTGATTCCGCGGTAATAACATGCTCCACAGTGATTCCTGCTGTCCTCACGAGATGCTGCCCGTATGTTTGGCCAGCTCGTTCACAGTTTGTGCATACTCGACATTCTATTGATAGACCTTGCGGTGGATCGAGTTCTCGTAACTCTCCCCGTCAGGTCTACCAATGCTTTTATCCGGAAGTGCAAACAGATTCCGCACTACCGATCCACGGAGACATACTGTTGTAACGCCATTGAGCGCTACAAGATCCTCGCAGGTAAGATTACGTTACCAAGACCGTCCTTGAACCAAACTTGCACATCTTTATAAAATGCGCCACTTATAACATGTCCGTTTTTCTTACCAGGCACTGTCCTGTTTGAAAAATATTACTCTACTACGACGCTGATACCCCCTGCACTATTAAGTGCCAGCCAAATGCTTTCAGGCATTGTCCTGCATATATAACAAACTCCCCGGAGTGCGTACCTCGTTATTCTGAGTCGCTGACCACTACAGTGGTGAGTACTTTGCCCTTCGTGAAAAATGTCAATAAGTCATTACTACTCTGTTTCCCTTATGCAATTCTCTATTTTGTCTTACATATTACAACAGTACCCGGCTGGGCTACCTGTAAGTCTATTTTTAATTCATCATCACGTATGGGTGATAAGAAGTCCCTGTACAGGTACATTGGTCCCTTATACATACATCTATCAGACTACTAATTTGTCACTTCAGACACTTATCTTCACTTCGTCCTTTTACTTGTAGATGTCCCCAAATGTCCTGTCCTGATGAGACCCATATTCTCAAGGGTTGAAACGCCGTCGACGCTATAAGGAACTGAACCTACAACTAGTGCCTATGACTATATATGGTCACTAGACAGAATTATTTATCAATACTTTGGCCATTTTCCTTCTTTTTTGGTCATCCTATAAGAAACCGTTGTGTTTATGTTTATTTGTGTGTGGTTTGAATTATTTTTGGTTTCATATATATACACCTGGGACACTGTGCACCCTTATGGTTTTTGTGTTTTGCTTTTCACATGATTATGTGACAAACTGTATATCACTGTATTATTAAGCAACGTGTGTTTTGAAATATAAACATTGTTGAGACTGACTCAAACTTGTCTGTGCACCTCTTTTCGACATCTCTGTCCAACCTTTCTGTGTTACTATAAATTGCTATTAAGAAAACATTTGAATTTCTTATACAAATATCATACCACAGGAACCGTTGTTCTATGATATAATATTTTGGAGCAAAGCACACCAAAGTGTGGATACCACAAATTGGGAGGGAACTGGTAATAGAGACGCAGTGACATCACAGTTTTCTGTTCAGTGACACATTTTTCGAGGTGGAGACATAATGACGGTGTCTGAGAGGGGAGGACGAGGAGTGCGTACTTGGCGCCTCCTTGCCGGTAGATCAGTCAGGTCCATACATTGAAGTAAAGGTTGAAGGAAATGATGTTACCTTTCTATTGGACACTGGTGCTACCCACTCTACTGTGAGAACAGCAGATGTTCCAAACCTACCCCTCTCGGGAGAAGCGATCCAAGTAGTGGGCGTTTCTAATAAACAAATTAGTACCCTAGTCACAGAACCAATGGAAGTTAGAATAGGTAATTTTAAAGAAATGCACAAATTTGTTGTTTGCGATTCTTGCCCAGTAAACCTGTTAGGCAGAGACTTGTTGTGCAAAATGAATTGCACCATCATTTGTACCCCGAGTGGTGTTGAAATTCAAACCCCAGACGAAGACGGAATCTGTAAATTACTGTTAGCAAAACAAGAAACAGAGAATAAAAAGTTAACTGTAGAAGACCTACCTGAAGAATTACAGCATACTGTAAATCCTAATGTGTGGGCTTTTACCGGAAAAGATGTCGGATTACTGGCAAATGTCGATCCACTAAAAGTGACAGTAAAAGAAGGTGCAGTTTACCCAAATATTCGACAGTACAAAATGAGTCCCGAAATAAAAGCAGGTGTTGCAGCAGAAATAAAGCGTTTGGTTGAAACAGGCATTTTACAAGAAATCATGAGCAGTCCATGTAATTCGCCCATAATTGTCATAAAGAAACCAAGTAGAGGGTCGTACAGGACCTCGGCAAAATTAATAGAATTGTTGTCCCATGCTGTCCGTTGTGCCAAATCCTGCAGTGATTCTGAATCAGATACAAGGGTAACCTGGATGGTTCACCCTAGTACATTTATGTCACACATTTTTCTCGATTCCATTACACCCGGATAGCAAATTTCTTTTTTCTTTTGAAATTGACAGTCATGTGTACATCTGGAACAACATTCCTCAGGGGAACAGAGAGTCCATCGATCTTTAATCAGATATTGAAAAAGTGCCTTGAATCTTTGGTACTGCCCGGACAGTCAGTCCTGGTCCAGTATATAGACGACCTATTGGTGGCGTCTAAAACTCGAAATGACTGCGTTGTTGATACCATTGCTTTATTGAATCATTTGGGTGAAGGAGGACATAAAGTGTCCCCTGAAAAGTTGCAATTTAGCACCACATCAGTAAAATATCTGGGGCACCAGATAGAAAGAGGTGTCAGAAGGGTTACCTCAGAAAGAATAAGAATAATCAAAAATATGAATTTACCTCAAACTCAGAAAGAGATCAGAATGTAGCTTGGTGTTGTGGGGTACTGCAGGCAGTGGATTGTAGGATTTGTAGTCCTAGCAAAACCATTGATACAAATGAAAAGCAGAGAGCAAAGGACCCGGTAGAATGAGATGACGAAAGCATGACTGCTTTCTTGAAATTACAAGAATGTCTGTGTACAGCTCAGATTCAGAAAAGGGGATGGTGATGAACAGAGTATCTGAATTAAGCAGACCACTCCTACCCAGTCCAAAGATCAGGGCTTGATCCATCACCGTTGTTTAGCTCACTGCACCATCCCAGCTCAGAACCTGGCTACATGCAAATTAGTCTGTCCCAGGCCCAGTGCATCATGGGAACAGGGCAGACCAAACTACCAAGCCAATTCTTTCACTGGAAAGGAAACAAGCTTCCGGGGACCGGTTTCTGGCATTACATCCGTCTTCGGCCCGGCTTGCTTGAATCCTGATGGTGCAGTGAGCAAGGGACTCATGTCTGAGCATACCCTTCCACGCTTATGGTGGACAAAACGATTCAGAAAAGAGGTTGGTGATGGACAGAGTATCTGAATTAAGCAGACCATTCCTACCCAGTCGAAAGATCAGGGCTTGATCCATCACCGTTTTTTAGCTCACTGCACCATCCCAGCTCAGAACCTGACTACATGCAAATTAGTCTGTCCCTGGCCCAGTGCACCATTGGAACAGTGCAGACCAAACTACCAAGCCAATTCTTTCACTGGAAAGGAAACAAGCTTCCGGGGACCGGTTTCTGGCATTACAGCCGTCTTCGGCCCAGCTTGCTTGAATCCTGATGGTGCAGTGAGTAAGGGACTCATGTCTGAGCATACCCTTCCACGCTTATGGTGGACAAAACAATTCAGAAAATGGGGTGGTGATGGACAGAGTATCTGAATTAAGCAGACCACTCCTACCCAGTCCAAAGATCAGGGCTTGATCCATCACTGTTTTTTAGCTCACTGCACCATCCCAGCTCAGAACCTGGCTACATGCAAATTAGTCTGTCCCTGGCCCAGTGCATCATGGGAACAGGGCAGACCAAACTACCAGGCCAATCTTTTACTGGAAAGGAACAAGCTTCTGAGGACCGGTTTCTGGCATTACAGCCGTCTTCGGCCCGGCTTGCTTGAATCCTGATGGTGCAGTGAGCAAGGGACTCATGTCTGAGCATACCCTTCCACGCTTATGGTGGACAAAACGATTCAGAAAAGGGGGTGGTGATGGACAGAGTATCTGAATTAAGCAGACCACTCCTACCCAGTCCAAAGATCAGGGCTTGATCCATCACCGTTTTTTAGCTCACTGCACCATCCCAGCTCAGAACCTGGCTACATGCAAATTAGTCTGTCCCTGGCCCAGTGCATCATGGGAACAGGGCAGACCAAACTACCAAGCCAATTCTTTCACTGGAAAGGAAACAAGCTTCCGGGGACCGGTTTCTGGCATTACAGCCGTCTTCGGCCCGGCTTGCGTGAATCCTGATGGTGCAGTGAGCAAGGGACTCATGTCTGAGCATACCCTTCCACGCTTATGGTGGACAAAACGATTCAGAAAAGGGGGTGGTGATGGACAGAGTATCTGAATTAAGCAGACCACTCCTCCCCAGTCCAAAGATCAGGGCTTGATCCATCACCGTTTTTTAGCTCACTGCACCATCCCAGCTCAGAACCTGGCTACATGCAAATTAGTCTGTCCCTGGCCCAGTGCATCATGGGAACAGGGCAGACCAAACTACCAAGCCAATTCTTTCACTGGAAAGGAAACAAGCTTCTGGGGACCGTTTTCTGGCATTACAGGCGTCTTCGGCCCGGCTTGCTTGAATCCTGATGGTGCAGTGAGAAAGGGACTCATGTCAGAGCATACCCTTCCACGCTTATGGTGGACAAAACGATTCAGAAAAGGGGGTGGTGATGGACAGAGTATCTGAATTAAGCAGACCACTCCTACCCAGTCCAAAGATCAGGGCTTGATCACCCCCTTTTCTGAATTGTGTACAGCTCCAGCATTAGGGATACCTGACTATTCAAAAGACTTTGCATTATTCTGTGATGCACGAGATAGTTGTGCACTTTCAGTTCTGACCCAAACTTACGGTCTAATGAGACGTCTTGTGGCATATTTTTCTTGCACATTAGACCCAGTGGCATCTGAATTGCCAGGATGCCTGAAAGCAGTAGCTGCAACCTGCATGAGCCTTGAGCAAAGTGAGTCCATTATTATGGGACATCCAGTGACAGCGTATGTTCCACACGCAGTTGTGATTTTGTTAACAAGGACCAAGACTCAGTTCCTAACTCCAAGTCGGCTGACTAAGTATGAGCGTATCATTGTGGGTGCAGGAAATGTAACCATTGCCATGTGTAATATTCTGAATCCAGCAAGACTGCTACTTGATTCACACTTTGCAGAAGTGAAGGGAGAAGTCGAACATGATTGTGTCGACCTGACTGAATACAGTACAAAACCACATCCAAACATACGAGAAGAGCCATTATAAATTCTGAATATGAGATATTTGTAGATTGCTCATGCATGACACATGAGGAAGGAGGTTTGAGTGCTGCCTATGCAGTGTGCACATTGGGGGGTCCAGTTGAAGCATCCTATTTACCTGGAGTCAAGTCTGCACAAGTAGCTGAATTGGTTAACAATAAGCATGGGCGGAAAATCCGTTACGCTCGCGGATTTTGCGGATTTTCGGTAAATTCGCAATCCGCGAGATTCGCGAATTTCCCGCAAAACCCGCAAATCCACGAGCAGCGGATTTTATGGCTTGCTCGCACTGTTCGCGTGAGTTCGCGGCTTCCCAGTTTAACTTCGCGCCCCGCGAATAAGCGCTAAATTGCAGAAATACGATCTTAGCAAAACTGAAACTACTTACCAGGTTCAAAAGTTCAAGCTCATCATTAGTAGCCATTTCCTGTAGTGCTTCCTGAGGGGCCCCTCCAGAGTTCAGTTGCCTACTTGCAACTATATTGTGACCCTGCTCTGACCCTCAGAATAGTTACACAAAGGTCCTGAATTACAGCTAAGGCAGACAAGCAGGAGCCAGGCTGGAAGTTCAAATCCAGTGACACATTAATCAGCCCCTAATTCATTATTGTCAGTTGGGGCAGGGCAGGTGTTGTAACTAATTTTGCAACAATGAAAGCACTTAGCAAGTGCAAAAGATCACTAATCAGGAAGCACTAAGGAAGCAGGTGCCAGCTAAAAAAATATTCTGTGACACATTAATCAGCCCCAAATTAATTCAGGTCACTTGAGGCAGGGAAGGTGTGCTTTGCTTTGCCGCAATAATGTACACTGGACAACCAGAGGGTGCTGTGATGAAACAGAGGGTGGCATGGGTGGGCCAGAGGGTGGCATGAGTAGTCAGAGAGTGGCAGTGGTGACAGAGAGTGGCAGTGATGAAGAAGAGTGTCCCAAACAGGCTGGACATGTAGAAACAACAAGTTCGCAAAACTTGCGACCCGACAGGTAAGTTCGCGCTTGCGAAATTGTACAAAACCCTCGCGAACTGGCAGAAACCCGCGCGAACACACAAAAAAAAATCCGCAAATTCGCGAGAATTCACGGATTTTGCGGATTGCGAGTTCGCAAATCCGCAAAATTCGCGAACGCGAGATTCGCAAAATTCGCCCATGCTTAGTTAACCAAAGCCTGCAAATTTGGGAAAAATTGGAAAGTAACCATGTACATTGATATCCAGTATGGTTACGGGGTTGTGCACGGCCTTGACCAACTCTGGATGCAAAGGGAGTTTCTGACTTCTTCAGGTACTCCTATTAAAAATGGTCATTATGTAAAAGATTTGCTGGAAGCAATTCGATTGCCAAAAGAAGAGGATGTGGTCAAATGTGCTGCTCACCAATCCGGAAATGGCAAAGTGACAGCTGGTAACAGATATGCTGACCAATTGGCACAACATTGTGCCAAATATAAAATGGCTGTAAATAAGAAAATTGATGCATGTGGAAACAGCTGCCAACTTATGTTGCTTGAAGGTGTGAGAACGTGGGAGAAGTGAGAGATTTTCAAAATGAAGCAGAACCGAAAGAAAGGGAAGAGTGGAGAAAAATAGGTTGTCAGATAAGGGTTGAAGATGGTGTCATTGTTTACCTTGATGGTAGGCCTGTGTTACCAGACTGTATACTTGCTCCTATGGCTAGGATGTTCCACTGAGATTCCCACCTAGGGTGGGATGCCATGATCAGGTTTTTCAGACAGAGTTGGTTCAATGCGAGGTTCAGGAATGTAGCAGAGAGTCTTTGCCAGATGTGTCTAGTTTGCCAGCAAATTAATCCTGGAAAGAAAACTGTAGTATTGCCAGGAAAGATTGGAAAGGCATAAGGCCCATTTATAAGACTACAGATTGATTTCATCCAGTTACCCCCTTGTAGTGACCGGGTTTTTGGTTCTATTTCTGAGTGATGGTGACTTTAGCTTGCTACCATCCTAGATCCCTATTCTTATCTTGTTTTGGTCCTTTTCAGGCCTCTTTTCAAACCTAGAAGCATAAACTAGAGGATAGCCACTTTATATGATGATAGATCCCTTATTTCTGACTCTAATCCATCTAATGCCTATTGGCTTTGACATAATTATGTGTCCTTTCATCATTTTGAGGCCTGAAGACCTATAGTAGAGGGTGGATCCTGTAGTTCTGACTTTATATGACCTATTGGTAGGGTTTGTGTATGTACTCTGATAGAGCTATGTGTCTATTTCATCCTTTTCGGGTCTACAAGGCCCAGAACCAGAGAGACTCCATTTTGCTTTCTGCCTCTGCAGACTGAGATATTTGTAGGTCAAGTGTGATGTTTTAGTTATGAGGTGTTGTTCGCTCTTTGCAAACTAGAGAGAACCGGCCGGAGCTGAATCTTATCAAGAAATGTCCCTGGGGCTCAAGTCTCTAGACGAAACAATCAGCTGATCACTGTGAGAGCGTATGGAGCAGGGAGCTTGGTACATGGATTTGGTGGGAGGAGACTACTGACTGAAAGTTTCCACTAGGGGAGAGCATTCCATATTAGCGAAATGCAGAGAGTTGGAGTTGTCAAAAGCAGTTGTGTTAAGATGGATCTTGGAGCGTTCAGATGGTTTTTGGAGCTAAAGAGAGCGGTCAGATGAATCTTGGAATGGTAGAGTTCAGATGGTTTTTGGAGCTGAAGAAAGCAGTCAGAAGCAGTTACTTGTCAGAAGGAGTTGTGATCAGAAGGAGCTGGTCAGAATAAGTTGCTTTGCAGTTGGAGTAAGATGCTTTGGAGACAGAATGAAGTTACATCATGAGAGATCAGTTGGAGCAGGCAGTTAACAGCTGGAGTTTGGAGTGATACCTTTTGGAAGAGACTGAACTTATATTGTGGATTAGTCTGTGGAGCAGCTGGAGTGAGTTGGAAATTGGAGCTGGAACAATCAGACAGAGTGAAGAAGCTAGTGGAGCAGATGGCTATTAGAGCGGCAGAAACTATATGATTAGCACGAAGTTGGAAGGTGAAGACAGTTCGTGGGAGAGAGGAATCCAGTGCAGAGTGATCGGCGCAGATGTGTGTCCAAGAGTGCAGGGGAGAATCTGAGATGAGCCAAGGCACAGACGAGAGAGGGACCCAGATGACAGCTAGAACAAGACATCATAATAATCAGGTGATATCTGTCCTGTTACATTAATGCCCATATATATATACATTAATCCTTTCCTTTATTTTCTAGGCTATATTCCCTACTGTATTGTTGGACTTATTAATCCCTTTTCTTTCAGCGGTGTGCAGTCCTGCTATAATTCATTATTCAGCTATATGTGGATGTGTTAGTAATAAAGCTTTATGTATTCCTTAGATGTGTCTATTCCCCTTTACTTTTCAGGCTATGTCTAGATTGCTAGTTATTGTGATATTATAATTTGCTATTGTGTAATAAAGGGACCCCAGTTCTTAGTGAACAGCTGTGCAAGTGTTATTTATTGATGAAACTAACCTTTCTTCTAGTCAAATGCTGTTATGTGGACGGATGTGTTCCCCGTCCGGGTATGTGGTAACTGAGCAAGGGAGCAGGGAGCGCCTAATTTGGAGAATAACCTTTTCATATTGTGATTTGGCCATTCTTGTGTGAGAGGATTGAACTGTCTATCTACCACATAAAATATAATATTACATTCCCAGTAGATATTAGAGATATAGAGAAACTTCCCAACAGAGAGAGAGAGAGAGAGCTGAAGGTATTCATAGGACAGAGATTGCCGCTAGAGAGAGTGACATTAGTGAGAGCATTGATTGTGATCAATGTGTATACCCGCATGATTGTGGCTTGTGAGAGCACCGGGAGGATACAGTGTGTAGTGAGATTACTGCTAGAGAGAGTGGCATTAATGAGAGCATTGATTGTGGTCAATGTGTATACCCACCGGATTGTGGCTTGCGTGAGCACTGATTGAGGTCAGTGTGTAATGGTAAATAATCAGAACTGCCCCCTTCACTATGAGGAGGAGGGTAGCATAGTCTGGGCCTGAGTTGTCGCGAGACTATAAGGTATGAGTGTGGTGTGGAATATGGAATTCCTTAGTAATCAGTGAGTATTCCTAGTAATCCTATAGATTTAGTGGTGTTTTTGATTATATGACCTTGTATATTACTAATTCCCCACCGCCAGGAAGGTACCTAGGTACTGTGGTAAGTAGGCTCTGGGGAGGGAAATGGTTACGTTTCGGCTGTATTGGTGGTGTCTTGGTGAGCTGGTGATATCTGGTCTGCAAATCCGGTCGTTACATCTGGCGTCACAAATCAGTTTCGAATAAAGTGCTGGGGGAGTGGCCCCTGATATGTATATGGACTTGGAACCCTTAAAATTTGACATCTGGGAACAGTCTGTGAATTGCATGGTGAGGTGTGGTCCCTGACCTATAGGCTTGAACAGTTGGAGTGTAAGGAGATTGCAGTACATCATGGCATCTGACTTATGCAGTGTAGGAGAAATGTTTTTCATCTTGGTGCTTGAACTGGCAGACTTGAAGGGTAACAGTACGTGATGAAGCCAATTTCATCTTGGAGTTGATGCAGTTGTAAATAAGTGTATGAAAAAGGCTTATAAATTGCCTATTAAATGGCTTGCTGCATTTGCTTGTGCTGTGAAATGTGAAATGTATTCAATGTATTATGACTTGTTGAGTTCCTTGTGAATAGCGCCTTGTAAATATGGCCTGTGAATGTCTTGTTCCATTGAGCAGGGAAAGGCTGGATCCTTTCCAACTGTTCAGAGACATGTCTTTAAAAAACAAATGTGCACAAGTGTTATGTGAAAACATGAGAGATAAGTTCTTGGATTCCCCATGTGTCTGCAGCCACCGGGGAACGATTGTGTTTGAGCTGCCAAAGGGTTTATATCTTGAATTGAGATGGCAGTGTTTGTTTCAATATGCTGTTTAATATGCATGGTTACAAGAGCTGACACTAAAAGTCAGTAAATGTTTGGATTAAAGATGGTTTGATTTGACTTTTTAATTAGTTGCCACTTTTCTATTTTTTATGCTGAGTGTTAGGTGGAGTTTTTTCTGGCCCTTAGTACGTTTTGTTTATGTTTTCCCTTTTTCTTTTATTTTGATGTTAGTGTTCATAGTCTAGGGTGGACATTAGTGACAGGTTAAATTGTTCTATTTTGATTAGTGGTGACTATGACACACTACCATCTTAGTGTAGTGCTATGTGTTCCCTTATATTAGTTTACTTTGGACTTAGTTGTAGGATTCGCCAATGTACTTTGACAGGCTGCTGGTGGAAAGGTAACATCTTGCACGGAGAGACCAGAGTTCATTAAACCTACTGTTTGATATGCGTCCACGAGTCTGTGTGGATTTGCTTTTGAAAACATGGTGTCTGATCCAGAGGTTGGAGTGTTATAAATCAACCAGTCAGACTGCGAGGCATACACGGGTGTTTTAAATGAGCATTAGTAGAGAGTTTTCAGCTGAGAATAGACGGTGCAGAGAGATAAGCAAACCAGTGTTTTAGATTAGTGATCACCGGTTTTAGAAATAAAACAGACTCAACGTAGAATGTGCTTGAAAAAGTGAAATGCAACCGTGTGCTTTTAAATAATGCTGTAGTGTATTTTGCAAATATAGAAAATATAACTGATTATTTCCCTAAAGCAAGCTACTCCTTTTGTTTAAAGTTCAAATGCAAATGATTCTGTATTTTGCGCTGATATGAGGCAGAACAGCGTGAGTGAGAAAAAGTGATAAAATGTTCCCACTCAGATAGGAAAAAAGGCTATCTGTAAAAATAAATCTGATTCTTTTAACTATTAGAACAGAAAAGCTTGCGCACATTTATGAATTCCTGGTTAGGCTGTGCAAATTTACATGTATAACTTTTTTTTCCCTTGTTTGAATTGATGGTGTCCCAAATGTTATCATGAAAAGTGTCATGTGATTTTTCAATGTTGCTAAACATTTTGCCTTTCAGCTGCTAAAAATGATTAGAGTATTTAGTTTGTTACTAAATGTTTTGCCCTTTAGCTGTTCATAATGTTAGAGTGCTTAGCCTGTTAAGTTCGTTTTTCATAAGGCTGTAGACAAATGATAGTTCAGAACTTGCTTAAATTAGTTAGAAATAACTGTAGAGTGTTTAAACATGAAATGCAGGGTTTGGCTGAAGGTCAAAAGAGGTTAGGTCTGTTTCTTGTCTAAAGACAACAGTATGAGGTTTTATTTAAGAACGAGAAGCTTCACAGGCTGTGAACAGCTAGGTTTTGACCTTGAAGAGATAAGTATGCAATCCACAAAGCCTTTTCTCTTCTCCATGGCTTTTTATGAGGGAGGGGTGACTTATGAGAGCAGAGACACCCAGTTTGTTATTATTGGCTATGATTCAGTTATTTCCATAGAGAAATGTTTATAGAAAGGAAGGATCAAATAGCTCTTCCTTACAGTCAGCCCAGACAGCTTCCCCGACTAGAAGATATGGGATGCTCGCAGACGAATAGTTTTCCCCTCAGTAATGTAAACAGAAAAATTGGCAGACGCTTGGCCCTTGGAGTTAGATAAATACAGTCAGCCCAGAAAGCTTCCCTGGCTAGAGATATGGGACGTTTGTAGATGAATAGTTTTCCTTTCAGTAATGTAAATAAAATAATTGGCAGGAGCTTCGCTACTGCAATGAGATCAGCATTGGCAGCGACTCAATTTTAGATCGCAGAAGAGCAGCCCGTCTCGTGCTTGTTATGGTTGAAACTGAGCCAGCCCTGGGACGCGGACATCTCTGAAGGGAGGGGTATGCTAGCAAGGAGTGAGAGAGTAGTGAAGTTAGCTGCCCAGCCCTTCTGGCTGTGTAAGGAAAAAATTAGATTTTGCCCAAACAGATTTAGAGAATATGGTGTAGGTAGAATGTTTAAATCATTTCTTGAATTTAGAAGAGTGTTTTTATGAATTATGAGGTTTCTTACAGAAATGAAAGCAAAAAGGGTGCTTTTGAATGGAAAATTAGTTTTTGCAAGATTGATGATGCTTGTTTTTCGTTTCAGGTGACTGATATGTGGGGGCCCTGTATGAGTGATGTACTTTATTATTTTTGAGTGATGTGTTTTTCTTATTTTCGGAGTGAGTGCCCCTTCCCCAAAAAGCCCCAAGCCTGGACCCAGACCGGACAGCTGACGGTGGCTGGAGCTGATGATTGACGACCAGACTGGAGGGCGTGCTTTCTGGCTGAAGGAATACAGATGAAGATGGAGGGTCGTGGCCTACACGAATGAACTGTTTTTCTAAGAAGAAAACAACGATGGATTATGAAGAAAAATGCAAACAATATGCTTTGCCCTTTCCTATAGAAGAGAACTTTTCACTTAAATATATTGACTGAACTTTTACAATTAGTATTAGAATCTACAGTTGGCTGCCCTAGCAGTCAGGTTAAAACTCTATAACATATCTGGATTTCCTAAAAATTTTTTTTTACAAAGCCAAGAGTTCTATTTTAAAAACAAAATTATTAATTGAACTTTTGCAAGTGATGATTTAAATGTACCCATTTTTAATTCGGTTATGATAATGTTTCCCACAAAAGGAGTCTGCAATGTAATTCCTTGGCCTGCATTCTTGAGTTTTTCATTTTTCCCATGTCTCTATTTCCGATGAACATTCAATTATATGCCCTTTGATGCTACTTTTGCAGTTACTACATACAGGCCCCAATGCTAATTTTCTTTTCCAGTCCTGTTCATGGTTTTGATTTTCCAGTTTAAAAGATGCAGTGCCACATTCATGATTAGGCCTTTGGTTCAATTATTCCTTTTGATTTATATAAATGATACTGTTTGAAAGTCATAGGGTGCAGTGTATAATTAGTGAGCTGCTTTAATAATCTGATGCCCTGTGATAGATAATGCTTTGCTTTGATTTTAGTATGCTGTGCTATTCTATCATTGATGCAGATTGACTTTGCACTTGTCTATCTCTTATCTACTTTATAGTTTTGCTGTTTTCTATATAACAGTTTTGCCAAAGAATAGAAGGCAGTGTTGTGAATGATGGTGCACACATGTGTTCCACAGATTGATACAGGGGGATTAGGTGCAAACTGTTTCTTGAGTTAGATGATTTATGACCTTTGCCTATTGACTTTGGCATGGCCTCCTATCACTCAGTTTTCCACGTTTAGGTCTATGATTTAGCTATTTTAGCTATAGGGATTTCTGGACAGACGATTTATGTCTGGCTTATCTTTTAGAAGAATATATGCACCACATTTAGATAACTTTCTTTGATTTTATTGCTTGATATGCATAGTGCTACACCAGCTATTTCGTAGAAATGGGGCTGTTCTTGTTTCCCTATTATTACACTTCCACTTTGATCCATGAACTCTTAATTAGAACAGTGGGATTAGTTCCAAGGGTGTTCACCTTAGACTTTAAGTTATCCTGGGAGGTGTGTCTTTTAGTCAGGTTATGTCCTAGATCTATTAGTAATGGTTGCCCGGACTTTGAGGACCCTTTGTTATGTTTATTTGTCAGGTTTTACCAAATCCTTTCTTAAGTTGACCGAAGTAGTTAGGCCTCATTTAGGCCCTTTGTTATTTTTGTTTGACAGACATTTCCCCACATCAATAGATTTCATGGGTTATCACTGGAAGTTGAGGCACATTTAGTTCAAGGGTGCTTTGGTTAGTTTCTGTTGTTATCAGATCAATCTTAGTTATATTTAAACATTCAGATTAAGAGTGCTTTGATTAGTTTTCAATTGCTTGTCAGATTTACATTCCCTTCATCAAGTATTAGGTGGTATTTCTTTAGTTGTCATTTATTTTAGGGATTCTTTTTGTTTTTGATTTTGTTGACAGGTTATGTTGATGTTTGTTTATTTGCTTGTTGTTGTTGTTTATGGATGTTAGCAATTAAAGTCAAGGGTGCAATGTAGTGACCGGGTTTTTGGTTCTATTTCTGAGTGATGGTGACTTTAGCTTGCTACCATCCTAGATCCCTATTCTTAGCTTGTTTTGGTCCTTTTCAGGCCTCTTTTCAGACCTAGAAGCATAAACTAGAGGATAGCCGCTTTATATGATGAAAGATCCCTTATTTCTGACTCTAATCCATCTATTGCCTACTGGCTTTGACATAATTATGTGTCCTTTCATCATTTTCAGGCCTGAAGACCTATAGTAGAGGGTGGATCCTGTAGTTCTGACTTTATATTACCTATTGGTAGGGTTTGTGGATGTACTCTGATAGAGCTATGTGTCTATTTCATCCTTTTCGGGTCTACAAGGCCCGGGACCAGAGAGACTTCATTTTGCTTTCTGCCTCTGCAGACTGAGATGTTTGTAGGTCAAGTGTGATGTTTTAGTTATGAGGTGTTGTTCGCTCTTTGCAAACTAGAGAGAACCGGCCGGAGCTGAATCTTATCAAAAAATATCCCTGGGGCTCAAGTCTCTAGACGAAACAAGCAGCTGATCACTGCGAGAGCGTCTGGAGCAGGGAGCTTGGTACATGGATTTGGTGGGAGGCTACTGGCTGGAACTTTTCAAGAGGGGAGAGCATTCCATATTAACGAAGTGCAGAGAGGTGGAGTTGTCAGAAGCAGTTGTGTTCAGATGGATTTAGGAGCATTCAGATGGTCTTTGGAGCTGATGAGAGCGGTCAGATGAATCTTGGAATGGTAGAGTTCAGATGGTTTTTGGAGCTGAAGAAAGCAGTCAGTAGCAGTTGCAGTCAGAAGCAGTTACTTGTAAGAAGGAGTTGTGATCAGAAGGAGCTGGTCAGAATAAGTTGCTTTGCAGTTGGAGTAAGATGCTTTGGAGACAGAATGAAGTTACATCATGAGAGATCAGTTGGAGCAGGCAGTTAACAGCTGGAGTTTGGAGTGATACCTTTTGGAAGAGACTGAACTTATATTGTGGATTAGTCTGTGGGAGCAGCTGGAGTGAGTTGGACATTGGAGCTGGAACAATCAGACAGAGTGAAGAAGCTAGTGGAGCAGATGGCTATTAGAGTGGCAGAAACTATATCATTAGCACGAAGTTGGAAGGTGAAGACAGTTCGTGGGAGAGAGGAATCCAGTGCAGAGTGATCGGCGCAGATGTGTGTACAAGAGTGCAGGGGAGAATCTGAGATGAGCCAAGGCACAGACGAGAGCGGGACCCAGATGACAGCTAGAACAAGACTTCATAATAATCAGGTGATATCGGTCCTGTTATATTAGTGCCCATGTATATATATACATTAATCCTTTCCTTTATTTTCTAGGCTATATTCCCTACTGTATTGTTGCACTGATTAATCCCTTTTCTTTCAGTGGTGTGCAGTCCTGTTATAATTCATTATTCAGCTATATGTGGATGTGTTAGTTATAAAGCTTTATGTATTCCTTAGATGTGTCTATTCCCCTTTACTTTTCAGGCTATGTCTAAGTTGCTAGTTATTGTGATATTATAATTTGCTATTGTGTAATAAAGGGACCCCAGTTCTTAGTGAACAGCTGTGCAAGTGTTATTTCTTGATGAAACTAATCTTTCTTCTAGTCAGATGCTGTTATGTGGACGGATGTGTTCCCCGTCCGAGTAAGTGGTAACTGAGCAAGGGAGCAGGGAGCGCCCACATCGGAGAATAACCTTTGCATATTGTGATTTGGTCATTCTTGTGTGAAAGGATTGAACTGTCTATCTACCATATAAAATATAATATTACATTCCCAGTAGATTTTAGATATATAGAGAAACTTCCCAACAGAGAGAGAGAGAGAGAGATGAAGGTATTCATAGGACAGAGATTGCCGCTAGAGAGAGTGGCATTAGTGAGAGCATTGATTGTGATCAATGTGAATACCCGCATGATTGTGGCTTGTGAGAGCACCGGGAGGATACGGTGTGTAGTGAGATTGCCGCTAGAGAGAGTGGCAATAATGAGAGCATTGATTGTGGTCAATGTGTATACCCACCGGATTGTGGCTTGCGTGAGCACTGATTGAGGTCAGTGTGTAATGGTAAATAATCAGAACTGCCCCTTTCACTATGAGGAGGAAGGTAGCATAGTCTGGGCCTGAGTTGCAGCGAGACTATAAGGTATGTGTGTGGTGTGGAATATGGAATTCCTTAGTAAACAGTGAGTATTCCTAGTAATCCTATAGATTTAGTGGTGTTTTTGATGATATGGCTTGTATATTACTAATTCCCCATCCCCAGGAAGGTACCTAGGTACTGTGGTAAGAAGGCTCTGGGGAGGGAGATGGTTACGTTTCGGCTGGATTGGTAGTGTCTTGGTGAGCTGGTGATATCTGGTCTGAAAATCCGGTCGTTACACCCCTTGTCGAGGACTAAAATATATTCTTGTCATTGTCTGTTTGTTCTCAAAATGGGTGGAAGCTTACCCCACACGCAGGAATGATAGCATCACTGTAGCCAAACTCCTACTTAGAGAACTCATACCTAGGTTCGGTTTTCCGGTAACAATTGAATCAGACTGAGGCTGTCATTTTAATAATTAAATATTTGGCCTAATCTTTGAAACATTCAACGTTAAGCAAAAGCTGCACTGTGCATATCGCCCAGAGGCTTCTGGAGTGGTAGAACAACTGAATGGCACAATCAAGTCAAGATTTGGAAAGCTGTATGAATCTACTCAATTAGAGTGGCCAGATGCTTTACCTCTTGTTCTGATGAGACTCAGAAGTATTCCAGACCGGAACACGGGCTTAAGTCCTCATGAAATACTAATGGGAAGAGCAATGACGCAAGCATGGGTGCCAGAACACAAGCTGATAAATATATGTCATGATTTAGTACTGGAGTACTGAAAAGAACTGGCTGACCAAGTGCGTTCTATCTCTCACCAGGTTGAGGAAGACGCTGTCGCCAGACAAGCAACTCCAGCACATGACCTGAACCCAGGTGATTGGGTAGTGTTAAAAAACACTCTAAAAAATCTTGCCTTGCACCAAGGTGGGGAAAATCACGTCAAGTAATTTTGGTTACCAGCACAGCTGTAAAGTGCGAAGGAGTTCCACACTGTATCCATGCCAGTCATACAAAAAGAGTGACTGAACCTGATTAAACTGAAGTCGAAGGTTGCGCAGTTGAGGGGTCTCAAGATATTGATCCTGAAGTAGCTGAAGAGGAACAATCAAGCACCAGTCAAGATGATTGGATTCCAGTAGTTGAGATACCTGCAGAATATGTGTGAACCAGAAGTCAGACTTATCTATACAGTCAGAGTGATAGTGAATATGAGATAGGTCTAGAAGAACGTACTCAGATTACAGAAATCCAAGCTAACAGTACTTCTGAGGAGGACCAGATAGGGAAAAATAAAGATTGCCAGACAATCGACACTTCACCAAGAACTCCAGAGTCTGAAGAGGGACAGATCTGTATTAGGGCGGAAGCTCATGCAGAAGAAAATCAAGTGTTCGAAGAGCTTGAGCAGGGACAGATAGGAGTAGAAAATGTGTTCTTGAAGAAGAAGGTGAATCAAATCAAAGTCAAATTCAGCAAACACCTGAACAAGGACAGATTAGTGACCAGGCAGAAGAAACTGAAATAAGACCTGGACCAAGTCAGACAGAGAGGGATACAGAGGATAACATTGAAATAGATGTGCCACAACCGAATGAAAATAAGAGAGCACTGGAAGAAGGCCAGAGCACAGTGCCAGCTAAAATGCTCAGAAAAGGAGACAAGTGGCCTAGGTTTGTCAAAAGACTAAGATTTTGTCTAAAGACAATAAATGAAGAACCAGAACAAGCAAATGAAATAACAAGTCAAACTGAACAATCTACAGTACAACCAAGAAGGAGACGTCCACGACTGAAAAGACTGAATAACAAATTCAGAGGCCCTGAATGGACTTACGTCATCCTTGAAGATTTCGACAACTTAGAAATAAGTGACGTAAGTGATGACAAATTAATTGCTGATCAGACTGACGGAGAAGTGAGACCCACTTGAAAAATTACACAAGTTAAAAGATTGTGTAAAAGCTTAAAGGGGGGTTTAGTCTCCTTGGTCAGAAATGGCTGATCATACTGTTAATGGTAAACCGAAAACAAACTGTTTAAAAACATGTTGTAGAATATGCACATGTAGTATAGTGATAGTACTCATAGTATGGTTAGGACGAACAATAGCCATTCCTTACATATTGAGTAGCAACATGAAGAATAACACTAATGAGTTTCAAATGATAGATACACCTAGAAGAATAGATACACAAGAGAAAGCACTTAGCATTAAACAACAGAAGGTAGATTTAGAAGCATCAGAGGAGGAAGGATTACACTATAATAGATTTAGAAACAGAACTCATTTAAATGTATTTGCAAATCTATTAGTACACTATGTAATAGCTATGGAAATAGAAGATTGCCATGTGTGTATGAAATTACCTACATCAGTTTCTGAGGGAGTTACGTATCATCATTTATCCCTAACATATGGTATTTCATGTAGTATTTTAGCTAATTTATTTTATAAGAAATGACCTTTGCAGTATTACTATTCTAATTCAGATGTGATATTTTCTGAACTTCCTATACGTAGTAACCTGAATCCTGTACATACTAAGAGTGATGTAACACGCTATATGGGTGAATATTTTCTAACTATAAGTACAATAGACATAGCTGAAGCATACAACAATAATTTAACATGCTTATTACTTGAAAAAGAGAAAATATTTTTGAATATGGTTGAGAAAAGGAGAGAGAATTTCCAAAGAAAGGCAAATGATAAGAACCATAAAATTCCTAAATGGGCTGAAAATATAGGGTTCACCCCAAATGGCAAGACTCATGCTGCTATGTTGCTGAATTTTGAAAAGAAAGGGAAACTCTGTCTCCATAGAGAAAGAAAAAGTTATTATAACAATATATTCATTGGTTCCAGTGAATGTGAACACAATTATAAGGTAATTGGAGGTTGGGGTTTCAAAGATGGACCTGAACCTGTGTTTCCAGGAATTTATTTAATACGCAGAAACAAGGTTTATTACACACTGCCAGATCATTGGTATCGGAGCTGTTATTTTGGAATAGTATTCCCAAAGATATATCATGTAAACGATTTTGGAAACAATGAAGAACCTAATGAATTAATATGGAGCAAAAGAACTAGTTTTGGCGAAATAGTAGGTGATATATTTAGTGCATTGATACCTACAGTGGGAGTGGCTCTGAATACGCAAAGAATTTGCAAATTGTCAACAGTAGTGGATCGTTTATCGACTGATACTGCTGGAGGGTTCTTCATGGTCAATACCGAATTGGTTGCGATCAGATCAATGGTTTTACAAAATCAACTTGCTCTTGATACATTATTAGCAAAAGAGGGCGGAGTCTGTAGAATGTTGAAAGTGCAACATTGTTGCACTCATATACCTGACAAAAGTGTTGAAATTTAGAGGTATGTAAGAAATATTACTAATTTGGAAAAATAGCTTAAACCACTGGGGGTTGATAGTGCATGGGAGAGACTTACTGATGGTCTCTCCTCTATAGGTAGTTGGCTTTCTAATGTAGGAAAAAGTTTGTAGGTAGAATACTGATGCCAATGGTGGGAATAGGCCTACTGATTTTAGGGATAATAATTTGTTGCAAATGTCGTAAGCACAAAAAGAAATACACAGTAAATAAGAGAGGGAAAAAGAGAAATATTGATGAACTTGAGTTAAAAGAAGTGAATGGAAACATATACAAGAAAGTGAAAAACTTTCACATGAATAATGAAAAGAAACAAAACAGAAAGTTTGAAGAAATTGAGTTAGGAGAAATGTGAAAGTTGGCATCTGTTTCATTAATTAGCCCCTTCAATGTTCATGACGGAACGGTTCCGTCATGAGCATTGGTCGAGCTGTGCTCATGACGGAACCGTTCCGTCATGACCACACCCATTTTCATTAGGGCCCAGCACCGGTGGTAAATCTGCACCGCACAGATGAGGTTAGTGATGATATAAAATATCATCAAAGAGGGGATTGATGGAGCAAGGTTACGCACGTAAAGCGACTTGCTTGTTCTCAACCCTCTGTAATAACTCATAATGTACTAACTAACATGTTTGTCTTATTAATATTGCATTTCACGACATGTTATGTATCTAGAAGAAGCTTGCTTATGTGTTTCTACTAACAATAATTCGCTGCACTAAAATGGCCACTGCTACGAGGGATTTTTTTCTGCGCATGCGTATGTCACACTCATGTGACATAACATACTTTATGCTTTGGTGGGAAACTTTCGCTTCTGTGCACTAGAATTAAGATAGCTGCTCTGTGTCAATAACGTGCAAGAAGCTTGCATCGCTGCTTTTGCTAAGCTGTTCGTACTGCCTAATTTCTAATGCAATAGTTAAAATAAAGTAATGGGAATATAGTAGGGATAAGTGGTATACAGTACATTCATTTATTCTGTGTTCTAAAACTGTTTCTTTTCTATTTTTTCATGTAAGGATAATCATGGGCTTGGGAGTTATTATTACTCCATCTTGAAAACCCACACTGCGCATGTCAAACTCCAGAAGGAGCTGAAGTAATTTGACATTGAAGCAATGCCAAGCTTACAGCACACTAGAAGATGCGCCTGGGACTCTAACCTGCTGACCCCAAGTGGAAGAAAATAGTGTTAACATTGTATTTCTACAAAGAGCATCCATTGTTGGGTGGAATAAAGATGCATGGGAAAATTACATTTGATGGGCGGGAACGTTAATAGAATACTCAAAAGTATTTTAGTATGGTGTGATTATCTCTCCCTGTCTTTTGTCCAATCAAAATTGGGGATCCTTACACTTGCAACAATGGTGGGTGCTACACTGCCCTGGAAAATAGTATAACTAGAGTAGGCTTAGTTAGCTAATTTGTCCGACTTGTCCGAATAGCTGACCTGTCACTGACCCAACGCACTCAATAGGTGATCGTGGTGCTGGCGGAGCACTCTGTCAAATGTTCGATAACCCAATAGGGGTTTGGGAGCAAGGGTGCTGCCGGAGCACTCTGACAGAAGATTCAATAACCCAATCGGGGTTAGGCTGTTAGCTGCAGAGAGGGTTGTAGCTCTGGCGTAGCAACTTTAACTGTGGGTGCCGGTCTTAGCCTGTGGTGGTCCTGTCCTGATCCAAATTTGGCTGCACCTGTCCTGATTTCTGGTCGGAACCTGTTGTCTCGCTGGCACTTGCACTTTGGGGTTCTATCTTCTAACTGACCCGTGGCCAGGGTTAGTTCTTCACACCATTCTAGGTAAATATTCTATGTGGGTATGTCATTGTAATGTTTCCTTCTCTCTTTCCACCCTAATGTCAAATGCTTAAAGACTGCCTCATAAAATCTTTTCATATTTTCATTCTAATCGTTATTTTCCTGATTGAAAGATTTCTGGTGTCAAATGTTTGGATTATGACATTTAAATAATTTTAGATAAAGAGTTTAAACTGTTCCCAAGTTTGTGGTTATTATATGAGTGCAAATGTTAATTTTCTACGTATTTTCTTGCTAACTTCCGGACTTTAGGTACCAGTGACAAGGATTGGTACGTCAGTGGTATAGGTCCTAAAAACGTATTTATATAAATCACTGATTAGAGTGAAGTGCACAGGTTACCTGATTAAAACGCATCATATGTTGTTTTATGGGCCCAGGTGAGTATGGTAAACCGAGTAGGTTGACTTGCGCGCCCTATCACCAGTGCAGGCCTGAAGCTCAGAACCCTTTGGTGGCGATGAAGGCAGCTAAACCCAACGTGCCAACACAACGCGAGCATAGGGAGGTGGCTGCTGATCACTGATGTTCCATATAAGATGTACCTGCCTGACCCTGGCCAGAGCAGGGATCTCCTCACATTTTGAGGGGATGGAGTAGAGCGCGTGGCGGGTCGGTCTCAAGAGGGACCCAACAGGTACTGTAACACTGGACAAGCATTAGGACTGATACCAGTCACTGCTGGTGCAGATAAGAGTGATGAGGCTGTGCTGCAGGGCAGGGGTGCTTTGGGGGGTGAATCAACAGCTTTTATTTCATTTTACCTATTTTGTCGTCTGTCGACTTTCCCCCTGCACCTCCACCCACTGTGCTTACCTGCCCCAGATGCTGTCACCTGTAGAAACCCTGCCACACCTACAGCAAGACACTGTGATACACAGAAGGAAGCGGTACCAATAGAGCTTTTCAACACAGGAGCCTCATCGACTAATGCTACTGTACAGTGAATAGGCCATCTCCTACCCCTGCATGGCCACTGTTCCAACCCCAGTCGCCAGGCGAGAATGATACCAGCCCCACCTCTCTGACATCATGAACTCTTCTTCTTTAAGACCCCCTACCTCACCATGGGTACCTGCTGCTCACACTTGAGAGCTCCCCTACAACTGCCTCCGTGCCTTTGCTGTTGCTCCTACCAAATCTGCGTGCCTGCTACCATAACCAGAATCATCACAGGGCTGCCTTTTTACCTTTGAGCTTCCTGCATCCTTGCAGAACTCCTGTACAATGAGACCACCTGCATAGCTGTCCACTCTTTAATTTGCGCATGGGGACATTTCCAGGTTTCCAGAATGCATGTCTAACATTTTAGGTATTATGGGGCCTATTAGGAACAGGCCGTAAACAGGTGTGCAGGGCACAAACATGAACAGTTAGGCTGATTACAATGAATGCAATGTACTCTGGGCAGCTGTGAACTCAGGGCTGCCCTCGGTGCAGCAACTTGAGATGAAAAATTGAGTGACGGCTTTAATTAGCTACTTCGTGTTTCACAGTGCTGGCGGCACTCACCTGCACTTTAGTGAGGGGACAGAGAGAGATCCCTCTTTAAGCGAGTGCAGTGAGTCACGGTACGCTTTACCCCAATTGCCCCTTCTAGTAGGCGGCCCCCAGGGGAGGCACTTAGAGTGCACCACCTTTTTGTGGTACACTTTCAGTGCATCTCCTGATGCCTTCTTTGCCTTGGCACCTGCACCCATAATACACCACAGGCTTAGAAGAAAAATTATTTCCTCATTTACAGGGTGCAAATGAGGGAATGCCTTCTCGAGATTACGCTGGCACTACATGTGCGTCTGCGCTATCAGTATTACAGAAGAGGCTGCACAAGAGTCTTTTGCAATACCAAATTTCCCAGGGGGTGCATAAAGTGGTTGCACACGCCCGTTGCACAATCAGGGCACTTTGTGTAATATGGCCTGTATGTGGCATGGTGAGCGACAATTTAGCACAATAGAAACGAAGCAGGTATGTTCATGTAATGAGATAGATGTCAGAAACGTCTCAGTTTGTGCATTCGTTTTTTTAGAAATGGCCATTTCTTCACTACAGCACTTGTGAAGCACCTCTGCAACACCATTACCCTACTTCCCTGAATGCACAGTGCTCATCACTAAAAAGGCAGTTATGGCTGAATGTGTTAGTGACATAAGATTCACCCATTTAGCAGTCATGTAATTATTGAGGTTCATATATACAACTATGTGTGAGTCAAGAACAGGAAAAATCTGAGCTGAAGGTGCACAGGATTGAAAAATCTGTTTATGTGTGTAGCAGTAATGAAAAAGAAGGGGAAGTGCAGTGCATGATTGTTAGACCTGGCACCATTGGCGTAGGTCTCCCTTACATTTTCTGCTGTTGCCTCTTATGTTTTTGCTAGTTTTAGATGCTTTCGGGCTCTGTGCCACTGCTGTTCAGTGCCACAGTGCAAGTGCTCCCTATGGTAAATTGATGTATGGATTAGTGACTCCATGATTGGCTTGTTTGGTTTACTGTCAGACCTTAGTACAGTGCACTTCTTGTGCCCAGGGCTTGTAAATCAAATGCTGCTTGTGGGCTTCCAGCACTGGTTGTGCCACCCACCGGAGCAGCTTGTAAAGTGTGTCTCAGGCCTGCCATTCCAGAGCCTGTGTGCAGTCTGGTACTGCAATGTTTACTGGGCAAGTGCACCCACTTGCCAGTCCTTAAACCTTCCCTTTTATACATATTAGTCACCCCTATGGTAGGCCCAAGGGCAGATGCATTGTAGGTAAAAGGTAGGACATGCCCTGATGTGTGTGGCATGTCCTAATAGTGAATTACAGCCATTTAAGTTTTTCACTATTGCAGGGCTACCTGTTCCCCATAGGCCAGAATGGGCAGTTATAATATAACATCTTATAATGCTGACTCAGGGAACTAGGTAAGTGAGTTTTTGTGAGTTTAGTATGCCTGAACTCAGAATGATAAAATACATCTTTTAGTGAAGTTGGTTTTAACATTCTGTGTTTGAAACTACCATTTTTAGAAAATAGGTGTTCTCTTTTGCCTAACTATCCAAGCCTGCCTCTGCCAGGTTGTATATTCCTTGTCTGGAGTTTGAGTGAGAGGGGCTGGTGATCCCAGGAGACAGGGTGAGTCAGCACAGAGCTGAATAGAGAGATCTGCATGCATCTGGGAGGGAGGAGTTGCACCTGGGACCTGATAAGGGCCTTTCCTCCACAATGCTGGCTTCACCTCCTGTGGTGTGTCTGATGTCCCTGGCCTGCACTGTCAAAGGAAGAGAAGGAGTCCGGTAAACAAAGTGCTCCAGGACTGACCAGAACTGGTTTGGACTAGGCAAAGTCCTCTCTGCCTTCAGAGAACAAACAGAGAAGTAGTATAAATATTGGGACCCAGACCCAAGAACTTTAGATCACTTCTGCGAATCAAGATGAACCTTTGCTGAGGAGTAGAACCAGGAAGCTGAAGGAGGAGACTACCACTGTGCTGTGTGTTTGGGGGTTGACCTGCAGTGGTTACTTCTTTGCCAAAGAGAGGAGAAACGGACTGAGTGTACTTTCTATCAACTTGAAGAAGAATCTCCAAGGGCTTGAGCTAGAGCTTGCCTCCTGCCTGAAGTCTCAGGGATACAAGACTTCACCAACCAGCTCCCCCCTGAGTTCCCTTGCTGCGAATTGAAGTGCCTGCTGTTGTGCTGGGCCTTCTGAGAGACTGTGAGTCACTGGGAGCTGGAAGCGCGACGCAACGACAACAAGCGTGTTGCCATCGAAGCAGTTGTTGTCGCATCGCCGAAGAAGCGAGCCGCCGCTGCTTCTGTCATCATCGCATTGCCGAAGCGCGGCGCATCGCCGAAGCACGGCGCATCACCGTAGAAGGGGGGCACTGCCACAGAGGTCGCCGTTGCATCACCATAGAGTGTGTTGCAGGGCCGGTCGCAGCTCCAAAGATCATTGAGTCGTCGCACGGCTGTCCGGTGTGCACGCATCACACCAACGTTGTCGCATCGCAATCAAGACGCCATTTTGTCGCAATTCACCGAAGAAGAGTATTGCATCGAGGTGCTATTTTGTCGCATCGTACCAGAGAGCAGTATGAAACCGACACATCAACTCCCCACACAGTAAGGAAGCTGAAGTAATCCAGTAGACCAGTTACCAGTAGAAACAGGTTTATTAGGAACAGACAGCTTATACATCCACAACATCCAGAAGTCAAAGTCTCTCTAACCAACCTCCACTGTTAGAACACTCAGTGACATAGAAACCAAAACAATTCCATAAGAGTGTTCTAACAGGGAATACTACACACCTTCCCCCTTTAAAAAAAAAAAAACAGAGAAAGAAAACTTCACAAAAAAAACTAACGCACAAAATCATGCAATTTAACAGGAGTATGTTTGATGCGAGAACTTTTCCTCAAAACAGGACTATGCAAATCTACAGCACTACTTACATAATCATTATCAGAAATGTTACAAGAAGTAGGAACTTGAGTATTGCTCACACCCATAGGAATAGGCACATTGGTATCAAAACATTGTGGATCACAACCAAAAGTATCTAACATTGCAGAATAACTTTCATTTTCTTCAAAAGGCCTAGGAGAACAAACTTGAGGAGACATTTTAGACTCTGTAGGTTTACATAAAGAAACTCGTCTAAAATTCCATATTTTGACATCTTCTACTTTCACTGCTTTGCTGAATATTTCCACTTCTTTACAAGGGTCTGACCATTTTCCCCATTTGTTACCACAAAACCTGCCAAACTTGACTCTTACAAAATCTCTAATCTTGATTTTAGAACTAAGAT
Organism: Lissotriton vulgaris; assembly: GCF_964263255.1. Taxonomy (NCBI): domain Eukaryota; kingdom Metazoa; phylum Chordata; class Amphibia; order Caudata; family Salamandridae; genus Lissotriton; species Lissotriton vulgaris. Next base: position 686,039,853 of record NC_141697.1, read on the forward strand.
TGGTTTTCTGTGCAGATTGGTTTTTTGTGCCCCATAAAAATTGTCTAAAATGTTGTGCTGCCCAAGTACAAGCCAACAGTTCTTTTTCAATGGTAGAATAGTTATATTCTGCACCTCTCACAGTTCTAGAAGCATAAGAAACTACATACTCCTCGCCCATATTCTTTTGCAACAGTACAGATCCCAAACCTACATTACTTGCATCAACGGCTACAATACAATCTTTGCCAACTTCAAATGGTCTTAAGAAAGGAGCATTGACAATTTCATTCTTAAGGAGTTCAAATGCAAATTGGTGTTCTTTGTTCCAAACAAATTTCTCATTTTTCTTCAACAGAAATCTTAAAGAATGAACTTTTGATGCATAATCTTTTACAAATTTGCTGTAAAATTCCGTAAGACCTAAAAACGATACCAATTGTTCTTTTGTGGTTCGAGCGAGAGCATTAGATATACTTTGTATGTGATTAAATTTAGGTCTGATGCCTTGTGAAGAGATCTCATGGCCCACATATTCCACACTACCTTGTCTGAATTTACACTTAGCAAATTTTAAGGTTAAACCTTTGTTCTGTACACATTGCAACACTTTTTCCAAATTCTTGTCATGGTCCTCAAAATCCTTTCCAAAGACTAGAATATCATCCTGGAAGGCAATAGCACTAGTACAACCTTCCAGGACCTCCTTCATGAGTCTTTGGAAAACTGAGGCCGCACTTGCAAGCCCAAAAGGCATGCAACAAAATCGAAACATACCCTCAAGAGTAATAAATGTTGTTAAAAATCTTGATTCCTCATGTAAGACTACTTGATGATAAGCGCTAGCTAAATCAATGGTAGAAAAAACGCATGCACCAGATAGTGTAGAAATGAATTCGTGAATGTCTATCGATCCAAATTTCTTTATTTAGACTGCGAAGGTCCACACATAAACGAAGCTCACCATTGCTTTTAAGGGACAAAACTACTGGCGAAACCCAGGGAGACGATTCAGTAGGTTCAATTATATTTCTGGCTACTAAATCTGAAAGAATTACTTTCAGCTTGTCACGATAAGCTAATGGTACATTTCTAACTCTATGTCTAATAGGAGTAGCGTCATCTTTTAAAATTATCCTGTGCTGAAAATTAGTAAACTCACCAAGAGTGTCACTAAAAATAGAAGGAAACTTATTTCTTATTTTATTTTAACTGTGAAATCATTATCCTCACAAGGTACCACATACACCAGAGGTGATGCATTGGGATCAAGCTTGATGCCTAATTCTTGTTGGTGGGGCCAACTAAGAATAGACACACCTTTGGTTGAGACATACACTTTCCCTGTGGTTTTCCTATTCTTACATTCAATATCGGACCACATATAGCCATCAAGACTGATTTTATACCCTGAATAGCCACCAGGACGAACATCTGGTGGTAACAGTTTGGTGGAACACCAAAATTTGTCGAACACATCCCTGCCAATAATGCTATACCATGCACATGAGTCAATAAACATGGAAATTTCCTTCCCATCTATTAAAATGTTATCACTGGGAAAACCTTTACATTTGGTATCATCAACACAAAGTAAAGTATTAATTTCTGAAACTTGTTCGAAATTTTCTTCTTCCTCACAACCCACTAAATTTACTTTCTGGGAAGATCTGCACATTTTTACTGAAATGACCAGATCTTTTGCATTTAATGCATATCTTGTTCCATGTAGGACAACCCCTATAGCTGCCTACATGATCAGTCCCACCACATCTGTAACACACTACTTGGTTTTTCTTACCAAGAAAACGGTTTTCTTTTCCAAAACTCTCCGTCTTATTAAAACCAAACAGAGATTTCTTAAAATTATAGGAATCTTTTACTAACGATACTTCAGGGACTATCTCTTTACCTTTAGCATCTTTCCCTCTAATTTCGCTTACAAAAAGTTCGGATTGTTCAATCCCTTTAGCAATATTTAATACTGCAGTAAGTGAAGATTCAGTGCCCATCCATAAACGTTCTTGGATTTTTTTACTTTTTGTCTTCATCATAATTTGATCTCTTAATACCTCCTCAAAATTTATTGTTTCAAAAGCACATGAACCAGCTAAAGTGCGAAGAGCAGCTACATAGTTTTCGATGGATTCATCATCCTTCTGAGCTCGGTAATAAAACTTAAATCTCTCCATTACTGTATTGATTTTTCTACCAAATCTGGTGCTCATTTGTTTAATTACCACTTCAAATATATTAAAAACACCTCCACCTTCTATTGCAGGTACATTTTCTAACTCTTTTAAACCTGCTCCCCCTAGACAATTTTTAAGCAATGCTCATTTTCTTTTTGGGGAACAACCATCCTCTTCAATATCATCAACATAAGCCAAAAACATGGGATACCAGAGATCCCATTCCATTTTTGGCTCACCTGCGGAAGGTAGAAAGTGAGGTGGAGTATTTATATTGTTAGACATTGTTAATTACAAATATGTAGTAAATAGGGAAGAAAAAAAAATAATGAATTAAAATAATAAAGGTAGTCACCGATGTCTGTGTCTGTAACTGGCAGAGTTGTTGGAGAAATATAAGTAGATAACGTTGTTGGAACAAGGTAGGTTTGAATAGCAGATTTCCAACAAGTAGGAAGATTGTTTGAAGAATAAATAAAGTTCCTTCGCTCCGGTGAGAGTCAGCACATAGTTTTTTTTAAATCGCACTGCAATTGACGAAGTAAGATGGCCGCCGTACGTCTGACGTCACAGCAGACGAAGCATGAAGACGCGGTGCTTGAGACGTCAACACGCGATGCAGGAAGGATTGATCAGCGTCAAGCGCGGGCGAAAACAACACTCGCAGCACGCTCCACAACCAGGTAAGAATTTAAAAGATGCAGCGAAGGTTCTTTCAAAGACGAGAAGTTCAAACATGTGGAAATTCTTGAAATCAGATAGGCAATCCTTCCATAAATCGGCACACACAAGCACGAAGTTCGCCAAAACCACAATATAAGCCTTTGCGCTCAAATTAAAACACAGCGCAGAGAAGCATAAATAGAATCCACAGAGTTCTTGGAAGCAGGGAAAGAACAGGGAAAATCATAAAAAAGAAATATTTGACTGAAAACAAACTCCCGCTGGTGCAGTCCACGCACGTATAAAACAATCAGCCGCGGGTGCAATCAACACACTTATAAATACCTTTTGATAACAAGTGAACGCTGTCTTGATAAACTGGATTTAAAAAAAAATATATGTTATTTTTCTTGAGATTGGTTCTTCAGAGAAGTAAATCCCATCCTCGTCGCCAAATTGGGAAATAATCCAGTAGACCAGTTACCAGTAGAAACAGGTTTATTAGGAACAGACAGCTTATACATCCACAACATCCAGATGTCAAAGTCTCTCTAACCAACCTCCACTTTTAGAACACTCAGTGACATAGAAACCATAACAATTCCATAAGAGTGTTCCAACAGGGAATACTACAGAAGCGAGAATCAACTCCCCTGCGCAGCAGTAAGGAACCGACACATCCACTCCCCTGCGTGCAAGGAACCAACGCATCACCTTCCCTGCAACCCTTTTGTTTTCTTTGTGTTACGCATTCAAGGTACATTGAGAGTAAAGTGTTGCATTTACAACTTGAAAGAACTGATCTATTTTATAACATTTTAAAGTTTATTTTTGAGTACAGTATTGTGGATTTATTGTCGTTTGGTCTTGTGTTAAGTCTATATAAAAATACTTATTTTTATACTACAACCTGTGTGGTGTCCATCTGTAGTGTTGTCACTGTATTACTGTATGTGTTCACACATACTTTACACACTGCCTCTGAGATAAGCCTGCCTGCTCGTGCCAAGCTACTAAGGGCGTGAGCAGGGGTTATTTCTGGAGTGTAGCCCCTTACCCTGACTATACGCAAGGGTCCCTATTTGTCACAGGTACCTATCTATGCTAACTAGAGACCCCCAAATGATTGAGGTGCATTTGCAGAGCTGTGCATGTCTGTCCCAGTAATGGCATAGCAGTTGGTGAGGTAGTAGGTGTAAGTCATGTCTGAAGTACATTGGGCGACGTGTATATGTATTCCAGGAGCAATTGGGATTGTTACAGGTCAATACTGAGGTGCACCATTAGAGCTGTGAGTGCAACCAGGCATTGACACGGTAATGGGATTATCTGAGCAGGTTAGGGCTGGCATACATGTGTGTGGGGAGGGCTTCAGCTATTTAAATAGTAGGTGAATACAGGTAACGATTTGTGTAAACTAACAATGCGGCTCACGGGTCTCAATGCTGGAAAGGCAGGGTAGTGTAGATCAGGATTTAGGGTGCGGAGGGAGCTGTGTGTTGATCCCAGTAATGGAGTAATAGTAATGAAGTTAATTAGGAAAAATCTCCTGTGTTCAATACAGTGTGGGACTATTGGTGCAGCGCAATTTTGGCTACACCTTTATATGACACAAATGGACAACATGAACGTGCACTTAGCACATGGTTCTTGTGTGGTCTGATGACATTAAAATATGTGTTGCTCTTGACATTATTACTAAAGTGCATTTACTGTAGGATTAGTGAATTTACTCATACTCTACGCCTTAACCATATTAAATGATCTGTTCTTTAGAGTCTTGATGAATAAACCATCCTTACATCGTAGACATGTACTCACTATAAAAATGAAATACATTTACCTAATGTGTGCCTTTATACATTAAGTGACATATCCAGTTTAGATGTTTAAGTAGAAACCATCCTAACACTACAAAATTTTTTATATTAGTTGATTTATGTAATGTTTGCACTAATGTTTCATTCATTGCATTAAAATGTAGGTCCTAGACATCCTTACACATATACATATAAGATTTTACTGTATGACACATGTAATACGAGTCTAATGTACTGGCAATTTATATTCTATTGTGCTTAAATGTGCAAACACATATTAAATGTGCATCATTTTGTTAATGTTTTAACTTGACCTGGCCTGTTTTCCATGCTATATAAAATGCTGGTTTCATTTTCTGCTTACATGACTTTTCTTGCAGGTGCAATTCTCCTGCTTGTTGTCGAAGAATAGATAATTTACTGTTCTAGTGACAGGAGAGAGCCTGAGAAGTAGTTCTTGACAAAAGAACATGGCGAGCCAGAGCGTTAACTGAAAGGTCTATTCAGTAATGTTACAGCATAGTTTGAGTGAGAGAGGATGATGTCATTCCCATGTCCAGTGTGGGTTCTGTTGCTAATGTTGCAGCGTAAAACATGAAAATGGAAGAGGACAATAGTACCCCTGGTGATGCATACAGAGGGTTATTGCTCTCAGCATCCTGATGAATATAACTGTTGTTTACACCGGCTGAGTTTAAACTACTTTCCTTGGACTTTGAGAGGTTTAGACCTCTATCCTTGTCTTTGATTCTTTATTAAGGAGGACTTAGGCTAACACTTTCTTCCCTGACCGAAAAAGACTCTTGTCCAAGCTTCTGCAATGCTGACAAAGTGACAACTTCAAGTTCAAGTTCAGAACACTTTATTCGGATACAGCCATATCCATAAAACCAGACAAAAATAACAATTTTAAAATACGCAAATGCATGCTCACAATAAAATTTATTAGCAATATACATAGATACACAATATTTAAAACATATCAATTCGATACAAGAACTAATGCAAAAATAAATAAGAGATCTCAGGGGTTAGACATCATATAGCGTGCTTGCACTGTAATTCTTTAAAAAGTGCTAGTGCGGAAGACCAACTCTTCATTAGCCAAAGTAAGTAACCTCATGTAAGCAACTTCCAGACTGATGGGTGTGAATAAAAAAAAACGGAATTAAAAGCCACTTGGCATATTTTAAATAGTACTTGCAAAAGAGCAGGAAATGTAAGATGGTTTGGCCACTCTGCCCATCACACGGGCAAAGTAAAGAATCAAGGTTTGCGTAGTTACTGAGAAGGAAGCACAAAACATTTTTTACAATACCTGCCCTATGGCATAAGAGGGGACTCCTCTCCCAATGACTCATTGCCTATGAGTCATTGGCAGAGGACTCTCGTCTTTCGCCTTAGGGCAGGTATGGTAACATTTTTGTACAATACCTGGCCAAGGTAGCTGGCCAAGGGATGCATGGTCTGTTCAGTAGTCATAAAATTGAGGACAGATGTTTTCTTGGATTCCCTCTCTGTCCTTTCCATGCTGTAAAGTGTATAGAGTGTGTTCCTGAGAACATTTTTATGCATGGTCTCGGCTGTTCTTGAGTTTAAAAAGAGGCTTCCTTGGTTAACACTGCATAGGCTCCGGTTCACTCCGGAAATCCATGGGATATCCTTCCCTTTCTCGCACCCAATGCAGTCACCTATATTCTCTCTCGTTAGTGATGCAGCTGGGTTTTTCCATATGGATAGCCAAAAGAGGGCAAGGCGAGTACTTATGAAGTCCTCTATAAAATTAAAATCGAGTTCCTTATGGCAGATGTACTGAGCTGTGGAAATTGATACATCTAGTAATTTCCTACAGAATCTATTTTCTTCTTGTTGGATGCAGTGTCTCTTGGCAATGCCCCAGACCTCTGCACAATAAGTGGCTGTTGGTGCGTACTGAGATTTAAAAAAAATTCAAATAGCTAAAATGGCACCTGTTCTCTTTGGGCGTGGGAGACTAAGGATAGAGCTAGAAGGCTTTGAGAACTTGCTCCTGCAATACACCATATGTTCAGTCCAGGAGCCATTTGCAGCAAAGATCAACCCAAGATAGGGAAAGGTGCTAGTACTTTTCAGTTTCTGGTCTCCAACAGATATAAAATTAAGAATGGTGTTTCCTTGGTCCACAAGACATTATAAAATATTTGTTTTAATTGGTACTTAGATCTAGGCTAGCCATATGATCAACAAAGCCCTGCACTAAAATGTGTAGGGAGTTGGGAGTGCGGCCCATAAGGACTGCATCATCAGCAAATAGTAGCACAGGGAGTGTTTTGTCATTTATTTTAGGGACATCATGGATCAATGTGATAAGTGATTTATGCAGTCTGTTAATGTAAATGATGAAAAGGAGTTTGGCTAGAACGCATACTTGTCTAACTCCCGTGCTTACTTTGATTGCTTCTGTAACTTCACCTGCATGCTAACCCTGACCCGGGCCTTAAAATCTTTGTGGAGGAGCGCAAAAAAGTGCACCAGTGCCTCATCCAATCCATAGGCCAAAAGGATGGACCAAAGTTTTGACCTTTTGACAAGGGCAAATGCAGAGGTCTGATCCATGAAGGCCAGATAGATTGGCGAGTCCCAAGCTATGGTGTATTTGCCCATGATTAGATTAAGATCTAGGCGTTGTTCGTTGGTGCCTACTTTAATCCTAAATCCCAATTAGCAGGGCTCTAAGGTGCCGCTTTCCTTAGCCCACTCTAATATCTTATTATATAGGACTCTGTCCAGGATTTTTAGGGTGTTGTCTATTAAAGAAATGGGCCTGTAGAAGTTGGGTTGGGAGCGATCGCCCTTTTTAAAAATCGAAACAATAATACTTATTGACCATGTGTTGGGTAACACGGCATGCGTTAGGTTGTTCAAAACATTTAAAAGAAGGGGAGCCCAAAAGTCTGGTTTACATTTTATGAGGTTGATGGGTAACCCGTCAGGGCCCGGGGCTTTATTGCTCACGCTCTGTTGAATAGCTTCCTTGACCTCTGCCAATGTTATCTGTATTCTAGTTAGGTTTCCGAAGCTTAAAATGGTCTTCCTCTTGTACAGAAGCGGCATAAATCTTTGAGAAGTGGTTTTCCCATGACTCCTCATTATGGTGTAGCTCATGGGTATTAGTAGCTGCCCTATTGCCCTCAGGTCCTTGACAGCTGTCAAAAAGGTATTCCTAAGCATGGGCGAATTTTGCGAATCTCGCGTTCGCGAATTTTGCGGATTTGCGAACTCGCAATCCGCAAAATCCGCGAATTCTCGCGAATTTGCGGATTTTTTTTTTTTGTGTTTGCGCGGGTTTCTGCCAGTTTGCGAGGGTTTTGTACAATTTCGCAAATTGCGAACTTACCTGTCGGGTCGCAAGTTTCGCGAACTTGTTGTTTCTACGTGTCCAGCCTGTTTGGGACACTCTTCTTCATCACTGACACTCTCTGTCACCACTGCCACTCTCTGACTACTCATGCCACCCTCTGGCCCACCCATGCCACCCTCTGTTTCATCACAGCACCCTCTGGTTGTCCAGTCAGTGTACATTATTGTGGCAACGCAAGCACACCTTCCCTGCCTCAAGTGACCTGAATTAATTTGGGGCTGATTAATGTGTCACAGAATATTTTTTTAGCTGGCACCTGCTTCCTTAGTGCTTCCTGATTACTGATCTTTTGCACTTGCTAAGTGCTTTCATTGTTGCAAAATTAGTTACAACACCTGCCCTGCCCCAACTGACAATAATGAATTAGGGGCTGATTAATGGATTTGAACTTCCAGCCTGGCTCCTGCTTGTCTCCCTTAGCTGTAATTCAGGACCTTTGTGGCATATGTGTAACTATTCTGAGGTTCAGAGCAGGGTCACATAATAGTTGCAACTGGCAACTGAACTCTGGAGGGGCCCCTCAGGAAGCACTACAGGAAATGGCTACTAATGATGAGCCTGAACTTTTGAACCTGGTAAGTAGTTTCAGTTTTGCTAAGATCGTATTTCTGCAATTTTGCACTTATTCGCGGGGCGCAAAGTTGTACTGGGAAGCCGCGAACTCACGCGAACAGTGCGAACAGTGCGAGCAAAATCCGCTGCTCGCGGATTTTGCTGGAGATTCGCGAATCTCGCGGATTGCGAATTTCCCGAAAATCCGCAAAATCCGCGAGCGAAACGGATTTTCCGCCCATGCTTAGGTATTCCCCTTTTTAGGTCGAACCTAGAGCAGTGCATGCGCTGCTTGTTCAACTTTTAGTAAGTGGGTTTTCAAAGTGCTACCCACAGGCTTTTGCTGGCCTAAAGCTTGCTTTAACGCGAGTGTGAACGTGGACAGCTGCCAGCTTTCAGCGCCTGAGGTGCCATCTGGAGCGTGATTACTTTCACTTTTATCACTGCTGCGCATGCACCCCTCGCGTGCTTGCTGGCGCTTGTGCTCATGCACTCCCCCACCCCTCCCACTTGTTTACTTCTTGCCGCGCACTCTAAATTCAATTAATGCCCGTTTGGAGCCCTGTTCTTCGGTGACTCATTGGGTGAAATTCCTGTGTCCTTTGTGCTGCAGTCAGCAGTATTAGTTGAGTGAGCAGGTATTGACTGAGGTGTTTGGATTCAGTGAACCGGAATCAAGCCGGCTCTATGGAGGCTGCTGTCAAACCTGTTGCATGGGGCTGAGAGGTACCAGCCCGTGACCTCCATTTCCACACAAACAGCTCCCTCTCACGTCAGGTGTCGCAGTAACGAGGAGGACTAGGCCTTGCTATGCACTGATTCATTTGAAGAAAAATAGCTTTCCCCGGGAGCTGGCGTGGTGTTTGGCTCGCGGATACATAAAAAAACCCACCTTACTCCACTTTCAATCCTGACTTACCCCTCCCCCACGCGAATGTGTAACCCATTTTCCCACTTTCTGAAAACCGTCAAACTATTCTTTTTTATTGAAGTAGTCCGTGTACTCCGATTTTGAGAAAATGGTAAATAAGTAGATTTCGGGTTATCTAGAGACTAATACATGGTTACAATCCAGCCAATCTGGATTTCCTCATAAGTACAGCATTGAGACCGTACTGCTTGAAGTGTCTAAATTCATTACATTGACTTAGAACCAAGGACGGAACGTGGCATTGAATTTACAGCATGTCACATGGGCTTCTCTAACAGCACCGTGAACTTCTTCGGGTGTTCTAGCCCTTGACTGGAGACAATTGAAGAAGAGAGGGAAATCAGTTTGGCTGGCCCTCTTCTCTTCCGATTTGAAGGCACTTTTGGTTGGGGTGTCTCAGGGCTCTTACCTCGCTCCAACCCTTTTTAACACCTTGGCTGCTAGGGGGTTTTCCCCTCCTGTGCTGCTTTCTAAGTTTTCCCATTGTTCATGACAAGGTCAACTCGTCATAAGCACAGCTCAACCGTGCCTCATGACGAGCTGGCCTTGTCATGAGCATGGAAGAGGTTAATGTCTTTCTGGCTCATTTGGCTTTATTGTGCTGTCATACGCTGATGGCGCGCAGCTACTAGGTTTGTCAGCCCCGCCATGTGCCACGCATCGTCGGTTAAATTGACTCATCTCAGTGCAGATCCCAGCATTACCGCACTGAAATGCAACCTCATGCCACTTTAGTAGTGCCTGTCCGCCGCCACGTTTCCTCTGCTTTCAGCACAGCATTGCATCTGTCAGCAAGAGGTCTGCTGTCTATGGTTGAGGAGAGATGCAGGCAGCATCTCGCTGTTTGATATCTCCCTGCTTCCACTCCCACATTTAAGTCCTTAGGTAGTTGTGTGTTCCTTTCTGTGTTTTTCTTTTGTCCATTGCACACAAAACGCACATATTGCTTTAATGGGTAATTTCTTTAATCGGTTCAAAGTTCGTATTTGGTATATTACTATTTCTGATGTTGAAACATTCTGTTTTGCAGTTATTTTAGATAGAGATAATTTTGCACTGAGGAAGTATCTTTTCAATATGTATATGGCACTAAGCGAACAGCCATCTGAGTGGAAATGGCCTTCAGTTTATTTTTCAGTTAATAGCAACTCATTTATAAATGCCAGCACTGTAAGCAGCAGTAGAAATCTAGCAGAGTGCTGGATTACAAACATGGGAGTGTTGTTCATTTGGCCTTGGTAAATGTGCACATAATGCCAACAGGTGTTTACTGACTCAACAAGTGCCCAGCAGGTGCCACTTAATTGACTTTTTACAGCAGCATAAAATATAATGTAGTTCCCCACACCCTGTCTAGCCTTAAAGTGCAGAATTATGTAGCCAGACTGCTTCCATATCTGCCACTTTCAACTTGTTCTGTTTCTTTAACCTCCTACAAGCTTAAACAACAAAACTACAAGTCCCAGAAAGCAACTTTGCTGTTGTCTTAAAAAACAAGCAGTGGCATAGCCAATAGGTCTTGCTTTTGGGACCTTATAAGTATTTAGTTATGCAGCACAATATACTTGGTGCAACAATATCAACTGTTGTATGTTTAAACACTTATAAGGTCTCAAAGGCGAGACCTATTGGCTATGCCAATGCTTGTTTATCCTAGCAGCTTTGGATGATGCTTCCCTATGGTCTTTTAAAACTTTCCCTTTCCTGTTGGTAGTCTCAATCTTATACCTTTGCCTCGTCAATTTCACATCTGAATTACACCTTGGATTGGTTGACGTTGCTCTGCGCAATTGTCTATAGGCCTCAGAACACTCGTGGTCAAACCATCTGGGTCCATGTTTCACAGGGGGAATAGGCTTTGATAGTAAGGTTTTAACCCCTTCGCTGCTCATGACGAGCTCAGCTCGTCATGCAGTACACTGGTCGTGTGCTTATTACGAGCTGAGCTCGTCATGAACAATGGAGATCATGCATCTCCAGCACAGGAGGGGAAAATGCACCGCACGCATGTGGTTAATTGCTAAGCTGAGTTTAGTAAAGTCGTGAACAGCCTCAGGATGTGGGTCCAGAGCTGATAAACATGAGTTTATAAGGTGCATATTGGCCTTTGCTAGTGTCTGAAACAATTCTGACACCATCATACTTATTTCTTCCTTCCTTGTTCTATTTTTCCTTTATGGATGTTTCCTGATTGTTTAGATCCTTATGGTTTCCAAAACCATCCTCTTAGCTTGGACCCTAATTAAGGTTATTTAGGTTTGCTCATGTATAGACGAGAAATTCTTAAACTCTTATCTGAGCATCAGATACTTTAGCTAATCTTTTGTATTGCTGTGACTGAAATTTTTTGTTTGATACTGGTACACCTAAACCTCTTCAGGAGCTTGGGTTACCCAGTTGTTATTCTGTATCTTTATAGCATGGTGCTGAGAGTCATGTACCTTAACTTGATTGTTAATGTGATAAACCTTCTTAACCATAGTTACCAATTCCTGGCCCTTATTCTGTGAGCAAATGGATTACCCTGTTAATTCAAACTTATTGATGTAATGTGAACTCTGCTTAACTAGTGCTTGTGTACCTTAATATAGATATGCTGCCCATATGTATTTTATAGGTCAGATGTTTCTAATGTCTAGCATCTAATCTATACAAATAAAAATGTCAAGTTTGTTTGTTCAAAATCTTAAATCTCCGAAAGTTCTTCGCCGATTGCTTTGAAATTTTGACACAACGTTGGATTCGATTAAGCGTGTGTTTATATATACACAACGTTGGATTTGAATACACGCTTGTTTTTAATCGAAAGGCCAAACAGACCCTATGGACGCAAAGAGACAATAGTCTACATATATTAGGATGGACAGTTGGTGTCAAGATGGCAGATCAGGAAGTGGGTGGAGGAGTTATTTCACTTTGCAACATTAAGAGAGAACACATAGAGACAATAGTCTACATAGATTAGGATGGATAGTTGGTGTCAGGATGGCAGACTGGGAAGTGGGTGGAGGGAGCGGGGAGGAGTTGGTTCACTTTGCAACGTTGGATTCGAATACGCATGTGTCCAATATGCGCGTGTTTTTAATCGAAAGGCCGAACAGACCCTATCGATTTGGTTGCTGCACAACAAAACAAGGGTAGGTCCAAACTGGAATGGCAGGGTGAGCAAAAAAATGATGGATTTAGGCCCAGATCTCTGTACTGGGGTGAATGTATGACATTGTTCTGCATTCTGTCCATCAATTGCTCTTTTTGCATTTGTCACCCCGAGTGGGACGGGGATGCTCGGATGTGGGACCTGTGCTCTCCATGCCACTGGAATCAAGCTATCATGGCAGATGAGGGCTGAAAGCCCGAAACCGGTCCTAGGATGCTTGTTTCCAGTTCAGGGAGGGCCTGGCCTGGCAGTTCGGGCTTAACTGTTCCCATGGGGCACTGGGTCAAGACTGATATGCATATGGCTGGGTCCAAACTAGAGTGGCATGGTGAGCAAAAAACAATGGATTGAGGCCCAGATCTATGACATTGTTCTGCATTCTGTCCATCAATTGTTATTTTTGCTTTTAGGCAACAAGGCAGACCATAGCCATGGCCTGTGCCATAAGATTTCCTGTTCACTTCAAATATCAATCTTCCGCAAACTGATAGACAGTAGAGCACAGACCTACCATGAATGAGAAACACATCAGAGCAAACTACCCCAGGGGTACGAGGTTGGCCCACATCTTGGTATGAACGTACTTTTGGCAACCTGGCCCACCAAGACCATGTAACACACAAACGGTGATTAGAGGAATGCTTGCAGATTGTCTAACCACTGGGAAATGCTTGGGGTAGCATTCCAACTCATAATCTTTTTCCCCACCATGCCACCTCAGATTAGACCCAGCCATAAGCATGTTCCTGCTCCAGAAGAAGCTGTCAAGTCAGATCCTGTTTATACCCGAACACATGCAACCAAAGAGAGGTTTCAGGCTATTTTGGCTTTACAGTCAGGTGCAGCTTGGTTCCAGTGGCACAGTGAACATGTCCCTAGATCTGGGCATACGCTTGACGACCCTTAGCGATTGCAAGTGGTTTCACTATTTACATGCATTCCTTCCATCACCTTTTGTGTGTTTGGCACCAAGGCCATGAGCTTTACCTGAAGTGCAGGCTGAACCCAAACAATGATCAATACACTGCAGTTCAAATGGAAGTGGTTACTGAGAGAATGTCAATTCTACCTGTAAATGCTCTAATCTCTGCAGCCATCTGGGCTCAACAGTTATGGCACAAGTGCTACTTGCAGACTGGGCAGGTGCCCAGCACTGCTGTATCCCAATGCTGTAGAAACCCAGCACAGCACAGGCCAAGGGCCATGAAGCAGTCATGGATGTCTAAAGCTATAGACCTTCAGCAGCACACCTCCACTTGCTAACAGTTCCCAGATAAGGGAAAGAATGTACCATGATGCCACATAAGGTTGTGTAATGCCCGCTGGAGGTAAGGAGGGTTGACGACTGCCCACCTGTGTGCCTTCCTTCTCTGCCAATACTACCATGCTAAGAAGAATCATTACTGCTTTGTGTAGCCTCAAAGATGTTCACCCACCACCTGCTACTGACAGACCAACCGGCAATAGAACACCTAACACACTATGGAAGAACAACAGCAAATCCATGGACAAGCGCCAAGAATTTACAGCTGAAGTTACAGCCTGGTCTCTAGGAAGTGCATCATTGCTACCATCTATAGTTCTTCTCAAAATATGACTGGAGCCAGACCATGCTGAAGATAAGGAAGCATCTTTGGCACTCAAAATCACCAAATGACCATTGTTGACTTGCCCCAGAGTTTTCTGCAAGCGACTAGGCACTGGGTCACTGGCAGTCTAATTGCAGAGCATATATGAAACCCCAACATACCCCACAGGCTTCCACATGGTGATACCTTCAAGGTACCTCAGTATATGAGCGGTGAACCCTGCACTTTTCCACTGAAGGAAACTGGAGTCTGACAAGGCCCGCAGGCGGTCTTCTGTGAGTGAAGCAAGGCAACCAATGGAAACTCCTGGTGCTTCGACGCCTCGTCTGGGGTAGTAAGTGCAATATAAATGCAACTTAAACACTTAAAACATTGTTTGAATTTTGGACACTGTCCATGAACTGTCCCAAGAATCAACAAGTCGACTGACTGTACTCTCTAGACATGACCCTACTGTGTATGCTGCATGGACTCGCCCGCATCTGTATTTGTTCCATGACTCACCATCAGGTTAAAATATGAACTTGAGTTATTATATCATGTACGTCCAGTTGTCAACCACTGTTTGACTCTGAGAATAATAACCTCGAAGTAATGTTTTGTTTGTTTCTTGGTTTCTCTTTCAGTGTTGGATTATGACTTCATTGAACTCCTTGCCTGGGTGAGGCTCCCATACCCCGCCAGGGAGTAAAAAACCTTGGTGTATGGCTCAACGCTGACCTATCTTTTGGACCCCAAATAGACCGAGTTGCAGGTGTCTGTTTTGGCGTCCTAAAAACCATAAGGAAGGTCCTTGACCTCCTTCCTATGTCAGCACGGAAAACACTAGTACACGCCCTTGTGACATCACGCCTAGACTACGGCAACCTACTTTATCTAGGTACCACCTGTAAAGCGGTGAATCGCCTTCAGGTAATACAGAACGCAGCAGCCCGTCTCATCCTAAAAATCCCTAAACGATCAGACACCAAAGCCGCTCTCAAAACCCTCCACTGGTTGCCAGTAAAAAGCAGAGTGGAATTCAAAGCCCTCTGTACATGCCACCGCATCCTGGCTAAGAAATCTCCTATCCCACTCCATAACTTAGTGACAAGGTATACACCTGCACGAGATCTGCGCTCCTCAAACGGGGGCCTACTCCAGGTTCCTAGGGTCAAAAGGGCCCGCATGGGCGCACGCTCCTTCCGTCATCTGGCAACGAAAAGCTGGAATTCCCTCCCTCTCCATCTAAGTCTGGATCCTTTCGAATCCAGCTTCTGCAAGAACCTTAAAACATACCTGTTCTCCAGATAACTGATCACTGGTCTCCTACCCCTCTCAGAGTTCCTCAGTGGTAGCGCGGGGACACGCCTCGGCGTAACCAAGCGCTCTATAAGCTACCCTTATTATTATTATTATTGTTTTTTGGGAGAAATGTAGTATCCATCAGGACACTTCACAGGTCAGCCTCCTCTTATAGAGGGCGGTCACTTACACATCCTTACATCCTTTTATCACCCGTTTCACAGGTCATTTCACCGGACTAATAATTAGGAATTGGGTGCTTGTGCCCTGACTCCAGCTCTACACTTAGGGGTAGATTCACTAAGATTATACGCTGTGTTAGCGTCACAAAAGTAATGCAAATCAGATCTAATTCTTTTTTTTTACAATTTGCATTCCAGAGCTAAACTTAAGTATTGTGAACCAGCGTATAGGGCTGCTTTGCATTACTTAGCGCCAAGGGTGCGTACCATGGATGTGCATGGGCGTACCCATGCTACCATAAAAAGTTTCTGATGCAACTCCCAATTTACCAAATAAAGTAGACAAGGTTTAGCATCAGAAAACTGAACCCTTTTGAAGTAGACGCAAGGAAGAAGAAATGCTTTAATTTCTCCTTCCTTTTCTGACTTTGTACGTGTGCTGCACATTACAGCACACACAGAGGGAAAAGGGTTAACAATAGTCCAAGCATGGTATTTGGTACTGAAAGGCTGAGAATTTAACAAACATTTTACTAAACATGCTTCACCCTCCGTAAATACTGCTTACATTTTTTAATTGATACAAGATACATTCCAACTCAGGGAAGAATGTAGGATTACAATAACCCGCCAAATTGGGTTCTTGAGTAGCAAGCTTGCAGATTAACTGGTAAAAATACACAATTTGCCAACTTCAAAATCAAGTCAGTTTTTTGTTAATTTGTTAATACAAGGTGGTGACCAAAGATGAAAATCAACCACCTTCCAGGCATTATGTGAGCCGCCAGGATGTATGACATCACAACGTATACTTTTACATCGCATGCTTTTACATCGCAACTTTCACAACGCATGCGTTTACAACGCATAGTGTTGAGGGGTGCTGGATAGTGAATAGTTTAATTTACTATTCCAACTCCAGTTCCCGTGGATAGCAGGGAAGGTGTTTGATAGTAAATTAAATCTATTCCCTACCCTAGAGCGCCCCCCAGCGCAATGCGTTGTAATGGTTTGCGTTGTAAAAGTTGCGATGTAAAAGCACTGCGTGGTAAAAGTTGCGTTGTAAAGGATGTTTCCCGAGCCGCCACATCAGGGATTTCACTTTGGTTTCTTCTCCCTCCTAACCAATCTCTGAACATGGCTGTTTCCGTTACTCTAACCCTTCCTCATAGGGCAGTCACCCAAAGACCACGTTTCCCACGTATTTCTCTTAGCCAATCACACAATGCTGCTCCTCGGAAGAGGATCAGCCAAAGTTTTGGCACCCCTTGCAATATGAGTGGCTTTCTTTGCTTTAGGAATTTATTTTCTCAGTGGCGATCAGAGTATTACCAATCACTGTCAGTCATACCTATTTTCTGACCACATACGTTTAACATCTAAGACTAGCTCCGTAGGATGCGGAGATAAAAGTACTGCATTGCATTGTTGGCCTGGGTAGTATCTAGAAAGCCCTATAAATTATTTATTTATTTGCAAAGTTTTATATAGCGCTGGCTGGACCCGAAGGTATCAGAGCGCTTTGCATGAGGATCAGCGAGTTACAGATTACATACTTACATAGCCAAGTATAATACATAGGAGAAAAACATGACATGCTTCTTGGTGCCAAACCCAGCAGGGCTACTCTGTCAGAGATTTCAGAAGATCAGCCATGATTTAAGAGAGCCGTAAGAATGAACTTTCCACGACATGACACAGTGTCCACAAAACTCTGAATTCTGACTTGATGCCCTATACCCTCCCAATTAGCCGTCATCATGGTCCCCATCAATGTACACTGAAAATAATTCAAACTGGATTTTAGGAATGGGCGTTTTTTTTATAAAGGAGGTGGAGCACTTCTCTTGCAACCTTCTTAATACCCTTCTTAGGCCCTTATTTATGAGGCTTTGCGTCAGTTTTGCGCCACCGGTGCATCACTTTTTGTGAAGTCAACTGCTCGTGACTTCAGGCTTTCCAATGTGTATTATATTGTTGTGACGTTTCAGCGCAACATAAGCCACTGCATAAATGCCTCATTGACAATGTTCCAGTAACTTTGTCGGGACCCTGTTAACCTACTACCCTTACCTTTCCCACCATGGGCCGATGTGCCTTTTTGTCTTTGATATATCTAGGGATACTTCTTCCCGTGTCTAAAATATATATTTATATACCTAATAGGTTATGTGTCCCAACCTTCCAGTCCTGATGAAGACCCCGCAGCAAGATTAGTACTACTATCTGCACATATGAGGGTCGAAACGTCGACAACCATCTGCCTTTGAATATCAACTCCACGCCCCATTGTTTTCATTTATTGAACTTTTTGGAGTATGATTTGTGTTCGAGATGAGTGTATGAACCTGACGGTCCTGTTCTTTGTACATAATTTGTAACATTGACCAATGAGTTATATTTGTTGATTATAATGTCACTTAAGAATCTTCCTTCTTTCTTTCACTACATCCTCACACTATCACTCACCACCCTCTGTGGGGAGCAGGCAGCCATAAACAGATACATCACTTAACATTACAATCTTGGAATGAGCCTGTAAATGGAGGTATAACTTCCAATTCTGCTTTGCGGAATGACCTGAACTTTGTCCCCAAAACTGGGACATTTACCTAAAATTAAGAAAAGTGTTGGGTCACCGGGACAGCCCTCTAAAAACCTGGACTGTCCGGGGAAATCCCGGACGTCTGGTCACCTCATATTCCAGCTCTTGTTTCCATCTTGGCCACGACACTGAATGGTGGGCGCTGGTGCCTGAGTGCTGCTGGTTGTAGAGGCTTTATGCACATCAGGACGTACGATGTTACTACGTGATCATGTTGATCGCGGTATGATACAACGCAGGCTTTACAACGCAAGTCGTTTCAACGACTTGCGCTGGACTTGGGGATAGTACGACTTACTATTCCAACACAGGTCCACGTACAGTAGGGAAGGTGTTGGAATAGTAAATCGTACTATTTCTTAGCTTACAGGGCAATCAAGCGCAAGCCATTGAAACGAATTTCGTTGTAGCCCGCGTGGTAAACCAACCGCGGTGAAACGCCCAAGTTGTAAAGGTCCTCTCCCGTATAGGCATATCTGTGTGCTCCACATTGATTGCCACTACTTTGTTTTTTAATACTATGTGATTGTATTGTATTGAAATTGTATAATTTTCCTTTTTAGTTTTTGTCTAATTTTCTGTCATATTAGTGTTTATAATGTTTGGTTTTAATATGAATACTTATTAAATGAAACTGAGCTTTTTATATTTTATTGATTTTGTGGTTCCTTTATGTATTTACCTTCCCTTTTTTCTTGCCAAGATTATGCCATGATATGCACACAGTGCTCCACAGGCTGCAACATGCCCATAAAAAGAGGCTTACAATCTACAAGTATTTGATATAAAATGAAACGAACCTACAAAATGAATGCAGTGTAATTTCTCAGACATACAGTAGCTCAGGAGCGGCGTGCGAGACTCTGTTATTTACGTCTTTTCCTTTGCTTCCCACCCACCAAGGTTGATCAAAGCCTAGTTTGTGCCTTTTAGTGAGGTTGGTTTGACACAAAAACAGCACAAATCTTCTCGGGAATGGCACAACGCCAGCGCATAAGCTTCAACCAGTGGGATTTTCCTGCAGTTTTCTTATTCACAGAGGGACCATGCCAGATATTTCTGTGGCCCCGAGCCTGGGATGCTTCTCTTTGGATGGAAGGGATGTTTTCTTTTTCCCTTGCCGAAGTTGCATTCTGTGGTCCTGCAGAGTTTGAGTCCGCATCCGCCCCTTTAATGTCTTTTATTTACATTTACCATCATGGTGGGGGTCACTGAAACTATGCAGCAGGGTCTCCTGCTGTAGCGCATCACGGATGCCTTCCTGCAAAGAAGAAAAATGGCCCCTGTGACTGCTGTTGGGGATGTGAAATACAGCACCTATGAGGTTTCAATGGGACCCTCATGGCTCCCTGCCATGGTGCCAATGCACCTGCTGCACAACGAAATCTACGCTCCTGGTTTCTGCGTGGCATATCTTGGAACATTATTACATTTTCTGTTGGCCCAGCCTGGGGTCCTTTGGAGGGCGTTGTCCATTGACGCGAGGCACCAGTAGGCTGTTCTTTTACCCATGTCACCCCTCTTCTCTTGACTGCATGGCCTTATTTTTTTATTTTTATTTTTACTGAGTTTTATATAGCGCGAACTTGACCCGAATCAGGTATCAGAGTGCTTTACATTGCGCCAGTTTCATTACACGAGGATACATTCATTTTTGTTGGGCACGGGGAGATTTTGTGATTTGTCCAGAATCACAGGATGTTCAGCGTCTTTGCCAAAACTCGAACCCAAGTCTCCAGATTCTAAGTCGACCGCCCTAGCGGTTAGGCCAACTCCTCTCCCCAAAGTCGCACAAAACTCTGCTCTGCGGCTCTTGCTGAAATAAAACAAGGAGAAAGGCCTCTTCCATATGCATTGTCTGTGTTTGTGGTAGATCAAGAGATCTCACCAGGTTCTGACTCTTTGAGAGAGACCTAGCCTCGCCCTCCGCAGTCTCCAGCCGGGCTCCCTAGATGTGTGGTATATGTGTGGTATAAAAAGCTGAAACGCTTTAAAGGTAGCCCACCCTGGGGCCTTGCATTAGAAGCCAAGCAGTTAGCAGTAGACATGTAGCAACACAAGCAATGGAAGAAAAAATATCTATATTTTTATTTCCTCATAGCATTCCGTTCACCTTCACCGCCAGTTGCTTGATTCCACACTTCAGGAAGGATCTGATAAACCAGAGAAGGTTCCAGTAGGCTGAAGAGTTCTCAAAACAAGATGAAAAGCTTCCTCAAGAACCAAAAATCCTCCTATGGAGGCTGCTCGGACAAGCCTGGTGTCACGGGTGAGTCGCATTCTATAGGTAGACTCGTGTGTACTGTGCAGGCAGCTGTAGGAGGCTGGCTCTCAATTTCGGATTTATTTTTTACCAGACTTTGACCCAGATCAAGAGAGAGAAAGGCCAAAAAAGGAGAAAGAAGGAAGGAGAAGGGAGAAAGGGATACGAAAACAGTGACAATAGGAGAAAGTAGATATGAAAAAGAACCTGCAAGAGCGAGATAAGCAGGTAGGAATCATATAGTGGGGGAGTAAAGAGGCATGACGTCAGTGCAAGAAATGAGGGGAATCCAGCCGGATCCCGATCCAGCAGCTATAATCGAGGCAGATTTGGACAACAACGGGATGCATTCAGCAATGCCCTCATGTTGTCCGCTTTCCATTCAGAGCAGCAACTGCAAAAGGCAGGGGGGTTTCTTGTTTTCACTTCACCTCCAGTGGGGGCCAACTCAGAGGCCTCCTTTCAAGGACCACCAGGTCTCTTTTTTGGAGTCTCATCCAGGCAGATGGAGTCAATCCTCAAATCTAGATACCAATGGAATGACACACAAAGACACTCATCTTGTTATCACTTCACAAGCGCCTGAGAGAAACTACGATTTGAGGGGAGGTTTTTGACTTTTTCCAACCCTGGTGAGTAAGGAATATTCATGAACTGTAGGAATGTAAGATGTAACTTGTCTGAGTGAATAAATATACTTAGCATGATTTAAAAATCACTTAATATGTTTTTATTTTATTTAATGTGTTCTATAGCAGCACTACATATTCCAATGTAGGGTGTCAGCTTACCTTACACCACCACACATATGCAGAGATGATGTATAGATCCCCATACATAACATGTAATATGCACGGTGTTGGTGTCACTTATCATCCATAATGGTACACATTGTTTGTTTACATTGCTTAGTTTGCATGAACATAAAGGGCCTGATTTAGAGTTTGGTGGATGTGTGCACGATTACAAACGAGAAAGATCTCATCACTTAATCTATCCTAATGATCCTGCAATAAGGCAAACTGGATATCTGCCATGCTGTGACCCATCCGCCAAACTCTAAATCAGGCCCAAAGGTGGAATTTAAAAAGTAACACAGTGGGTGGGGTTGTCTGTCCTAATAAGACTTCATTACTGTTGAAAACAACCCTTTTTAGCAACCTCAGAATAATGAACCATTGAGACTGTAGGACTATAACCCTATGCTAAAGGGCGGAGTCACACCCTGGTTAACCCGTACAGCGCTTATGATGGAACCGTTCCGTCACGCGCCTCGGGTGAGCTGTGCTAGTGACGGAACGGTTCCGTCACGGCCCGCTCGCCGTGCCTGCGCGGCGCTGATTTTGCGCCTGCGCTGCGCGTTCTATTGAGCGGGCGCGTTCGTGACGGAACTGTTCTGTCACTAGCACAGCTCACCCAAGGCGCGTGACGGAGCGGTTCCGTCACAAGCGCAGGTGAGCCACGCGGCCCCCCCACCCCCTAGCACTGCGGCGGAATTGCCGTCGCAGTGAAGGGGTTAAAGGTCTGTGCCACTTCTCCCCAATGCATCATGGTAAATACAGTTCAAAGCAGTGTATAACTTGCATTTTTCTTGTGGTCGCTTCAGTGCTCAAGCACAGGCAGTACTGTTAAGCCTTCACTGTAGTGTTTCGTTCTTCTGAACTCTTCAGATGGGCGAAGAGTCCTTTGGGTGGAACATGACCTGCTACTTACTGTCTGTGGATAAGTCCCAAAAATCGCCCAGGTCCAGACTCACGGCTCCAGAAACAGATCACCAGCACTGCCAAGATCAGGATCTTGTGTTTGCTTTCCTGAGGGTTGCAGCTGTGCATTGGTCACAGGTCTGACCCAGTCATCCCCAGTGCATTGTGGTAAATGCAGGTCAAGGCAGCCTAAAACGTACTATTTTTCTTGTGATCACTTCAGTGCTGATGCAAAGCCAGTGCTCTTAGCCCTTGACACCAGTGTTTCATTGTTTTGAACTCTTTGGAAGGGCAAGGAGTCCTTTGAGGGGACAAGACCTCCTGCTTAGTGTCTATGGATAAGTGCCAAACAGCTCCCAGGTGCAGTCTACTGGCTCCGGAAACTTCTTATTACAAGCTGTGCTTTGCTTTGCAGCGTATTTGTTAGCCAGATATGATTCTTTATGAGTATTTAAATATGTGATTAGAAAAAACACAGGTCTCACCAGGAAAAACATTAACTTATTTTACTGATATTATTATCCCCTGCTAGGCTCACAAATACATCTGAAGCAGGTGCTCTAACCTCATACGATATTTTAAAATGCAGCCTGTTTTTTGACCAATTACATAACCCAGAATTGATTTACTGTCACATTTGTCCTTCTGGTTAATTTCCTTGTGATAGTTTTAAAGAATAATGACTGTCCTACTCTGCTTTTCATGACTCCACCCATTGTAACTCCATCCCCTTTCTGCTGCCACATTTGACACCCAATGTATGGGTTCCCAAGTAATGTTTTCTATTTACAGCATGTCAGGAGGTGGGCCAAAAAGGGACAGACTTGGGCTATGGTAATCACTCCAATTGGTAGCAATGGTGGAGGGCTCCTGAGAAAATATTATGTCGCTGCACTGATACCCTTTTAGGTCTCAGCTAGCCTGGCTGCGCACATGCGCAGTTCAGTTGCCAAGATTTACTGATTCTGAGGAGTTTTGGTAAAGGGCTTCAAGCCCCGCCCTTCTTTCCCATTAAGGAGCTCTTTCCCAATGGCTGACCACCGTTTAGCATAAACGGTGGCCAGCCATTGGGAAAGAGCTCTTTATGACGTAGACTTTTCTCTTTTTTTGAGTCGTCCCACTTGGACGGTCTCCTCTGCGTTCCTTCTGCCGTGAAAGGTTTCTTATCTTTATGGGGCCATGTGTTTCAAACATATGGCCCCATAAAGACTTGTTCAGGCATGCTTTCCTCTAACAGTTCCTCAGCTGTGTACTGATCAGGGACTGGGAGAAAGAAAGGCACGATTATGGGAACTACATAAGCTTGTTCAGAGAAAGGCTGCACCTCAGGTACGTGATGGACCGCCACAAACCAGACAGGATAGCCTTTAACCATGACAGGCAGGCAGGCCACTTCCTCTGAGACACCTCATAGCCAGCAGCAGCTCGGAGATCTCTGCCTTTAACTTGGGGGTAAAACCTCTGATGGCATGGGGAAAGAAAAGTCGAAGAGGGGACCTTGGGGGGGTGTAAAAGCTCATACCTGTACTCTCTACACTGCTGGCACCGCCCCTAGCATCGGCACATTAGAGCGCTTGACTCAGTTACTTGGAGGGCGCTGGCACAAGGAGGCGGGGAGCGGGCATAGATGTACAGGGACTCTCCGGCACAGATTCAAAGGGCACTCCGCATGGCAGACGGCTGGCATAGGTACACAGAGTGCTCAGCATTGGCACAGCAAAGGCCGCTCGGTTACAGAGGAGGCTCAGACACAGGCGCACAAGATAGTTTGGCATTGCATTGAGGAAGACCGTGACGTAGCAGATAATAGGACACCGGTATGGAGGTGGACAACAGCACAGGTACAGAGGAGAGGCAAGGAACGGCATGGTACAGGAAAGGACCAGGCACACCTACAGACAACAAAGACCTGAACCGACAAGCCAGTTAAGGGTACAGCGGAAGCTACAGTACAGAGGAGGAACAGAAACAGGGGAAGCATAGGCCGAGGGTATACTATGGAACTAAACACAGGCACGGCGGAGACCTCTGCATACGTATTTGGAAGCATAACCACAGGCACAAGGGAGGCCTTGGAACAAGTACAGGAAATGAGGTGGGAAGAGGAGGCAGATCACATTAAGCTCTCGCCCATCAATCCTTACTCATTCTGTGGCACCCCAGGCCAGATATCCAGGAGCTGTATTTAGCAAATCCCAAAACACCTTCTCATTCCGGGTACTTCCTGTTCCGGGAGACGGTGGCCAGGAGGGCAGAGGGAGGGGCGGGTGAGACAGCTGCACACCCCGCATCACCATGACCACCTGCCGCAGTGCTGCAAAAGCCATGAGAATGTTGATGTAAAAAGGAATACTACTCACTCTCTACTACTCTCTCTACTGCTCTCTCTCTACTACTCACTCTCTACTACTCACTCTCTACTACTCACTCTACTACTCTCTACTACTCACTCTCTACTACTCACTCTACTACTCACTCTCTACTACTCACTCTCTACTACTCACTCTCTACTACTCACTCTACTACTCTCTACTACTCACTCTCTACTACTCACTCTCTACTACTCACTCTACTACTCACTCTCCACTGCTCTCTACTACTCTCTGCTAATCATTCTCTACCATTCACACTCTACTACTCAATACTACTCACTCCCTACTACTCTCTCTACTACTCTCTACTACTCACTCTCTACTACTCTATTACCCTCTACTACTCTCTGCCACTCACTCTGTACTACTCACTCTCTACAAATCTCTACTACTCGCTCTCTACCACTCACTCTCTACTACTCCCCTCTACTACTCTCTACCATTCACTCTCTACCGTTCTCTCTCTACTACTCCCCTCTACTACTCTCTACTACTCACTCTCTACTACTCTACTACTCTCTACTACTCACTCTCTACTACTCCCCTCTCCTACTCTCTACTACTCACTCTCTACTACTCTCTACCACTCACTCTACTACTCACTCTCTACTACTCTTTACTACTCTATACTACTCACTCCCTACTTCTCTACTACTCTCTACTACTCACTTTATACTACTCTCTCTCTACTACTCACTCTACTACTCACTCTATACTACACTCTACCACTCACTCTGTACTACTCTCTACTACTCACTCTCTAGTACGCTCTCTCTACTACTCTTTACAACTCTACTACTTCTCTCTACTACTCTCTACTACTTACTCTCTACTACTTACTCTCTACTACTCTTTACTACTCTCTACTGATCACTCTACTACTCAGTCTCCACTACTGTCTACTACTACTCTACTACTCTCTCTACTTCTCTCTACTACTCACTCTCTACTACTCTCTACTACTAATCTTTACTACTCTCTACTACTCACTCTCTACTACTCACTCTCTACTACTCACATTCTACTACTCTCTACCACTCACTCTCTACTACCCTCTACTACTCACTCTCGACTACTCTCTACTACTCTCTACTAGTCCCTTTCTACTTTTCTCTACTACTCACTCTCTACTACTCACTCTCTACTACTCTCTACTACTCACTTTCTACCACTCACTCTTTACTACCCAGTCTCTACTACTCTCTACTACTACTCCACTACTACTCTCTACTACTCAGTCTCTACTACTCTTTACTACTCATCTTTACTACTCTCAACTACTCACTCTCTACTACTGACTCTCTACTACTCTCTACTACTCACTACTACTCTCTACCGCTCACTCTCTACTTCTCTCTACTGCTCACTCGTAACTACTCTCTCTACTACTCTCTACTACTCACTCTCTACTACTCTACACTACTCACTCTCTACTACTCACTCTCTCCTACACACTCTACTACTCTACTACTCACTCTCTACTACTCACTCTCTACTACTCTATACTGCTCTCTCTCTCTACTACTCTCTCTCTACTACTCTTTACTACTCTCTACTACTCACTCTCTATTATTCACTCTCTACTACTCACTCTCTACTACTCTCTGCTACTCACTCTCTATTACTCTCTACTACACTTTCTCTACTACTCTCTCTAATACTCTCTAATACACTCTACTACTCACTCTCTACTACTCACTCTCTACTACTATCTACTACTCACTCTCTACTACTCTCTATTACTCACTCTCTACTACTCACTCTCTACTACTCTCTACTGCTACTCTTTACTACTCTCTACTACTCACTCTCTACTACTCTCTACTACTCACTCTCTACCACTCACTCTCTACTACTCAGTCTCTACTACTCTCTTCTACTACTCTACTACTACTCTCTACTACTCAGTCTCTACTACTCACTACTAATCTTTACTACTCTCTACTACTCACTCTCTACTACTGACTCTCTACTACTCTCTACTACTCACTTACTACTACTCTCTACTGCTCACTCTCTACTACTCTTCACTACTCACTCTTAACTACTCTCTCTACTACTCTCTACTACTCACTCTCTACTACTCTACACTACTCACTCTTTACTACTCACTCTCTCCTAAACCCTCTACTACTCTCTACTACTACCATTCTACTACTCACTGTCTACTACTCTCTACTACTCTCTACTACTCTTTCTCTACTACTCTCTACTACTCTCTCTAATACTCTCTAATACTCTCTAATACTCTCTACTACTCACTCTCTACTACTCTCTACTACTCACTCTCTACTACTCTCTACTACTTACTCTCTACTACTCACTCTCTACTACTCACTCTCCACTGCTCTCTACTTCTCACTCTCTACTACTCTCTACTAATCACTCTCTACTACTTTCTCTACTACTCTCTCTACTACTCAATCTCTACTACTCACTCTCTACTACTCTCTACTGATCACTCTCTACTACTCTTCACTACTCACTCTTAACTACTCTCTCTACTACTCTCTACTACTCACTCTCTACTACTCTACACTACTCACTCTCTACTACTCACTCTCTCCTAAACCCTCTACTACTCTCTACTACTACCAGTCTACTACTCACTGTCTACTACTCTCTACTACTCTCTACTACTCTTTCTCTACTACTCTCTACTACTCTCTCTAATACTCTCTAATACTCTCTAATACTCTCTACTACTCACTCTCTACTACTCTCTACTACTCACTCTCTACTACTCTCTACTACTTACTCTCTACTACTCACTCTCTACTACTCACTCTCCACTGCTCTCTACTTCTCACTCTCTACTACTCTCTACTAATCACTCTCTACTACTTTCTCTACTACTCTCTCTACTACTCAATCTCTACTACTCACTCTCTACTACTCTCTCCCTACTACTCTCTACCACTCACTCTCTACTACTGAATACTACCCACTCCCTACTACTCTTTCTACTACTCTCTACTACTCTCTCTCTAGTACTCTTTACTACTCTCTACTACTCACTCTCTACTACTCACTCTCTACTACTCACTCTCTACTACTCTTTCTCTACTACTCTCTACTACTCTCTCTAATACTCTCTAATACTCTCTACTACTCTCTACTACTCACTCTCTACTAATCTCTACTACTCACTCTCTACTACTCTCTACTACTCACTCTCTACTACTCACTCTCTACTACTCACTCTCCACTGCTCTCTACTACTCACTCTCCACTGCTCTCTACTACTCACTCTCTACTACTCTCTACTAATCACTCTCTACTACTCTCTCTACTACTCTCTCTACTTCCCACTCTCTACTACTCACTCTCTACTACTCTCTCCCTACTACTCTCTACCACTCACTCTCTACTACTCAATACTACCCACTCCCTACTACTCTTTCTACTACTCTCTCCTACTCACGCTCTACTACTCTATTACTCTCTACTACTCACTCTCTACTACTCATTCTACTATACTCTACTACTCACTCTATACTACTCACTCTATACTACTCTCTACCACTCACTCTACTACTCACTCTCTACTAATCTCTACTACTCACTCTCTACCACTCACTCTCTACTACTCACTCTCTACTACTCTCTACTACTCTCTACTACTCCCCTCTACTTCTCTCTACCATTCACTCTCTACCGCTCTCTCTACTACTCCCCTCTACTACTCACTCTCTACTTCTCACTCTCTACTACTCTCTACTACTCACTCTCTACTTCTCCCCTCTACTACTCTCTACTACTCACTCTCTACTACTCACTCTCTACTACTCTCTACCACTCACTTTCTACTACTCACTCTCTACTACTCTTTACTACTCTCTTCTACTCACTTTCTACTCCTCACTCTCTACTACTCACTCTACTACTCACTCTATACTACACTCTACCACTCACTCTCTACTACTCTCTACTACTCACTCTCTACTACGCTCTCTCTACTACTCTTTACAACTCTACTACTCCCTCTCTACTACTCCCTCTCTACTACTCTCTACTACTCACTCTCTACTACTTACTCTCTACTACTCTCTACTACTACTCTTTACTATTCTCTACTACTCACTCTCTACTACTCTCTACTACTACTCTTTACTACTCCCTACTACTCAGTCTCTACTACTCAGTCTCTACTACTGTGTACTACTACTCTACTACTCTATCTACTACTCTCTACTACTCACTCTCTACTACTCTGTACTACTAATCTTTACTACTCTCTACTACTTACTCTCTACTACTGACTCTCTACTACTCTCTACTACTCACTCTCTACTACTCTCTACCACCCACTATCTACTACTCTCTACTACTCACTCTCGACTACTCTCTCTACTACTCTCTACTACTCACTCTCTACTACTCACTCTCTACTACTCACTCTCTACTACTCACTCTCTACTACTCTCTACTACTACTCTTCACTACTCTCTACTACTCAGTCTCTACTACTCTCTACTATTCACTCTCTACTACTCAGTCTCTACTACTATTCTACCACTCTTTACTACTTTCTACTACTCACTCCCTACTACTCTCTACTCTACTACTACTCTTTACTACTCTGTACTACTCACTGTCTACTACTCACTCTCTACTACTCTCAACCTCTCACTCTCTACTACTCTCTACTACTCACTCTTAACTACTCTCTACTACTCTCTCCTACTCACTCTCTACTACTCTACACTACTCACTCTCTACTACTCACTCTCTCCTAAACACTCTACTACTCTCTACTAGTCACTCTCTACTACTCTATACTGCTCACTCTCTACTACTCTCTCTCTACTACTCTTTACTACTCTCTACTACTCACTCTCTACTACTCTCTACTACTCACTCTCTACTACTCTCTACTACTTACTCTCTACTACTCACTCTCTACTACTCTTTCTCTACTACTCTCTACTACTCACTCTAATACTCTCTACTACTCACTCTCTACTAGTCTTTACTACTCTTTACTACTCACTCTCTACTACTCACTCTCTACTACTCACTCTCTACTACCCTCTACTACTCACTCTAAAACTCTCTACTACTCACTCTAATACTCTCTACTACTCTCTACAACTCACTCTCTACTACTCTCTACTACTCACTCTCTACTAGTCTCTACTACTCTTTACTGCTCACTCTCTACTACTCAACTACTCACTCTCTACTACTCACTCTCTACTACTCTCTACTACTCACTCTACTCTCTACTACTCACTCTCTACTCTCTACTACTAACTCTACGACTCACTCTCTACTACTAACTCCCTACGCCCTACCTCTCTCTCTACCTCTCTCTACTCTCTACATACCTCTTTATCTCTGCCTCTCTACCTCTCTACCTCTCTCTACCTCTACCGCTCTCTACCTCTACCTCTACCTCTATCTCTCTCTACCTCTCTACGCGCACACATATGCACATATATATATACATAGGTAATTGAGAAAGCTATTACTAAGTCCATGTTGTGGAGCAGAGAGGAGGCGTTGCAGGAAAAAAATTACCAAAAATGTGATAAGCCACACAGAGAAAAATGACCACGGTAATGATGATTTTAGACTTATAATGAAATACAGCAAACAACATAAGTCACTTGGTAATATTATTCAGCAGAATTGGCCGCTGGTACGTAGCGATCCTGTGATTGGACCCCTGCCCCCACAGAGGGTGTCCATCACCTACAGTCAGGCTCCCTTTATGAGGGACATACTAGTAAAAACAAGCGCAGAGGTCTTGGATAACAGTAGCTGGATTAAATCAAAAAAAGGATTTTACAGATGCAAAACTTGCAAAGCCTGTTCCCGCGGTATTAACAAAAACACATACAATACACCATTTAAAGCCTGTAAAATATCTAAATTATTGACATGTAAAACAGAATTTGTTGTCTATGTACTGATATGCCCTTGTGGCCTTCAGTACATAGGCAGCACCAAATTGCCAGTTTATAAACAGGTGTTGCAACATTTAAGGGCTATCACCAATCAGGACAACACCTATTCTGTGGCGTGTCACTTCAGAGAATTCCATGAATCTAACTCCAACCTAAAGTAATATATAATTGACACGGTTCCCCCCAGTAGAAGAGGTGGCAATCGTGAAAACAAATTACGAAAGATAGAAACCCGTTATATTTTACAGCTAGACTCTAAACATCCGGGGGGACTTAATGCCACTGAAGATTTACATACATTCTAACGTAAGAAAATTGATTACAGACTTGATGTGGGAACAGAGAGATAAGTGTTTTAATTTCAGTTAAATTTTAGATCTATTATCCCCCTTCTTTTTGATATACAGTTTTTAAGATTTTTACCAATGGCAATTTTTGAATTTGATTTTAAGTATTTAAATCAGGAGATTATGAACGTATTTATAGTAACAAGATAATGAATTTTATATCGATCAACAGATATTTATTGGTTTTAACAACCTTTTATCTGGGTAGAAAGATATATATATATAACAGGAACCTTCCTCGAGAGAAAGGAAGAGGCCACACGGGAAATTCAATCAGGAGCCTTTTATTGAAGCAACAGGTAAGCACGATGCATTTCGGCCGGTAGGGCCTTCCTCAGATGCCGCTGTTGAAAGGGAACACAGTCTCACCCACGTTAAAATAAGTCTTGCAATCCTCTCATTGGTGAGAAAGAAACGCCATCCCCCAGTCATGTGGTCACACACCACAAGCAGCGCAGTCGGCACTACAAGTCCCAGAATTCATCACAGCTGGGCCGGTGTTGTGAGGGGCTGTAAAAAATTAATCCAAGTGGACAGGCGTTGTTTGCAAGCGAAGTGCTGTGGTCCATGCTACACTTCTAAAGGCTCCTGTGTCCCGCATCCGCTCCAACCCCAGATGAGCGAGTTTTGCCAGGTCGTGAGATGCCTGCAGTCAGGCACAACTCCATGTGCAGTCACATACCACCACTGGCGGCGGCGACCCATGCAGAAACACGCACTCAGAGGTGGGCTAGCAGCGGACCGATACCTCGGACGGAGAGAACTGCAGAAGCAGGAACCAGAAGAGCTGCCAGTCGCCTGTGGGAGCGGGGTCTCTTTAAACGCCTCTGGAAGACGGAAAATACAACAGGAACCTTCCTCGAGAGAAAGGAAGAGGCCACACGGGAAATTCAATCAGGAGCCTTTTATTGAAGCAACAGGTAAGCACGATGCATTTTGGCCGGTAGGGCCTTCCTCAGATGCCGCTGTTGAAAGGGAACACAGTCTCACCCACGTTAAAATAAGTCTTGCAATCCTCTCATTGGTGAGAAAGAAACGCCATCCCCCAGTCATGTGGTCACACACCACAAGCAGCGCAGTCGGCACTACAAGTCCCAGAATTCATCACAGCTGGGCCGGTGTTGTGAGGGGCTGTAAAAAATTAATCCAAGTGGACAGGCGTTGTTTGCAAGCGAAGTGCTGTGGTCCATGCTACACTTCTAAAGGCTCCTGTGTCCCGCATCCGCTCCAACCCCAGATGAGCGAGTTTTGCCAGGTCGTGAGATGCCTGCAGTCAGGCACAACATATATATATATATATATGAACATCATCGAGTCGCCCCAAAAAGAGAACGCCACACACGGAGGGTCTCTGCTCACAGCCTAACAGGTAGCGCGGCTTCGCAGCAGTTAACAGCCTTCCCAAAGCGCCATACGCGTTTCGAGCTTGTAGCTCTTGATCACTGGCTGGCTGAAGGAAAAGGAGGCGGATGACAAAGAACTTAATTTATTCACAATATCGGTCCCGCCCCAGTGGGCGCACTGTGGCATTCTGGTAGTTGCAGGTTGAAATACGCCACATGGACCTTAGTAGTTCACTTCCCCAGTGGGCTCCGCCGCCTCCATTCAAATGTCATACCTTGTAAGGTGGGGGGCTTGTAGTCCTTATGCCAAAACACGCAGTAAATCTCTGAAATGCAGGCAACCTCCGTTCCCAGGTGTTCTCGTCTCCGAACACTCAGGACCCGCTCTGGATGCGGTGGGGCATTCTCACAGCCGGACTAGCTGCCAATATGAACATCATCGAGTCGCCCCAAAAAGAGAACGCCACACACGGAGGGTCTCTGCTCACAGCCTAACAGGTAGCGCGGCTTTGCAGCAGGTAACAGCCTTCCCAAAGCGCCATACGCGTTCCGAGCTTGTAGCTCTTGATCACTGGCTGGCTGAAGGAAAAGGAGGCGGATGACAAAGAACTTAATTTATTCACAATATCGGTCCCGCCCCAGTGGGCGCACTGTGGCATTCTGGTAGTTGCAGGTTGAAATACGCCACATGGACCTTAGTAGTTCACTTCCCCAGTGGGCTCCGCCACCTCCATTCAAATGTCATACCTTGTAAGGTGGGGGGCTTGTAGTCCTTATGCCAAACCACGCAGTAAATCCCTGAAATGCAGGCAACCTCCGTTCCCAGGTGTTCTCGTCTCCGAACACTCAGGACCCGCTCTGGATGCGGTGGGGCATTCTCACAGCCGGACTAGCTGCCAATATGAACATCATCGAGTCGCCCCAAAAAGAGAACGCCACACACGGAGGGTCTCTGCTCACAGCCTAACAGGTAGCGCGGCTTCGCAGCAGGTAACAGCCTTCCCAAAGCGCCATTCGCGTTTCGAGCTTGTAGCTCTTAATCACTGGCTGGCTGAAGGAAAAGGAGGCGGATGACAAAGAACTTAATTTATTCACAATATCGGTCCCGCCACAGTGGGCGCACTGTGGCATTCTGGTAGTTGCAGGTTGAAATACGCCACATGGACCTTAGTAGTTCACTTCCCCAGTGGGCTCTGCCGCCTCCATTCAAATGTCATACCTTGTAAGGTGGGGGGCTTGTAGTCCTTATGCCAAACCACGCAGTAAATCCCTGAAATGCAGGCAACCTCCGTTCCCAGGTGTTCTCGTCTCCGAACACTCAGGACCCGCTCTGGATGCGGTGGGGCATTCTCACAGCCGGACTAGCTGCCAATATGAACATCATCGATTCGCCCCAAAAAGAGAACGCCACACACGGAGGGTCTCTGCTCACAGCCTAACAGGTAGCACGGCTTCACAGCAGGTAACAGCCTTCCCAAAGCGCCATACGCGTTTCGAGCTTGTAGCTCTTGATCACTGGCTGGCTGAAGGAAAACGAGGCGGATGACAAAGAACTTAATTTATTCACAATATCGGTCCCGCCCCAGTGGGCGCACTGTGGCATTCTGGTAGTTGCAGGTTGAAATACGCCACATGGACCTTAGTAGTTCACTTCCCCAGTGGGCTTCGCCGCCTCCATTCAAATGTCATACCTTGTAAGGTGGGGGGCTTGTAGTCCTTATGCCAAACCACGCAGTAAATCCCTGAAATGCAGGCAACCTCCGTTCCCAGGTGTTCTCGTCTCCGAACACTCAGGACCCGCTCTGGATGCGGTGGGGCATTCTCACAGCCGGACTAGCTGCCAATATGAACATCATCGAGTCGCCCCAAAAAGAGAACGCCACACACGGAGGGTCTCTGCTCACAGCCTAACAGGTAGCGCGGCTTCGCAGCAGGTAACAGCCTTCCCAAAGCGCCATACACGTTTCGAGCTTGTAGCTCTTGATCACTGGCTGGCTGAAGGAAAAGGAGGCGGATGACAAAGAACTTAATTTATTCACAATATCGGTCCCGCCCCAGTGGGCGCACTGTGGCATTCTGGTAGTTGCAGGTTGAAATACGCCACATGGACCATAGTAGTTCACTTCCCCAGTGGGCTCCGCAGCCTCCATTCAAATGTCATACCTTGTAAGGTGGGGGGCTTGTAGTCCTTATGCCAAACCACGCAGTAAATCCCTGAAATGCAGGCAACCTCCGTTCCCAGGTGTTCTCGTCTCCGAACACTCAGGACCCGCTCTGGATGCGGTGGGGCATTCTCACAGCCGGACTAGCTGCCAATATGAACATCATCGAGTCGCCCCAAAAAGAGAACGCCACACACGGAGGGTCTCTGCTCACAGCCTAACAGGTAGCGCGGCTTCGCAGCAGGTAACAGCCTTCCCAAAGCGCCATACGCGTTTCGAGCTTGTATATGTTCATATATATATATATATATATATATATATATATATATATATATATATATTCACAGAAAAAACCATAGGTTTTAGGCCATATATAGTTAGGAATTTGCATTTACAAAACCTTGAAAATTCACTGAAAAAACCATTGGTTATAGCCCATATATAGTTAGGGATTAGCCTTTTCAAAACCTTATTTTACTCACACAAAACCATTGAAATTTCATATATAGTTAGTTGCACTAACTATATATCGCGCACCCGCAATCCACTGCTGATGATGTCACATATTACATCATTCATGACATGGTCAGTGACATCACTGATGACATCACTGATGACATCTCAAATGATCGCCCCCGACATAGGCGGCCGGCTCCCGGGGTCCGGCGGAACTTTTTGCCTTTTGATGACTCTTCTATTCTGGACCTTGTCCCACAATCCGTTTGACCTGAACTCACCCTGTACCGTTTTAGTTGCCATTCCGCCCGCTTTTGCCACACTGTGCCTCTTCCGCCATTCAGCTGTTTACCGCCCGCTCTTGCGACTACAGCGTCTCGCTCACCATGTAGTTGAGTTGCTCCCGCTCTTGCGATGCAACGATAAGCGACTGCCACAGGACTCTCAAAATGGCGGCCGGCTCTTCAGATTTGGGCGTGGTCCACTAAAATGGCCCTGGGACACCTTGGAACTCGGACGCTTCCCTGATAGGGCTTGGGTCCCATTCTCGAAAGCGTCCCCTCAGCCGTGAAGATTCTACAAAAGTCTTGGGGGCCCCCGACTCCCGCAGGCTTCTGGTGGGGAGCGGCTGCCATGTTTGCTCGTGGAATGGCCACGACGGAGCTACGAGATGGTGGTGCTCTCATGCTGACGCCAGCTTTAGTCTGAAACATCCAGAAACACTGTAGACTACCAATTCGATCAGTTCCGG
Source organism: Lissotriton vulgaris (assembly GCF_964263255.1). Taxonomy (NCBI): domain Eukaryota; kingdom Metazoa; phylum Chordata; class Amphibia; order Caudata; family Salamandridae; genus Lissotriton; species Lissotriton vulgaris. The sequence goes on from NC_141697.1 coordinate 686,075,516, forward strand.
TAGCGCCCCAACATGACCCGGTAGAGAAGAACTTGCCCTCCCCTCTTTGACTGATGGTTCTTGTTGCCTGTCCCCTCTGTTGTCATTTAACAGAACTTTTTGGACTGCTGAAAGGGGTTGTGTTCCGAACGCTGGTTGGTGGAGACATTTTGACTATATTCTTGACCTACGTTGTCGCGTAATGCGTTATATGACACGCCGCGTTAGCGCACCCGGAAGTGATCCGGGGCGCGGCGCGCAGCGCGTAACGTAAGCATAACAGGTCATGTGACTTGTTAATAAAACTTTTTATTGGTTCATTTTACTTTTGTTATTTTAATAATGAAAAGCTTGGTCATATGACCTAAAAAATACGCTTTTTATTGATTTCGAACATTTCTTTTTTTAAAAACATATATGTTATAATGTTTCAGGCTAATGTACTTTCCCGGAAAATTTACAACTGTCCTGCAAGTAAAATATATTCCTTTTTCGAGAAAAAGGGCGTTTCTTCGTCCCATGACGGGGCCGTTGAGTAAAAGAGGCTCGGCCTGCTGTCTTACTCGCCGATACGCCTGATTATCAGATTCTTATCGATCACTTTATGTTGCAGGAGTGGAAAACACAACTGCCCTTGACCATTTATCTTTATTGCGTTCCTACGTATTATACCTTTTATTCGTCATGTAATTGGACTGCTTTATTTCACTTGCCTTTTACTGATTCGAAAACAGTGACTAAAAGTAAAAACTTTACCAATGTAAATACTACTACCATGTTTTGTTTTAAAAACCTTTATTGTGAAAATGTCAGTATACAAATACGGGCCTATAACCACGTGGGCCGGCCACGGAGCAAACTGGAAACGTATATGATGAGGAGACATTTACACTGTAGAGGAACGTAACGAGCGGGCCATTAGGTTGCAAGAACTAAGGTGTCTAACAGTTGCGGAATCGGTGGACGTACATTTTGTAATTAAAATACGACAACGCCACTTACAAAAAAATCATCTAGATATACATTTGCGGGCAAGTACCATGGGTGACGTTAATTCGAACTTTCAATAGTACAGTAATCAATAACACATCAGAACTTAATATCAATAGGGATGTCGAAATATTCAATCAATTCTCGTCCCCGCCCGCCATGAGCATCAAAACTGCATTCATATCTCGTGATATCAAGGTTGTTCAACCAGTACACAACAAGGAGTTACGAGTCCCATTTATACCGGCGCCATTTTGGGCGAGGCCGGGCAGGTCCAAGATATAGTCAAAATGTCTCCACCAACCATCGGCCAGACCAGAACCCCTTTCGGCCCTTTATGCTACAAGATGGTGTCTTCCATTCAGAAAATATTGTTGGCAGCATTTTGAAAGGAAAGATAAACAGCCGTTCTCCTAGTGAGTCTCACATTGTTACATTTAGGAAGAATGTTGAAGAGTAGTATGTTGAAAATCTGAAGCCATTTTTCTACAAACTCTCAATCAGCCTTGGATGGAAAAAAAAATCCTGAAGAATGTACAAACTGAAAACCAATTTTTGTCTGTATAGCATCTACAGCAACGCTTGAGTCAGCTTTGTGTGAAGCCGCCATTTTGATTCAATCAATAACGTCCCCCTGCACACATTCAGGGACCTGGTCGTGTCTTCAGGTCAAACGGATTGTGGGACAAGATGCAGAAAGGAAAAGGAAAAAAGTTCCGCCGGACCTCGGGAGCCGGCCGCCTATGTCATGGGCGATCTTTGGCCACACCAGGGCAATAGTGAAGCTGCAGCAGGTGCAAATAAGCTTCAGACAGTCTTACAAGCACTGCTCAGAACTCTGAACTATGGCACTCAACATCCAGGACTTGCCATCCGGATCTTGGCGCCTTGTGCTGGTTCCGACCTATTCACACATCGGTCCACTACTAACATCACCTCATAAGCCAACGGGGCACCCCATGCCGACTTTCGGCGCAGCATTGTAGGATGGCCACACCAGTGCGGCAACTTGCTGGACACCACCTCGGTGCCATCCGGATCTCGGCGCGTTCGAGTCACTGTACCGCAAGAGTGACCGGAACTCAGCTGGACACGCCGTCTTTCCGCGTAGCATTGTAGGATGGCCACACCAGTGCGGCAATTTGCTGGACACCACCTCAGTGCCATCCGGATCTCGGCGCGTTCGAGTCACTGTACCGCAAGAGTGACCGGAACTCAGCTGGACACACCGTCTTTTGGCGCAGCATTGTAGGATGGCCACACCAGTGCGGCAATTTGCTGGACACCACCTCGGTGTCCACGGCGAGTGAAAAGATGAGGGGCGCCGCACTTCAGCCGAGGAGCCTCCATCTTGGGGGAGACGCACAGCCCCCACTGACTGACGCGACCTTACAGGCCAACGGGGCGCCCCACGCCGACTTTCGGCGCAGCATTGTAGGATAGCCACACCAGTGCAGCAACTTGCTGGACAACAACTCGGTGCCATCCGGATCTCGGCGCGTTGTGCTGCCTTCAGCCTATTCGCACATCGGTCCGCTACTGACGCCGCCTCATGTGCCAACGGATTTTCTACGCTTTTTGTAGCCCTATGCCGCATAACAGGTCATGTGACTTGTTTATAAAACTTTTCATTGGTTCATTTTACTTTTGGTTTCCTAATGATGGAAGGCTTGGTCATATGACCTAAAAATAACACTTTTCATTGGTTTAGAACATTTTTTTTTCCCAAACGATGAAAGCCCCACCTTGTTTCTGGATGTTTCAGACTGAAGCTGGTGTCAGCATGAGAGCACCACCATCTCGTGGCTCCGTCGTGGTCATTCCGCGAGCAATCATGGCAGCCGCTCCCCACCGGAATCCTGCAGGAGTCGAGGGCCCCCAAGACTTTTGTAGAATCTTCACGGCTGAGGGGACGCTTTCGAGAATGGAGCCCAAGCCCTAGCAGGCAAGCGTCCGAGTTCCAAGGTATCCCAGGGCCATTTTAGTGGACCAGGCCCAAATCCGAAGAGCCGTCCGCCATTTTAAGAATCCAATGGCAGCTGCCTATTGCTGCACCGCAAGAGTGGGCGCAACTCAACTACATGGTGAGCGAGACGCTGTAGCCGCAAGAGCGGGCGATAAACAGCTGAATGGAGGATGAGGCACAGTGTAGCAAAAGCGGGCGGAATGGCAACTGAAACGGTAAAGGGTCGCCCCAGTACAGCAGACGAGCCTCCACCTGGGGAGGCCCATTCACGCCGCCTCCCCCACGCCCCCCCCGGGGCGCCCCACGCCGTTTTTCGGAGCAGCATTGTAGGATACCAAAACCAGTGCGGCAAGTTACTGGACATCACCTGGGTGCCATCCACATCTCAGCGCGTTCTGCTGCCTTGGGACTATTCGCACAACAGACCGCTACTGACGAGGCCTCCCCCCGCACCACCCGGGACGCCCCACGCTGTTTTTCTGAGCTGCATTGTAGGAAACCAAAAACCAGTGCGGCACCCAGGTAACATCACATGGGTGCCGTCCAGAACTCAGCACGTTGTGCTGCCTTGGGACTATTCGCACAAAAAACAGCTACTGACCATTGTTGCTTCTTTTTGCCAAAAATGTTTTAAATGTATTTACAGTTTTTGTTCCGTTCGATATATTTATAAAGTTAATAAAGTTATATATCCTACTTTGTTGGAGTACTATATATTTTTAAAAAATCGGGTGAATGGGGCCTTGAATCGGGTTATTGTCATGTGTGGGCTTTGGAAGTGTGCTGCTACAGGATCGGACATTTCAAACTCAAATGCACGTTCTTTTTCTTACCTTTCCGAAGCATGGAGCGCAATAGCAGGCAGAGAAAGGGTGATGCAAGTGTTGAACACTGCCTGGCCTGGCAAGTTGCTGGCAGTGCCCCCCCCCCCCGCCCGCTCCTGAAAGAGGGCACACACACACCGCCGCCCCGAGTACTTCACATATCTTTAAAAGACCATGCGCTTGTTAATGAGGCTTAAATGGTTTATCACCCCTTCTAGAGCTCCTGCATCGGCCCTCTGACGTTTCCTGGAATAATTAGCACGTAACACAATACCAAGCCCTGTCAGCTGAAACCCCCGAGGAATCGGGTTTTTGCTTGCAGGAATCGGGAGGCGGGAGACTAGCACTGAAATCGATAGTCTCACGCCTGAATCGGGAGGGTTGGCATGTCTGGATTCTCTGCAGCTGGGGCCATAAACTACATCCGCAGGGCTAGGTGATAGCCTGGGACCGGCCTGGACAATCGGACACAGAGGAAGAGGAGTGTCAGAGGGTGCGGTAGTGAATAGGGTGAAAGGGAGGTGTCGGGCGGGCACAGGGTGTGATTCTCAGAGAAGAACAGCGCAGATGGGGGGAGGTTTATGGCCCATGCATGAGAGAAAGAGCGGGGGTGACCAGTGCGTGGGGGAGATGCTTGCGAGGGTGGGGAGCCGTGCTGAGAATCGACGGCGTGCAGAGAGTGGGTCTGGTCAAGGCATCTAAAATGGCTGCCGTGCACGACAAAATTGTGCCATTGGAAAAAAGGCAAGATGGCGCATACAATGTTTATCAATAAGGATTCATTTATAACAAAATATTTTATCACAGTGACAAATTGGCAGTCAACACTTCCTGATTTCCATCGAATCGAACGTTAACAGACGTCACGCAGCAAAAAAAAAAAAAACGCTCACGCACAGCCGCTGGAAGACATGTATCAACATATATGAGCCTCCTCAGCCACCCTCAGAAAACATAAGGGATCAGGATACGTCTCCCATACCCCCTTATACCTAGTAATTTAATTAAAACGAAACACAAAATGGCGAATTCCCGTTTCGCTACCAGTTTGCGGCCCAGTTCGCGGCCCGAGAAGCACTTCTACCGTGAAAAATCAATTTTTTTTTTTTTCCCACGGGACCCTTTAATAACCCCAACATCATTCCTAGGGGGTCAAGAAGGGTCTACCTTGCCCCCTTTCATTAAATTCCCCCTTTGTTTTTCACCTCTTCTTCTCTCTCGATCCTACCGAGAGATAAGATGGCGCACGCACAGCCGCTGGAAGACATATATCAACATATATGAGCCTCCTCAACCACCCTCAGAAAACATAAGGGATCAGGATACGTCTCCCGCACCCCCTTATACCTAGTAATTTAATTAAAACGAAACACAAAATGGCGAATTCCCGTTTCGCTACCAGTTTGCGGCCCAGTTTGCGGCCCGAGAAGCGCTTCTACCGTGAAAAATCAATTTTTTTTTATTTTCCCCACGGGACCCTTTAATAACCCCAACATCATTCCTAGGGGCTCAAGAAGGGTCTACCTTGCCCCCTTTCATTAAATTCCCCCTTCGTTTTTCACCTCTTCTTCTCTCTCGATCCTACCGAGAGATAAGATGGCGGCCGCTCCGGACTGTTTAGAATGTTGACAGACACCGGAAAGCCAATCAGCTTCGCATCGCAAAGTTCCGTTTCGCGAAAAGTAAGCGGACCGGAGCGCAGCCCGGAGCGCTGTTACAGATATATATCCTGTTTTGAACGTTAATTTCTCAAAATCCACTGGAGCACATATATTGAGACCTAGCAAAGGCACATCGGGCTAACAGTCCCTACAATTTTGCCAAGTTTCGTACAAATCCATTCAGTCGTTCGAGCTAAAAGTGAGGCCAACCGCCCTATAGAAATTAACATTGGAAAAACGCGTTTTGGGACCCCCCTTTTTTCTCGGCCCCCCCTTGACGAAACCCCCCCAAATTTTCAAGGGCTGCTCAGAAACAAAATGTGCCATTTTCCTGAAAATTTCAGCCGATTCCGTCCACAAACGCCAAAGTTATTAGACATAGAATTTTCAAAAATCCCATAGGGAAAAAATCCTAACTATATATACCTACTGGCGACAGCCAGTAGGTAATATATATATATATATATATATATATATATATATATATATATATATATATCGAACTCAGATTCCCGGTACAAGCTAGTACACGCTCACGAGTGGGTCGTTCCTGGGGTCCCGGAAGCCCAATATATCTCACCAAACGTTTTCCTTCAGGAAATTACGTAGATGACACACTAGGAGTTTGCTGTGCTGTGGAAGTTTATTGCCAGCAAAAACAAACTTGTTTTTGCTGCCAATAAACTTCCACAGCACAGCAAACTCCTGGTGTGTCGTCTACGTAATTTCCTGAAGGAAAACGTTTGGTGGGATATATATATATATATATATATATATATATATATATATATATATATATATATATATATATATATATATATATATATATATATATATATATACATATATATTTTTTTTGTCTATTTATACTATTATATTCATGCATTTTTGCACATTTTCTCCTTATCCTCGTTAAACCATAATATAAATACCATTGGTCCCAATATGACAAAGGGGTGGAAAAATCAGATGTGAACAACACAGCAGAGAGAGCAATATGAAACAAATAGTGAACCAAATCTAGTCTTGATGTAGTAATTGGGAATTATAGAAAGAGATTAAAAAATGAGATGCAAAACTTACCACCGTCCAATTGGATTAAGCCAATAGAAAGATTAGTCTTTGAACTGTATTTTTAGAATATTTCACACAAACACTAAAGCACTTTAATTTTATTATGCACTTTGGGTTATGAATTCACACTGTCGTCAGGTCAGTAATATGAATTTATCATGTTTGCACAATGTATCAGGGATTGAAGCCGTTATTAGATGCCATGTTACCTACAAATGTTTTGGTCCGTGACAATAGTAGGTATTTTACCGATATTTTTAGATGGTATTAATCAACATAAACCTTTTTGCTAGTATCAAAATATTTATTAATATAAATGTTACCATGTAAAAAATTATATATGGCTTATGATTTGTAACAATGGCATAGATATGAACTATGGCAATTGAATCTTTCTTTCATGTTCATTAAAACCAACAACATGTGATACAGGTTGTATGTGGCACTGTTACTTTAAATATGGCACTTCCTTTACTTGCCACTGTCCTGTGATCAAGGCTCAGGCGAGCCGAAACGCGTAATGGCGACAGGTGAGGAATGAACAACTGTTTTTGCACCATTCCTGGGTCTGTGTCTGTTACTGGAGGCCCCCTGCAACTTACTGAGAAAAACTGTGATATATATATATATATATATATATATATATATATATATATATATATATATATATATATATATATATATATATATATATATATGTATATATATGCATATATATGCATATGCATTTATATATATATGTATTTGTATGTATATATATATATATATATCGCGCAAACATCCCTCCAAGAAGAACGCGGAAAGCCAAGGGGAATACAGGTCAGGTAGGCACGTTTAATTCTTGCTACAGCAATGGCGGCGAATGCATTTCGGCAACTCTCGCCTTCCTCAGCGCCCAGCATTGCAGCATGTCCTTATCCACTAATGTTCCTTCCTGTTTTAAATTGCTCCAGCACATAACGCTCCTCCCCCTCATGCGGTCGGCCCATCCTGTCGGTGTCCGTTGTGATGTGGAACTTCAACTCCCAGAAGGCACTGTGTCGGCCCAGCTGGGTGGATGGCGTGGGGAAGTGAGGCGGACTGTGGGTCTTGCTGGTTACAGGTAGGCAGTGAATGGTTGAATGCCTTAGGAAGCAGGAATGTCCACGGCCGCTGTCCTGTGTCCCCATACATACATATATAAACATATTTATACATCTGCATATCTATTTAAATACAAATATAAATGCATGCATACATTTATGCATACATATGCATGTTATGTACATGGAAGTTTGAAAAACACTAATAAAAGCAAAGCTAAAAAGCACCTAATTACAAACAGAATTGATTTAACATAAACGAGGGCGAGACCTATTTCATTTTCAATGCTTGTTTGTTTACTGATTAAACACTACTCCTAAAGAGCCCATGACTAGATACGTTTTCGGGGCAGAAGTGGTAACATGGGTTGTGGGCTCAGCGTTCGGGATCGCAAGACTCATATAGAATTATGAATTACGGGTTGTTTTTCACCGAGAGATTCTGAGTGGCTCCGAAGAGAATGACAGCGACGCTCGAGTTATTTATGATGTCACTAAGAACATCTAGGTGAAACACATCCCCATGGCTCACTTTTATATATCTGTTATTTTTTGTTATGTGTGGCCCACAAAGTCATCTGACCTTGCTTTCAATTGCAGTGCAGGTTCAGAGGATTAATAGTGAGCCACATAAAACACGCCTCTTCTCCTAACCCAAATAAAGAAAAACATAGCCACCACTCAGTGCATTCCCTTCCCTCCCATTCCAGAAGATATGCTTCTTGCTTTCCAGCCCTGCCCTGACAGGCTCTCGCCAAGCAGCCTGCAATTTCTTTATGAGGTAGCAACAGTGGTTAACAAGTTCTGGTACCCACCAATGCTAGGTCATAAAAGTGATTTATTAAATTAAGAATTGAGTCATTCACACTTATGGCACTCTATGAGACCCTGTATAACGAAGCCATAATGCCTAAACTGAGACCGATTATTGAAATCCCATAATCAACATAACAAAGCTAATACTAAACATCTGAATGCTTTTTCATGTTAATTTGCCATGGCCTTTTCATAACATAATATCTTTCAGCACGTTCATTTTCTGGAAAAAACGTGTATGAACAATTTACAGATGTTAGGGGAATCAGACACCAAAAAGTGACTCGAAACTCTGAATCGGTAAAATGTCAACCATTTTATTTGTTCTGTCATTTTTCTCCTAACTTTGATAACAAGGAGCTAAACAAAGAAAAATGAAAATCCTTCATAAAAACGTGATATTTACTTCGTGGAGTTTATGTTCTATCCAGCATGTCCTTGGGTCTGCCTGACCTGTACATGAACACCTCCGCACGGCTATCAAGTTCCCCAGTTCCCTGCCTAAGTACCTCCTGCATACCTATTTTTAGGTCTGGGTTATGAGAGCACTGCTGTAGAACAGACCTTTTGCTTACAATATACTTAGAGTGTGTTTAGGGTCTTCCTACCTTTGCCACTGGCTTATTTGAATCAGTCTCTATCACCCCCTGGCTTGTGACATTGTCTCTCACATCCTTGATCAGTCCAGTCGAGTATTTCACTCAGACAGTCATACTATTGGCTGTTTGGACTTATCATTCTACATCCTAGTGAGAGTGACTGTAGAATAATAAGGGGTTATTTTTCTTCTCGAAGAGAACAAATGAATTATAAAATATTCTGTCAGGTGCAATCCTTTATATCACAGAGAGCTCAGGTTTCATAAGGAAAAGCAGCTGATTTCAGCTGATTTCATGTTATTAATTTTCATTGGATTTCTTGTGCATTGATCTGGGCAACCCACACACATTTTGCCATATGTAACTGTTATATTTCACTTGTGTCTTTCCTTTCCCTGTCTGTGACTTCCCTGCTGCTCAACTAGTGATAGTGTTAGAATGCCTGGTGACCACATGGAATGTTTGAGTGCCTGGCTGGTGTGTGGAGTGGCAGTTGATGGCAGGCAGGCTGAGCGGCAGGGAGGCTGCTCCTAGTGGGGTTTATTTCCATCTATCTATCTTCATCTAATGAACTTAACCTGGAACTAAGCTTTAATAAATCCAACCTATTTTATAAACCTGGCTCCAACGACTTTCAATTACCACAGTAACCAATCAGTACAAGTGTTACTATACGGGCCAGAAACGCCCAGCACTTCTGTGAGTGCATCTGTATGGCATTGGTACAGCATAAGCATTCCATGCTCTGTAATCAGTGACCTAATATGTAGTTCTAGAATGCGAGGAGTTGACTGTTTGGACTTGACTTGTGAGGAATTGACAGGAGGCTGGAGTCCTTTTCTTGAAGAAAGAACTCACTTCTCAAACATTTCTTTAGGAGTCTTCATTACGCAGGATACCATATTTTGGTGATGTTTGGAAACTCAAGAACCATTTTGGGAATTCAAGGACTTCAACTCCACCCTTGAGATTTACGCTACTATCGCAAGTTACTTTCTAAATCGTTTATCATCTCTTTGATAGTGCAAACTGCTTTGAAACATTCTGCTTTTACCACAAGAGTGATACTACTAACTTTGGGTTTTTTGGTGTGGATTGTGGCAGAATTGAGATTTGTAAAGTACTTAATGAAGTTGATGTAAGCGTTTACCGTTATTTTAACATAGCGTGCCTTTGTTCTAAAATTGTGCTTGCGCCTGCTCAACCTTGTGTTTTTTGCCACCTGTGTGATGAGTGAGAAACTCTGTTCTCGTGCCTTCAACCATTGTTGACATTCTTTCCCGAGCGCAGCTCTTGTGGCCTCTACTCACTGTGACATCGGTCATTATTGAGGGTTCGTGTTAGTGCTGCTTTCTGCACTGACCTTTCGTGCTGCTCTCTGAGGGTCTACATGACCCTCGCACATGACATCACAAGGTGGAGCACTGCGCCCTCTACTGGTTGTGGAATGACAGTGCCATGGATTTGTGAAGAACTGCACAGCAAGCTTGCAAAGGAGATTGTGAAGCCAAAAATGTAAAGAACTGTGGAAGAATGTAAAATTCAGAGTCTTCAGCCAAGGAGTTTCAGGAAGTATTTTGTTGGACCTTTGTGGTTCATGGTATTTTGGAAATTCTGATTTAAACTGATTTCATTTTATATAGTAATTTTTTTAGCTGTAACTCGAGGACATTATTGCACAGAATACAGATATTATTTTACCTTATTGTACTGCTATGTTTGGTATGTTATCTTATCTAGGTTTGTATAGCCCACAGCTGCCTCAGCGAACAGGCGTCCCGGCGCTGCCAGCGTCAGAAAAGCAGGGCTACGAAACAGAGCAGGAAGGCGCCAGAAAAGGACAGGAGGACAGGAAATAACTAGACAGAGGGAAAGAGAAAAGTTTTAATTGTTTTTCTACAGTCCAGCAAGCGATCAATGCAACGGATCTGAAAAGGCAGAGAATTCCATAGCTTGGCTGCCAAGCAGCGGAAGGATCGACCCCCGGCCCGAAGGCGCTTCGCATGGGGGACTCTAACCAGATGATGACCCAGGGAGCGCAGCTGGCGAGTTGGAACATACGGGACTAGCAAATTAGCTAGGAGGCTGGGCGAGGCAAGCTTCAGGATCTTAAAAGATAGTCAGAGAACCTTAAATTGGATCCGCTTGGCCAACGGGTAGCTAGTGTAGCCTCCGAATGGCACCAGCAGAAGGGCATTTATGTGGGAGCCCCAACCGGGCTCTCGCGGCAGCATTTTGAACACGCTGTAATCGCATAACCTCAGCCATGATTAGCCCTCAAAAGGAGCGAACTAGCATAGTCTAGTCTAGACAGAATGGCTGATTGCACAATCAACTGGCGCGTAGGTGAGTCAAAGAACTTACAATTTCTTTTCACAGGTGAGGAATTCAAGTATCATAATGGATACTGGGGAAAAAATATTGTTTAAGTCTATAGTGGAGTTTTCTGTGGGTGTGCTAGTGTTCTGTTACATTTCTTCATGCCGAATATTTGTCCTCCTCCATTTTTTTACCTGTTCCACGTGAACTATTGTTAAAAGGGTCAAAGTCGAAAAAAGTGTTTAACAATTATTTGTAAATATGTGGTACAACATTTTCCACAGAGAAAAAGGCTTCCTTACTTCTGCATTAGTTAGGGCCCGATGGAAAGGAGGTGTTTGACCACTTACCTAACATAGCTGATGATGAAGGAAGTGATGAGGCATCCAGTGTGAATCAGTTTGAGTTGTTTATAAAAAGGATGGACAGACATTACTTACCAAAACTGCCTATAATCTTAGAGCAATATCATTTTGGGGTGCGATAGCAACAGACTGAGGAGTCAGTAAAAGATGTTGTTACTGCATTAAGGCAGTTAGCATCCACTTGCAATTTTGGCAGCAATAAAGAGAAGCGAATAGAGATCAATTTATGTTTAAGTGCCATAATATTAAGTGACGGAGGTATTGTGGTTGAAGGGCGATCCTCAACTCAATGAAGTGATAGAGCTAATCAAAATTAGGCATGAGCGGGAAATCCGTTACGCTCGCCGATTTTGCGGATTTTTGGGAAATCCGCGAATTTTGCGGATTTCCCGCAAAATCCGCAAAAAAAAATCCGCGAGCGTAACGGGTTCAAAAGTTGAACCCCCACTCATGCAACTATTTTACAATGGCGCCAGCAAGCTGCTAGCGCCGTTGTAAAATAGTTACGAAGTTAGCTTGCACAGGAACCACTAGATAAAACGAAGCAGGTGCTTCCTGTGCAAGCTAACTTTGTAACTATTTTACAACGGCGCTGGCAGCTTGCTGGCGCCATTGTAAAATAGTTACAGCCTTACACAGGTCACTCAAGGAACCCCTGCGCCCTTCAGGGCGATTGCATAGTAACACACACATGGTCACTCGAACTAGTTGATGCTCAAATTCAGTGACTCATTCATTACCCCAAAAACAATCATGAGCGTCTTTGAGGCTGGACAGGTGTGCCTCTTCCCAAATCTACTGTGGAAATTCAGCTGTGATGCTGGGTAGAGGCCTTTGCATCCTTGACTTTCATGAGCGCAATCCCCGTGCTGTTCCTGTGACCAGGAGCTTCTTTCTCTTCATATAATTGTGTTCGCACGGGTTGCTGCAAGTTCGCACGCGTTTTGTACAATTTCGCAATTTGCGAAATTGTACAAAACCCTCGCGAACTTGCAGAAACCCGTGCGAACATAAAAAAAAAAATCCGCGCGGATTCGCGGATTTTGCGGATTTTGGCAATCCGCAAATTCGCAAATCCGCAAATTCACGGATTGCCAATCCGCAATATCCGCTCATGCCTAATCAAAATGAACATTCCTGCATGACATAAAATTGAAGGCAGATGCCACTCCTTTCTCATGCAAACTGGGGAATATTCTGTACAGTGTGAGAGACGCGGTAAAGATGGAATTGTATAGGCTGTGCAGAAAGGAAATTATAGAGCAGGTGGAAGCCACAGAAATGTTAGTTTCAATTGATGTAGCACAGAAACCGAATAACAACATTAGATTGTGTATTGATTTGAGGGAGCTCATTAAGAGAGTTGTGGAGGGCAAGTTCCTGTTGCCGAATATAACTGAAATGGTAGTAACATTTTCAGGTGCTAAGTGGTTCATGATCTAGATCTTACATTGCCGTATCATCAGGTCAGACTCACTGATCGTTCAAAAGACTTGACCTCTTTCATCACGCTATTTGCCACATACTGATTCAATTGTATGCCTTTTGGTCTCTGTTCTGCTGCCTCTGTATTTCAATGTTTCATGCCAAGAGTGTTTTAGGGTATGAAAGAGGTCCTGTATTTTCAGCAGGACATTTTGATATTTGGTCAAGATAGAGAACATCATTTATGCAGGGTCAAGAAAGTTTTACAGGTGCTGAGTGAGAATCGGGTCAACCTCAAAGCGAAACAATGCAAAATTGCTTTGGAGAAAATAGAATATTTGAGACATGTTATTTTGGCCAAAGGTGTTCGATCTAAGGATGATTTGATCAATACCATACAGAAATTGTCAAGACCAGTGAAAAATGAAGAGGGGCAAACTTTTTTGGGAATGGCAGAATTTTACTATCATTTTGTGCCCAACTTTGCAACCAGCGCATGTATTTTGAGATGTTTGTTGAGGAAAGTAGTAGTCTTTAAGTAGCATGAAGAATTTGAGAGAGAGTTTGAATATATAAAGATGTGTCTTTAGGGGGCACAAAATCTGAGTAGTTTTGTTCCAGGACTATTATGCTCGGTTTCAACAGATGTGAGTAATACAGTTGTGGGGACTGTGTTGAAACAAAGGCAATGGGGTTGTGAGCTTGTAATTTTCTTTGCCTTCAGACAATTCAGAGTCTCAGTAGTGAGATATTCTACTATTGAGAAAGAAGCATTAGTTGTATATTGGGCCATTACAAAGTTCAAGAAATTCTTATGGGGAGAGGGATTTAATGTGTACAATGATCATAAGCCATTACATGATATTTTTTAGTAAAAGGGTATTGATTCAATTTCCAGTCACAATTGCAAGGGGTTTGTGGTATTGCAAGACTTTTAGTTCAATGTCAAGTATGTGCCAGGTATTACCAAGAAAATGGCAGATTGTCTCTCGAGATTGGTGATCTCATATACAGGTGTTGAGAGTAGTGAGGATTGGTGCATGGATGAAGAGGTCTGAGTATGTGTTGTCACAGAGGGATGTGTTGATGAAGCTGAATGGTTGGATGAATTGGGTGGAGTCATTGTACTCAGTAGGGTGCCTGAGAAGATAATGACTGCAAAATTTTGGGATGCATCCAGTGAAGATAAGAACGTCTTTTGTAAAATAAGTAAGGAACTATTGGACAATAATGGGTTGGTCATGAGAAACCAGAAGCTGATACCGCCGGTTACACTAAGAAAGCATTTGGTAGATTTGGCACATGGTGGACACCTAGGAATTAGTGGAACTAAACAGAGATTAAGAGCTGATTATTAGTGGCCAGGGATGGACATGCAGGTGGAGAGGGTTATAAGAGAGTGTTTTGAATGTTCTTTGAGGGACAAAACCAAGAAGGTAAGAACTCCTCCGATGGTGTGCAGAGAGGTTACATCACGTCTTTGGGAAGAAGTGGCCCTGGAAATTTTAAGTCCTATCAACAAGGGGTCAAAGCCTGTATACATTCTTGATTTGATGGACCTGTTTTCAAGGTGGCCTGAAGTAGCCATCGTATAAGAGATTACCGCAATATCAGTAATACAATTCTTGGAGAAATTGTTCAGCAGGGAAATCAATCCAGGAATGATTCTTACAGACAATGGAGTTCAATTCACTTCGCAAATGATGGAAGATTGCTTGCAAAAAAAGAGGGATTTGCACAAAAAAATGCTCTCTCAGCCCCAAACTAATGGGATGGTGGAGAAGTTCAACTGTACTGGGAAAGAGAGTTTGCAATTGTCCAGAGTGAATGGGGAAAATGATAAAGAATAGTGGTGGAGGACGATTGAAGCATATAGGTTTATCGTGCATTGTACCACGGAGGAAGCTCCTTTTGAGTTGTTTGGAAGAAGACCTTCAAATACTGTAGTTAGTCCCCATTGGGTAGAAAGAAACATGATGCTTGATGAGTGTGAATAGTTAGGACGTTGTCATGAGATCTCAGAGGAGTGTGTGGTGAAAGAAAAAAAAAGTTCAAAGAAAATTGAATTATAACTTGCATAAAGGCGTTTCTGATGTCAAAGTACACATTGGTGATATGGTGGTGTGGAACCATCCCATTAGTCAGTGCAATCACTCCAAATTTACTAATCCATTCAACGTTATGTAATTGTTTACAAATGCTGTCAAGCTAAACAATGGTCGGATTTGGAAGCACAAGCACATTGCTGTTGTTAACAGATGTTTTCATAATGTTAAAAATGGTCGTATTTGGAATCTCAAATGCATTGCAGTTGTTAATTGATGTTTTCATAATGTTTAGGGTACTATATGTTTGTTGTCATGTAATGTAGTATTATTTATGGTGTGGTTTCTTGTTGTCCTGGTGTTGTGTTTTGTGTGTGTCTAAGGGATGTGTGTTATTGGTATAGCATAAGCATTCCATGCTCTGTAATAAGTGACCCAATATGTAGTTCTAGAATTCAAGGAGTTGAGTTTGCAAGAGGCTGGTGTCCTTTACCCGAATATAGAATTAATTTCTCAACCATTTCTTTGGGAGTGAGATACCATGGTCCATGTGATGGGTAAGCAGCTTGTTTCAGCCCATGTCTAATAGCTGTGGATTGGTGAGAGTCAGTTTCCATGAGTTTACAGTTATTGCACATGCCTGCAGACAGCCTGTACAGATGCCTCAGGGATTTCCAACCTTTTTTGCAATGGAAGTTACTTATATTCAGTGAAAATTAGCCAGCGATACTACTGCAATGATAATCACATCTGACAAGATTACAGTAGTGTCACCCTATGCAAGATTATTGGCAGTGATTACCTCATTCCATCGAGCAGTGTTGTCAGCAGTAATGTAACAAGCATTTGCAATGCAATAGGTCTCGCATTTGCGAGAGATCGGGCTATTGGCATTGTAAATGACAATGCCTTTTATCTATGTGTTTTGAGAACTTGCAAACAGTGCGTAAAAATGTACTTTGCACTTTATAGCCCTTGCTTATGAGAAGCAAGGCTGGCAGTTAAAGAGGCGCAGTTACTGCCAGCCTTGCTTCTTGTAAGCAACAACTTTAAGCACACAGTGCGTGTTTACGCCCCGCTTTCAGGTTTTCAAAACACATAAATAATAGGCATTGTTGTTTACAATGCCAATAGATTAAACTCTCGCAAATGCAAGACCTATTGCATTGCAAATGCTTGTCAGATTCTGCCCCTGAGCCATCCCAACCTCCAGGCTCCTCTCCTGCCCCAGACCGAGCCTCTGTGTTTTATTGGAAAGGATTGTCCCTTTTATGCTGCTTGTTTCTTCCTGGTTGGACATGTTGAATAACCATGCACTAATCTCATTTAATACATATAGTTTGGGCGACATGAAAGCAAGGCGACCATAAGCTCAAAAGCAGAGTCAGTTCTCTTCGTTTGTGAAATTTGAATATACTGCTGTTTGTTCAACAGCAATAGCCGAACAGGAATGGTGAATATTCATGTGCTAATGCAACAACCTGTACTTTTTCAAACACAAATGTGCATATACAGCAACCTAGACTTTTTAAACACGAATGGTGGCTATTTATGTGAAAATGCAGCAACCAGTAATTCTTGAAGTCAGAACTTCCATTGTACATCTGAAGACACCACCTGGTCTGCAGCTGATGCATGCACATTGCTCACCTCACACTGAACATGGATACTCATGGACCAGCAAAAACGTGCCTCTCACAGGTGCAGCACATGGGCATGGCTTTGCACAGCATGTATATGGCGTCCCTCAATGTATCTCCATCTCATGTGGGGCACCTTTGTCGGACCCAGACTTCCTAGCCACCACCAGCAACTGCATTATGGAACGTAAGAGACTTACCTTTCTAGTTATGTCTGTCTGTGGGGCTGACAGGCCCAAACATGCAGAGAGATGTTGACTAAAAAGCTGAGAATTCCTGCAGATGTTGCACAAATAGCTCCCAAGTGACTCCATGTCATGGGCAGTCATTTCTATAGCACGTATTCTGATTTTTAGCTTTTTTCCAAACACCACCAATTTAACCAGGTATGGGATCTGTAGAACAGGTAAAGTGTTTTGTCCAAGATCACACAGCATTGCTGAAGTGGGAAGGCATTATTAGAATGGGCCATCTTCTTGAGCCACAATTGTCAAGCTAACACAAGTCGGACTTTCTGTAAATGAAATCTCTGTTCAAGAATTCAGTCATAGACTACAAATGAATAACAACTTAATTTAAGCTGCAGGATACATACAACTAAAAGTACCAGGATACATCGAGAAAAACAGACGTGGACAAACTATGCATATCTGACATGGGACAAATCTCAGTGCTCAAGGCTCATTTGTAAACACCATCTCGGGAACACAGAGAGGCGCAAATCGGAGCAGCTCGCTTAATTCCCGTTCAATGTGGAGCACTCGCAACAGTGACGCATCAGCCCGTGTGTGGCTAGATGTGCGAGTGAAAAAAGGTGTATGTGAAAGCTTGCAGGCAGCTCAACTGGATACTGGTAGACGAGCTGGCTTCAGTGCAGATGTAGTGTTTAATATACAGAGCACTAAAGCATGCTTCAAAACTGTAAAAAACAGGTGCTTAGTTTAATCCAGTTGAATGTACTCATTTTATTGCTCTAGAAAGGATGAAAAGTAGCGCAAGGATAGTTAATTTCACTTGTGACCTAGGATTTTAAAAGCCTCAGACATGCTACTCGATTGCTTGATGCATCTTTGCCACCATTACTAAAGGCCAGCCCTCCTCCTTGGAAGAATGAAAGGCTGAGTCGCTGCAGGTGGATAAAAAAAAAATGACTTGCACAAGTATCTCAGCTAGAGCGGCTAACCCACACTGCTACTTTAGAGGCGCCACCTTACCTCCTCCATGCTGAGGGACATGCAGATCGATATTCCTTCTGCAGCATCTCCATCCGCAGTCCTGCTGTTCACGCGGTGGCACTGGTTAAAAAAAAACTGTTTATCCCAAACAATCCCTGCCGCTTGGCTCACCTTGCAGGCAGGGGCTGTGCCCAGCACGCCTTTTGCAATGGGAATGGAAAACTCCTCTTACTGTACCCAATCACACTGGAAAGTTAAGCCCCTCGCCTGCCAGAAACCTACCTTCAAGGCGGAAGGCGAGGAACCAGCCCAAAGTGCACATTCCAGAACATGAGAAACTGGGTTTATTTGTAAATTTAAGTAAAATAAAAAAAGAGTTGGTTGAGCCGCGCGCAGCAAGAAGCATGGCCGCCATTATTAAGAATGTAAAGGAAAAAATAAACAAGCATGCGTGCTTGTAAGCTGGTGCCAACCTTTTTTTATATTTATTTATTTACTTTTCTTTTATACTGACGGCACCCGCGCTTAGACTTTGAACATTTTAATTTAAAGCGCGGGTGCCGCAATTGCTTTAATAGTAAAGAACTAAAACAATCTTTACTTTTCAGCAATCGTGGCACCCACGCTTTAAATTAAGATGTTCAAGGTCTAAACGCTGGCGCCGTCATTATAAAAGAAAAGTTATTAAATAAAGATTAAAAAAAGGTTGGCGCCAGCTTACAATCATGCATGCTTGTTTGTTTACTTTTCTTTTATAATGACGGCACCCGCCCTTAGACTTTGCAAGGGGAGGTGCTTGTGGGGCGCTGGCTGCACGGGGAGATTAGGCAGTGGGAGGGGGTGCCCGTTGAGGTCAAGAAGACGGCTATGATTGTTTCCAGATGATCTCCAATTACAAAGGCATTACAGCGTGCTAACCAAATAGCAAAAAAAGTGCAAGCAAAGTGAAAGAAGACTGTAGTTATGCGCCACTGTATCAGGACTATAAGGAAGTAAGAAAATCACCAACAGCCAACCAAAAAGAAGATTACAACAACACTACCACGGCTAAGCCAATAGCAAACCGGCAAACAAATAAGAAGAAATTTCACCCAACATACAAATTACTTTATGTCTCGCTGAGACAGCGCACTCAGCGCATGCGCTGCCAAGGCGAGACCTAAAAAAAGGTTATTAATTTGAATGCTTCTGCTTGGGTAATACAAATTAGCCTTGGCTGCAATGTACCTTGTGCAACAGTGACAATAAGAGGAATAACTCTGAACAGAGCCTCATGACTTTTCGCTCAAATTTTATCTTTAAATGTTTTTTAAATTAAACCATTTTTCTCCAGACCTCGGCATATGGTTTCCGAAAATACACACAATTTCATCTTGAATACAATCTTTTAGATTTTGGTATACATGTATTAATTCAGCCAAGCCAAAGCATCTACATTATTAGGCTGGGCTGCATGCAGCGGAGCTGGTAGCTGGACAGTTCCCAGTAGCTCATGAGATACTTGTTGGAGAAGCCTGCCTCAGAGTGCAGAAGACGAACACCCCGTTAGCAGTGCTTTAAATGGGAAAAATAAGTGCGGTTTTCATTAAAATGAGGTAGAGGTGTAGTGAGGGGGTGGGGCTAGGGGCGGGGCTAAGGGTGAGACAAGATGATACTTAACAGCTTCTATATTAGTTGCAGCACATACCAAAACACAAGATATGTGTTTATATAAACAAAGCAGGTTAACTCATTACACAAAATGAAAGAGAAATGCGATAATATGTTAACATTTCCTTTTTTGCGATAGTTGCACCTTCTAAATGTCATACTGTTAATTGCTGTTTGGCACAATACTGTATATTTCTGAGCACGCAGGTAGGAAGAAACAGAAAATACCCCCACGTCAAACCAAAGCTCTTATGGCACCAAGCAAATGAAGCAATTCATCATGACCTTCCCCAGATGATATCTCTTGTCTCTTCCATCGATCTATCCATTCATCCTTTCATCCTACCACTAACCTTCTGATGTCCACCATGTAACCTTTACATTCTATCCTCTATTCAGTTTTTCATCACTCATTCAGTTGTTCACCATTCCAACTATCCACCCTCCATATCCAAACCTATCCATCTCCATACCAATCCATTCATCCTTTCACTCATCCATCTCTTTATCCACCCTTTTCCTCCTCCATCAATCCTTTCACTCATCCATCCATCAACACTTTCACTCCTTTAATCCATCTACCCTTTCACTCAATACCTTTTCCCAGTCATCCATCATCTGCCCGTTCATCCATCCTCCCTGTCTTTCATTCATCCATCCAATCTTTCACTTATCCACCCATCATCCACCCTTTTATCCAATCATCCACCCTCTTTCACCCATGCATGCTTTCACTCATCCATCCATCTATTAATCCATCCATCTATACATCCACCTTTGCTCACTCATCCATCCACTCACTCATCCACTCATTCACTCACTCACTCACCCACCCTCCTTTTTACATTATTAATGAATCTTTGTCACCAAGCAGACATGCACAAACAAAGTGCATCCCATTTTCTTTAAAATACTTGAGAGTGTATGGATTCTCTCTCTCGTTCTCACACTTTTTTCCTACAAAAACAGGCATACACACAAGCATAAGCAGACACACAAAATACTAGGGTATGATTAAAGCCATGGTATACTCTTAACCTACCATGGCTTTTTTAATTACCATCAGGGCCAGACTGGCCGTTACCTGATTGCCACTGCCATGATTCCTGTGCTTGCACGAACGCACAGGTCCTGGTTGGACCCTGCTCTTTTCAAGCACAGCGTGATGGTGAGCACCTGGACATATTCAATGAGCCCTGCTGCATAGCTCAGCTGGGGCTCAGAAGCGGCGCCTTGGCTGTCAGAGACACGTTCCACTCCTGCTCACCAGCACAGGGTGATGAACCTTACTTTTCATGAGTACCAGTATTTCCTCGGCAGTAGAGAAGTGCTGGTACTCGGAACGATAAATCTAAAAAGAGCCGGTATTCAGTATCGGTGCGCACCGGCCCATTTAAAGCACTGCCCATTAGAGAGATTCTTCAGCTTCTGATTCCTGTGTAGGAAGAAGGTGAGAGGTCCTCGCAGCCCACGAAGCACTGTTGTGACACTCCAGGACTCGTGCACTTTTGAACCTGTGCCACAGTAATGAGCACATTCTGAGTCAGTGAATCTAAAAAATGTTGGGGCATATTAGCAAGGGCTTTATCGCTGCTTTAGCGGCACTTTTTGCTGCTAAGTCGGCGATTATTTTATGGCCCTATCAGCAAGCTGCCGCTAACAGGCGGTAGCGACAGCTTTCTGGTGATAGTGGCCGGTTTTCCTATCGCCTTGCATGCCAGCAATGATTATCGCTAATGACATGCAAGGTAGGCGTTCCCAACTAGAAGCGACTGAAAACAGTCGCTAACACTACTTCCCCCTATTACCAACTCAGGCGAAGCGATAAAAAAAGTTGCGCTAAGCGTGATTATCGCTAGTATTTAACACCTGCTGGAAACCTGACTTACCTGTATCCTCAATGGGAGGTGGATCTTCAGGCTGTCCGCCATGGCGTTAATGTGTGAATATTGCTGGTTTCCAGCGATATTCAGGCATTCCGCCACTGTCGCTGGATATTTTATCACAGTGGAGATAAATGTTGCTAATAGCATGTTTTCTCTGCTAAAATATCGAGCAATAGGCAGCGATAAAAATAAACGTGCTAGGCGCGTTGTGCGATAAATATCGCAACTTCTTGCTAATATGCCCTGTTATTCGTTGCTTCAGGTTTAATGGAGCTGTGGGAGATAAAGGCAGTTGCAGTCTGTTAATATACTTCTGCTGCTGTGATGATTATCTTCAAGACTTCCCAAGTTCTTACATGCCTGTTCACATGTACACATAGCAGATACCGGCTTGGGAAATCATTCTCTGTCTGCAGCGCGGAGTGCTGTACAGATCTGTCTTGTCTCAGCGACAGTATGTGTTAAAGGGCTTTTAAGCAGATCGAGGGTGATGAAGTAAGTTCTAAAAAAACATTTTATCTAGTTTTATATAGCGCAAACTTGGCCTGAGGTATCAGAGGATCTTACATGAGCACCAGTTGCATTACAGACGGACGCATTCATTTCTAGGCATGGGGTGATTAAGTGATTTGCCCAGAATCACAGGATGTTTGAGCCTCTCGCCAGACTCGAACCTGGTTCCCTAGCATCAAAGTTGGCCATTCTAGCAATTAAGACACACCCTCTCCCCAAGTAGTAAGTAAGTAAAAGTAAGTACTTTCAAGACATGTTTATATTGATTTCCATTTAACTCCCCATCCACTTCCTCCTGACAGACCTTCCTGACACACACTTTGTCTACCAACTAAAAGAAAAAAACACAGGGGCCTTAGAGAAGGTCTTGTGTAAATATCACCATCACTACTGTGCCTACCTTTGTTATGTTGTCCTCCTAATGGTTCTTGTGCTGGATATAGGCTACCAGATTCTGGACTTACCAGACCAAGAGTTCTGGAAAGGGCCAGGCACATGCTCCACTTATTGGATGGGGAAAAGATAAGGTATTTTTGGTCATCGTTTCCTTTCCTTTATGTTTACTATGCTAATGGTTACCTTTCGAGCTTTCTCCTTTGCCGTTTTGACGGCAGGAATGCTCATCAGGCATTAGTATCGTGGAGGTATGTGATGACGTCACAGGAGTCCTTTTGGATCAGACTTTCAGTTTGAACATTGCCAATTGATTTAGGGTGTGCACAAGTCAAAATGTCACAGTCTTCTCGTTGGATCAGCCTAAATCACCCAGTCAGTGATGAGCAAACAACTACTAGTGGCACATTGTTTAGAGAGTGTTTGATAGGCCTGTTCCACTTAAATTGCCTATAGCCCTGCAGTAAAGAATCTGATTCTACTGAGTTGAAGGACTTGGACAAAATCTACAATCCCTACATTTTTAGCACTTTTTATTATTATTGGGTGGGGGCACAGTCTCAGTTCCCTGAGCAGTCAAAACCGACTCCATGCTGGCCAGTCTTGAGGAACATTCTGCATGACCACTGAGCACACTTCCCCTGCGAGCCCAATAGATCACCATGGAGGTGCTACACTTTAGCACTTTTATGCTAGACTGAATCTTTCACATCAAGCAGAAACTTATACTACCTATATTTCATAGTCCTTAGTCAAATATTTCTGCAAAATGGCTGACTTCTTACAAGAACTGTACTGATCCAAAGATGCAGACTAGAGATTCTTAGGAACCACTCCTGTTTCCACCTTCTAGCTGACACAGTGGGCCCAGGAGAAGCTCAAGAGACTTGCTTTTCTAAACAATCTACAGGAATGGTTCCAAAACGAGGAGCTTGCCTGAGTTCCTTTTTTTCAGAGACAGGTCTGTAGGTGGACTCTCATGATTTTTCTAGTAGAGAAGAACAAAGGGGTGTTCAGAATGATTATCATTTTTCAACTTGTAAATTAAGCAACATCAACAATTATTTTTAAGATCGAATCATTATATAGTATAATTCCTCTAGTTTTTCTGGGAGAATACAAGGTCTCCTGGACTTACAGGATGCTACTCCAATCCATCCCAGCCATTACCAATTTCTGGCATCCACACTTAGGGATCAACATGTCCAATTCCAGGTCCATTCCTTTAGGCTCCAAAAAACTCCATAAGTGTCCACCAAGGTTCCAGCTCCTCTGATAGGAGTTTGTCACAGCAAATGAGTTACAGAGCATCTGTACCTAGACAAATGTATGATTCATGCAAATTCTGTCGGTCTAGTGCAAAAAAAAATCAAGAGAGTTTTGCAGTCTTCTAAAGCAGTATAGATTTCTGAGAAACCATTCAAAGTCTCATTTGAATATGTGTCAAGATTTACATTTTAATGAAGCACATTTCCAAACTTGGGAAGGTATTTCTCCCACACTAAAACTGCCAAACTACAATGTCACCTTTAAATCTTCTGAAGACAGAGTCAGCTTCAGCCCACTTGTAGCTGAGAACAAATGGTCGGTGGGCTAATGGAGGGGAAACTGGAGCCACAAGGGTGATGTCACAGAATATCTAAATATAGGACTGTATTGATTTAACGGTGCTGTAGGGTGGAGAGAACCACCAGCCTCCCAAAAACGTGAGGCCTAAGCTATAAATAAATGAGATAGCAATCCCCAGCACACATTAAGTCCACTTAATCACAAAAAAACATAGTAATGTGGTTCTTCGTTTTTTTTATTCTTTTCCTCTTTTTTTCTTTTTATTCGTACAGGTTCTTAGCCAGCCAACATGGGTTTTGTAGCCACAGTGGAAACATAAACCCACAACTTTTTCAAGGCTAAGTAAAAACACAGAGTAGACAACCAATGTCACAAAATCCAGACAGCTGGTAAATCACATAAAATCCCTCAAAATTCTTCACCAGGCCTGTGTCTGATGCTAAAGACAGAATTGTAAGCAACAGACAGTACCACGCACCGTGTGACAAAATCCAAGCCCCTTTATACATAATTAAAATGTGAAGAATACAGGTCTTATGCTCTGATAATAAAAGGTACAATGGTGCTCCTAATGTGGTTATAAAATGTGCATGCACATTGCTGCTATATGAAACCTCAATCACCATTTCACCATAACCCATGTTCCAGGGGCGGCTGGTAACATTTGAAAGTGGTGGGGCGTAAACTAATTTGCATATTGCACCGCAGCGAGCGAGCGAGCCCGAACCACCTTGCATCCATCCATACATCATTGATGCATCCACCCATCCATCCACCCATCCATCCTGCATCCATCATTCATTCATGCACCCATCCATCCATCCATCCACCCATCCATCCTGCATCCATCCTGCACCCATCATGCATTCATGTATCCATCCATCCATCCATCCACCCATCCATCCATCACCCATCCTGCATCCATTCATCCATCCATCCTGCATCCATCATTCATTCATGCATCCACCCATCCATCCACCCACCCATCCATCCTGCATCCATCATCCATTCATGCATCCACCCATCCATCCAGCCATCCATCCTGCATCCATCATTCATTCATGCATTCACCCATCCACCCATCATTCAGCCTGCATTCATTCATGCATCCACCCATCCACCCACCCATCATCCATCCTGCATCCATTCATCCATCCATCCTGCATCCATCATTCATTCATGCATTCACCCATCCATCCACCCACCCATCCATCCTGCATTCATCATTCATTCATGCATCCACCCATCCATCCATCATTCAGCCTGCATCCATTCATGCATCCCCCCACCCATCATCCATCCTGCATCCATTCATCCATCCATCCTGCATCCATCATTCATTCATGCATCCACCCATCCATCCACCCACCCATCCATCCTGCATCCATCATTCATTCATGCATCCACCCATCCATCCAGCCATCCATCCTGCATCCATCATTCATTCATGCATCCACCCATCCACCCATCATTCAGCCTGCATTCATTCATGCATCCACCCATCCACCCACCCATCATCCATCCTGCATCCATCCATCATTCATGTATTTTTATGACCATATAACTTGCACACAGCTTGTCAGTGTTCAATACCAGTCTCGAACCTTGTACTCCAGCACCAATGATACATGATTAATATTAATTTTTTTTAAAACATGTATTTATTCGACACCAATTTCACACCTTAGTCGGAACACACGAAGCACATAGGCCACTCACAGCAAGCAGCATTATTTAACATTACTCCTCGACTCACAGACACCCAAAAATAATCATACCCTGGTCCGCCGCCTCGCCCTTACCTAGGCCGCACAGAACACACCACAGCAGGGCTGTCACAGGTACTGTGACACGTACTGTGTGTGAACTTCTGCTAGAGGGCCCTGGCAGGCAGGTGATCATGATCGCGTGGCAACTGCTAATTTAAAACCAATACTATTGCAAAACAAATAGCAGAGAGAATATACAGTCTTCAGGGGGCACTGGGACACATACTTACTTTGCAAGGCTCACTGCAACAATTTGGTAAAGGGCCCCCTCGTATCGCCAGGATTGGCTGGGGGGGGCACCATGACTCCTCGCCCAGTCGCCCTGTGTAACCCCGGGGTCTGCGGCCCGCCCCCTGGTCCTCTCTCTAAGGGGGAATTCACAGGAAAACGATTTTCACATGCGCGGGCATGCTTGTGCCCAAAAACACACTTGCGCAGCAGGCACATCCTCCCCCCCCGTCCCCGTCCCCGTGCACTCCGGGAAAGTCGGGTGTCTCCCGCTTTCCCGGCCGGCAGATAGCGCGATTTTGTAAAATATTTGTATTGGGCTTTTAGTGACGACGCGGTAGGTCCATGGGGCTTAGTGGGGCTACGCCCCTATGCCCCAATGGACGCACCGCGCCTGCCATGTTCTGGAAACGGGCATGATGATACAGTGACACACTCTTAGGTGAGAACCTTAGGTCACTAGGTTAGCCCCTGGAAGATGGCATGCACCTGACAGGGGTGGGGATGGATATGTTCCTGATAAACATTGTGGGGGTGTTGCAAATGGGTTTCTCATGAGCAAGGGGTGAGCACAAGGGAGCAAAAGGGGGGAGCTCCCTCCGATCGGGAGAGTGTAGGTAGCGTGGCAGAAGACAACCTAGAAGGATAGGAAAGAAAGAGAAATTGAAAAATGTAGAAGGAAGGCTCACGCAGTGTCCTTGGGATGCCTCACGGCAGGGACACAGAGGGAGCAAACAGTGACCAGTAGCCACGGAGAGAGTAGATGGAAGGCTCCCGCAGGGCCCTTAGGATGTTGCACGGTAGGGGTACCAAAGTAGAACTCAGCTGCAGGCTGGATAGACGAGAGGCTCACATAGGGTCCTTGGAAATCCGCACGGCAGGGACTCGTGAAGTGCAGGGAGGGGCCGAGTTGGCACTAAAGGCAAGCTGGGCGGCACATGCGGCCCGGGCAGGTCCGGAAGGACACCCACCAAGTCGGTAGCAAGTTGAAGCCTAACCCCTTTGGCAACAGTAGCCGTGGTATGGGGGCCCACTCCGGAAGGCGATCTGTCTGAGAACAGATAACAACCAGAAATTGACTGAATGAGCCACAATGGAAGATCATTAAGCAAAGCAATGCAAATGCTAGGTATTACCAGGAGAAACAAAATGTATAATAGTCTAAGTGTTTAATAAACTACAACCTTTTTTGGCACAAGCAAGTTGATCATGAAGTGTTTTTAAGGGCTAAAGGGCGCAGTAGGGAAATGTCTAAGGGAGGGGGAGGCAACTCGCCACCTGGGAGGGGTTTACATATTGATCTTAGGAACGAATATATACTACATTTTAATGGAATATAATACACTCAAAATAATCAGAATAAAAGTCAAGCATATTAATCTAACAATCCTAAAACAATCTAATTCTCTTAGATTTCGGTCATGCTTACTGTGTCCCTGCTCGCCACATAATTGTGGTATCCAGTTAATAATTTGAACTAGTAGTTGCCGGCGGGGGGCACCGGTACCTATTTTTGGACATTAGCACTTTTTTTCTCGAGAGATATTTTCCGAGCTCAAGAGCGAGACACCCTGCAGATCAGAAAGACCCATGGCGAGAAAGAAGGCAAAACCGTCTCAAAGGGAGAAAGCAGGACCCTACAAAAGTGAGAGAAAGAGACAGGCAGTGTCTGGTCATGGATTAAAGAGGCATGAGCTGGATTTAAGACATCCGGCCTTGCTATTTTGCGCGCCAACGTTTAATTGAACTGGCCATGTGGTTCTGTTTAGAGCTTCGGCACCGGCAGTCTTTGTTTTATAAATTAAGCACTGCTGGTTCACTGAGTTGTGAGGATAGCCAGTCATACATTTGTAAACCTTGAATGTATGTGTTTGTGTGTGTACAGTGAATGCCTTTCTATTATCTTTTGATGTCCTCTATGTGGGGCAGATAACAACACAACCGATATCACCACCTCTAGTACCACCACACCACCAAAAATATCAGACAACCGCTACTAATACCACCTCTACAACCACTGCACCAAAACCACTACCTCCAAGTCTGTGACACATTACTACCACTACCGTACTTCTTCTGCTAACACCCCAGTACAATCACCAGTGCCGCCATACCAACTATCACATCAACACCACCACCAATAGCTCCAGCACCAACATCACCATCACTACCAGCACCACCAATACCATCACCACAAATACCATCACCACACCACCAACGATCCCATCCTTTTCCCCACCAAAGCCACCTCCATCAGTACAATAGCACCAATACTGCCAAGCATTGACAAGGCCAGTAGGTCTGTCTTTAATGTGCAATCACATGTTAACAACGGTTTTGCATCCCTGAAAATGCATGCGTTGGTACCTTAAACCCAGATCTGTTGACTTTGCCAATGTTTGTTTGCGTTAACTTTTCGAGATTCGTAGTCCTGTAGATCCCAGTATAAAATTATGACCACAAGTGACATAATGTAAAGAAAAAACTGACTAAATCACCCACTCGTGAAAACAGCTGGGGAACTTTGGAGCTGTGTCTTTTCCCACCTCCCAAGGTCTCTGGAGAGGATTAACACAAGAAAAGAATTCGTCCAAAAAGTAGATTAAATAAAACTTGTTTTGGCAGCAGATTTTATTTAGAGGTCATAAACCGTAACGCCTTAAATTACTGGCAGGAATTAAGATCGGTGTCATGAGGTCTTAAATGTGGTCAAAAAGTCCGTAGTTTAGGAGAGGAGGAAGATGGAAAGCAGCCAATCTGGCTGCTCTTTCCTTCTGCACTCCAACACAGCTGCTCCTGCCTGCCCCACCCTAGACTATGATTGTTGCGGAACAGTGTTTTTTCCTTGCAGACAGATGAGCAGACAGAAGAGCACACAGAAATCGCCAAATAGCCAGTTTCAATCCAAGGACAGCCGAATCAACCATTCATGTTTTTCAAGGCCAGTAAATTGAGTAGGATTGAATTGGCTAATAGTAATGTGGTAAATGCTTACCAGTAACCTTCATTACTCAAGTTACCCTTCCTTGGCCCATGCCTACTAAATGAGATGATACTAAATAGAAGGGGGACCCCCACAGAATAATGGGCAGGTAAGCGGGGAAAATACAAGGAACACATTCAGAAAAAGGCCTGCCCATCAATTTCAATCAAAGCCTCAAGAAGAGGTCATTTCATAATTACAGAAAAAGCTCCTTACGACAGAAAAATGAAGAAAATTGAACTTTTCCTAAAATTCAAAACATAATTTATCATAACAGTCCCACATATCAATCTCAAACATACCTTCCATTTCAACATACATTCCAGAATAACATACATTCCATCCCACAAACACAACATATCAGAGTACATGACAGCAACCGGCTGATCTATATATTACAGATTGGACATAAATTCTCGGGGAGATAGAATAAAGATCATTTTATGCGTTGGGAGGCAGGGGTACAAGCAGGTAAAGGGGTCTGTGAAGAGTCACTTTTATACAGTCAATCTGCTTTCTTCTCTGCCAATTTGCAGGTGCAATGTTTTAAGACCTGGTTTAATTTGTATATAACTCCCTCTTGAATACATAAATGGGGAGGGGTGGCTGGGATAAACTGTATACATTCTGGGAAACTGGCGGCGGACAGTGTTCATATGTTTGCTAGTTGTTTTCTTTGTTAGCGGACATACCGAACACCCACCACAAGGAAAATGCCCGTTAGGGACGGTGGTGTTGTTCTTGTGTCCTTCACTGGGTTCACGTGTATGTACAAGCTTGTCTTTTAAGTTACTAGACCGCTTAAAGGCAAACCTTGGTGGTGGCATTTTATAATCCTTATTGGATAACAGGGACCAATGTTTGCGGATTGATTGTCTAATCTTAGTCGCCAATGGATCAAAGGTCATGACCACAGGAACATGACCTTTGTCATGTCATGGGTGTTCGGTATGTCCCCTAACAAAGAAAACAACTAGTGTGATGCTGACCTCTGGAAAAGAGTGGTTCTTAAATCATTTCAGTAACTGTAACACTACTAATGTAGTGTATCGCTTATTGTGTGAATGTGGCCTTCAATACATTGGGCTCACCTCTTGAAAGATTAAGGTCAGGGTGCAGGAACACCTTAGCACCATAAGGGCGGGGAAACTTACCACCAAACTTGTACAGCATTGTTTTACTGAGAAACACACTTTCATGTGGGTAGTTCTTGAGAGAGTTAAGGACACCATACAGAATATCGATAATGTGCTACTCTCAAAAGAAGCACGTTGGATATATCAGGAGAAAAGTGACCAGACAGGTTTAAATGAAGTTATTGACTGGAACAGGGTTAAATAGGCTTGACCTAGGTGGTGCTCTTTGATGTCGGCCAGAGTTGCTCATTGGAAATTGTATCAATATGAATGGTTTACTCCAACAAATGGAAAATGAACATTATATAGTATTATGATGAGGGCGCCCGTAAACCGTTTGGTGCAGATGATTGTGGTGTGCACAAAATTATACAAATATATGAAATTGTGTTCTCCTCTATATGAAGTTTGTGAAATAATGATAACAAATTCATCATTGTAAAAGAGTTTTTAGAAGGGATCTGCAGTCTGTTGGTAACTCGGGATTTTGGTACCCCGCGTTCGATAACTCCCTAATCCAAACTGGAGGACGAAATTAGGCACAACAGATGATGTAAATATGCTACCTCTGTCGTTGCCTATGATCGTAGTGCGCATCAGAATATACAAATAAAGGGAATGGTGCCTTTTTCCTCATGAAATTTGGGTTAGGAAATCAAATAACCGCAAGAGGTTTTTTACTCTGTTAATAACTCGGGATCTTGGTATCCCGTGGTTGAAAATTCACCAATCCAAGATGGCGGACAACGTTGGTGGCGTTGATCACGTGAACGAGCACCCGAACGCCACCGCCAATAAACTAGGAGCAGGGAGATTTAGCCGGAACACTGAGGATGAGACAAGGCACTCCGTAATACGGTAGACGGTGAGGAGTGGGGATGCGGGGACACGAGGATGAAATACTTTTGGAATAAGCTCCCCGTTTTTAATGGAAATTAGGCTGCAAGTAAATATGCGCATCAACCCCCACCTTATGTAAAAGTATGAGTTTGCAAAAGTACGAGTTCGCAACTGTAATACAGAATATGACTTGCGGGTGACTCTCGCTGCCTAGCTATGTGTATAGGGTGGATTGTAAACAATATGGCGATATCATTGCGCTGTCATGTTTGAGGCATGCGATTCCCTAGGCAGCGGGGTTGGTCGCTAATGTTGGTGTTGTTGTAAATACCAGTGACATTTAAAAAAAAGTCCAACTTCCCATAGAAACAACACACTACATTCCCAAATAAATACATAACATTAAACTATACAAACATCGTAAGCAACACATATTTTAAACATAAGTTAAACATTCATTAACTTTCCATAAAAAAGTGTGATAAAACAACACAATACAATATAGTTTTGCAAATGAAAATACTCAAAAAACTTCTTTATAACGACACACACATCTTTTAGGCAACTATACTACATCCTCTCTGCCTTAAAAACACTTAAAAAAACATTTAAAAGTAACTAACCTGTTCTGATGAACAGCAACTCCCAACCGTGACTTGTTCCTTCAAAAAACGGCCCAAAATAACACCATACAGAATACAGATAGTGGTAAAAAACATGGCCGCCTAATAAAAGTTTCAAAAAAAGACTGTCTCCCCCTAGCAATTAATGGCACATAGGAACAATGATATAAAAATGTGTAAAAAAAAGTTACAAATATTATAAAATATAAATGTAAAACTATGTTGCAACAAATATCACAAATAATGTAAAGTATATATTAAGTAATATTATAACATATATAAAATATTTAATTTATACTAATAATATTTTTGTTAAAGAATTTATGAAAAAGACTGCAAAAATGTGCAAAAAATTAATATTTATAATATTTCTAAAAATATAAAAATGCAAATCATACAAAAACTAAAAAAGACTATTATTTTCTGTATTTGTATTACAACAGAATTTTTTTCCATTTATGTAGTTACACAGAAAATTACTACTGTTTTATTTAATAATCGAATTTAACAACAAATAAAGTATTGCAATGAATGTTATTTCCTTACAAATAAAATGAAAAAATATATGTGTTCTTTTTATTATACTTAATAATATAGCAATATTAATAGTACAAACACATATATTCCCATATCAATTTAAAAAATCATAAGGAAGGTATTGGACACTAAAGGTGTTACATTTACGATTCCCACTCCACTACAAACTAAGGGCCCCATTACGATGGCGGACGGACCGTAACGGAAAACTAGACCAACCGCCAGAGCTGCGGCTGTCCCGCTGGGCTAATTAGGATGCGACCGCCTCCCTGGCTGTTGCATCCTGCATCTTTTACATTGCGGCGGGCGGTGTTGTAAGCAGCACCTGCCGCAATGTAAAAGTTGCATGTTGTGCATTGATATGCACAACGTGACCTGCACTGTGCTATGCCTTTGAACTTGTTCATGCCAATGAAGGGGGGTACCATGGGTACCCCCCAAGTGCACCCCACACCCCCGACACCCCAGGGGCCCGCAACAGGCCCCCAAAGCCGAAGACCGCATGCCTTTTCATAGCCGCACCACTGCCATGGAAAGGCCTAAATCCACACACATCATAATATGGCGGGCGGTGCCTGCTAGGCACCGCCACCCTATTATGGCCCAGGTCCGCACGGCAGGCAATCGTAATGATTGCCTGCCAGCGGGAAAGCGATGGGCAGTCTTTCCGCCCGCCGCTGTATCCCCGCCATTGTAGTATGGCAGGGGTAAATGGCGGGCGGGGAAAGATGGTGGGCGGATCGCCACAGCCGGTCAGTAGGGGGGGATCCGCCCGACATCATATTGATCCTCTCAGTTCAGTGAAAACCCCAGGATTACGTACGTCAAATAATGATGCTGTGACTCTGCCCGTGAATCCGATTGCTTGTCTCTGAGATTTATCATGATCTTCCTTGGTTTTTGACGTCGGGACCCATAGTACGGACTTTTATGTGGTGTGGTCTGCTGTAGCTCAAATATCTGTCTATGAGAAACTATATTGCGCCTTAACCATCGCAATTGACCCTAGAGGGCCGGGTAGAAGTTGTATTATCTACTGTGGGACTACAGATTTTTAGCTACATTCTCTGCAATATTTTCACGGACTGACTGTTTCCTGACGCTACAACGGTTTGACCAAGGCAGATATACTCTTCCTGTCTAACCACGCCTTTGTACAGTTTTGAGAAAATAATTTACATGATATTGGCTTTTTGAAAACTAAGAAGGAACAAAAGAAAAATAAAAAAGGATTGGGACTACAACGTCCAAGACCAGTATTCTGGGTCCACTCTACGAATTTATTCATACATTTTTTCTCTTGCCCTGAGGAAGTTCTTTTTACAGGATCGAAACGCGTTGGCTGTTGTCGAGTTGTTTTTAAGAAGAAAAAAAAAACTTTAAAAAATAAAGTGACCGGTCTGTGACTTCATCCCTGGTGCTGCCTCCACCCTTGCATTGAGGTATGTTTCAGAATTTCCAGTGGGACCGAGCTGCAGCAGGTCCCGTGGTGGGCTGGCACAGGACGTTACTTAATAAGGGACTTTATGATTGATGTGCTCAGTGCAGAGTCAGCTGTAGTTCCATTTTGTTGTATCAGTTTAGTGAAGGTGTTGACCACCGAAGGGATCACAATAACTATTTGCAGTCCAATACAAATAAACTCATGGAAGGTGTTGGACACTAAAGGGGTGACATTTACTATTCCCAAGCCACTACAAACTAAGGGCCTTAATTTGAGTTTGGCAGTCTTCATCTGGGACTGCCACTGCGGGTGTCCCAGGAAGACCGCCAAGTCTGTGGTGCACCCACCCATCAGATTCCGAGTTGAATCCAGGGTGGCTGGCTGTGTCACAGCAGCGGTCTGTTATGCTCATAGATGGGCCTAACAAGCAAAACGCCACAGTGACTACTGCACATTCCTGCATGGTGTAGCATGCACCATGTTGTGCATGCCACTTCTTGAACGAACAAAGGTGCAAATTACAGGGCAGCACAACATGTGCCTCACACACATAACTCCATTGCCAGATGCACTCGGGGCCCTGTCAGGGACCCCTTATCTGCATTTCTACCACCCTTTTCATGGCAGGCTCCCCGCCATGAAATGGGTCCACACCACCCGCATTTGCTGCCCTTCTCCATACCACCACTGCCATGGGATCCTAGATCCCAGCAGATGCGGCAGTCTTGTGGCAGTCCCACCATGGTGGCCAGACTGCTACCGTGAGTATGGCGGCCCCAGGACTGCAGTACTCATAATAAGGCCCTTTGTCAGGGAAGGTGTTGGGCACTGAAAGGGTGACATTTACTATTCCGACTCCAATACAAACAAACTCAGGGAAGCTGTTGGACACTAAAGAGGGGACATTTACTATTCCCACTACAATAAAAACAAACTCAGGGAAGGTGTTGGACACTAAAGGGCTGACATTTACTATTCTCACTTCACTACAAACTAAGGGCCTAATTACGAGTACTGCAGTCCGATGACCACTGTACACATGGTGACAGTCCGACCGCCCGATTATGAACTGGTGGTTTGATCGCTACAAGACTGTCGCCACTCCAATGATCCTGAAGCCCGCTGCAGAGGCAGTGGGGAAAGCAGGCGGGATGGGGGGCATTGCCGATGCCGGCACCACCGGCTCAATCATAACCTACCTTGCCTCTGACCTTTTTTACGGGGGGAACCCCACCGATGTGACTGTAGCAGTACAACCACCACATCCGAGCTGGTGGAAAGAGTTGTATATAAGGCTTAAACACACCTGTACTCAGCTTCACACGTCCTGTGCTGCCATGGAGCCGATCTTACAATTCCTGCTGCTGCTGTTCCTACTTTATGATCTCAAAAGCCGACTCCGTTGTGAATGCAATTGATTGGCAAGCTATACTCATACTCATTTCCATTTAGTCTGCAGCAAACAGATGTCCCATCATGGACTGGCAAGGGTATTGGGGTCCTTCGACCAAATATATTTTGTGGTCCCCTGTTAGGAATTGTTCTCAATGTATAATCCAATTATAGCTCTGTGATGCCCTCTTTGACCAGGTCACTGACACTGCACAGGAGCATTCTACAAAGGTCGCCATGTGTTCACATCTCATAATCAGGGATAGTGATGTGTGCATTAAATGGTGTCACATACCAGCACCTCCTCGTCAATATCACACCTATTAAGCTCTGTGACACCCTCACATTGCTCACATGCTAGGTCTTGTTGTAATATCAACGATACAACAAAGATGTGTAATGAAACTGAAACACACCTTCTCTGCTAAATCTCTGTAATAGACTCTCACACATCACCCACATTAAAAAGTAATATCAGATAAATGCGATTTCAAATGATCAGTGTGAGAAGTCTTCAAAATCTACAATTTAAAGGGTCTGCCGATTTGGTTTACCTCTACCAGGGAGAGCCCTGGAAGGCTGGGGCCCTGGGACAAAGTCCGCTTTGTGCATGCCTCAAAACCTCTATGTGCTCATGTCCTGTGGCTTGAAGTATATCAGGGACATCCAATAGCATATCCAAGTGCCATGCATATGTGAGAAATGTCTAATTTCAAGTCATGAAAGCAAACACAGCAGTAACAGCATTTGTCTTACAGTAATTGAAAGTTGTTGTAAGGTACACACACAAAAATGGATGCATATCAATTAAAATGCATAGTAAGGTATGACAATTTAAAACACTTCATGAGCAGATGGACAAATAATTAACTTGCGCACATCAAACACATATCCAACCTACATCATAGGGAGAAGTGCAGGCTAAATGATGTAGACTTTCGCCAAGCCAAGTTGAAAAACTTACCATATGAAGCACCACACAATGCAATGTAAACCTCAATTGTATTTCATCCCACATACCCATTCAATGAACATTTCCACTTGTCCTGTGTAACTGCAGCACTGATTCCAGGGTTAGATCAAACTGCCCACTTCAAATGGATCAGCAGGGGTGAAAAACACAACTGTAATCACACATCAAAAAGTATCCAATAATATTAAATAGTTAGAAAATTATGACAGGATTAATTTGTTCTAAACAAAGCAAATGTTTAATTTTGCAATAACAATTAGATGTAATGAACCAAAGGCCAATAGCCAGTCCATTTTCACTTTGTATGGTCCATTACACTGCTGTACCACTAAACTTGCCATTCATGACACTGCCAGCGAACCTCCCCCCAAAGGGGCATCTTTTAGGCATGGCAGGCATCAGATGTTACTTGAGAGAGGTACATTTGAGTTTGAGAGGGGTGTCCTTGGGTTTGGAAGGTGAGGTTTGAAAGAGGAAGGGCTGGACTGACATTTAGGAGGGGGGTTTGGGAGTTGGACGGGGTGGTCTAACTTTTTGAAATGGGATCCTCGGAAGCGGTGGATAGGTTTGAACTACGGGTGGATTTGGAGATGGAAGTGGTGGGTTTGGGTGTGGCAGGCACCTTTGTGAAAAGGGTGGTAGCTGGGATGGGAGGGCAGAGAGCCAAGTGAAAAGT
Source organism: Lissotriton vulgaris (assembly GCF_964263255.1). Classification (NCBI taxonomy): domain Eukaryota; kingdom Metazoa; phylum Chordata; class Amphibia; order Caudata; family Salamandridae; genus Lissotriton; species Lissotriton vulgaris. Next base: position 686,112,088 of record NC_141697.1, read on the forward strand.
TGGATCCTCAGTGGGGAACTTGGGAAGGACTTTGGGAGTGAGTGGGGTCTTGGAGGTAGAGGGAGTGTGAGTGTCTGTTTTGTTTGGGACTTTTGCAGGTGAAGATCCATGTGTGTCAGGTGTATGTGCTGCAAGTATGGGTGTGTATTGTTTCTCAGGTGTCTGTTGGGTATGTGATTGATTCTGTCTGAGTTAGGTGTGTATAGTGTAAGTGATGTATATGTAGATGTTGCTGCAGTGGAAGTACAGGGTGTGTGTGTTGTGACTGCTGATATGGTGGTGACTGGGTGTGGATGTCTGTGTTGTCTGTATGGATGTGATGGTGGTGGTGCATGTGGGTTTAAAGGTGTGTGTGCTGGGCGGGGATGTGGTATGTGCATGCATGTGTGTTGTCTCCTATGCTGGATGGAGATGTGTTGGGGAGTGGTGTGACTATGTGGGTGTGGTGTTGGCAGTGGTAGGAGTGGTGTCTGTGCATTACAGAACAAAATGGATGCTGCCAGCCACAGACATGAGTCTGCCCTCCTGCTGCTGGGCCAAGCTCGTGCAGAGGAAGGTTGGACAATAAGTATCCTGTCACAGAGAGGTGTGACTACCTCCCAGACAGGATTTAGTATATTAGGGCTGGGTGGGTGCACGGTCGCCGTGCCAGAAAGCCTGCACGAGGGGCACATTTGGTGTCCATGTGCATAGACCAGCTCAAACCAGTTTTGGGAGCCATTTGCTACTACTCTGGTGCTAAACTGGACAAAGGACATGGGTGTAGCCACCCCTCTGTCCTGCCCCCCTCTGTCCTGTCCCTCCCCTAGTAGGATCCCTAGAATCTGTCCAACCCTTTCCCGTGGGTATAAAATGGGTTACTGGCTACAGGACATTAGATTTTACGTGGACAAGATTCTGCAAGAAGATGCCACTGCACTTCGACTGTCTGGACACATGGGACTTCGCTGGACCTCCCTTGGGCTCGACTTCTTCTTCCCTTGCTGTCCCCAGTCTTGTCTCTGTCCGTGATCCATACAGGTTCCATGCTGGACCCTGTGGACCTCCAAGACAACAGAAGAATCTCCCTTGGGGTGAAGAAGTCACTCCCCTGCAAACGCAGGCACCGTAATGCATCTGACCGGTTTGCTGCTCCAGAGCTTCTGTGGACTCTGAAGACTCCAGGAAACATAGGAGGTGGGTTTCTGAAGGTCCCCGAGGTTGAGCTGCTCTCTCATAGAGTTTGAGGTGGATATCCCTTGTGGGGACCGTATACCCATACTCCTGTGTACAGCATCCATTTGCAATTGCACATGCTTGTTGTCATGCAACAATTCCGTGCATTGAGCCATTTGTAGCCCTGGCCCCAGAGCATCTTTTCTGAGAAGGACTCTAGCATCCTCACAATCTGTGCCCTGCTAGCTGGTATCCTGTGATACCACCTGAGGACCCCCCACGATTGCTGTGCTTTCAGCCTGTGGGTCCACTTGACGGTCAACCTTGCTTTTTTTGGGCTCCCCTGGTTACTCCAGGCCTGCCCTGACTCCCCTTGCTGTGGTGAGTCTCCTGGTTCTTGCTGGGCCAGATCGACACTGAAATTGACAATCTCCGTTGTGCCGCTGCCAAGGCTTGTTCGTGCTCCAACCGGACACTGACGCCTCAGCACTCGACATCCATTGTGGGACAGCTTGCCTCCAGCTCTTGGTCATCCTAGATGACCCTGGGTCCTCGCAGCTGAAGAGCCAAGATTACAGTTAACACACCTGAAGCACCCAACATGTAGGCATTCGTATACCGAGCCCCTAGTCACTCCAAACTGACCCAGACTCTGTCCCCTCTGCTTTCAGATTCTTCTCATCTTGAATCTATGTTTGGATTCCACTGGACGCTTTTCATACTTCCAGTAGCAGCATTACTTTGTCTACATCCATGGAACACTACAAGGGTTTCCGACGCCACTTCATGCCTATGCTCCTGGCTTCTCTGGGATAGGTAACTCTGGTACAAAGTTATCCACGGGTGAGCTGGCTCTTCAAACTCTTAAGTTTCAAGGGTTGTCTTTGTAATCAGCTGGGAAGGGTCCTTAATTTCTAATTTTCCAACTAGGACTTTCTCATTGAATTGCACAGAGCACGAGGTTGTGTTCTCACTATACACCCGTCTTCCGTGGGGTCCCTGTTCACTCACCTTGGGTGCTTCCTTGGGGACCCAGCGATTCTACATCTCCTAGACTAAGTCTAGTCCCGAGTCGTGGTTCTTATACCACATATTTAGTATATGGTTTGGTCACCCCTGGAGCCCACTGTGTATTGTGCTACTTACGTTTGGTTCTTTGCAACTGTATTATTTGATTTGTGTTCTATCCTCTTGAAGAGGATACTAGAGAGTGTTATAGATAATAAATACATATTTTTATAACTACTGTGTGGTTTCCCTTTCATTTAACCAATAATGGTAAAACAAGGTGCTTAACATTCCTTCAGGACTTAGCCTGAATGGTGCTCTCCATAGCAACTACTCGGATAGCTTTCAATAAAGGTTATATTTGACCTAATCACCATAAGGGTTGTTTGGACTGGTACAACGTGCCCACTTTAACTAGTGGACAGCATATACCAGGCTAACTTCTCAAAGGTTCCTTCCGTGTCTAAACTGTAACATCCTGACCCACTGTGACCAGCTGTGTCCCCAACGATGTTGGCACCTTCTCTTTCACTTGCCATGGATGGATCTGAAATTACATGTAAAATTGGGTTATTGCAACTGTGTTTCCATACCTGACCATCACATATCAATAGAAAACATTTATTAAGTGCACTTATCACACCAGCTTCATGGTAAATTATATAAGCTTCAACATTAGCATGAGCACATGCATGCATGCTACATAACCTGGAAACAGTTGGTTCCAGTTGTGTCATATATCCACCTTTGAAAAAGTCTAATGAAAGCTGTACTGAAGTAGTTTAGCTACGTATCACATGTAGCAGAGAAAAGCAGCCTGGAGACATTGAGGGCCAAAGTTCAAAATGCACAAAGAATAAGACTTCTTATAGCCATAAAAACATCCAAAATCTTGCTTGGTATAGGTGATAGCATCATTTATAGATTGCATTCCTACAGGCCAATACACTTTTGAAGGTTTTTTTGTCTCAGTGAATATCTATGACATGAAGATGTGGAATCACTATAGCCCAAATTGGATGGCACATCCCATAACTATTTGGTATAGCAAACACAATTCGCCTTGGAGGGAAGAGTGTGGACACTCACATAATATGTCTACATTTCTACATCTCACTCCCTGATGCATGTCACCAGTCAGTGGATACATCTTGAAACACTATTGCAAACGAGCTAACAAAAGGGAAATGTACACTGGGCAACATGTAGGCACTAATGCTGATGGCACATGTGATGTTTGCACATTCATGTCAATGTTGAATCCCAGCTTACCAATGGAAGTGTTGTCCAGTCACCACATAAAGAGTGCACTGTATACCATGCCACATGTAATAGGACCACCATCACATGAGAGACAGTAGTGAGGGAACATCACTTCTTACACATGGAAGACAAGTGACCTGTTTGGTACAATTGTAACCCAGAACATCAAAGAACATGAAATGAATTATCAGTTCACTCAGTCATGTGTCTGCTCAAAACAATTAATTGGTAGTGGACTGGACTCTGCTGTGTTCCTGGTCATAAAGTAAATAGGCACAGCACATCGGCATGCACCCTCTACCAGACCTACACAAACAGTAAATCTTCATGTGCGCTGCACATGAGTTACCCCCAATATTGATAGGGAAATGCCTGCCTACAACATACCAAGTTGGCAATGTAACATGTATGATTCTGGTCAGGACTCACCCCCTTGTAGCTATTGTTGGGCCCTCAACTGCCATCAAGCTCCGGGTAGGTATGCAGACCATTAATGGGGTCAGGATCCGGCGGACGCCCCATTGGGAGAACATCCCCAAGTGGATCTCTGTGATCTTCCAGGGCCAACGCCTCAGGTCCTCCCACCTCTTCCTGAAATAGAAGCTGCATTGGCTATTGATCCCCAGGGTCCTCACCTTCCAGGCGATGGCTTACCAAATGAATTGCTTTTGATGGGTGTTGACCTGTATGGATACAACAGATGAATACACAGATTATAACTGCAAAGTTTTGGATATCTATTTGGTTGACACACATTTTATTTTCATCTAGCACAAGTCTAAATCAATAGTCAACTCACTACTTGTGACTACAAAGACATGAATGCACACCTTTGGAGTTATCTGCTGACTATCCTCAACCCTGGTCATGTTCTACACTGAATAACCCAGCCCACTAACATAAAGTAGCCCGGGCCATCCTGCATGTATTGTGATGTGTGCTACTATGAAATACAAAACACCATTGTGATCTTCTGAAGAGTAAACTACTCATGTATAATTGTACAAACACCTTTACAGCCAGACCCATTGATCTGATGCAATACATTGTGGCTATGTCTGGTGGTATTGCGAACAAAACAGGTGATGGACCGAATGTGGATCAATGTCACACATTCACCCCAGTCAAAAGATCTGGGCCCAAATCCATCGTTTTTTTTGCACTCCACACCACCCTGGGTTAGACAATGGCGATATGCAAATCAGCTCTGACCCTGTGCCCCATGGGAACAGTCCAGTCCGAACTACAAAAGCCATGTCCTTCCCAGAACGGAATCAAGCATCCGAGGACCGGACCGGTTTCGAGGTAACATCTCTCATCAGCCCGGTTAGCTTGACTCCAGTGGTGTGGAGTGCCTGGGACCCACGTCTGAGCATCCCCAGCGCACTTATGGCGGTATTGCAAACAAAACAGGTGATGGACCGAATGTGGATCAATGTCACACATTCACCCCAGTCAAAAGATCTGGGCCCAAATCCATCGTTTTTTTTTTTTCCACTCCACACCACCCTGGGTTAGACAATGGCGATATGCAAATCAGCTCTGACCCTGTGCCCCATGGGAACAGTCCAGTCCGAACTACAAAAGCCATGTCCTTCCCAGAACGGAATCAAGCATCCGAGGACCGGACCGGTTTCGAGGTAACACCTCTCATCAGCCCGGTTAGCTTGACTCCAGTGGTGTGGAGTGCCTGGGACCCACGTCTGAGCATCCCCAGCGCACTTATGGCGGTATTGCAAACAAAACAGGTGATGGACCGAATGTGGATCAATGTCACACATTCACCCCAGTCAAAAGATCTGGGCCCAAATCCATCGTTTTTTTGCACTCCACACCACCCTGGGTTAGACAATGGCGATATGCAAATCAGCTCTGACCCTGTGCCCCATGGGAACAGTCCAGTCCGAACTACAAAAGCCATGTCCTTCCCAGAACGGAATCAAGCATCCGAGGACCGGACCGGTTTCGAGGTAACACCTCTCATCAGCCCGGTTAGCTTGACTCCAGTGGTGTGGAGTGCCTGGGACCCACGTCTGAGCATCCCCAGCGCACTTATGGCGGTATTGCAAACAAAATAGGTGATGGACCGAATGTGGATCAATGTCACACATTCACCCCAGTCAAAAGATCTGGGCCCAAATCCATCGTTTTTTTGCACTCCACACCACCCTGGGTTAGACAATGGCGATATGCAAATCAGCTCTGACCCTGTGCCCCATGGGAACAGTCCAGTCCGAACTACAAAAGCCATGTCCTTCCCAGAATGGAATCAAGCATCCGAGGACCGTACCGGTTTCGAGGTAACACCTCTCATCAGCCCGGTTAGCTTGACTCCAGTGGTGTGGAGTGCCTGGGACCCACGTCTGAGCATCCCCAGCGCACTTATGGTGGTATTGCAAACAAAACAGGTGATGGACCGAATGTGGATCAATGTCACACATTCACCCCAGTCAAAAGATCTGGGCCCAAATCCATCATTTTTTTGCACTCCACACCACCCTGGGTTAGACAATGGCGATATGCAAATCAGCTCTGACCCTGTGCCCCATGGGAACAGTCCAGTCCGAACTACAAAAGCCATGTCCTTCCCAGAACGGAATCAAGCATCCGAGGACCGGACCGGTTTCGAGGTAACACCTCTCATCAGCCCGGTTAGCTTGACTCCAGTGGTGTGGAGTGCCTGGGACCCACGTCTGAGCATCCCCAGCGCACTTATGGCGGTATTGCAAACAAAACAGGTGATGGACCGAATGTGGATCAATGTCACACATTCACCCCAGTCAAAAGATCTGGACCCAAATCCGTCGTTTTTTTGGACTCCACACCACCCTGGGTTAGACAATGGCGATATGCAAATCAGCTCTGACCCTGATTAGAGGTGTTACCTCGAAACCGGTCCGGTCCTCGGATGCTTGATTCCGGTCTGGGAAAGATATGGCTGTTGTAGTTCGGACGGGACTGTTCCCATGGGGCACAGGGTCAGAGCTGATTTGCATGAAGCCATTATCTGACCCAGGGTGGTGTGGAGTGCAAAAAACGATGGATTTAGGCCCAGATCCTTGTACTGGGGTGAATGTAAGACATTGATCTACATTCTGTCCATCAAATTGTTTTTTGTAATGTTCTCCCTGAGTGTACTGGGGTAGCTCAGACGTGGGTCCCAGAGCCTCCACACCACTGGAGTCAAGCTAGCCGGGCTGATGAGAGGTGTTACCTCGAAACCGGTCCGGTCCTCGGATGCTTGATTCCGGTCTGGGAAAGATATGGCTGTTGTAGTTCGGACTGGACTGTTCCCATGGGGCACAGGGTCAGAGCTGATTTGCATAAAGCCATTATCTGACCCAAGGTGGTGTGGAGTGCAAAAAACGATGGATTTAGGCCCAGATCCTTGTACTGGGGTGATTGTAAGACATTGATCTACATTCTGTCCATCAAATTGTTTTTTGTAATGTTCTCCCTGAGTGTACTGGGGTAGCTCAGACGTGGGTCCCAGAGCCTCCACACCACTGGAGTCAAGCTAGCCGGGCTGATGAGAGGTGTTACCTCGAAACCGGTCCGGTCCTCGGATGCTTGATTCCGGTCTGGGAAAGATATGGCTGTTGTAGTTCGGACTGGACTGTTCCCATGGGGCACAGGGTCAGAGCTGATTTGCATAAAGCCATTATCTGACCCAGGGTGATGTGGAGTGCAAAAAACGATGGATTTAGGCCCAGATCCTTGTACTGGGGTGAATGTAAGACATTGATCTACATTTTGTCCATCAAATTGTTTTTTTGTAATTTTCTCCCTGAGTGTACTGGGGTAGCTCAGACGTGGGTCCCAGAGCCTCCACACCACTGGAGTCAAGCTAGCCGGGCTGATGAGAGGTGTTACCTCGAAACCGGTCCGGTCCTCGGATGCTTGATTCCGGTCTGGGAAAGATATGGCTGTTATAGTTCGGACTGGACTGTTCCCATGGGGCACAGGGTCAGAGCTGATTTGCATAAAGCCATTATCTGACCCAGGGTGGTGTGGAGTGCAAAAAACGATGGATTTAGGCCCAGATGCTTGTACTGGGGTGAATGTAAGACATTGATCTACATTCTGTCCATCAAATTGTTTTTTGTAATTTTCTCCCTGAGTGTACTGGGGTAGCTCAGACGTGGGTCCCAGAGCCTCCACACCACTGGAGTCAAGCTAGCCGGGCTGATGAGAGGTGTTACCTCGAAACCGGTCCGGTCCTCGGATGCTTGATTCCGGTCTGGGAAAGATATGGCTGTTGTAGTTCGGACTGGACTGTTCCCATGGGGCACAGGGTCAGAGCTGATTTGCATAAAGCCATTATCTGACCCAGGGTGGTGTGGAGTGCAAAAAACGATGGATTTAGGCCCAGATCCTTGTACTGGGGTGAATGTAAGACATTGATCTACATTCTGTCCATCAAATTGTTTTTTGTAATTTTCTCCCTGAGTGTACTGGGGTAGCTCAGACGTGGGTCCCAGAGCCTCCACACCACTGGAGTCAAGCTAGCCGGGCTGATGAGAGGTGTTACCTCGAAACCGGTCTGGTCCTCGGATGCTTGATTCCGGTCTGGGAAAGATATGGCTGTTGTAGTTCGGACTGGACTGTTCCCATGGGGCACAGGGTCAGAGCTGATTTGCATAAAGCCATTATCTGACCCAGGGTGGTGTGGAGTGCAAAAAACGATGGATTTAGGCCCAGATCCTTGTACTGGGGTGAATGTAAGACATTGATCTACATTCTGTCCATCAAATTGTTTTTTGTAATTTTATGTCTGGTGGTATGTCACAACCAGTGCTCAGTGGTGTACTACAAGACGTCCTTTCAGTAATGACGAGTCACTTTGACAGCTACATCCAGTTTCCCAAATGTGAGGATTTAGCCAATGTGAAGGTTAACTTCTGTGGATTTGGTTGCAGCCCACATGTGGTCGGAGCCATTGATGACACCCATATTACCTTAGTACCACCGCAAGACAGGGAACAAGTTTACCGTAACAGGAAGCACTTCCATTCTATCAACATGCATGTTGTCTGCTTACCGGATTTGTGCATCCGTACCCAGTACCCAGGATCAGCCCATGATTTCTTCATACTGCGGGACAGCACCATACCCCAGCTGATGTCACAACTCCCAGTGGAGAGGGCGTGGCTTGTTGTACGTTTGTCCAAACTTTGTGTAGGTGATGTCAGGTAGTATGATCAGAAAGTATGTAACTTATTGTTGCACCTATGTCTGCCTTCCATCTAGGAGACTCAGCTTATCCCAACTGTCCATGTTTGTTAGGACAGCTGAGGAATCCAACTACGCCAGGGGAAGCCCCTTCAATCACACCCATGGAAGAAGACGGTAGCCAGTGGAGTGGGCTTTTGGACTCCTAAGGCCAGATTCAGATGTCTGGACAAGACTAGGGAAGCCCTCCTCTACTCACCCAGGAAAGTGTGTCAAATCAAAGTGGCCTGCTGCATGCTCCACTACATCACCCTGCGACGGAATATTACTTATAAAGCTGAGGATGGAGACCATGCAGTTATACTAGGTGAGGATCCTGAAAATCTAAATGACGATAGCGGTGAAGAGCAAAGAGCTAACTTGCGTCAATATCTCTTCAACATCTTTTTCTAATGACTGTAAGTATGTTGTGAGATGTGATGACTTTGACTATTGAAGCAACTCTTGTTGTGATGATGTGAGGAGTATGTTTAGGGAAAATATTAGGAAACTAAAGCTCTGGCAAATTCTGGTGAACGGTGTTTCTGGAAGAAAGTTTTGACACATTCAATTTTTAGTGTTTCTTTGTTTAGCTTAGAATTTTGTCATCGACTGTGTTCTCCAGAAGTTGACTATGTGAATTGTATCATATGTATGGTTAGATAGCTAATGTCTTTGTTTTGGTCTGTTTTAGGGATGTATGACGTTACAATGCATACTTTTACAATGCATACCTTTACAACGCATTTTTTACAATGCAACATCCATTACAACGCATTCCATTACAGCGCATGCCATGACAACGAATTTTTTAAAACTACCTTTACAACGCATTCCATTACAACGCATACTACCTTTACAACGCATACTATTACAACGCATACCATTACATTGCATTTATGGTAAGTGTTGGATAGTGTAGGGGAAAAATTACTATTCTAACTCCAGGGGGTGCAACAGTAGGGTAAGTGTTGGATAGTGTAGGGGAAAAATTACTATTCTAACTCCAGGGGGTGCAACATTAGGGTAAGTGTTGGATAGTGTAGAGGTAAAAATTACTATTCTAACTCCAGGGGGTGCAACAGTAGAGTAAGTTTTGGATAGTGTAATGGTACTATGCGTTGTGATGGTATGCGTTGTAATGGTATGCGTTGTAATGACTGCGTTGTAATGACATGCATTGCAATGGTATGCATCGTAGTGTCATGCGTTGTAATGGTTGAGTTGTAATGGCATGCGTTTTAATGGACCTTGCGTTGTGAAAGTTTTGTTGTAATGGTAGTGCGTTGTAAAAGTTGCGTTGTAAAGGTTGTTTCCCCTGTTTTAGGTACCCTCACCATGGCATCGTCATTTGGACATTTCAGAGTTGTGACATTAGCAGGTGCATGACGGTGTTCGGACATACAAAGTGGGCATGGATTGTGCTTGGAAAATCTGTCACAAACTTTGGGTGTACAATACCTGTGCCAAGACAGCTTACACAGCAATAGGATGAAAGTTAAGAGGATTCCATTGGACATGTTTCTTGTTGTGTTGTGTTCTTAATGCTATATGTGGACCATCACGTGCTCCAACAAAATGTTGTTGTGGTCCAAATCATACTAGTCTCCCTTCACATGTGCTAAATTCTCATTGGGGCCGATTCACAGAACTAATCTGAGACAAAATCCTGAACTTACTACTTTTGGTATTCACAGAAGGCATTTATTAGTAGTAAAGTTAGGATTGTGTCTTAAGTTAGGATTTTGTCTCAAGACCAAAACTTAAGACTAACTCAAGTTTTACTTAAGACAAAATCCGAACTTAAGACAAAATCCTAACTTTACTACCACTAAATGCCTTCTGTGAATACCAAAAATAGTAAGTTTAGGATTTTGTCTTAGATTAGTTCTTTAAATCGGCCCCTAGGTGTATAAACCATATGTAGCTGTTGATGTGTCTCCTCATTGTAGGCCAAAGTGCTTGTGGCTCATCACTGGCATTTGTTTGTGACATTCCAGCAGATACAGCAACACTGGATTGGAATGACCCTGTGATCAGAACCTGTTGTACTGCTATGTGTCTGTTTATTGGTATAAATGATGTGGTATTCCTTTTTGAGGTAGGCGATATGGCTCCAGCTGATGACATAGACCAATTTTCTTCTGATTATTCTATAGTAAATTGTTATATATGTATCCTCTACTTTCATGTTGTTAAGGTCTGCACCTGAAAATTTGATCACGGACGCTGAATATTTGAGTGATGTATGATTTGCTATGCTTCTGGCATCATGCCAACCTATGATTGGAACAATGGAATAAAAATGCTATAAAACAAGACACTTGAATGTATGTGTTGGTGTGACGTGGTTATGATCCTGAGCTAAACATTGTGTACATGCAACATATCCATGCTTACATAAAGTACCTTGTTTTAGCATTGTAAAGTTCACATGGGAGTACCTATATACATTGCTAGATGTGAGATTTACTACAGCAGACAATGAGTTTGTGACTTTTGTATTTTTTAAAGTGGCAAAGGTGAAGAGATACATGGTGCACAAGTAAAGATAAAACAAGTGAAAAGTTAGTCATGGTGAATGATACCATAGTTGTAGATTTCAAATTGTTTGAAGCCCAAAGTCCAAAATTCTACTCCTATCAGAAAGGGAAAAGTGTCCACAGAGTGAATGTGTTACACACGCTGGAGGAAATGAAGGTTGAGGTTTCTTTCTGGCAGTGGTGGGTGTCTTGTCATCCGCACCACCTGGATTTTTTCACAGAGTCCCTTCTTGGGACTGCGAGGGACACACTGCGGCAGAGACAGGGTGTATGCAGGCGTATCATCCTCTGAAAGGGCCTCCCTTCCTGTGACTACCACAGATGTAAATGGGCCAGATGTAGTTGGACCACAAGAAGAGGTAGATGTGGTGGAAAAACCCTGTACAGGGTTGTGTTGATATCCTGCAGCAGATCAATGAGCTGGTACATGTTGGTGTTGTGGGTGGCCAGCACCTGGTGTACGTCCCTCTGCAGCCGCTTTATCTCCTGAATTTCCTTTAATACTTGGCCCATCCCATCATGTCTTAAGAGTCCGGATAGGATCTCAAGACTTGGTTGATGGAGGCCTGGGTGTGAGTGGCCCCAGTGGCCTTATTCAGCGGGCCCTCATGCCACTCTCATGATCCCTACCCCCATAGGCCTGTGCTCTTGGCTCCTGGCGCCCTCTCCCACTGTGACCTGGTTCCTCTGTCACTGGGCTGGCGATTCTCACCTCAGAATCCAGGACTGGGGGGCACAAGATGGTAGTGACTGTGCTAGGTGCGCAAGTTGGGGGGGACAAGGGTTGGCTGAGATGTTGCAGCTGGGGTGGGAGGTGCTGGCATGGGCACAGCAAGACTCACTGTGGCCCTCTACCCAGGCTGACCAGATGTGACAGGACCGCCATCCACATCCACATGTCAAGGGGAGTTGTCATCACTCATGGCTTCATCCGGGGGTTGAGTGGGAGACTGTTTGTTGGCCAAGCTTTGCTCAGGTGCTGTGCCCAATCAACCTGGTGTGACATAGAGAACATTGTGTTTGGTGGAAGTGTGGTATCTGCATAGAAATGTTTTTTGTCACAATAAGTAGAAACCTTGGAAAAACAATATAGGTAGAGATTATTATTGTGATATAGTTCAGTGGTATTTAACTTGTTAACAAGACATTTGGAGACATTCAATACATGTACTAGAATTGAGCAGCTCAAAAGATGTGCTGATATGTTGGATTTTGGTTTAAGGAATGAACATGACATCTCCCAAACATTTAAGGCAACACAGTGGAGAAGTCAATCAATCAATCAATCAATCATTACATTTGTAAAGCGCACTACATACCTGTGAGGGTCTCAAGGTGCTGGGGGGTGAGGGGGGGGGGGGGGGGGGGATTGCTACTGGTCGAAGAAGAGCCAGGTCTTGAGAAGTCTTCTGAAGGCCAGCAGGTCCTCGGTCTGTCATTGACTGGTAGGGAGAGTGTTCCAGGCCTTGGCGACGAGATAGAAGAAGGATCTGTCACCGGCGGTGGTTTTCCGGATGCGTGGAACTGTGGCGAGGGCGAGGTTGGCAGAGCGGAGGCTGCTGGTGGGGTTGTAGAAGCTGAGTCGGTCGTTGAGGTATGCTGGTCCGGCGTTGTGTAGAGCTTAGTGTGCGTAGATGAGTTTTAAGGTGATCCTGTTGTTGACGGGGAGCTAGTGTAGGCCTCTCAGGTGGGGTGTGATGTGGCTGCGTCGGGGGATGTTGAGGATCAGTCGTGCCGAGGTGTTCTGGATGCGTTGCAGCCGTTTCAGGAGAAGTAACATGTGTATTTGACCATTCCAATGCCTAGTGTGTACAAAACAGGTGAACATACAACTTGGTTGCATATTTAGCATTAGTCATCATGTGAGCATTACAGAGTCAATGAGTCACCTGCCACTTCAAATCAGCTAAGTTAACTTCATGCCTTACTAATATTTGAGGTACACACTTAGTATGGTGTCACTCATGCCATCAATATTTTCAGTTCAGGCATCAAGCTAAGTAGGCAGAAATGTCTCTGATTAGAGCATTGTATGTAGATTGCTCAGTCCATGAGAAATTAACATCAGTTGTAACATGTCAGACAAGAGAGAATGTTCAAAATCACTAATGCCTCTTATTTTCTGTTACAGAAACAGGGCCTCATCGTAGTTGTAGTAAATTCAACCTCTCCTTCCCAACACTTGAGAAATGTTTAACTCCATAAGAAGTGAACATCAGTTGTAATAGGTCAGACAAATGAGAATGTGGAAAATCACTATTGCATCTTGATTTGAGTTACAGAAATAGGACCTCATGGTTGTAGTAGTTGTTTTAATCTCTACTTGCCTACACTTGCCAAAATGGTTAGTGTAACATACCTGTTGTGAAAATGCCGTTGGGCTGGACCATATATTTACATATTGACCCTATAATGGGTCCTGGGGTGATGATTTAATAGAAATACACTTACAGGCAGCTTCCCAACATGTGGCATGGAATGGAGATTGAGACTTGATCTTATACTCAACATTACACATTGACATTGACAATCAAACATCTCTGAAACTTTGAGTATTGCATGTTAGGAAAGTTGATAGACAACACAATAGCGAAAGCTGAGATGAGAGCATACAGGACATTGAAGTGCTGTGATAGTTAGCAAGTTGTAACTTACGCAACTTCACTCCCCCAGCTATTCCTATCAAGCCCTCAGAATTCAGGATGGCCAAGACCTTCTACTCCCAGGAAAACAGTTGTAATGGGGCACTGGGAGGACCTCCGTTAACCTTATGGGCTAAAGTGTTAAATGGGATAGGGAAAAAAGGGCTGCCATACCACCACAAAAAATATGGTCTCTTTCTTGCTGTGCTGCAGTGGAGAGGCATAGGATCATGGTCTGGGATGGGGTGTGTTTTATTTTATAGAGTGATTTGCATACCTGTTGTGAAAATGCAGTTGGGCTGGACCATATATTTACATATTGACCCTATAATGGGTCCTGGGGTGATGATTTAATAGAAATACATTTACAGGCAGCATCCCAACATGTGGCATGGAATGGAGATTGAGACTTGATCTTATACTCAACATTACACATTGACATTGACAATCAAACATCTCTGAAAGTTTGAGTATTGCATGTTAGGAAAGTTGATAGACAACACAATAGCGAAAGCTGAGATGAGATGAGAGCATACAGGACATTGAAGTGCTGTGATAGTTAGCAAGTTGTAACTTATGCAACTTCACTCCCCCAGCTATTCCTATCAAGCCCTCAGAATTCAGGATGGCCAAGACCTTCTACTCCCAGGAAAACAGTTGTAATGGGGCACTGGGAGGGCCACCGTTAATCTTATGGGCCTCCATGTTTTGCTGGAGGCCTGGGAATGCACATTCCTCCTCAGGTCATTCCACATCTTCTGTATGTGATACCTACAGCATTCACTCTGTCAAAAATCCTGTCCCACATTTCCCTTTTCCTACTGAGAGGAGTATGTTGGACTTGGGCTCCAAACAATTGTGGCTCTACTCTTATGATTTCAACCATCATGGCTGACAATTCAGTCTCTGAAAAACGTGAATTTTTTTGAGGTAACATAATTCTAAATTGAAGTGAGTGACAATGAAAAAAACACCAAGGAATATTAGAATAAAATGTACCAAAAGTGTCTGGAAAGTGTTAAATGGGATAGGGAAAAAAGGGCTGCCATACCACCACAAAAAATATGGTCTCTTTCTTGCTGTGCTGCAGTGGAGAGGCATAGGATCATGGTCTGGGATGGGGTGTGTTTTAATTTATAGAGTGATTTGCAGATGTGTCCACTTGACCAATTGACATCAGCTGTGTTGTTTCTGCATCTATCCAATGGACACTGTTCTGGTGCTTTGCTGAGAGCGTACCATGACAGGTTTCTGCCATTGAGGAACCACCGCAAGGGAACCACCAGTACAACTGTGTTTTCGTAATTGGCTTGGTGGGAAGTCGCGGCCCTGGTGGCAATGGAATACGCATCGCCAACATTACAGTCTGTCGCTGATAGGAACCAGGCCGTCAATGGTGGCGGGCGGTTCAGGCTGCATGCATCATAATATGTGAGTGGAAGACTGGCGGCTCAGCGATCTTCTTGAGACTGTAGAAAGTAAAACAACAAACATGAACATTGCCTGTGCCATCTTGTTTAGCGAGGGCCTCTGCGTGCCCGTAAGCTACAACCATATTAGGCACCGGGGCCATTTCGTACTCTGCTGGTCACCTATGTGTCACCCCAACCTCGCTATCATCCCCCAGCGCTCTAGCTAAACCTGAACAAATGTACTGGGGCTGCAAAACCTTGTCATCATGACAAAGCCCCGGAGTCACTTCCCGCACCAAACCCGTTTGTCCTTTCATCCTCCATGCACGGGCAAGCCCTTTTGATAACCTCCTTCACTGCACCTGGCTACTCAATCCGGTCCCAGGCACTAACCGACCCCTGCGGACATGGTTTATTACCCACACACGGCAGGGCTTGTTTCACCAACAAAGGGGCCTGATTTAATCAATGACACGAACCCTTTGATCTGACCAATCCCAAGTATTTTTAGATCCTATCGGAATGTCCAGCTGCGAGATAGCGATCAGGGTAGGGGGGATGATTGCTGCTAGGTTTGTGTGGGAACCAGCCTAAGGTGGGGATTCCAAGGATGTTTAACCATGCTAATAAACTGATGCAAATGTGAATAAAAGACCGAACCACAGAGATGCAGTTAGAGCACCTCCCGACGACATCCCGGTGTCTGAAGTGAGGTGTTCTCCTCTGGAGTAATAAACCTGTTTCTTGCCTTCCAATACCAGCGCCTGCCTCGTTATTTTGATAAATAATTGTAAGATGAATTAAAGGTGTTTTGCTCTGGGCAGTTTTGGTGGTCTTAGGAGATTCGCTGCTTTTCATCAGGACCGCTGCCGCCACGGTACGGCAGTGAAACCGACAAACTCGTAATCAACCCTAAGTTAGAGAAAGTGTTGGACACTAAAGGGGTGACTTTTACTATTCACACTCACTTCCAAACTACATTGGGGATGTGTGGGACACTAAAGGGGTGACATTTACTATTTCCACTCCACTACAAACTTAGGGCCTGATTATGATCTCAGTGGAGTAACCTACTGCATCACAACAGTGACGGATATACTGTCTGCCAAAATCTAAATCCCATAGGATGTAAAGGAATTTTGATTTCAGCGGAAAGGATATCCATCACAGATGTGATGGAGTAACCCGTCCACCAACATCGTAATCAGGCCCTAAGTCAGGGAAGGTGCTGGGCAATGAAGGGGTGACATTTACTTTTCCCACTCCAATACAAACAAAGTCAGGGAAGTTGTTGGACACTAAAGGGGTGACATTTACTATTCCCACTCCAATGCAAACAAACTCAGGAAAGGTGTTAGACACTAAAGGGGTGACATTTACTATTCCCACTGCAATTTAAGCAAGGTTAAGAAACATATAACAAATTAAAAAAAAACATTTATTAATTCCAAATAAAAAGAATAGTCCTTATGTCCAATAAGACCTTGCTGCAAACACCTGTACTTTTCACCTGGTCCCTGCCGTCCCTGCGAGGAGGAGTCACGGGCACAGGAGCGCCATAAAGCACTGCGAGGGATCTGGCGAAGCGAGAGCCCTTGCTGCAAACTCCTGTACTTTTCACCTGGTCCCTGCCGGTCCCTGCGAGGAGGAGTCCTGGGCGCAAGAGCGCCATAAACCACCCAGAGGGATCCGGCGAAGCAGGGGCCCTTGCTGCAAACACCTGTATTTTTCACCTGGTCCCTGTCGGTCCCTGTGAGGAGCAGTCACAGCTGCAGGAGCGCCGTAAGGTACCCCAAAGGATTCGGCGAAGCGAGAGCCCTTGCTGCAAGCACCTGTACTTTTCACCTGGTCTCTGCCAGTCCCTGCCGGGGGGGGGGAATCACGGGCGCAGGAGCACCATAAAGCACCTCGAGGGATCCGGTGAAGCGGGAGCCCTTGCTGCAAACACCTGTACTTTTCACCTGGTCCCTGCCGGTCCCTGGGAGGAGGAGTCAAGGGCGCAGGAGCGCCAAAAAGCACCCCGAGGGATCCTGCTGCGAGGGACGCGAGCAGGGACCCAGCCCAGGGCGATGACCAAGCCAAAACAGCCCCGTCTGAGGCCGATAGAGGCCGGGCTGGGCCCACTCTCTTGGTCCTGCGGCCTGGGCAGACGAGTAAACCAATGGACACATGGAGTGCACCATCAACCCTAGGGAGCTGAGGTACTTTTTCTAAAAAGACGCTCTAGCAGTTTACCAGTTACGGTTAAAATACCACATGTGAAAAGGGGTCTTTAACCTGCCTATCCTGTACACGCTATACCGACTCCCTAATATACATAATACACATATCTGTGTGATGTCAAGGGGTCTGAGAAGCAGATGAAACAGACAGTATGGCGAAAAGAAAGGCGACAATTGCTCAGGCCCGCATGTAAAAAAGCAACAGGCGATACAAAGCAAACATTATTGAGCTACCTCACAGGGGCATTAGGGGCAATAGAGAAGCAGATATCCTCTGTAGAAGATGCATTAGTCTCAGGCATGTTAAGCACAAACGAAGGGCCAAATAATGTAAACGTAGGTGCGGGACACTCACCACACGATATCGTACCCCAGAATGGTTGCATTCAAAATGTGTCAGACCAAGCAATACTTAGCGTTTATGACACGTCTACACAACCTCCATAGAAGCAGCCCAAAAAAAGAGACACACACAGACAAGCTACCAGAGGTATTTGAAGGGGGTGGGGGATAACATAATAACTACTAAGATCATCGCGCCGAACACGGCCAAAGCCGCCAAACCTGGCAAAAAGGCAATTGGAGTAAAAAAAGGCACTCCGAAAACTATAGAAGAGAGAGGCAACAAGGTAAAAAACAATCCTCAGGACATAGACCTAAGGAACCTAACTACATTAGTTGAAAAGCTAGACCTTTTTCAAGATAGAGGAAAGAGTAAACCAGATAGAGGTATGTTGGACACATTTTTTACCCACGGAGGAACCTGCCAAACACACAACTAGTGACCACAGACAGGAGGGTAACGGTAAGCCCGAAATATGCATGAGTTCTAACCCATGGAGCGACCAACATCAGATCAACAAGAAAAGAGAAGCTATAAGGCCTAACATGATCAACCCCACCAGTTAGGTCACCTTCTTCCCCCATCCATTTCGGTACTTAATACGACTGCCCAATACCCAAATGCCATGCCAAATTGGGGCAACAAGGGAGCAGCTACACAAGAGCATAGTTCTAACCTGACTCCTGCTGCCTGCCCTTTTTTCCTGTAGTGAGAGCTGCTGTTATTGTTGGGACTCCTGGACTTCGCGGACCTTCCCTGCAGAGAATAACAACTTCTTGCAGCCCCCGCTGCGCGGGAGCCGCTCGAGCTCGGAATGGTGAGGAAGTTAATTGCTGCCACAGGAAGAGACTGACCCACAGAGTGTCCGCGAGACTGCGAGGACCAGCGTGCAGTGCAGCGCTGATCTGCCGCAGCTGGTCCTCTTCCGGCCCTACCTCCTGCTTGAATAAATCTTTCCGTGGAGAGCGCCTACCTGGTGCTGCCTGTCCTTTTTTCCTGGAGTGAGAGCTGCTGTTATTGTTGGGACTCCTGGACTTCGCGGACCTTCCCTGCCGAGAATAACAACTTCTCGTGGCCCCCGCTGCGTGGGGGCCGCTCGAGCTCGGAACGGTGAGGAAGTTAATTGCTGCCACAGGAAGAGACTGACCCACAGAGTGTCCGTGGGACTGCGAGGACCAGCGTGCACTGCGGCGCTGATCTGCCGCAGCTGCTCCTCTTCCCGCCCCACCTCCTGCTTGAATAAATCTTTCCGTGGAGAGCGCCTACCTGGTGCTGCCTGCCCTTTTTTCCTGGAATGAGAGCTGCTATTATTGTTGGGACTCCTGGACTTCGCGGACCTTCCCTGCCAAGAATAACAACTTCTCCCGGCCCCCGCTGCGCGGGAGCCGCTCGAGCTCAGAACGGTGAGGAAGTTAATTGCTGCCACAGGAAGAGACTGACCCACAGAGTGTCCGCGGGACTGCGAGGACCAGCGTGCAGTGCGGTGCTGTTCTGCCGCAGCTGGTCCTCTTCCCGCCCCCACCTCCTCCTACTTAACCACCACCTTGCACGCGCACGCGGGACGCGCGCTGGCGATCGCCGGGCTAAGCACGGGCAAAGGGCGGCAGTCTGTGGCTGTCCGGGGCCGGTCGAGGATGGGCTGGGCCATTCCCCCAAGATTCTGTTCAACATACTGTCACTACACTTAGGTATACTAGTCGTTTTTTGACTCCTTGTAACCAACCTAAAGCACCCTTATCTGCTAGGACAATGTGAACCGAACCTTCCTATCTAGATTTACCATCAGCAGTTACACCATACACAGTCGTACTTGCAAACCTACTGAGGCTAAGGGCACAAGATAGCGAATCCTGAGAATCCCTAAGGAATAAGGCACTCCATTGGTTAAGCGCAAAGGTTGGGTTCATGGAACAGCTTTTCATGGAGTTTAAGATGGCCCGTAGGGTCAAGTGGGTTGGCAAAGACCAAAAAACCCTACCAGGTGACTGTGTGGTGCTAACGTTTAAAACGCCCCAGCTAGTGGAGAACATTTTACGGAAGGCAGGGAATAACATCACGATCGCGGGGGGTATTAACATACTACCCCTCGGCTTCTTTTACCAACCACCCTTTGGGCTGGAGAGAGGCGGTAGCAGTAGAGATATTGAGGGAAGAAGTCAGTACACATATAACGTACCGGTGGGAAATCGGTTCACATTACTCCCCTCCCTAGAGGAGATAGATTGACTTGACCAATCACTCAAAGTCACCGTGAGCAATCCGCAAGCCCATACATTTTTCCAACCAGAAGTTACTGATCCGAGTTCTAAGAGAGTCCTTGTAGGAGAGGGCGATAGGTCACAGAAACAGAGTGAAACTCTAGAAGACAATTCCTTTGGTGTCGGTGATTTCCCCAAATGTAGACCAGAGATAGGGCCAGTCATAGACAAGGATAGGTGCCCAGGCACTACTTCACCTACTGATGTAGCACGTGACACCCAGAATATACCAGGTGATAACGAGAATAGTATTATGATTTTATACTGGAATATAGCGGACCTACTTTCCAAATTAGCCAATCACCTCTGGCATGAATTTGTGATGAAATTCAAAAATATTTGTTTGCAAGAGACGTGGTCTCTGAATAAAATCCACAGACCTATCACACAATCGCTATACCCTACAGGAATTTAGGACGGTTGTATAGCGAATTGTTTATTTGTGTGGGGGGGGGGGATTTGAATACGGCTTTGTGTCCACACAACAATGATGTTACATGCGGACTGTTGGATGAAGATAACTGCAATCTACCCCACTTTCTGCATTCTGTATATGGGGATACCTTAAATGAAATTCTATTTGTTTTAGATATGAGTTTTAAGTTCACCACCAATCTCATTTCCCCAGACCTATAATGGGAGAGGACTGAGCTCGATCATTGATTTTATATTAATCCCAAATAGGTTTGCCCCTCGCCTACTGAGCTATAAAACGCATACGAATGCAATAAGTGACCATTTTCCTTTAAGCGTGTCTATAACTCTTCCCTCAAAAACTCGTAGCCACCATAATAAAAGGGATGTATGCTGCCCAAAACCTGGTAATCGATAAGATAAATGGTTACTCTCTAAAGTGGGATAAGGTAGAACCGCATAAGATCACTAAGATAGTGGTCGAGAAAAGTTTTGAATCAATAATGAAATGTTTGAATAACTCCACACCACATGACGAAGTACTCGGGTCCTATGCACAAATAACAGAAATAATTAGGAATACATTGAAAGTCAAAACAAAAAAGGGGAAGAATAAGGGGTGGTTCAATGTTGAATGTACAAAAGCTTACACAGAATTAAAACATGCATTACACAAAAAGGAAAGGAATAGAACTGAAACAAAGCAGTGTAGGAAGGCCTATAATCAGGCCATGAAAACACGTAAAGGAGAACTAAAAAACAAAACCTGGGCTGACCTACATAAGGCAGGCGTCAATAAGGACAGTACTGCCTTCTGGCACTACGAAAAATCCCCATTTCTGACAACAGAAGACACCCCTACCATAGAAATCGCCATTGACATGGACACTGGGTGGAAAAATGTTCCAATATCTTTCAACGGGCAAGGGAGGAGGACGGTACAGCTGTAAGCACTGTAAGCCCCAGTTCCTCATCAATAGACTTTCTAATAGACTTAGCCTTCACCCTAGAAGAAGTACAATCTGCCCTAAAAGCCAGCAAGGGGGGGGGGAAAGGCTCCGGGCCCATACGGAGTACCTGTTGGCATCTTCAAACACAACTTAGAGCAATGGGTCCATTATTAACGCGAGTGTTAGTGGCCTGCTGCACAATCCGACTTATAGAAACATGGTCAGACTCCATTATGGTAAAGATCTTTAAAAAAGAAGACATACAGAATCCGGCATGTTATCGCCCCATCTCTCTGCTGGCTTCTGTGGGCAAAGGGGCAGGTCGGATCGTTCTTAATCGGCTCCAACAGTTGGCTGAGCGGTGAACCAAGATGGCCGTAGGTTAGAGTCGCTCCGGAAATGACTCTTCCTTCCTGCACTATCTGCCCTACTAATCCGTGCCCAAGGTCGCTAGGACCCAGGGATCCAAAGATACAGCCACAGCAAGCGGAGGTCTACAAGTCGATAGAAGCCGGGACCTCGAGTGACGAAGAAGCCTAAGGAGATGGGTCGGCTGGCGGAGGTCACTCAGTATTTATCCAAAGACCTATCCTACTGCCAAAGCAGGGCTAAGGAAAAGCACTTGGAAATCTCAGAGCATCGATCGGAGTAACGGCTTGGGGAAGAAACTGACCCCTTACAGCGACATAATCGACAGGCTGATCCCAGCTCAGAAGTGCACATGACGGAGGGCGGATCGGACAAAGAACATCTCAGCCCTGAGGGGTGCAACAGCTGGAAAGCACCTCACAATTGCAAACGAGTCTAGAGGGGGAAAAAGGCCGGACAAGGGTTCAGCAAGATCACCGGGAACCATTATAGAGAAACGCCCTCCAACTAACATACGAGGCCTCAGTGACGCAGTTTCAGAAGAGTAAGTGGCCACCATCTTGGGTCCACTATCCTCCAGTGGCACCTGGAGAGATATCAAGGTGGAATTAGATTGGCTACAATGTCGAACGTCAGGGGTCCCAAGTCCACCCAAACTAACAAATTGGACAAGTACACCTTCCCGAAGGGATCTCTTGTCAATCAACACACACCCAGTGACAAATCGAAGGGCGGACCTGAAGGTAATCCCCCGGAACATACACTGAAAGATGAAATGGCCGCCCTCTGTGAAATTCGTACATCATTGGAGCAGAGAATGGACACGATCTCCTCTGAAGTCTTGTTAATCAGAGCGGTTCTGGCTACAAACAGGGAAAATGTCAAACAGCTTGAAATTACCACAACAAGCTGAGTGGAGGACACCAATCAGCTGCAACTTGAAATCAGAGAACTACAAGCATTCTGAAAGTTCTCAAAAGGCAAACTGGATGATTATGAAGGATGCACTAGGTGAAACAACTTGCGAATCCTCGGTGTACCGGAAAAAGTGTAGGGACAATCGGTGGACCTATTTGTCGAGCAACTAATTACGACCCAACTGGAACCCAAAGGTCTATCTAACATTTTTGTGGTAGAAAGAGCTCTCAGGGTACCCGGGGGATGACCGAGACCCGGCCCCCGACCTTTATTGGCCAGACTCTTGAACTACCGTGATAGGGACGTCATTCTACAAACAGCCAGGGTAGCGCCCCCGATCCGTATAGACAATTCCAGCTTCATATTGTTACCGGACTTCACCCAGGCAGTTCAAAAACAAACAGTGCAGATCATTTTTAGCAATCAAGAAGTAACTGAGAGACAAAGGCCTAAAGTATGCTATGTTGTTCCCAACACAGCTTCGAGTGGAGGCCGGGGGAAAAACCAGATTCTTCGAAGTCCCGGAGGAGGCCGCTGACTGGCTGGATGGTTAGAGGGAATCAACGGAAAGCCCAGAGATCTTTGAACTGCACTAAAATCCTGGCGCTCCAACTGACTTTTATTGGCCGGGTAGTGATGGACAAAAGCAATATGGATAGAGGAAATCCGGTCCTGGTGGCTCACTTGTACAGTGCATAATGGTAGCGGGACTGCCCAATTTGGGGTGAACAGATTACAATGATTTTCAGGAGGGAGAGAAAGGGTGGAGAGGGCTTGTTTCCCCCCAATTCTTTCTTTCTATTAGTTTAACTAAAAGGGCGACAGGCACTCTGCATTGTTGGAGACATGGGCAGTTTCAAGCCCACAGTGCAGAGAAGCAGGGAGAGGGGTGTTAGGAGGGGTTTATGTGTTATGATATGTTTGTTTCATTTAATCGACAAGGTATCATGGCACAGTAAAACTGGTAACTACTCTGGTAACTACTCTTGATGACGCAGTGGGATAAGAGCTTTAAATTGATGAGCTGGAACGTAAATGGACTGAGGATAAAGTAAAGCGCAGAGTTGTGCTGAAAAATATCAAGCGGCACGTCTCAGGCGTGGTATTGCTTCAAGAGACACACCTGGTGGGGAACACGTGTAGAGCCCTTAATCGGCAGGGATATAAGCTAGTCACGTATTCGGGGTTCACCTCGGGATTGAGGGGCACAAGTATACTAGTTAGGCCTCGGCAGCAAATTGCGTTCCGCTCACAGAATTTGCGGAATTTGGGTAATTTCGCGTTCCGTGGAGAACGCAAAATTGACCAAAATTTTGCGTATCGCGACATCGCGAAATTTTTTACTTGTTTGCGTTCCCAAAATGCGTGTTCGCAAGATATTTCCCCTGAGCATGCAAACAGCAATTGCGAACAGTAAAAAAGCACCGCGAACAAGCTATTCTGCGTGTTTGCGGAATTTCTGCGTGTTCGCTGACATTTTTTACCGTTTCGCGGAGATTTGCGTAACACGATTACGCAAATTACGCCCACCCCTAACTAGTGAAACACTCCTTCCATATGACGGTGAGGTTGACTTGGGTGGATGCCTGGGGGAGATAAATAGGTATCACGGGACAATGGGAGGGACACAAGTTGACCCTTATGTCCGTATATGTGCCACCAGGCCCCCAGCGACTTGCATTTAAAGACTTGAGCTCCATCCTGCTGACAGTACCGGACGGGCTCCTGGTGGTAGGGGGATCTGAACTCTGTGGTCTCCGGTACCCTAGATAGACACACTCTGCGAGACATCCACCCTTCGGGCCAATGGCTCCCAGATTTTCTGGAAGCACTGTGATTGCTGGACATATGGAGAGCATACCACCCTGATGCCATACAACACACTTTTCACTCGGGCGCTTATAACAGCCAGTCGAGAATTGACTATTTATTGACCCCACCAGACCAGCTTGCACACATCCGGGAAGTCAGACTCATGCAAGGGGAATATCTGACCACTCCCAGCTATAGGCACAATTTGTTATCGGTGAACACAGGGTGGGAAGAGTCGCACCAATCCACCCTTGGTATCTTCGAAACCCAGGCATACGTAAAGTATTACACGCCTCAATAGAGCAATATATCCAAGACAATGAAGGAACGGTACGTTCCCACCAAACATTGTGGGAAGCGTTTAAAACAGTGATAAGAGGACAGGCACTTTCTCAAATAGCAGGAGTTAAGAAAGAAAAAGTAGAAGAGGAGGTGGCACTGGAAAAGGAGATTCTCCGCCTGGAGGAAGAAATAGCAGGGAACCCCACCCCGGCTAGGACCCACGTCCTGCAACTGAAACAAGATAATGATAAGGAATTAGCGACGAATAGAGCCAAGGAAATGAGGAGAGAAACACTGGGTAGAATTTATGACCAAGGGGACAAAGCAGGAAAACTAATTGCATGGTTAGACAAAAAAGAACTAGCAAGCAGACTAGTGCCTGAGTTAACTGACAAGACTGTATCTGTAGTAAGGGGAAGCCTGAAAAAGTGGTCCCGCATATGGAATGATTGGAATGTATATAGAGGTGAAATCGGTACCCCACCATCGCAACTGGCTCAAGATGATTAAGTAAAGCCATGAGAACAAGTAACTAACGATTTGTAACATCTCATAGGTATTTTGATCCAGTGCTATTGCGTCTAGGAACCTCAGCACAATGTGACGATGTGTCTTGTAATGTTGATTTTATTGTTTAATAAAAGATTTTTTTTTTAAACAATTGACCAAGGACAATAATGTTCTATCAGACCTCCAATTTGGTTTTAGGGAGGGACTGGGTACAATAGAACATGGCCTTAATTTAACCATCCTCAAGGGAAAATATACAAAGGCAAGAAAAGGAAAAATGTACCTGGCCTTTGTCGACCTCACTGCTGCATTTGATTGCGTATGCCATGAAAAAGCACCTTAGCGGCACTCGGAGTGGAGGCTCCTTTAATTCATTTCCTAGGAGAACTCTACACAAATGAAAGAGCTTGGGTACGGTGCGAACCGAATGGAGAATGTACATCGTTGTTCCAAGTGGAGAGAAGGGTTAGACAGGGCTGTGTTCTGGCACCTTTCCTGTTCACTCTATACACCAATGGCCCGGAGAAAGCCATACTGCAAAGGTGCCAGGACTTACCTCAGTTGCAAAAATGTTCTATACCCCCCTACTCTATGCGGACGACGCTGTAATCATGGCCCGAACACCACTAGGGCTACAACAGGCCCTCAATAGCCATACAGAGTTCATGAACATTTTTGATTTAAAAATAAACGCCACTAAAACTTTCATAATGAACTGTGGGAGGGGCAGAAGGAAGCAGAGGGACATTTTTGTAGAGAGTAAACAGGTGGAAGCTACTACAACATACCCCTACCTAGGAATCCTAACTGACCACAAGGGCTCATGACGTCAGGCCATTAAATCTAGGAAACTGCTCTTCATGAGAACAACAACAGCCCTTGTAAACTTTTCACAAAAGCTAGGAAAGAGGCCCCCAGAAAAACCGATTAAAATCTATCAAGCCATGTGCGTTAGCACAGCTACCTATGGGGCTTGGATATGGGGTTATGGAGACGTAAATGAAATGCAGACGGTAGAGAATGCATTTTTAAGGTACCTACTGGCCATCCCACTTTGTACATCAACCTATATTTGCTACACTGAGTTGGGGCTACCATACATTACAGACATAATAAAGGTGCAACCCGCCCTATTATGGCACCGGATCTGGACCCCGTTAAAAATCACATTCAACCGGCACGTGTTAAGTGATAGGCTTAAGTCAGAACACGCCTTAGAGATCAGGTGGTTGAACTACATAAAAGAATTAATGACTGACCTAGGCCAGCCAGAATACTACCACAACCCTTCCACGATGGGCTCCATCACTAGAAAGGTTTTTAAAAAACAATGCATGACCCACATGGAGGCAAACAGATTCGCCAGCGAGGCATCAAGGCCCATGTTCAAATGAATCAACTGATGCGTTCTACCACCGCCATCCAACCATATTTATCTTACAAAACACGAGGGTACGATAGATGTGTTCTTACGCGCCTCAGACTTGATGTATTCCATTGTTTGGTAAGCTTCCCGACTATAAACGACTGGTCTAAAATCCTACAAAATTGTCCTTGAGACGGAGTCTCACCCCAACCAACAATCCATGTTGTCCTGTCTGTAAATTTTATCTGGAACTAAGGAAGAGGTGGATCAAACCCATACTGAAAATATGGGGTATGAGGAAATGTTGCCCGGCCTATCTTACATTGGAGTATCTAGATAACAAATGTTTTGTAAGAAACATTTCTCTATTCTTGAAGTGTACAATCAGATGCAGGAAACATCTCTGAACTTAGCCTCTTTAAAAAAAAAAATGCTGCTAAGTTTTAATTTTTAACTACTTTTTAACGTGTATCTGTTGTTCTAACTTTTTATACTAATTCTTTTCACAATTACTGTAAAAACTTGTAATATGAAATGGTAAAATCTTCCTAACTTTTTTAACTAATCCTATTTACGAATACTGTATAATAATTCTGATGTGTTATTGCAAAACTGAGCTTTTATAGTTTTTTGTGCGCTAAATTGTAAACCAAATTAAGCTAAATTCACTCATTCATTCATGTCCAATAATATTTCTTACCAATACATTAACAATATTTGATACTACACATTATCAAATTATTTTTTCCAATTTTTACTTAAGTCCATAATATGACACACTATTAAAACAAAATATTAAATATTATATTTTGTTCAAAATTTCCAGATTATTCCCAAACTTTTGTACAACTATTTGCTACATTTTTTAAATAGTACTATAAGCGGTGCAAAAAGGCATTTTTACCAATCAAACTATCGTTTTTTGAAAATTGTAAAATGTTTAAATATTCTTTTTCCATTTTATAAAATATTAAAATATTGTACATTTTTGACATCAAATAAAAAAAATACATTTGGAAATACAAATGTCATATTCAAACAGGAAAATATTCATATTTATAAAAAAATGTTAAACATTTTAATACCTTTAATAATATTAAAAATTGATTAAAAAAATCTTAAATTTTAAACAATCCATTTCTTATCATTTTTATTTTAAAATGTATACATTTTGCTGAAAATTATCGAAAAATTAGAAAACAAATTATAATAAAACAATATTTTTATTACAAAGAACAATATTAATAAAATATATCTTTGTAAAGTAAATATGAATACATCATTTCTAAAAATCTCCCCACCCTTATCCCCTATAAACCCAACATCCTGCTACTAAAACATATTTGTACATATCAAAACAAACATTAAAACAATTTACATTTCAAAAGAAATATTTTTATAAATAATCTATATTAAAATTTTGTTAAAAAAATTATATGAAAAAGAACCATATATAACATAAAAAATACAATATAGCACACTATTTACCAGTAAAAATGATATCATAACCAATGATATATACTACATCGATATTAAATAAATTGATATTTTAGGTGACACCTAAAATTATATTTTTGACAACTATATTAACATCCACAATATTAATTTCTCACGATATTCTTGATAAGATATTTACATAACACAATAATTTTGATGTAATATTTTGTCCAAATACCCTGGTGATGGTGGCTTTAGTGATCATTTTCCTGGGGTTGTCTGTAGCCACTTGAAGACTTTCTTCAGCCTCCCTAGTGTGTTGAAGCAGGCCTAGACCACTGCTTTGACTTAGGTGGTCATGTCCAGTATGTTGTCTATGATGATTCTGAGTTTCTTGCTTGCGAGCAGGTCGAGTCCCATGGCGAGGCATTTTGCCCTATGACTACCACCTTGGTCTTGTCTGAGTTCAATTTGAGGCAGTTGAATTTCATCCTCGTTGCTACTTCTGTCAGGCATATGGCAAATTTGTTCCTGGTGCAGGGTATTTTTGTTGGAGAGAGACAGTTTCAGTTGTGTGCCGTTGCCAGAAGTGAGGATGTTTATCTTGTGAGCTCGTTTGACATCAGACAGCGGGGTCATGTAGATGTTGAAGAGTATTGGGCTAAGCAAGGAGCCCTGCGGTACCCCGCAAATAAGAATTTGCGCTTCAGAGGTGTAGGGGGCATGTTGATGGTTAGGGTTCATATAGTGAGGAACGAGTAGATCCATTTGAGGGAGAATACCTGGATGTCTGCTTCATGGAGTTGCTGGATTAGTATGGGGTTAGAGATGGTGTTGAAGGATGATGATGGGGATAAAAGGATGAGGGCTGTGGTTCCCCCTTTTGAGGATCATGTGAATCTCATCTGTTGCCGCTATCAAGGTTGTTTCCATGCTGTGGCTGGGTCTGAATCCTGATAGTGTGGTGTTGAGAAGCTGGTGTTTGGTGAGGTGGTTGGTGGCTTTTTCCAGGGTTTTGGCTGCATGGGGAGGTGGAATATAATTTAGTAATTAGGGAGTTTGATCTGGTCAGCTGAGGGTTTCTTTAGGGGGCATTGAGGGCTACTGTGTGTTTTCATGGTTTCAGAAAGGTGGCTGTACTGATGGAGGTGTTGAGGATAGGGGTGAGTGAGGTCATGGGTCTACTGGGGCCCAGGAATGAATAGCCTTTATAATTGTTGTAGTTTTCTATGTGCTAATGGTATCCCATGTGGTAATTGTGTTGACTTCTTTTGTCACCGGGAGACTTCTGAAGGGTGCATGTGTTTGGTTGCGGTGGTGGGGAGTTGCTAAATGTTTTGTGATTTTGCTGCAGAAAAAGTTCAAGAGGCCGTTGCACAAATCTTTTGATGGATTGATATTTCTGGTAACAAGTGAAGAATTCTTTGCTGATTTTGGAGCTGGTATTTATTCCTTAAACTAGGGCCTTCGTTTGGTTTTTCAGATTAGCTGCTGTTACCTCCTCTGCAGCTTTGAATGTCTCTTTTTCCACTTCCCCTTTGCTCGTTCTCTATTTCCATTCTAGTTTGTAGTTTTGAGTGGTCTTTTTGGGGTCTTCTGTGTGCCAGCTGGCTTGGGTTCTGTTTTTTGCTGTGTTGATTTGTTTTATGGGGCTGAAGTGTCAGTGCATTTGATGATCCACTTGTTGAAATTCTGGAGGTCGCATGCCAGGATGCCAGTGTTTTTCAGTTTGGTCTCGGGTAGTCCATTGGCGGCGTGCTCGGCCCACTGTGGGGGCTCTTCTGGGATGATGGATGTTGATTGTAAAACTGAATATGGTGACGTCTGTACAGGTGACCGGTCTGGGGGTGTTGATCGTAATGTTTTCGAAAGATGTGAAGACAGGGTCTAGGATGTGTCTGAAGGCGTACGGCTCTGTGACCCATTGGAAAAAGCACAAAGTTTGAGAGAGAAGGCACAAAGAAGGAGTAAAAAAAAGCCACAACAAGTTTTAGTAAGTGTGAGAGAAAAGGCAGAAACAATTTGAGAAGTGGCAAAAAAGTCAGAGAAACAGAGAGACCGAGGTGAGAGGGAGAGCAAGAGGGAGAGAGATGAGGTGGGTGCCTTGAGGTAGACAAACCCTGTCTGCAAGGGCCTTGACCGGTCAGAATCATATGAGCTTCTTCTTTCCCGGTAACAGTCATAACAGATGCCAGCCATCTGAGGTGAGGTGCTGCAGTGTAGGACCACTCTGCTCTGGGTAGGCCATATGGGGCAAAATAGAACATCCCTTCCAACTGATAGGAGCTTGCACAAATCCTCAGAACTCTCCTAACCTTTGTGCCATCTCACTAAAACTGTGCAGTTAAGATTTGGATGACAACCAGGTCACGAGAGCTTATATCAACCATTTAGGGAGTTTCAGGGTACCGCAATAAGTCTACCTGGTTGAATTATAGGGGAATAGGCAGATGAGAATGTTCTTTCTCTGATGGTGATCTATCTGCCAGTGATGTATAATAGGCTTGAAGACATGTTGAGTAGCACCTTCTCATCATCGGTGAACATGAGTCTTTCCTTTATAATATTTCAGAAAATTCAGAGAGGGTTGGGGATTCCTTGGTTAGACTTTTTTGTCTTTCCGACTAAATGGTCCTTTCCCCAGTATTTCTTCCCTCCTTTTATGTTCCGAAGCATGGGAGTAGATATTAGGAGCTTCAAGTGGCCCAGGTGACTTCTCTTTGCCTTCCCTCCAATGTTTCCTTCCCCTCTAAAGTGTCCTCTCCTTCCAGAGAAAACCCTTCATTGTCTTTCCCAGAGAGCCTGGAGATTCTGAGGCAAAGGGTGGAATCTTTAGGTTGCTCCTCTAATGTTCTCCGTTATTTCAGAATTCTAGGAAGCACAGCACTTTAAAACTAGATGAAAGAAACTGGAGGCATTATGATTTCTAGTCTGTGTTTAAACATTTTAAGGCTTCTTTCCGTGAATGGGGTAAAGATCTGGAATTCCTGAGGGATGGTTTCCTTTTAGGGCTTGCGGTCTCCACATTACATAGTCAGTAGGCACCCATGAGAGCCATTTGGGATTCCTCATGCCTGAATTCTCCTAACTGGATGCCTAACTCCTTAGGAGTTTCCATTTAAAAAAGACCTGTTTAAGAAATCGCCGTCCCTTTTTGGGATCTGCCTCTGATGCTTATTGTTTCACAAGAGGCTCCATTCAAACCCTTCCAGGCAGCCTCTTTAACATTTCTTGCCTTGAAAGACTTCTTCCTCTGGCAATCATTTCAGGTCATAAATTAGGAGAAATTGGAATCCGTCTTTTTTTTAGATCCATTGATGACAAAGTGATTCTTCCTTTTGATCCTGCTTTCCTACCTAAGATTTGTTCATTTTCCACCTTTTGCATGATTTAGTTTTGCCTGCCTTCTATTCCTTCTTTCATTCTGGGTCGATCCTCCTCGTGCAAGCCCTTCTCTTGGACAAATGTTAGGACCTTCCTGTTAAGATTTTTAAGCAGCAGCAACCTGGGCATACCCCCATACATGTATTTCTCATTGTAAACTGTGTTTGGGTGTGGTCATTTCCTTTTGTTTTGGTTCGGCTTTTTTGATCTGCAGTACAGTCATTGGTAGAGGTTTTATTACGAGTCTATAAATCGTCACAAGGTGTTGCAAGATTGTTTGTGATATATTTGTTTGGCAATATGTGCTCATCTTGGGTATAAAGTCATATTGTGAAAACTGTGAGGGGGAAGATGAACAAGGAAACTAATGCTCTGATTACTTACCGGTAATTTTATTACCCAGAATCACAATCTTCCTCATCAGTGAAAATTACCCTCACTACACTCCCTTGGGACAAATATTGGTAAGTTCTAATAGTTTACAAGTAAAGTAAAAATGGTTTCATTATTATGTATTTCTTTGGTTAACAGGATGTTTGTAATGATAGTCCCTGCTTTATGGGTCACACAGCAGAAAGTTCTGTGGGGGACAATTTGAACATTTATTAGTAAAGGTACAGACCAGTTCTTAGCAGAGACATAAGCTCATATTTTTAGGCAGAAGTTGGCCAGCAGAGCTCTCTAAATTGGGGGGGGAGGGGGAGTGGCTACTACTGGGGTTTGAGCACCAGGACATTCCTGTTTCCACCAAAATCGAGACTGCATCTGGGCTTTACATTATTAGTCAAACCTGAGAACCTTTCTGTTATTGCATTTAATAGTGAAAGTATCAATGTCTGAAAAGTAAAAATAGCCATGCCTTGAATATAAGAGCCAAATCCCTGACAAAATACTAATTTGGGAAGGAACACATTCCCTCTACCTCCGTCCCAAACTATAAACTGAAAATCTTGTTATGTGTATGCTGGCGTGTCTTCACGCGTTTTTAAACTTCTTTTCTCTAAACACCCACTGTAAATTATTGCTGTAGTGCTTTTAGCTTTTTTTCTCAACACGCAGTACCTCTGATGTTATCGTTTAATATATAATCACTAGGTGGCTTTCTGCAGCTTTCCAGTTGTGCACACTTTTTCATCTTGACAGATGGTGTTCTCTGCTCTGTTATCAATGACAGCATTTCATCACTCCTGCCCCTCACAAGAGAATGAAAGCAAGTCGCGTCTGGGAAATAGGCTCCAGAGTTAGCCCTTTCATTGGAACAAACATGTTAGCTGCTCCCTTGTCACGAGAAAACGACCACTCGATAAAAAGAAACTTCAGGTATTGTTTGAACACCCCAGAAATGCCAGGACCCAACAACAGCAGTATATTCTTTGGACATGCTACATAAATATATATCACAAATAAAGCAGAATGGCACAGCGAAGGTGAAAACGTGGTAAAACAATGCACTAATGGAAACAATTTCTTTGAAAATTAATCTTATTTGGGGAAAGTCATCAGGATAGAACTGTCCTCTGTCTGTGGCAACCGATCGAGGGGCGCTTCCTCTAGGCAGATTACTAATGATAACGGTAAAAAAAGTCATTAAAACCATGATGAGTCTTTAAAAAAAAATGTTTTAAGCAAGTAAATCCAAAACAATATGTCTAATTTGGGGAAAATGTGAGTCGGAAAAATCACACGTCAGAGGGCCAGTCAACAACACCAGAAAACTGTCTGTTCCCTAGGTTCCTTTTTAGGTTTAGCCTGAATAGTGTGCATGCGCTGCCAGCAAAATCATTCACCGACTGAAAAAAACTATAAAACCGGGCACGGAGGCCACCCATAACTTACCAAATACTTACCATTGGTCCGCTTCCACGTCAATCTCGTTTCCTTGATTCCTACTGGTCCCCGCCTCCTGCTAGCATCCTACTTCCTCCTGGTGTTAGAATTGAATATGTTATTGCTCCATTGCTCATGCTGTACACTGTATTATGGTAGCATTCATGTAGCTATTTTTGTAATGGTCGCTATTGCATATGCATTTGGCCGGTCCCTTCTAGCATTGTGCGAGTTAAGTTAGCATTTGCAACGCCATTTATGTTTTCAGCTGCCATATTGCACTCTGATCGAAACTAAGCCTCTGTTACCCTTCCTGCTTGCCTCAGCAGAAAGCTGCTGCTCAGTTACTGTTGGACTTGGCCCTTCTGGCAGGTGCACACCTGAACTTTTTTCCTTTTAATGTTATATCATTATAGTGATTTCTGGTCCTTGTGCACTTTTGCACATTGGCGCAGTGTAAAGTGCATGCGCTCTCTGAGTGCGTGTGTGAGGTTGGCCTGCCCTCCCATAGGAATGCATGGGGGATATGTGTGCCCATGGTAGTTCCTGATGTGGCGGAAGTGCAGGGTCGAGTTTGGTATGTGCGGACTCATGTGATTAAATGCTGCACAATGATGTGTGCGGCGTCAATGTGTCTAGTGTGGAAGTGCCACTTCTAGAAGTTGGCATGTCTGTGTAATAAAGGTGACATGATGACTGTCTGGCTTGTGATTGGCTGGAGCTGGCTGGTGTCTCTGGCTAGGAGTCAGGATGGGTCTGCCCCGGTGGTTAGTGGAGAGATCTGCATATTAATGGCAGAGAGGAGTGCACCTGGGACCTAAATAGGGCTGGGCTTTCCCTACACAATGCTGGCTCTGCCCCCTGTGGTGCGACTGATGTCCCTAGCCTGGCCAGTGAATGGGGAGAGGGGCTGAGCACAACAGAGTGCTCCAGAACCAGCTGCGTCTGGTTCTCCCCCACCCTGCACCCTAGAGACAAAAGGATTTGGTGTATAAAAAGAGGCTGTGACCTCTTGTAAAATGTTCTGGTTTTCTGACTTGAATCTACCAGGGGTGTGCTGCTGCTGGGGCCCAGGGAAGGCGTGCCTCCCTGGGCCCTGCCCAGCCCCTGGATGCCCTGGATGCTGAAGGATTTCTTTGGGACCCCTCTGCCTTGCCTGGGATGATTGGGGAACTTTGCTTTGCCCTGTAACCCCTTTTGACTTTCGCCTTGGACTTTCCAGGACCTTTGGCAGCGTGGAAATGCTGTATTTCACTTTTAAAATGCTATCATAGTGAGCGCTTTATTTCTCCTGAGGGAGTGCTTTATTTCAGCCCTGCAGCGCTGGACTGCATCGTGTGTTGGGGATTCCCCCTGCCTTGTGCTCCTCGTAGGTGCCCACCCTGCATTATGCCAGATTATCGCTATTTAAATTACGGGTGCCCACCCAGTGGTTGCGCTCTTACTAAATTGCTGGCAGGTGCCCACCCTGCTTGCCTCATTATTTATGTGGGTGCCACCCCGCTCCTTTACTTATTTTCCTTGCGAGGGAGCCTACCCCTCTCACTGCCAACTATGGAAATCACCGCCGCGGCCGGTCCGAGAACCGGAAGTCAGGCAGGCCCGGCCGGGACGTGAGCGGGGCCTGCCCTCTAACTGGAAGAGGCCGTTACGAGCTTTCGCGGGGCTCCCATGTCGAAGGGAGAGCCCCGCGGTATCGGCAACAAGCCCCGTCATCAAGAGAATCTCCTTCAAACTCCTGATCCACACACACAAGGCACTCCACAAGACCGTCCCAGCCTACCTCAACAGTCGACTCTCCTTCTACTTTCCCAACCATCACCTCCGCTCCGCTGACCTCTACCTGGCCACCATCCTGCGCATCCGGAGAACCACCACCGGAGGCAGATCCTTCTCCCACAGTGCCGCCAAGATCTGGAACACCCTTCCCATCAACCTACCTAAGTTGGGGGGT
The DNA here is from genome assembly GCF_964263255.1 of Lissotriton vulgaris. Classification (NCBI taxonomy): domain Eukaryota; kingdom Metazoa; phylum Chordata; class Amphibia; order Caudata; family Salamandridae; genus Lissotriton; species Lissotriton vulgaris. The sequence continues at coordinate 686,147,368 of NC_141697.1, forward strand.
ATCTTCCACGGAGGGAGGGTGCTCCATCCTGAGCGAAGAGACAGAAAGGGTTGTGATCGCACGGTCACACCGTGAAGTGCTCAATAGCACCACCGTTGATGAACAATAGGAGTCTACCAGTGAGGCTCGAACTGGCAATGGACCGTGTCGTTTTTTTTCTCCTATATAATTCCTGGCTCCATTGTACAAAATTTCCTCAAGTAGTTTTATATATATATATATATATATATATATATATATATATATATATATATATATATATATATATATATATATATATATATTGTCAAATGCTGCTCTTCATCCATGACAAGGCGACCAAAGGGGTATATAGTTTTATATATATATATATATATATATATATATATATATATATATATATATATATATATATATATATATATATATATATATATATATATATATATATCATGGATGTCATGTCATGGATGAAGAGCAGCATTTGACAATGCCCCTTTTTGAGCAAAATAGTCCAAGTTGGTTGAGTTGGTCCACCAAAACGAAGGCAGTTTTTTAAATAATTGTTTTGGTCCCTTTGGTAGCCGTGTTTGGGATCATATGGTACCTTGAAGAAAGACATCCTGTGCAATCCTTGATTGGTACTACTCCTTTTCCCCCTGAACATATATTTGTCACATTGTCCCCTCATAATGAGAGGCACCAGTAGACATATGTGGACAAGGTGTTTCTGCAGATGCTCCATCAGGCTCATCATACCACCAATGTCACTAATTGCTTGAATTGTGGCTTGCTCCCTTCTGTGATGCATAAGATTGATCTATTGATATCGCTGCCCTTCTCCTATTTGGCCAGCTATGAGGTCTGGTTCCAGTTGTTCACCATCGTGTATATCCATTTTCACGATGATGAAATGAACATGACTTACCTCGATTATGAGGCTATATTAGGATATATAGTGACACACCAAGGGATGGGACCGCTGGTAGTCTGCACTCAGATGCCTGCATGAATGTGTATGAGGTTAAAAAGAATGTAACGTGGCTCCGGAATGAACTGATGGACTTGAGGACTTTAACGTCACTGAGTATTTCAGGTCCTTTCAATTTTGTAATATTACTCAGGACATGGCCATGCCAGTACCAGTAGTTAATACAATGGCTAGCTTCTGTGTTCGAGGTTTTGTACATGTTCAGGTGGGAAAGAGTATTTGCAATTATACTTATGATCTGAACACCACTAGTAGTCCACCACTACTTCCGCCCCATAATATGTATTTTGTTTGTAGCCCCCAGGCTTATGTATGGCTTCCTATGGGGTGTTCTGGTACTTGCGATGTATACTTCCCATTGCCCTCTGTACATATCGCACCATTCAATTATCACTGAGATCACAGGGTACAGCACATTAGTCTGTACCTGTCCCGATTTAGAAGGGTTATTGATACGAAGGATATAGATCAGATGGACACTACCCTGCAGCAACTTACAGATGCCATGAAGGGTATTTTGCCATTCTGGGTCCCATACACAATAGCCTCAATATACGCCAACTCACAAGGATGTAGAAGGAGTTATCAACCCAACAGCAGGAATACTGACCAACATTACAGCTGAGGTACAGGCTACAAGACTTGTTGCCCTTCAAAACAGGATGCTCTTAGACGCCATCCTTGCTGATCGGGGTGGGGCCTGTCGCGCCATCTGTAGCAGTTGCTGTGTGCACATACCGGACCACACTCCGAATGTTTATGCAGCAATACAAAAGTAATACAGACCAGCATCCAATATCCACCAAGAGAATGGCACCTGGTCCTTGTCTGGATGGTTTTGGGGTCTGATAGCTTCTTGGAGCTGGAAAATGCTCTTATTCCTTGTAGCCATTGCAGGTGTCATCTTCACGTGTTGTCTATGTATTAATTGCCTTAACCTCCTGCTGTACTTAGTGTATAAATAAGCTAACGCCCCCACCCAGAGTCCCAGAACAAAATGCTAAGGCTTCCGCTATGGTGGTGCAAGCTGTTCACGGGTTGATGAATATTGATGAGGGCATTTTCGAACATTAATGTGTGTACCTAGTTCTGAAGCTGCTGGAAGAATTGGCCTTGCTTATGGTCAAATGCACTGTAAAATGTTATCCTTTTAGAGCCTTTTCCTTCCCCTTCTCCTTTAGAATTGCAAAGACCCTTACCTGGTGGCAATAATAAAAATTTAGTATTGAATGCAAAAAGGAGGGTCTGTTAGAATTGAATATGTTATTCCTCCATTGCTCATGCTTTACACGGTATTATGTAAGCATTCATGTAGTTATTTTTGTAATTGCCGCTACTGCATATGCGTGTGGCTGGTCCCTTCTAGCATTGTGCGAGTTAATTTGCATTTGCGACGCCATTTCTGTTTTCAGCCGTCATATTGCACTGTGATCAAAACTAAGCCTCTGTTACCCTTCCTGCTTGCCTCAGCAGAAATCTGCTGCTCAGTTACTTCTCCTTATCTTATTCAAGGCTGAAACCCTAATGTACTAATGAAAAGCTTATTCTGTTTTCACATGCCTATCCCTGATCGTAGCTCTACTCCCAAATGAGAGAGAGTTGAGCCTGAACAAATCAACCTTTGGAGTTTGATAATGTGTACCCATTTTGCAGGTGGTAGCTCATCCTTCTGTGCCTACTTTGTTCAGCCTCTGTCCAAGCTGTAGTTTTCCACCAGGGGCAGGGTTTGGGAGGTGTTGGAAAGCTTATTATGTGGTACCAACTGTTCTGGAGTCAGTCTCCTCAGCAGCTTTCTCATGAGGCTGGTCAGAATGGACTGCGCTGCAGCGCATTTACTAATAAATGAGTTAGTTTGTATTCTCTACTGTCGTCCCAACTCTTCATTTCTTGGAAGGACGAGAGGTGGTCGCGAGTGACCCAGGTGCCCCGTTTCAGGTCACTTCCTTTACTGGGTCTTCATGTGTTTGTCCTTGCAATGAAGCATAGAACAAGTTCAGTTTCTATCTGCGTCCAGTGTCCTTTCACTGGCCACACGCTCCAGCAGGTACTTAAAAAAGTTTTTTAAAATGAATTATATACAAGTGTATGTGCCCAGTCCCATCCCTCTTTTTATTAATAGGTGTGAATTTGCTTGGTTATTTCATAGACTGAGGTGGCAAATGCTGTGATGGTTTCCGTTTTAGAAGTATGCTGAGTAGGCTTGATTGCATTTGTTCCTCAAGCTTTGGAGCCCTTAGCACAACAAGCACCCAGCACTGATACTGTGTCTATCATGTTTGTTAAGTCAACTCTTCTCAAATTGTTGTGTTCTATTTGTGTTGGGTAACTATTTTTCACCATTGCTAACTGTTCCAGGTTTTCAGTGGAGGTGTCATACTGTGGTGCTATAGATCTACCAGAACCTGGAAGCAGAACCATAAGCTGCTGAACTGGTTTCTCATTTTTATGCCCATTCTCATTGGAGCTGTCTCATTTTGTGTGATTTTTTCCTGGCCCCTTCCATTTGTAGATCTAAAATCTAAAAAACTCTATAGACTATCTGAAGGAAGTGATCCGATTAGGGTCACCCAGGTCACTCGCGATCAGCTCTCATCCTTCCATACAAATGAAGAGTTGGGCAGACAGCAGAGAATATAAACCAAAGATATTTTATTCAGGTACACTCAAGTGGAGTCCGATCTGACCAGCCTCCGTGGATTGCTGCAGAGGGACTGACTTCAGCAAGCATGGAGATACATAATGTACAATTCAGAACCAGTAAAGACACGCCCACACTGGAAATTGCCAGTTGGTAGCTGGTGAACAAAGGAGATACAGAAGGATGGGTTTAGGTCCTGAGAATGAGTACATGCTCTCTAAGCGCCAAGGCCACTCTGCCTGTGCCCGCCGCTCTAAGGGTGGGTGCAGGCCTATCTAATGGGAAAGGTATGTACTGACAAAAACAATGTATTCATTAGCACAGTGAAGCTCAACCTTGGAGAAACAAAAACTATTGCAGCTGCTTTTAGCGGTATGTAACTGTTACCACGGATTTTTTAGCACGCAGTACCGTTACCACGGATCCATTACAACGCAGGATCCATTACCAGGGATACCTTTACCACGCATTTTTTTACAACGCAGGTACTATTACAACGCATACCATTACATCGTAAGTTTAGGTAAGTTTATAGGTAAGTATTGGGGTATTGGGTTTGTGTTTTGGGGTACAGGGGTATTTTTAGGGTTCAGGGCTGGGTTTGCGTTTTGGGGTACAGGGGTATTTTTAGGTTTTAGGGCTTGGTTTCGGTTTTGGGGTACAGGGGTATTTTTAGGTTTTAGGGCTGGGTTTGGGTTTTGGGGTACAGGGGTATTTTTAGGTTTTAGGGCTGGGTTTGGGTTTTGGGGTACAGGGGTATTTTTAGGTTTTAGGGCTGACTTTGGGTTTTGGGGTACAGGGGTATTTTTAGGTTTTAGGGCTGGGTTTGGGTTTTGGGGTACAGGGGTATTTTTAGGTTTCAGGGCTGGGTTTGAGTTTTGGGGTACAGGGGTATTTTTAGGTTTCAGGGCTGGGTTTGGGTTTTGGGGTACAGGGGTATTTTTAGGTTTCAGGGCTGGGTTTGCGTTTTGGGGTACAGGGGTATTTTTAGGTTTTAGGGCTGGGTTTGGGTTTTGGGGTACAGGGGTATTTTTAGGTTTTAGGGCTGGGTTTGGGTTTTGGGGTACAGGGGTATTTTTAGGTTTTAGGGCTGGGTTTGGGTTTTGGGGTACAGGGGTATTTTTAGGTTTTAGGGCTGGGTTTGGGTTTTGGGGTACAGGGGTATTTTTAATATATATTTAAAAAAATTACAATTAAAAATAATTTCATTAATATAATTAATTAATGATTAAATAATGAATTATTAAATTAAATATAAAAAAATAATTATTTAAAATAAAATAATGAATAATTAAATTAAATATTACAAAAATAATTTTTTAAAATATATATATATACTTACCTATACTTACGTTGTAATGGTATGCGTTGTAATAGTATGTGCGTTGTAGTGTATTGCGTTGTAAGGGTATCCGTTGTAACATGACCTGCGTTGTAAAAAATCCGTGGTAATGGTATGCGTGCTAAAAGTACGCGTGGTAACGTCATATATCCGCTTTTAGCTGGGGCAGAGAGGGAGTAAGACAGAGGTTAGTTTCGATAATGGCTCAAAATGGCAGCTGAATATAAAATGGTACCACAAATGCTAACTTAAGATATTAAGGGGCAGATGTATCAAAAGCATTTTTTTGTCACAAATGCTGCGAATAGATAAAAAGCAACATTTTCGATAAAAAAATCTCAAAATGGAATGTATCATGCATCAACTTGTAGTTGGTGGTAATTTGCGAATTCTTTTACAAATGCACTTTTTGGCATTTGTAAAGGTGCCATGTGGCACTCATACATGCCCTTAGGGCATGTATGTGCGCCATATGCGCACACATGTAAATTTCAGGGGTGCAGCAGGGTGTCCTTAAGACACCCTTGCACCCTTGAAATTATTCTCAATTTGCGATTTGCAAATTGCGAATCCCAAATTGAGAATAACTTTCCATTCCTTTCTATGGGCCTCCTGGCCCATAGAAATGAATAGGAAATTATTCCTTAATTGCGATTAGCAATTTGCTAATCGCAATTAAGGAATTTTAAGAAATCGCTAAAAAAATTGTGAATTTCTAGATACATACCATTTTCCAATTCTCAAATAGCGATTCTCAAAAAATCGCTATTTGAGGATCGCAAATGGGTATCTTGATACATCTGCCCCACAGTGCATGGAGAACTCAGTTAAAATATTTCTATTCCAACAGACGCTCCTTTTAGCATTCGCTAAACTATTTTATTACTACCTAAAAACAAATAACCTCTTACAGAAGATAAAATGTACCACTACAAGCTGATATATGCATTGTCAATATTCAAAGATACATTCATCGATCAACATAATGTCATTAATATATTTCATCATCATTGTTGTGGCATTAGTGTCATGGACTAATAGCTTTGGCTTAGGCATCAGAGTATTTACACAATAACCGCAAGAAGCAGGGAGGCAGTGTATGCAAAGATAACATGTGAAGATAATACGAGCAAATGCAACCAGAAAGATCAGAATCTTCCAACCCCAGGACGTGAATATACCCCAGAACCATCCGGAGAGGGTCCAAGTGCCATTTTCTTGGTGTATGTCAGATGAAAGCCTATGCAACTTCTGTATAGCATCATATACATTGCGGGCGTGTTCTGGGATGTACACACAGCAGCTACTGCTAATAATGCAACAGGCTCCTCCCCGATCAGCAAGGATGATGTCTAACACCATCCTGTTTTGTAAGGTGATAAGCCTCGTGCCTGGAGCTTAGCAGTGATAGTGGTCAGTTTCCCTGCTGTCGTGTTAATAACCTCTTCTACAACTCTTCTGAGCAGACGAATGTCAAGGCCATTGGACAAGGGGCCCCAAAAGAGTACGATACCCTGCATGGCATCTTCAAACTGTTGCAAAGTGGTATCTGTCTGATCTATATCATCTGTGTTAATAACCCTTCTGACTCGGGGCAAGTGTACACTCCAACGCTTCAGCGATGGTCCTTGTGGTAATTCGATGGAGCTATATACACAGGGGGAAGGAGAAAAGAGAGATAACACCTGCCCGATCATCCCTCCGGGAGCAAGACAATCTTGAGATCCACAAACAAAATAGATATTAGGTGGTGGTATTAAGGGCGGACTAGCAGTCATTCTTAACCTATAGGTGGAATTGCATCTGCTCTCCCCTACCTTTATCCTCCCATTCTTCTGGACACAGAAACTAGCTGTTGTGTTGACCACTGACACCGGTATTGGCTTATCCTCAGTAACATTATGAGCCTGGAAAGACTGGAAATACTCTGACGTGTTAAACCCCAGGAAATCAGCTATTTCCATTCGAGAACACATTCCATTCATCACCCATTTGTATGCATGTGATGGAGCAGGATTTTGCTAAAATAATCCTGCTCGATTGAACACCCCTATAATACGTACTAACAGTAAGTAATATCTAAATGACTAATGTGCACAATTACACTACACATGAGCAGCTTGCTTTGCAAATATGCACAAACTAATAACAATGAACGTGTAAATAACCGTGAATTCAATATCTTGTGTTTAGACTGGATTAGAGGGTTTGCATACCAAGGCCGCATGTGTAATTCATAAAATGCATTGTGTGTGATGCTTTAACCTCACAAATAACACTGTTTCTGCTTTAGCTATGCTAGGCTAACACATTAATAATGAATTAGTGCACATTGAGTGGTAACAAGCGAAAATGGTGCTATTGTTTCACTAATAAATGTCTATTTCCTGTTCTTTTAGTGATAAAGGAGGGAGGAAGGATTTGTGTGCGAGCAAGACAGTGTGACCACGTAGCTGAAATGCTGTACCAAGCTGCAAGAGCCTGATCTGGTAAAGGACAAAGAAGTTGACTGCCAGCTAAGCAAGTGTCCCAGTGGGAAACGGAACCAATAGTCACTGAATTTAATAAACTGTATAACAATTCTTGTAACATATGTACTCATGAGAGAGAGGATGGGAAAATTATAGAGTGACATCCCACCCCAATCAACCAACCAATCAGTTATTTAGAAAATGTGAAGATCGCAACTATTGTGGAACGGACATGTCATTTTAAAGTCTAAGAATAGGTGCTCTGGGGTGTGGTTCAGTTGATGCCGTCGGGAGTGAGATCGCTTAGGTTGAGGTGTCAGAGAGAGAGGGGTGCGATGCGGTTTGTTGGTTTGCTGGGAGGCCTTGCTGTTCCTATCCTGATTTCCAGAGTCTTTGATCCTTGACTTTTAGTTCAGGTGTCCCTCACTACTGCCTAGGCCTGGGTGGTGGTTTTCCCATTTACAGATCCATTGGGTGTGTATTTTACATTGCAAAAATATATTTGTCTCAGTTATATTTTCTTCAGTGCTTTTGTCTCTTCCCCTATCCCTCCAAAATTGATGGTTAATGTCAATATATTTTATTTGCATCTAGTGTCTCTTCATCTATCCACTCCTTGCAACGTATTTTTGAGATGTTATCTCCGTTATTGCTGTGATTAGTTTGTTACTCTCTCATGAGGTTTCCAGTATTTGAGTTTAATAACGTTTGCTTTGAGCATTTAAAATTACTAGATAAAATTACTGAAATTTACCAAAGTGTCTGTGGTTCTTTCATTCAAATTATTGATTGTTAATGTTCTTAGAAATGTTATTACCATCAACTCTTCAGCAAGTTGGTTCTTCGACCAAGTTGATGAAAAGTTGATTACATATGTTAAAATATAAAATACAGGATGTTTAAATATAAGTTCTTGCAGTAAAGAAGGTTAGAGAATGGTACATAACTTGACCCCAGCACATCAGGGATTTGGGTGAATGTGTATGGGTCAAAGTAGTGTAAAGACATTGAGTATTTTTCCCTGATCAATGTATTGGGTTATCGGTTATCGGTTACTTGGCAGCAGGGGACAGTTTAATTACTGATTGGTTTGGTAATTGTTATTGAATATTGATTATATGTATTATATGTTTTAACATGGAAAGTTAGTGTCCTGTTCTATGTTGTCTAGAACTACAGGTACAGATTGCCTGAGGAATCCCGGGAACTAATTTTCCTGAAGTAGGCAAAAGAAGAGTGTGGTAAAGAAATCACACTGCAGAAGTACTTTGTCTGTTGTAATAATACTGAAAAGGTAGGTAGGGCTGTCAGTGTTATAATTCAGTAAAATTTTGTATGTAAGTAGAATGTCTGGAATAGCGTGTTGTGAAGGGAGGGCAGGTAGAAGGAGTGATAATGATGTCACAAAAGGCTAGTAACCGAGGGTCTATATCCAGTTTTAACAAAAGGGAGTCAAACGGGTGCAAAGTGCAAGGAGAAGAAGAAAAATATAGAAACATCCAGAGAAGGTTTGGATGAATCAGATGATGAATTATAGAAGAAATGATGATGAAGAAGATTCAGGGGAGGTGACTCCAAGTGCCTCACAAATAGTAAATGTAACTCTGTTAAATCCTCAAGTCACTGAAATAGCTAGAAAAATAAGAGAAAATTTAGTAAGTTTATTGATTAAAGCTAGATTGGAACAAGTGCAGAAGTTGAATCAATTGAATCAATTGAACTTTAATGCAGAAGCTTTGACGGTACCTGTAACAATTGGTCATGGGGTTCCACTGTTTGGAGAAAATACGACATTACAAAAGGTACCAACATTGACAGTCCTGAGAAGCGGTTTAAGGAGTGAAATAGCTTCAGTAACAAATGATAATAGACAAGATGGCCAAAGCGCCACACTGTTAGACGTACCGGTTGGTAGACCTACCGGTTGGTGATTTATTGACTGAGACCCCGAGGAGAAATAGTCTTAAGTAAATGTAAATGTAAATGTGTAAATGTATGAAGCTTATATAGCGCATGACTTACCCTGGGGCATCTCCGCGCTTGCTTAGGGAACCCGTCCTGGTATTCCCCTGTGAGATAACCCTGGCAGGGTATCCACAAGGTGAAAGCCAGGCATCCCACCGCGAGGGGCCGATGTGGAGATTAAGCAAGCTATTGCCCAGAGTCGCAGAGTGTGAACCCGTGAGTCGAGAAGGCACCGGAGCGAGAATTAACAAGTCTGTGGAATTATTGAGCCCAAGACACACCGAGGCAGGGAATTGAACCCTGGTCCAGGGCCGAACTCAAGCTCCAGGTCTGTCGCCTCTAACCCCTGAGCCACACTTCTCCTTGAGACAAACTTAAGACAAAATCCTAACTTCTGTGAATACCAAAAGTAGTAAGTTTACGATTTTGTTTTAAATTAGTTCTGTGAATCGGGCTAGAATATCCCAGAAATGCAAAAACAGGTGCACCATCTGATGAAGTGATGAAAAAGTATCATCAGGTCATTACTTTCATGAAAGGAAAAATTTCCCCTAAAGAAACAGATTGAGTTGAGATTAATTGGACGACCCAGAAGCTCAAAGAGTCAGTGCATGCATATCACAAGAGATTAATACACGTGTTTAAGCAGTATAATGGGTTTGTGAATATTGGAGACAAAGATATGGGACATTTTGAGTATCGATTTGTCTATGGATTGAAACCTGAGATCAGTGCAATGATTCAACAGCATATGCTTTGTTGGCAGAGGAAATCAATAGATGAAAATCTGAGGTATGCAAAGTACTGTAGTGATGACATTAATTCAAGGTGAAGATGGCATAACAGCAACACAAAAACAATAGTGTGCAACAAGGTCAGAATTTGGTTGGTCAGGAAAACCATGGAGGGAAGGAAACATTTTAAATGAGTAAGGAAGAAGCTAAAAAGAAGTTTGCTTGTCCTGCATGTGGAAAGAGAGGAGATTGGAAGAATGAGTCTAGATCTGGTCAAAAGGGTAATGAAGTAAATAAAAATTTAAATCCACAGATGCAGAATGAGGTGGTGGGAAATCAACAGCAACAGCTGGAGGTAGTTATTCCACAGTTACAGGTGGCACAGCCTCCTATACCTCGTAATTTGAATGCTCATATGCAGATGTACAGTGCAAGTTCTGGATTCCACAGAGAAGAGCAGTTTGGTAAGAATCCGCTAGTTTAGCAGTATTTGGTGCTGTGCAGTGAGAGTGATTCGGATTCATCTCAATGTTGATGCTGGAAGGGGGAGGAAGAGTGCGTACTTGGTGCACCTTTAGAGGTAGATCAGTCAGGTCCATTTATTGATGGAAAAGTAGAAGGTAAAGATATCACCTTCTTGTTGAACACTGGTGCTACCCGTTCTACTGTGAGAGCAGCAGAAATCCAAAACCTACCCCTCTCGGGAGAAACTATCCAAGTTGTAGGTGTTGCAAATAAACATATTAGAACTCCTGTCACAGCCCCGATAGAAGTCCATATTGGGAATTTCAAAGACATACATCAGTTTGTAGTATGTGATTCAAATCCTGTTAATCTTTTGGGCAGAGATTTGTTGTGCAAAATGAATTACACTATTTATTGCACACCGGATGGTGTTGCATTTATGACTCCTGATGAGGATGTTGAGTATAAAATGGTATTGGCCCAAGGAGAGAGCAGAGTAAGTAAATTATATTCACTACTTACTGAGGAAGATCTGCCTGAAGAATTAAAAAGTACAGAAAGATCCGAAGTGTGGGATTACACAGGAAAAGAAATTAGGTTGATGCAAAATGTAGATCCTATTCAGATTACTGTCAAAGATGGTGCTATATATATCTAAATACCCCACAGTACGAAATGAGTCCAGATGTGTTTGCTGGAGTCACACCAGTGATCGGCCAAATGATTGAACACCGAATTCTAAAAGAAATAATGGGCAGACCCTGTAATTCACCTATCACTGGAATTATAAAACCCAACGGAAAATATAGAATAGCGCAGGATTTGAGAAAGATGAATACAAATTGTGGTGCCATGTTGTCCAGTAGTACCAAATCCAGCAGTAATCCTATACCAAATTCCTTGTGAAGCAGAATGGTACACCGTTATTGATTTGTGTCAAGCATTTTTCTCCATTCCTTTGCACCCAGAAAGTCAATATTTGTTTGCTTTCTTATTCGGAAACCGTGTTTTGGCAAGGTGCCTAGTTCCTCAAGGGTATACTGAGAGTCCTTCGACTTTTAATCAGATTTTGAAAAACTGCTTGGAGACTTTGGTTATCCTTGGAAATTCGGTTTTGGTTCAGTACATTGATGACCTACTGGTGGCATCAAAGACCCCAGAAGCATGCGTAGCAGACACAATTGCTTTGCTGAACCATTTAGCAGAAGGAGGACATAAAGTACCAATATCTAAATTGCAATACTGTCGACAGGAGGTTCAGTATTTGGATCACAGAATTGAGAAAGGGGTCAGAAAGGTGACTCCAGAAAGAATCAGAATCATCAAGAGAATGAATCCACCCAGAAATCAAAAAGAAGTGTGAATGTTTTTGGGAATCGTTGGATTTTGTAGACAGTAGATTTGTGGTTTCTCACTGATTGCAATACCTCTACAGAGGTTGACTCGAATGGATGTGAAAGATCCAATTGTTTTGAATGAAGAACGTATGGAGTCTTTTTGCAGTTACGGAACAATCTTTGTCATGCACCTGCTTTGAGAATGCCAGATTATTCTAAAGAGTTTGCATTGTACTGTTGCTGGAAGAGTGACATATATGCACTTGCAGTCTTAACTCAGAAACATGGAATGGCACGATATCCAGTGGCATACTTTTCTGCTACTTTGGACTCAGTGGCTGCAGCATTGTAGGCTGCTTAAAAGCAGTAGCCACCACTTGAGTAAGTTTGGAACAAAGTGAAGCAATTGGAATGGGATACCCAGTAAAGGTGTACGTGCCACCTTCTGTTGAGATCCTTTTAACTCACACCCGGACTCAACATATGACTTCTAGTCGGCTGACTAAATATGAAAGAGTAATTCTCTGTGCTGAAAATGTGACTGCAGTGAGTTGAACTACTGTAAACACTGCTACTTTACTACCAAATTCAGATTGTGAAGAAGTGAGAGAGGAAGCAGAACATGAATGTCTGGATGAGACGGAACTCTGTACTAAGCCTTGTCCTGATATTGAGGAGGAGCCTTTGGATGAACCAGATTGTGAATTGTTTGTGGATGGATCATGCTTAAGGAATGAAATGGGTGAATTGTGTGCTGGTTATGCTGTCTGTACCCTATCCGGAGCATTGGAAGCATCCTGCCTGAAAGGAGTATACTCCGCTCAGGTCGCAGAATTAATTGCTCTGGCAAGAACATGCAAATTGGCAAAAGGTCTAAAAGTAACAATTTACACTGATAGTCAGTAAGATTTTGGTGTCATACATGACTTCGGTCAGTTATGGATGCAGAGAGGATTTTTGACTTCCTCTGGTTCACCAATTCAGAATGGAAAAACTGTGAAGGATTTATTGGAAGCTTTGTAGTTACCAAAAAAGATTGCAGTTGTAAAATGTGCTGCACATCAATCAGGAGATGATAATGTGACAAAAGGCAACATATATGCATATCAATTAGCATGCTACTGTACACAAACAACATTGGCTATAAACAGATCAATTGAAAGAATAAATGTCACCTTATGTTCACAACCTCATTTGAGACTTGGAATGAGGTAAGACAAATGCAGGAAGAAGTCAGTGATAGAGAAAAGGAAGAGTGGAGGAGAATGGGTTGCTTGAAAAATGTGGAGGAAAGACCAGTACTACAAGATTCTTTATTTTCCCACTTGGCCAGGATGTACCATGGAATGACCTATATTGGAAGAGATGCTATGATTAGACTCTTCCATCCAACATGGTACAATACAAAAGTCAGGGTCATCGCAGAAAGTTTATGTCAAAGATGTGCCATATGCCAAGCACAGAATTCAGGAAGGAAGACAGTTGTGAGTTGGGGTGTAATTGGGAAAGCAGGAGGACCTTTCACCCGTCTTCAAGTTGATGATTTTGAGTTGCTGCCATGCAATGTGCTGAAATACTTTCTTGTCATTGTTTGCTTGTTTCTTCGCTGGGTAGAGGCCTAGCCAACAAGAAAGAATAACAGTCTCACTGTGGTAAAACTGTTGTTGAGAGAACTGATCCCTAGGTTTGGTTTTCCAGTCACTTTTGAATCATACAGAGGACTTCATTTTAATAATGAAATAATTTGAATGATTTGTGCAGCATTATGAATTGAGCAGAAGCTGCATTGTGCCTACCGACCACAAGCATCTGGTATTTGTTGAACAGATAAACGGCACAATAAAATCAAGATTAGGGAAGGTATGTGCATCAACAACACTGAAGTGGCCTGACGCTTTACCCCTTGTATTGATGAGTCTTAGAAGTATTCCTGACAAAAAGACTGGATTAAGTCCCCATGAGGTGATAATGGGAAGAGACATGAGACAAGCATACATACCTATGAACAAACTGATGAATATGTCTGATGATCGTTGCTAGACTATAGTAAAGGACTGGCTGACCTTGTGCATTCTGTGTCCCGCTAGGTTGGAGGATATGCCACAACGAAACAGCGGGATCAAGCACATGATCTGAATCCTGTTGAGTGGGTCCTAGTCAAGAAGCATGCAAGCAAAACATGCCTGGAGCCAAGTTGGAGCGGCCCTTATCAGATTATATTGGTGACGACTACAGCAGTGAAGTGCTTTGGCTTGCCAAACTGGATACATGCCAGCCATACCCGCAGAGTCCCACGTCCAATCGAAAGACCTGAAGAACAGCAATTGGTAAATTGAAATAAAAACCCAGCAGCTGAAGTGTGGGAAGCTGAAGAATCTGGAGTGATAGATTCTGACGAACTTTTGGATGACGAACAACCAAGCACAAATCATGTAGAGTAGGCACCAGATACTGGGACTGAAGAGACTGCTATTGAGTCAGAAGAAGGTGAGGTCACCAATAAGCCAGAGTAAAGTGAAGCAGTTAGCGAGATGGAAAGAGGAGAAACAGCGAATGATATAGAAGTGGAATCAGAAGAAAAGGAAATTGCAGATGAACCAGAAGAAGGTGAACTAAATGGTGAATCAGAAACAAGTGTTGGGTCATCACAAACAGAATTACAACAGAATGGCGAGGGACAAATAGAAAAAAGACAAATAAAAAGGAACAGTGATCAAGACACAGAAGGTGAAAAATTAGAACAGAAAAAGAGACCTAGAAAGGAAGACAATTGGTAAGGGGAGCAAAAAAGACTAAAGTATAGAATAGTGGGAAGAAGATTGAGGAGAAGACCAAAGCAAAGTAATGAAATTTCAAGCCAAACAGAATCAGTAAAAACACGAAGAAAAGCAACAAGAAAATCAAAAAGAAAGAGAATTCTAAGCAGAAAGTACAAGGCTCCTGAATGGACCTATGTTGTCTTGTAGGAATTTGAAAATCTTGATCTAAGTGAAGAAAACAACAGTATTGATTCTGATAAGGAAGATGAGCACAAACTGAGATCAGCTTGAAAGGAACTGTAAAGAACTAAAGTGTCATTGTCCATTGAAGTTGAATATTGGACTCAAGAAAGACCCAAGGATTGAAAATAAAAGAAAGGGGGTTAAAGAAGAAAACCTGGAAATGAAGGATTACACATAATTATTTTGTTAGAACATTTTGTATTTTTGTACTGGATGGAGTCCATAAAGATTTTTTTTTAAAAGTTATAGACTATTAAAGCTTGCTTATGTAGTATTTTCCTATTAACACATATGGATATTATTAATTGTTGTCGTACCAATCCTTAATGTAAATAAAAATGAAAATAATACTAATCAAGTGTCAATTGAAGGTACAAAAGATGTTTATAAAACAAAGTATTCTAAAAAGTATTCTCCATCATGGTAAATCTATTAGTGATTTTTCTTAAATGTCTTTACAAAGATGTTATATGAGTATACTAACACAATGAATGTGAGCGATTGTTATGCCTGCATGCAATTACCTTTGTCTGTCTCGGAAGGTGTGACCTATCACTACCTTTCATTAACATATGGTGTGTCATGTAGTGTCCTCAGCAGCCTATTTTACATGACTGGTATGTTAGAGTATCAATATACTGACATAGATTTAGTTTTTCAGAAGTTCCAATTGTAAGGAACTTAATAAAGTAATAAGTGGTAAAGATGCTTGCTATATGGGAGAATTAATCCATATTACCTAAACCTTAGATGTAGAATATGCTTACAAGAATAACTTAACTGGTAGCTTACATAACGAAGAGAAATTGTTCTTGGAAATGGTAGAAATTAGAAAAGCAAGTTTTCAAGAGAAAGCTAATAAACAGAAATCCCAGGCACCACTGTGGGCTTTTAGAGAAGGAAATTATGAGAAGGATGAAACATACTCTGCGATGTCCCTGGATTGGTCACAGAAAGAGAAACTGTGTTTATATAAATCAAAGACTGATTACAACACTTGTTTCATTGGCACTAGTGAATGGGAGAATATTTTCAAAATTACTGGAGGATGGGGATTAAAGGGGGGAACTGGTCCTGTTTTCCCGGGTGTATATTATGTGTGTGGTCCGCAAGCCTACTATAGGTTGCCTGCATATTGGTACGGAAGCTGTTAGTTTGCGATTGTTTTTCCAAAAGTACATCATATGGACCAAAAGAGCAATAGTGTTAGTTACATAAACCAAGAACTAAAACGTAGTAAAAAAGCACATTTTTCAGAAATATTAGGTGATATTTTTGGTGCACTGATACCCTTTGTTCTGAATTCGCACAAAATTAGAAAATTATATACAGAAAAAATGAGATACCTCAAGTCAAGCAAGACTTTCTGGAAATTCCAAACATAATGTATATGACTAATGAGTCATGACATACAACAGAGTCCGACAAGGTACTCGAAAGGACACTCACCCAAATCTGTAGGACAAGTAGGCCCACCTCAACCTGGTCACAACTCAGGGAAGGAAAAACATGGAGGTATCAAAAAACTATAATTTATAGTATATGTGCTAGCCTATGTCTTTTACAGTAGTGTAAAGGTGATGTCTAAGGCAATATAAACAAAGCATAAAGAAAACAATGTATTAGTACTATAAAGACAATGTCAAAAAAAGTTTCTACAAAGTTAGTGACACTAGGGATAATCAGTCCTCATCCCTATCAGCTAATAGTGTGTGTATCATGTTGCTGACAATGTCATGACTCATTAGTCATATACATAATGTTTGGAATTTCCAGAAAGTCTTGTTTGATCACGTTCTTCTGTATCTCATTTTTTCCTAGACGAGTTCCAGTGATACTGTTTGACTACTAGGATTACTGGTTTTGTATCAGACACTTCTTTTTTTCCTTTTTTTTTCACTTTAGCAGCAGCTTGTTTATATGGCCCTGAAGAAAGCCAAACATACTCGTTAAATGGCCATTGGCTGAAACATGTCGACCTTCCTTTACAATCTAGCAGTCTAATCACACACTGCTTAGCACTGCGTTTAAATCCTGCCAGCCCAGATGAGCTAATAAAGTTTCTTTTTATCTGCACTAGGCAGTTTTAAATTCACCTTTTACATTTCACTTTTCGCACTGCACCCTCACTCTACTAGTTTGCTCGCATTTGGGTTTCTAGCTATTCGCATCTGCTTGGTAAATAACGAAAACATCCCAGAGCTCCCGCCTCTCAGAGGGGTGGTCGTAGCCCTCAGTGGGACTAGGTTTTCCCTACTGGGAGGAGAAAGCCCAAATAATGAAGCATGTAACCTTTGGTGAGTGAGGGCATTCGTCCTAAAAGGGATCGCTTCCCAATTAGGTTTCTTTGTTGAGATACTGTTGCACTTCATCTTAAACTTTCACTGTTTCCAAGTCCTGACAGACCCAAGAAGTTTATTGTGTGATTTATATCTGTGAATAGGGGGAACTACTTCTTGCAGGTCTTTAAAAATCTTATCCCTCGGACCCCCCAAAAAGGTTTTTGTGTTATGACTTTATAGGAGTATCCGCACATTATAGGCAGGACATCTCCGCATCACTTTTTTAACAGGTCTAGCCTCGACAACCTATTAAAGTTTTTTAAGTCCATTAGGCCAGGTTCTTTTTAAATCACTTACCCATACTCACTGCAGACCTCTCCTCTCACTACCCCATCACTGCACATAGTATTGTTAAAACAGTGCTCCCGCATACTCGTACGTCGTAGCGCGCCCCGTCCCGCAGCGGGGCAAGAAGACCCCTATGATTAAGCATGACACCAAGGGCCATTTTGGTGTGTGAGGAGTATTTAAGCAAACTCTGTGTGCATCCACACCAGGATGAGTAACACACTTCCCTGAACACAGTCAGACATATGTGGTGGATCCTTTTGATTTAATTACTGAGTACTAGAGGAGGATGTATTCGCCCTTGTGTCCGTGTACGACACTACCTCTTCACTCCCTCGCCTTGTTATATAAAGCAAACGCTCTTAGACAGCTCGGGAGGGCTCAGGCGACAGGGTCAAGCACTGCAGAAAAATAAGCACTTGTCGTTGCTTATACCTGAATTTTTGTGTTAAAACAGAAAGCTCGCAACCACCTAGCTCATGGACATACAACATGAAGCATTTTGCATAGTGCGGGGTACCAAGCCCTGGAGCCGAGCAAAGTGCAGTTTTCAATTGCTCAAAAGACGGCTGACACTCCAAGGCAAGGGGCTCATGCACATCTTTTAGTCTTAGAGCGAGCAGGGGCTTAACAAGCACTGCCTGCAATAGAAAATGATACCTATGAAAGCATGCACGTCTTTCTGAGTTTGTGGGACAGACATTTTCACAATGGTACTGATGCGCTCAGGGGTCCATCTCCTACCCTCCTTCGAAAGTAGGTGACCTAAATAGGTAACCTCCTGTCAACAATACTGGAATTTGCAAAGGGATACTTTATGACCATGGTCAGCTACATGAAGCAATAATTTAACTGTACTGTCTCTGCAACCTTGTTCTGTGTTTGAGGCGATGAGCAGGTCATCAACGTATTGGAGTAATACATTACCTGTGGGGAGCAACAAAGAATCCAACTGACCTTTCAATGCCTGACTATAGATACTCGGACTCTCTGCATAGCCTTGAAGAGCGCAACAGAATCTAAAGCTTCTACCAGCTAGGGTGAACCCGAACAGGTACATTCTATCAGGATGAATTGGGATGCTGAAAAAGGCATTCATCAAGTCAATGACAGAAAAGAATTTAACAGACAAAGGAATCATTGTCAATAGAGTCATAATGCTGGGGACCACCGGAAGCGAAGAAATCACATTTTTTCTTCACGCAAATCAATCACAAAACGGTGAACATCTTAGTGATACTCAGAGGGACCTGAAAGCGTCCATTTGAGGATCCAAGAATAGGGCTGTTACAATCATTAGCAGACGTCTCCTCAACCACTCCTTTCTCAGTCAAGTCTTGTACAATTTGAATCAAAGCTCGTTCACATGCCTGCGGTATCTTATACTGAGGAATGCAGGGTAAAATAGCTCCTTCCTAGACACAAATCGAGACAGGCGATATCTGAAACAAGCCCACATCTGTGTCGCCCGTTGCCCACAGTGTGGGTGGCACATCATTAAATTCAACAGGGAGAGGCGCATGTCTGGACAGGTACTGCGTAGCACAAACAACATTTGGACCCACTGTCATTTAGACACCCTCCAGAGAGCAATAAATTGTGGCATGCAATTTCTTCAATAGATCCAAACCCATCAAATTCTTCCACAATTGGACGTCAGCAAAAATGGCAAAACCACAGTGAAAGGACCAAGAGTCAGTGCATGAGGTTTGTAAATGGGACTCACAACCGGTAGACCAGAAAAACCTACCAAAACATTTTTATGGCAGACAGAGCCACCCCGGGAACAGGAAATAGAACTGTTTGTTGCATGTGTATCCTCCAAAAACTCCTTAGTCGAACCATGCACATGTGCACTAACCTACGGAACACCGTTGTACCACAGGTATCTGAACTGGTCCCTCACTCTGGCCCTGGCTGTCCTACCTGTACGACATCCCTGTCAGCTCATCCGTATCACAGTCATCATGATAATACTGTTTGCCCCGAGTGTCATCAAAATAATTCAGATCGGTCTGGCCCGCCGATGTCTCAACTGTATGAGTTCTGTCCTGGCCACCATCTCCACGACCCTGTTTATGAGAGCCTCATACTCTTGGGACCGCCCCCTTCTGCAAAAGCACAGAACACTTGCTGCGCCAGTGTCCCTCC
Source organism: Lissotriton vulgaris (assembly GCF_964263255.1). Taxonomy (NCBI): domain Eukaryota; kingdom Metazoa; phylum Chordata; class Amphibia; order Caudata; family Salamandridae; genus Lissotriton; species Lissotriton vulgaris. Next base: position 686,167,073 of record NC_141697.1, read on the forward strand.
TCCTTACAGTGCGCACACTGGTTCGGTCCAACAGGTGTCGCATTCCTGCCAGTACGAAGAAGCTGTCGGGCCATACCACCACGTCTTCTGCCATACACTCAAGAAGCCTGTTGCAACAACACCTTCGTCTTCAATTCTTTATGCTTTTTCTCCACCTTCTCCTCATTTTCCCTGTGATCATAATACTGTGCCATATGCAGATAACAGAAGGAGACGATGTGGACCAGGCACTCTCGGAAGCCTGTAATCGTGTTGCAATCTCGGGTAGCAAATTAGAAACAAATCTACTGACAAACAAACACACACCACCTTCAATCGTCAAATCCTGTCCACTATAATCCAGAAATGCACTTTCAAACCGGGTGAAAAAATCAGACACACTCTCGTCTTTCTTCTGGCAACAAGCTGATAACTTGTCCCAATCTATCTTTCGAGGTAGAATAAGGGAATGCATATACGTGATAATTCGGCCAGGCAAAGCTAGTATCTCAGTCTTAGGCTTCTCACCAGGCTTCCTCTCATGGACCCATGCTTTAATCTGATCGCAGGTACCACCCAATCCCACGACCTGGTCCTGTGTGTGCACCTGTCCCCAAATATCAATGTTCACCAACAAACCAAAGAACGTTTCAATATCCGCAAGCGTCATCACTGTCGATGAAGCGGCCTCAGTCAATTCTTTATAATTTGCAGTAGGATTTTTCCTAGAGTCAGGTAGCAGAGTCCTAACGGACAAAACCTCACTCCTTTTCCTTAGAATATAAACCCATTGTTCTTGGAAAAGGGGCTCTACCCTTTGTCTAGTAACAAAACCATGCTGATCCTGTAGCTCTGGTATTTCAGGGTGATATATGGGGTGCACCTCCCTCATCGGAAAATGAAACACCATCTTCGGTCTTTTGTCAAGCAGCCTACTCCAATAAAAAACAAATGTCACAACACCTACCTAGACATGATCCTTAATATCATAGATAACCTGTGGTGCTGCCCCATTAAAACACTGCTCCCAAAGCCCAATCAAAGTAGCCGACATGTGTATAAGGGCATGCTGCTGCACAAAAGGCTCATAATCTTTCATCACATTCCACACATCATCTAGACCAAAAATGGGATTCCAGGCCCACTGTGCAACCTGATTAGCTACGGCCTGCTTTTCAGCCTCCCCCACATCAGACCGTATCAACGTTCATCCTGATCGGTCCTTGAATTTCGTCCAGTCTCTATCCTCGGACAACGTACTGGTATCCCAGTATTCTTCAATGTCTGGGAATGGAGGAAAACAGTGGGAGCGATAACAGAGATTGTGGGCATTAACGCCGCTGCTGGCTGGGTCGCGGGTGTAGGAGCTGGTGAAAGGGATGCCGAAGCAATAGGTGTTGCCAGAATGCTGACAGTCTCAGTCGCTACAGACGGCGAGAACAAAGAATGGACAGGAGGTGCTATGGCCCAGACAGACTGAGCAACAGTAGCGGAAACAGAGACAGCAGAGGCAGAAGAACCAGCAACTGGGTCTGTTGGGGAAGAACGGTATACCCTCTCTAGGGCATACGGAGGTGGGGGTCGAGCATCTAGCAATTATTCGACGAAGGTATCATTGTCTTCTCGGGCTACAAAAGATTTATCTGTATTCCGTTGAAACCTTCTGTCTTCATATTCAATCCCTATCTACTGCCTCTCTCTATCATGCGCTACAGCCTTCTGAGTCAATGTTTGCAGTCTCCCTTTCCGGGCCTCTTTCTCTGCTTTTATTTGCCTCTGTTTAGCCTCCTTTTGCCATGTTCTGATGGAATCAAGCATCAACTGCCTACTCCTTTTCGCAAAACAGTTTCTCCTGTGGCCACTGCAACTCGGCATTGTCCCTCGTATATTTGTGCCGTAACGTACTAAACATTACGGGATCAAGGCCATGTTTTATATACATATCAAAATTCGGAGTGCCTTCCGGAGGCTCTGGCTGACAACAAGAAACCAAGAAGCGACTTAGGCAGGGCATTTTCAAAAGTATGCCAAATTCGTTATGTTGCCTAACGAACTGTCTAGAAACACTACATATCCAAAGCAGTTCACAGGCAGTACCAAATACAATTCAAAATTGGTCCTCAGACCTAACTAAAGACAAAACCAAGATGGTACCATACCCACAAAGAACCAAGGCAAACTCACCTGGTGCACACAGGTCAAACAAATGTATTCTCCACTGCTGACTCATCAGATCCAAGGGTTTCGCCGTTCAGGACCCCAGTTGGGATGATCACTGGGCAAGGCACCGACCGGCCAGACAGACAGAGCAGCTGCGAGCCCAAAACTCTCGAGCCAGCTCCAGCCTCATCCTAGCCCTCTAGCGTGCAGAGGATAGGCACATATTTTTGTATGTATGTATTTGGTAATTCGTGAGACACTAACCCAATTTCCCTGGGAAGGCTTACCTCCCCCTAAAGTTTTAGAAACTACACAGTACATCGATTTCCGAGTCGAACTGGGCGGAGCGAGAGCCGCGAAGAGCTGCAAGGAGCTGCGAGGAGCCGCGAGTAGACGCGGGAGCGGTTTTCTGAAATTTAACGCCGAAAATTGCCCGAAAATTGTCAGAAAAAAGGCAACGCCAGGCCGGACTGTGAACTGAGAGCAGAGAGCCGCGAGGAGCCGTGGGATAAAAATCAATTTTGAAAACGCTGAAAAAACGGCCGAAACCAACCGAGCCTTAGGCAGTCAGGCAGTGAACCTCGGGGTATTGGAAGGCGGTCAGCAAATCGGCTTTTGTTAAAGGCCGGCAGCTTCTGGAGGAGTTTGCTGCCGAAAACAGAGTACCGAGTACTGAGTGACTGAGAGACCATAGCTGCTGGTTTGTTTACTACTGCTGTGAGGGGGTTGAAAAGGTCATGGTAAGGGCCCGAGTAGCCCAAGTAAGTTCGCGTAAAGCCTCGGGCTGCGTGGGGTGTGAGGTGGCCTCTGTGGCTTCTGCCAGCAAGCGTGCATGAAGTGATTGGCACAAGGCTGGTGAGGCCGTTGAACTGCGTAGTGCCGAGTAAGGAAAGCTGAGCAGAACCGCGGTAAAGCCGCTGAAGGGATGCGGTAAGGAGGCTCTGACTTGGCGTTTGGATAAGCCGTAAAAGGGGAAAGGCATAGGTAAAGGCTGCAAAAGTCCTGTCTAATCGGTGGTGTCTCACAGTGATTAAGAGAAGCAAGAGCTGTGGTTGGGGTGTGGAGCCTCTGTGCTTTACTACTGACTGGTGGCAGTTCTGGATCATTGTTGCATCAGGATTCAGTGGTAGAGGGGGTCCCTGGAGTCCCTGGATCTGCAAGCCAATGAGGTGATTCATCGAACTGTGTAAACAGAGCAAGTTGCGAGCCGCGTCATGAGGTAGCAGCTCCTGAGGGACGGTAGTGGTGCCAAGCTGGGACTGCAGCAGAAATGAAAGGATTTGATCAGTCGTTGGAGATTGTCAGCAAGGGGATAAACTAAAAGGGGGGGCACTTCAATGTATGAGTTCTGATTCTTGATTCTGGAGTTAGGTTGAAGGAGTGAGTTTTTAATATTGGAAGTCAGCCTTACTTAGTTTGCTTCGTCATTACCTTGTGTTGATAATAGATAATTGTGATTGTTATCTTTGGTACGCCCAGCTGGGAGACGGTAGATGGTGAGATCGGGTCGTCAGCGTGGGGCGCTGCCAAAATTAAAACAACGCCAGAAGTCCGATGAATCAATTAATGTGGGGACCCAATTAAAGCAATATGGAAAAAATGAGGGGGGTAGTGGAGTAAATAGTGCAAGTAGAGTTTGTGTCTCGTCAAAGGAGCACTTAAACAAGTCTGCAGTCGGGCTCTCCACCTATATCCCCCATAAACCCCATAACCCCCGGCCAGGTTCAAAAGAACTCTAAGACCGATGCCCAACCATCAATTAAGAGTTTCTTTTTTAAATATCATTAAAGCCAGACTCAAAAAAAAAAGAAATACAACTAAGAATATTGAGCCTGTCAGTGACTGTAAAATATCCCCTTTATTATCTTGATCGTTGGGTCAAAATAAATGTCGGCCTTGGAAGTCGCAAAGTCGTGCGGAGGGGCGGGTTCCCCAGTGAGGTGTTTAAAGACTGACCATTTTAGTGCAGTAAAGGAGTCTAAAATTGACTCGAGAGATAGCTAATTCGAACAAAGCCGCTGGTTCTCAGGAGAGGAGTTTAAAGTTAGACAAAGCTGTAGAGGATGTAGTACTTTTACCGCCTGAATGTCTAATGGTGCCCTCCACCCGTCTGCAGACGCAAGAACAAATTCATTGTCATAATATTGTGGTATATCCTACCGGGTCAATTCAGGTGGACGATTCACTGAGCACCGGACAAGAGGAGTTTTATAAAAAAAACTCTGAGAGCGTAAACGCTGTCGGATCAGTAATTGATATTTCCTCCCTTTCGATCCCTAATGCGAGTGATGTGGTTACAGTATCAGTCCGAAATGTTGATGAATTAAACAATAAAAGAGGTGTGGTTGATTTATTATCAAGCCCAATTGAACAATCACTAACTACTGGTGATGCAGGTCATTTCAATTTGGACCACTCTAGTATAATTTTGGAGAATAGTTTTACTATCAACAAGTCACTATTGATCCCAGGTGCAGCTAGTAGGCGCGACATTCCTAAAGCCAAGGTAAACGAGCAACGTAAATCATCTAATACAGTTGATTTATCTTTGTTAACAAAATTTGATGGGAACTTTCAGGCCAGACCTGGTGCTTTGGAAAATAATGTCAACAGCCCTGAGCGTGGTATATGGGATTGTATGTTAAGTAGTATGGATTCAATCCCTAATACCCTTAATTTTCTTTCAGATAAGTTAGACGTCCAGGTGGACATTTTAAATACATTAGCAACACATGTTGTAGGAATTGATGCAAAGCTTTTGCAACTAAATAAACTGATATCTAAGGTACAAGCAGACAAAGAGAGTCAGTTAATATCTTGCACATGTGCCCAACTGACAGATAACATTTCTGACTTGCCTTCAATTGTCAGTTCTATGGTTCAGGAAGCGAAATTGATGTCTGGCAGAAAAGTTCAAGGGTGTGATAAACCAACAAGCCTGGTAAATGTAGCCAATAACTCCCAAATCGCAAAACTTTCCCACTCGTTGATTAAAAGTGAAAAAACAAGGTCCACTTGATAGTTGATGAAAACATCAGTACTTTTCCCGAGCCTATTCAAACCCCAAGTGGGAAAAAAAATCTGAGTCGATTAAGATCTGTACCAAAGCAAGTAGGGCTTTACAAGCTATTCTAGAGCCTGAGGTTTTATCAAAATGGGCGAGAAAAAGGTTAAGGAAAACTCACAATAAAAGCATTGGGAAAAAACTCCATAGTGGGATAGTAAATAATACTCTCAATCTAACCACCAATTTTAAATCTGTGGTTCTCTTCCCTATTTTTAGACCAATGAAAGATTCTGAAGTCGTCAAACAGGATAAACAAACTACTGAAGTAGGTAATAGTGTGATGTAGGAGGAGGCCAAATTTAACGCGGGGATTCAAAATCAGGCCCAAACAAACCTGGGGACGGCAGGAGGGCAAGCTAAGCCAAATAATGATTTAGTCTCCGAATGTGGAAACCAAAATTTTACTAATCAGAATACGGTAAATCAGATTTAAGTAGCAGTAGGGCATAAAGTCCGCCTGAAATAAATCTAGGGGAGTCAGGGACAGTTTGGACTAGTGACGACGGGATAGAGCAACAGGGAGTTCAAAATACCGTTAATGAGAAAATTGTAAAATCCATCTACTTACAACATAACCTGAAGGTCCAGACCTATCATCCCTGTATCCAGGTCCAAAACCTTTTAATGAGAAATGCGAAAATCCCATTCATCTCCAATGTAACATGAATGAACAGGAGGACAGGCCCGGTTTTCAGGTCCAAACGCCACCAGAGCGGGCTGACTTAATGAATTTGACGGTGTCTGCTTTGTCCCCGAATGTTGGGAAGAGGGTATTACCTGATTTGAGAGTAAGGGGCGTTATAGAAACCTCCAATGTGTTGGTTGAAAAGAGTACAGTGATTTTTTGCCCCCAATATTCTACTAGAGGTATTTATGACATTTTGAATCGGGGTAACATTTTGAAACTTCTAAATGCAATTCCTGATCTTAAGGCTGTAGTATCTGAAGACCTGGACTTTGTAGAGTTTAAGAATGATAGTGGTAATAGGGAGATAACACTTTCGTCTTGGCTAAATGATGATATTGTTAGAAAAATAATAGCCAATGCTAACAAATATGAAAATTGGGGTATTAAGGTATGGAGACTTCAAGGTTTGCAATATCTGACTCCTTTAATCCCGATCAAATCTTCGAGTAGCCCGGTTGTAAAAAAGGATGCCCTAAAATTAATTAAGGCAGATCAAGTTAGAGTGTTGAAAGGCGCCTCTGGTCCATCCTCAGAGCTAAATAGGTTATGTGGCATTAAAATCAGGAGCTGCCAGCTAGGTTCACAAGTATGCGAGGAGTTAAAGATAGTCTCCGAGCCTGTTGAAGATTGGAGTTGGCTCCCGGCAACACTAACAGGAATAAATCCAGTAAAGTTAGATTGATGCCGGGGTACTCTAGATAATGCTCCAACTTCTTTTACACTTTGCTCTTGGAATAAGAATGGTTTTAAATCACTTATTGAGGATGTAAACATTGTAGGGTTTTGTAAAAACTTTCGATTTGTTAATTTTGCAAGAAACATGGAATAAGTGTAGCGAACCATTGATTGGCTATTATGAATATTTGAATGTGGCATCTAGGGAGGCCGTTTATGGTCGGCCAAGTGGTGGTCTCTCCATATATATTTCTTTAAGACTTGATGTTGAACATTTAGAGATTGACCTTCAGGTCAAATGGATACAGTGTGTTAAATTAATTACTAGACAATCGTTCATTTTTTAAAATATGTATTTAAGTTCGAAAAACAAGGTTAGATCATTACAACTTATTCAGTTATGGTAAATGGTGAAAGTGCTATATTATGATCATATGGATTCACAGATGATCATTTCCGGGGATTTTAATACTCATCTTGTATTGTATAAAAAGGGGGCAATTCAGTCAGAACTCCAAGCTCAATAGTCTAACTGTGAGTTTATTAAATATAATCTAACGATTATGCATGATAGAGAGCATATACCAACATTTAACAAAACCGGTTGCTCTTCTATAATTTACTATACAATATTGTCAGATAAACTTGCAGATTTAGTCCTAAGTTATGAGGTAGTTCCAAGGATTGAGAGTGATCACAATCCCCAAGTTATCTCTTTTAATTTCCCCTTTGTTCATTTGCCAGAAGCCAGAATATTAAGAATTGCCCCCACCGCTTTTAATCTTAAAAGGTTGATATGGAGCGATAAAACTGAGAAAGATATTTTGAAATTCCTTTCTCATCTAATTCTTGAAGTTCTTGAAGTTCAAAGGGAATTCGATGGTTGCTCTCTGGCCTTCCCTATGTGATTCTCTTTTGGATACATTTTCTCAACAGGAACCCTCTGGGGGTATCATTTTGAACCCTAAGAACCCAGGGTGGTTTTCCCATCTCTTATTGTACTTGAAACAAAACAATAAGATCACTGTATAGAAAAGCAAAAAGGGACTTCTTATTTCTCAATGTCACTTAAAATTAGAGACCCACATTTCGCATGCAAGTCTAAGGACTCGCGATTATTTTGAGGCATTATTAATAATTTAGAAATTGGTAATTTTAGAAGTAATAGTGCCAACATCGATGAATTAAGTTGGGTAAACTTTTTAATAATTTGAAATCAGCTCCCCAAGTTGTACAGTGCGATGATGCTGAATGTTATCAACATCATTGCCAATTGGAGCCAATAGATGGGCGTCTTCTCTCAAGTGTCAGTGATACACTATGCTCCCCCGATATTGAGCCATGATCGGTTCCTAATGTTAAAAAAATCTTAATCAAGATCAGATCTAATGGAGCACCTGGCCCTAATGGAATCCCCAATGCCATCTATAAAGCTAAAATAACTAATTGGCCAGAGTTATTAACGCTTCTTTTTAATGATGTTCTTAAATCAGGTTGTATCCCGAAAACATGGCAGGGTAGCATTATCCAGCCAATTTACAAAAGTTGGCCCCAGGACAACCCTGCAAATTATCGCTTAATAACCCTTACTGATGTAGATGCGAAAATATTTGCAAGTTGTCTGTTAGACGAATTGGAGTCTTGGGCACTAAGAGAAGAATTGATCCCAATTTTTCAAACGGGTTTTTAGAAAGGGTGAATCAACCCTCAATAATTTGATATTTCTGACATTATTAGGCGAAAGAGCAAAATGTAGGAAACAAAAATTGTACATATGTTTCATTGATTTAAAAGCCGCTTTTGATTTTGTCCCCATAAACATTCTTTGGATGAAGTTAATTATTTGGGGTATATCAGAAACACTTTTAAAAATGATCAATATATTATATTCCAATACTTGGGTACAGATCAAAATTGGCGACGACAGACACACTACCCGTCGCCTAGAAACTAATGTCGGCCTGAAACAAGGATGCGTCCTCGCTCCTTGCCTTTTTAATTTATTTATGTCTGATCTTCAAGCCTATTTTAACGATGTTATTTCACACTCCCCTGCTGTGATGGGTAAAGAAACTCAATTCTTTCAGTATGCAGATGACACCGTTTTACTTAGCCAAACTGTTATAGGGTTAAAAAGATTAATAAATTCCTTTAATATATGTTACTCAAAATGGGTTAACAATCAATACAAAAAAAACAAAAATAATGACAATAGGGAAAGGCAAATTCGGGGTAAAAGATTGGAATATTAATGGTTTGACTATAGACTGTGTAAAAACGTATAAATATTTGGGAATTAAATTTGATGATGGATTGACATTTAGGCAGCATTTTAATAACTTAGAGCCTAAAGGTACTTCACTTGCCTTTGCCTTTAGAAAACTGAGAGATAAGCTATTATGTCCTAATTACGATCACTTGCTGAAGGTCATGAGAGCAAACTTATTCCATCCTTGGACTACATGACAATATTCTTTCGGGGCAAGGATGCGAAACTGCTTGATGACATAGAAGTAAGGACGTATAAATCAGTTTTCAGGATTCCTAGATAGATTTTTCGTGCTAATTAAAGACTGGAATATGGTTTAAGGGACCAGTCTCTGGTCCGTCAAGACTCATTTTTAAAAACCTTATTGGCACTATCTCGAGCCGATGAATGCACGTTAGCAAATGTGTGCTGGCATGAGATTTTGAAGGGCGATTATTCGAGAAGCTGGCAGGATTATTTATCTGAGTGTCTATTTAATTTTGAATGCCCACACTTGGAAGATGAAGTGAGGAGTAAAACGGTTTATAAAAAATCAATTAACTTAACCGTTGCTCTGCTGTCAGAAATAATGGATAAAGATGAACTGAAGAAAGAAAAATACTTCTGGACTATAGCTAACTCTTTTGATAAAATGTTAGTCCAACCTTATTTGCTTTTTCATTTAAAACCCTTGATTAAAAATAAATGTATGCTATTAAGGTTTGGCATATTTCCAACTAAAGATGGAACCCCAAAATGGGAGTGTAAATGGTCATTGAATATTTGTAGGCTTTGTGGGCTGTGTGAAGAAACTTTGCTGCACATTGTAACATTATGTCCAAAATGTTGCAGGGGCGGAAGACAGTTTTAAAACCTATTTTTAAAGAAATGGGAGTTAGAACTTGTAGAACGGCAATTATATTTTGCTTATGCGGATTCAACGTTCATATTATACATCAATTTGTTCAGTTCATCTTCAAGGTGGAAAAGAAATTATGTAATGTTGACATCCTAAGTAAATGATACATCCGTTAGGGTAACGTTATAATGATTGTATATTGATTTTAGGGAGTAGGTGGGCTATTTTATTGTATTTTTAATTCATTCAGAAATTGGGTAATATATGTATGCTGTAAATTCAAAGGTAATTTTATAACTATGTTTGGCACATTATGTTCAGTTATTTGTATGATTTTAGAGGTTAGAGTAGGGGCACTTATCTAGGAGCTTTGTATTATACATCATTTTTTAACACAAAATGTTTACTTTTTGCTGCTAGCATAAGGCACTTTAGCTTAGTCGTTGAAAAATGTAATGCACTTTATATTTTGCTGCTAATAGCATAAGACACTTTAGTTTTGTCATTGAAAATCTAATGCATTTCATACCTTCTTGTCAGCAGTTACAGATAATTGCTGCCAATTGTTATTGTAAAACTATTCATATTTGTTGCTAGCACAATGCACATTGGTTTTGGTGATGCTGAAAACTTAAATGCACTTTATATTTTGCTGCTAATAGCATAAGACACTTTAGCTTTGTCACTGAATATCTAAATGCACTTTATGTCTTGTTGCTAATAGCTTTAGACAATCTGAAAAATAGCTTTTTCTTTTTGCTGTTAATTGTCATTACAAAACAGTCAATATTTGATGCTAGCACATTGCACATTAGTTATGGTAAAGTGAACACACTGCACTTTATTTACTCATCGTGGACTGCTATTGACAAATGGGCAATATTTGTTGTTAGCATAATGCATTTTAGTCCCCAACGGTTATACGATTGTTGATCAATTTATCTTAAGACATTGTACCCGTATATCTTCAATCAGATTCTGTGTTTGATATGTATTTTTTTGTAATGATTTTATTTAATCAACAAACAAATACTTACTCTCGAACAGGGATCCCTGGTCCATCTGTCCAACCCGACGTGGCCCGACCTTCTCATCTGTCTGCGGGCGAGGATGGATCACGCGATGGAGTCCCTGTATGGGCACCAACTGAAGGAAGTGACCCGATTAGGGTCACCCGGGTTACTCACGACCACTTCTCAGCCTTCCACACAAATAAAGAGTCGGTCAGACAGTAGAGAACACAAACCAAAGATATTTTATTCAGGTACACTCGAGTGGAGTCCGATCTAACCAGCATCCTTATTTTGCTGCAGAGGGACTGACTTTAGCAAGCATGGCGATACATAATGTACAATTCAGAACCAATAAAGACACGCCCAGACTGGAAACTTCCAGTTGGTAGCTGGTGAACAAAGGAGATACAGAAGGATGGGTTTAGGTCCTGAGACCGGGTACATGCTATCTCAGCTGTTATGTTATGTTAGTTTATTTCTTCTATAGCGCACGGCTACACCAGGGAGCATCCCGGCACTTTGACGAAGAAAATCGGCAAGTAAGACAACAACATAACGACTAAAATGCAGGCAGATAAGAAAGGGAAAAAAAATTATTTAGTAAAAAGCCACGTTTTCAGATCTTTTCTAAAAGCAAGGAGACTGGGAGCCTGTCTGAGGAAGAGTGGTAGTTCATTCCAAGCCTTTGGGGCTAGATAGCGGAATGATCGACCTCCCAACCTTGCCCGCCTGATAGCCGGGACTGTCATCTTGGATAAATAAGATGATCTCAAAGACCTGCTAGGTACATAGCGGGAGAGACGTTTCCTAATGTACTTAGGGCCAGTGCCTTGTTGAGCTTTGAAGGCAAAAGTCAGGCTTTTGAAAAGAATTCTCTTAGCAATCGGTAACCAGTGTAAGGTGTTCAATAAGACAGTGGCACCTGCTCTTCTCGGGAGCCCGTAGATAGCACGGGCTGCCGAATTCTGGACTACTTGCAGACGGGTCAAAAGATATTTTGGTAGACCCAGAAAGAGAACGTTTGCATAGTCCAGTCGAGATCCAATCAAGGCCTGGACAATTATTTTCCTGTGCTGAAAAGACACTAAAGGAAGAAACTTCCTCAGCATCCGTAAAATGCCGAAGCATTTACCTGAAAGGCTCAAAATATGTGGCCCAAAGGACAGTTCACTGTCCACAATCACTCCCAAGTTTTTGACCTTGAGAGACACATTGTCTGGGGGAAACATATCTTGGGGCCACCAAGCTTTCCAGTCTGGTTCACAGGCGCATCCGAAAAAGAGCAGTTCAGACTTATCAGAATTGCACTTTAAGCCATTACCTCTGAACCACTCAAAAACCGCACCAAGGCAATCCTTGATCTGTATGCCGTCGAATGACCCGCCCCTATCACAAGTGAATAGGAGCTGGGTGTCATCGGCGTAGGATACGATCTGGGCGCCAAAGAACTCCGCGACTACCGCCAGAGGGGCCATAAAGATGTTAAACAGCATGGGGCTGAGAATGGAACCTTGCGGAACCCCCACCTCTAGCGGAGCCATATCAGCGGAGAAAGGGGGCGCCCAGATCGTTTGCCGCCGGTCGGCCAGAAATGATTTTAGCCAGTTCCACACCGTTCCCCGAAGGCCGCTCTCCCAGAGTCTTGCAAGGAGGCGATCGTGAGGAACGGTGTCGAAGGCCACTGACAAATCCAGCATTACCAACATGGCTCTTCCCCCAGAGTCGAGTACTTCCCTGATGGCATCCGTGACCTCGAGAAGAGTCGACTCCGTGCTATGATTTGCACGGAATCCGGATTGTGTGGCGTGCAGCAGATCGTTTCCTTCGATGAAATTGGAAATCGTCCGATGTGCAAATCTCTCAGCCACTTTCGCCAGAGCAGGGAGAAGGGAAATAGGCCTATAGTTGGCGTGGATCAGGGGGTCCAAGGTGGGCTTCTTGATCAATGGCAGGATCAAGGCATGCTTCCATGCCTGCGGAACCTCACCAGTTGACAGGGAAGAGTTCAAAAGCGGGTTTAGCAGAGCATTTAAAGCTGGTGCCACTTTCCCCAGATGTTTAGCCGGGCACGGATCAAGTGGAGAGCCTGATTGCAAACTTGACAAAAGCTCGAGAGACGTATCCAGAGACAGATGGGGGAATTCTGAAAGAAAAGGGCCTTGACCCTCCATAAATGAAGGGAGCGATGAAGAACTCGAACCCAACTGTGAGCTGGAGTGGGAAAGAGAGGCTTGAATGGTTGTGATTTTACTAACAAAGAAAAGTGCAAGTTGTTTTATCCATACTTCTGAATGAGTATGAGATGGAGTGCAGCTGGCAGGAGAAGTAAACTCTTGAACAACTTTGAAAATTTCTTTACAACCATTTTCAGCCTCATAAATTCGACGCTCGAAGTAAGCCTTTTTTTCAATCCAAATCGATTGATGGTAGGCTTTGGTTAACGCTCGATATTTCAATTTTTCGGTCAGAACATATGCCCGTCTCCAAACTCTCTCGGCCCTTTTACAACCCTGGCGTTGCAACTTTAACTGGGGAGAGAACCATGGGGCCAACGCTCTACGTTCTCCTAGTTTAGGCTTTTTTTCGGGGATTAAGGTCTCAAATCTAGTAATCAGCCATTTGTGGAAGAGAGTAAGATTCTCTTCCAAATTGCCCAAAAGAGGACATGGAAAGCTGCAAGGTCACTCTGCCTGTGCCCGCTGCTTTAAGGGTGAGTGCAGGCCTATCTAATGGGAAAGGTATGTACTGACAAAAACAATGTGTTCATTAGCACAGGGAAGCTCAATATTGGAGAAACAAAAACTATCACAGCTGCTTTCAGCTAGGGCAGAGAGGGAGTGAGACAGAAGTTAGTTCCGATCATGGCTCAAAATGGCAGCTGATTATAAAATGGTACCGCGAATGCTAACTTAAGACATACAATGCATTGAGAACTCAGCTAAAACATTTCTATTCCAACACACCCTTAGTGGTTTTGTGGACTCTCAAATCAGTATTCCATAATTCTCGACGTAGCCATTTGGGATCAGCACTGGAATGTGTCACAATATTTCTAGCTGTGTCTTAATACAGTATGTGGCTTGCTGAATTGTTTGTTTGGATCATTGCGTACGCATGTGCAGATAAGCTTTGTTGTGTCTGTAGTTGAGCACTGGCCCATGCTTCATAATCCTTTGGGCTTGTACTTATGCACATTCTACTAATTTCTGTTTGATCTATGCTTGCTAAGCATGGGCGGATTTCGCGGATCCGCGAATTTGCGGATTTGCGGATTCGCGCATCCGCAAAATCCGCGAATTTGCGGATTTGCAGATTTTGCAGATTTTATAAATGAGGGGGGTCTTCTGTGCGAGTTCAAGTGCCTCTTGTGTGTATAAATGGTCAGAGACCGATCAGAGCAGCAGATGAAGAGAAAGAAGCTCCTGGTCACAGGAACAGCACGAGGATTGCGCTAGTGAAAATCAAGGATACAAAGGCCTCTATCCAGCATCAGAGCTGATTTTCGACGGTAGATTTGGGAAGAAGGCACACCCGCCGAGCCTCGACGACGCTCACGATTGTTTTTGGGCTGATGAATGAGTCACTGAATTTGAGGTTCAACTAGTTCCAGCGACCATGTGTGTGTTATAATGCAATCGCCCGAAGGGCGCAGGGGTCCCTTGAGTGAGCTGTCCATCATAGTGGGTAAATGGCGGGAAGACGGTGCACACCGCGAGTGTGTTAGCGGGGCCAAACGGGCGGGGCTTCCATGCGAGTTCACATGCCTCTTGTGAGTATAAAAGGTCAGAGACCTATCAGAGCAGCAGATCATGAGAAAGAAGCTCTTGGTCACAGGAACAGCACACGGATTGCGCTCGTGAAATTCAAGGATGCAAAAGCCTCTATCCAGCATCACAGCTAATTTTCAGCAGTAGATTTGGGAAGAAGGCACACTTGCCCAGCCTCTACGACGCTCACGATTGTTTTTGGGCTGATGAATGAGTCACTGAATTTGAGCTTCAACTAGTTCCAGCGACCATGTGTGTGTTACCATGCAATCGCACCGATGTGCGCATGGTTCCCTTAAATGAGCTGTCCATCATCCTGTAACTATTTTAGGATGGCGCCGGCAAGCTGCCAGCGCCATCCTAAAATAGTTACTAAATTAGCTTCATCAGGAAGCACTAATAGATAAAATAAAGCAGGTGCTCAAGCACCTGCTTTATTTTATCTATTAGTGCTTCCTGTTGAAGCTAACTTAGTAACTATTTTAGGATGGTGCTGGCAGCTTGCAGGCGCCATCCTAGAATAGTTACAACAACTTCAAGCTTGAAGGCTTGAACTTTTGCCCCCCTGGATCCGCCGCTCGCGGATTTGCGGATTTTCGGTAAATTCGCAGGAGTTCACGGATTGCAGATTTACCGAAAATCCGCAAAATCCGCGAGCGGAACGGATTTTGCGCTCACACCTATTGCTTGCATTGATATTTTTACTTGCACATCTGTAGTATTACTATATTTTTTGTATGATGGATTCCTCTGCGGAAGCAGGTATTGGTGGAACATTTGACATAACCACTCATGTGGGCAGCATTCGGGGGAGGGGGTGTTAAAGCTGTTGTGATGCATGAGGGCTCCCCTCAGCCCAACTATCAGGTCCACAAGTGATGAGATCAGTTTTGTTACATATTAGATGTTCATCTAGATCCTCCCTGTTGGCTCCTGCCCACCTATGCCCATACACTGCAGGAGCGAAGACAACCCCGTTCCCCTGAACCCACCAATCCGTGGCTCACACCGTAAACAATACCATGAACCAACGAACTGGTTAGGGACAGGGGGCGGGAATAAGGGAAGGACGAACAAGGGATCCCAGGTCTTCTTCTCCAAGGGAAAGAGTCCTTCTGCCAGGACCATGTAACTCCACGTACTGTATTACAGGGGATTGGCCAAATCGCCGTCTGCCACACAAGAAAAACAACACAATGTCAATATCCCCAATATACAAGCCCTCTTTCTCTTCTCATGCCCCCCACACACACCTCCCTGTAACACTCCTCCTTACCCACTGAAGCTGTAATAATCGCCTGGTGGAGTGCTCCGTCCAGGAGTAGATGCTGAGTCCGGCAGGCAGATAATGGGGGGGGGGGGGACCAGGGGAAGATAGGGCGAAGCAGCAGGGGATTGCTTCAGGGAACTGGAACCAACGGAGGCCAAGGGGGAGAAGAGGAGGAAAAAGTCGTGAAAACGACTAAAAAAACCTCCAATAGCCAAAGCAACGAGAGTCTTCCTTTCTTATGGCCAAACGAGGGTCCAAAACATACAAACACAGGGGCTGAAGGGCAGAGCAACTCAATCTTCGTTGCGCGTCGCTTCAAACGCGGAAGCGCCCAAACCGGCACTCCGCCTCCTCACAACGATGCGGAGGGCCTGCAGAAGACGCGGAAGTGCGGGGCAGCGTCAGAGCACTCAAACACACCAATTGACACCGGGTGATCCCGCCGGACCACCGATCTCCAAGACAGAAGCGCCGGAGCCCCAGTCACTCCTAAATCCCAGCCGGGATAAAATGACTCAATACTGCCCAAGGATTTGGAACTGCACCTAAAACATATAAACAAAACAGAACAAGACAAAACAGACAAACACAGGCTACCAAAAAACCCCACACACACAAGGGCAGGACCAGGGAAATCCAAAGGGAAAATGTAGAGTCAAAAACACAATACAGGGAATATCACGAGCCCGTGATTTAGATCAGTATTCCCAAACAAACTACAACTCTCAGCTAGGAACAGGAACCACAATGCTAGATAACGAGCACCAGAGACAGGGGGAATCAGCCTTTTAACCCCACCTAGCGTCACATGGGCTTCGTTATACATGGCAAGAGAAAGAGGACTGTGAAGGGCCAAGGCAAGTTCCTAACACTCCCGCCCCTGGTCGTTGGTAGATATAACAATGCGAGCAGATTTTCGAACATCGCTCCACGGCAAATGGGCAGAAAACCTTTCCTGTGTTTGCTTCAATTGTTGGCATGTTGCAGGTGGTACTTGAGTAGGTACCTCAGTCCGGGCCTTGGCAAGGGCTGCATCATAATGAATAATCGTTTTCATTATTTTTTGTTCATGGGCCCTCACACTTTCTGCCAGTGGTGTATTACAGGATTCAATTATGACCCTAATTTTATCATGAATGAAATCCTAACTAGTGATATTGCAGCTCACTCCTGAGCTCTCGGTCAAAGTGTCTGAGGTTACAAAGATAAGGTTTTAACAGGACCTTCCCTCTGGCTGGCTGGATGATTTGCCTTTTGGACAGTGCACCACAGTCGCTGTTGAATGATTACTCAAGGAAAGCTATGTCCAGGTGGGGTATCAAACTAATTGACCTAAATAATTGTAGGAGCATCATTTCCACTCTGTTCCTTGTACACTTTAATGTGCTCTATGGCATTGGCTAGACATGTTGTTGGCCGGTCACTAAAGTCCAGGGATGATCATCTCTCTGCCAAGTCAGTCTCCAAGTCAGACTCCAACTGCTCCAGCCAAAAAGGAATCCAGCCGGGTGTTTTTGGGTTCAGTGGAAAGTTCATACCAGGTAGTTTCCTATTCTCTATTGCAAGTCAAGCAAATCCAGAACAACCAAGAACAGATTAGTAATGCAATTAATTGCTGTTTAATCTGCAGAGCGGCTGGTGGTTAAACAAGAGCGTATGCACAAAAAGCCATGTATTTCACAAACACCCTAACACAAAATTCTTGGTAGCCAGAGATTCAAATCTGTCCACGGGCCAATAGGGTGGCTCAGCAAAGTTTAATCTGGTCCATCTTGATCTGTTCATCACCCAGGCATATCCTGCGCTGCAAGAGATTGTGGCATGCTGTGTAGTACTCACGACTCTGCTTATAGGCCAGCAACAACAGAGTGATATGGGCCTTGGAGTCCTCGGCCATGTCACTGAAACAATATCGATGTCGACAATATCGAATTACAAAAATATCGAGGAAAAAATATAGAATACCAAAATATCGACCTCCTATCTCCAAACAGGTAAGTACAAAAACATCAAATAAAAATAATCGATGTAAAAAATATAGTTAGTCAAAATATCGAATTTTTTAAAATGCTTTAAATTAATAAAAAATGTATGAAATAATAAATATAATTAACTTAAACATACTTAAAATACTTAAATAACCTTAAAAATAATAAATAATTAATGTAAGTTAAAAAAACATACAAATGTATTTGTTAATACATATATATATATCACCTCCTTATGGCTCCCTCCTTTCCCAGATCAGCGCTGCAATTGTGGTCGCGTCGCTCCCGCAGTTGAGCCCAACTGCTTTCTATTCCACAAAATTTCTCCCCCTCGAGGCAGAAAAACGGAGTCGCATTCAAGACAAAATCCAGCACAGCGCAGTAGTTAAGTTTCCTTTGTGATTTTATTCATCCATGGGGTCAGAAAAACAAAAAACCAACGCGTTTCGACAGCGTCCGCTGTCTTGTTCACGGTTAGTTTGTGTGTGTGACTCACAATGTTTTGAAACATTTCCTGATACTGCAGGCACCTCCCACTTGGGTATATCACAACAGGCATTGTGGGAGTTGTAGTTTTTGGTATTTACACAGATAAGGCGTTTCCAAAATTTTACAAAACTTAACAACAACTATGTTCTTTCCCAATATTTACAATTACCAATTTCATGCCTCATTGATAATTTATATAATCATTTGAAATGTTCACACAATTTGGCAATTTTCTAAAGCAAAGCAAACTCCTGCCCTCCAGTGGGCTAATTTACCTTCTATTGATGGCATTGTGGGATTTGTAGTTTGGGAATATTTACATCGTCAGAGCCTTAAACTTTGAATCAACATTTCTATGACTGTGTAATGGACCATGTGGTACCGCAATTAGAATAAAAGGATTTTTATCACTACATGGTTGTTACATGTGTCGAATATATGAATCCCGCCCTCCGGTGGGCTAAATTACAGTTTGCTTCAATTGTGTTATGTGAGTTACTGTACCAAAAAGGGTGAGGGGAAGTGATGTGTGGGGATAATAATTTAAAACAAGGTTTGAAAATTTACTGGATAAGAGGGAGGAGGCGGAACATATATAGCTAGTGTGGAGATTAAGTACTTTTCAGTCCGCTACAAGTGAATATAAAGTTCTTCCGACTGGTTGAGGCCCAGCGGGGTCATAGTTCTGAAGGATAGGATGTGTCTGGATTCTTTGCGTCTCAAAAGTTTTTCCATGTGGCCACCCCTGTCAGAGAGAGCCATTGTTTCCAGACCCCAGAAGCGCAATTGCTTCCAGTCTCCATTATGTTGAGCCTCCATGTGTTTGGCAACAGCGTTGCTCCTGTCCTTATGGATTGTTGCCCGCACATGCTCCAGAATTCTTTTTTTTAATTCACAGATGGTGCTGCCAATGTACCTCATGTTGCAAGGGCACTCAATCATATAAATTGTATACTTGCTATTGCAGGTTATGCATTCTTGGATTTTCCAAATTTTTTTATTTGGCATTGTTAGTTCCGTGGTGGGTTTTGCAATCTCGCATACCTTACAATTGTAGCACTTGATGAAGCCCCGCGTTTGTAACCAATTTGTTTTCTTCTTCGTAGTTTGGAAATGACTGTGGACCAGCTGGTCCTGTAGATTTTTTGCCCTCCTGTATGTGATTACTGGATGTTTGCCCATTTTATGACCGATTGTTTGGTCCAGTTGGAGGATTTTCCAGTTCTTCCTCAATATGTGGTTTATTTGTTTAGCTTCCAAACTGTAATCCAGGATTAGCCTGATGGGTTCCTCCTCAATATTTGCCTGTTTTTGTTTCTTTTTTAGGCACTCTGCTCTTTTTGTTTGATTGGCCCTTTCCCAGCATCTTTGTACAATTTTTTTATTGTATTTTCTTTTTTGAAAACGATTTATGCATTTGGAACTTTGATCTTGCCATTCCGTGTTTTCACTGCAAATTCTTCTCAGTCTGAGGAATTCCCCGTAAGGAATGCTTGAAATCAACGATTGCTGGTGGAAGCTGGTTGCTTCCAGCGTGGCGTTAGTTGCTGTGCTTTTTCGATGGAGTGTGGTTTGTATCTGGTTGTTGTTGATATACACTTCTGTATCCAGGAAAACAGCTCGGTCATGGTTTATGGTATGGGTAAATTTTATACAGGAGGTGCTGTTATTGAGAATGGTAAAGTATTCCATGAAATTTTCTTCCCCTCCGTCCCATATGATAAATAGGTCGTCAATGAACCTTTTCCAAGTGATGATATGCTTGGTAAATCTTTCATGTTTTTCATGCCAGGCTGTTTTCTCCTCCCACCACCCCATGGCAGTGCAAGCGTAGTTAGGGCTAAAGGAAAAGCCCATCGCGGCTCCATTCTTTTGTCGGTACAGTTTGTTCCCAAACATAAATATATTGTTTGTTAGCACACTTTTTATCATTGTTAGGAGCATCTCATTGTGCTTCTGATAATGAATATTCCGTTCTCTGAGAAAATGGTCGCATGCCTGTAGCCCTAGGTTGTTATCTATGTTGGTATACAGGGCAATCACATCCATAGTGATCATGATGTAATGAGGTTGCCAGGTCAATTGTTCCAAAACACCGAGAAAATCGGTTGTGTCCTTAATGTATGAACGCAGCAATTTGACATGCGGACTTAAGTAAAAGTCAATAAAGTTCGACCAGGGTTCCAATAAGGATCCATTAGCTGACACAATAGGTCTCCCTGGCGGTTTAGTGGCATCTTTATGTATCTTCGGCAGAAAATACAAAGTTGACGTTCTTGGAAAATCCACTGTTAGGTATTTTCTTTCGTCGGCATCTAGTAGACCCTCATTCTCCCATTGGATTAGATTTTTGTCCAAATCCCTTTTTATTTGGTCTTGTGGGTTCGAATGGAGACTTTCATAGTATGTGGAATTATTCAGTTGTCCCATGGCTTCTTCAACATACAAGTTTTTGTTCCACAGGACTATATTTCCCCCTTTGTCCGCAGCTTTTATTTCGAACGATTGGTCATTTTTTAGGGAGATTAGGGCTTCTCTTTCTTGTTTGGATAAGTTGTCTTTCCCGAACACTTTGGTTAATTTATATAAGTCGTGAATGACTGCCTCTTGGAAGATGTCTATCTTGTTGCCAGGTGCTAACTGGGGATAGAATTTGGATTTCGGTTTTAAATTGCTTGTTCCAGCTCCTAGTTGGGTTATGGCATTATCCAGACTGATTTCCTGACCTTCCTCTGCATTGAGGTTTAACACTGTCATGTATGCCTACGCTTGTCTCACTTGCAGAGTTGAAATGGGCTTTGTTTGTATCTTCGGTATTTTAGGTTTGTTTTTTCGTTCCTCGAAGAATTTTGCCAGTTTAATTTTTCGTATGTATAGGTACAGGTCGATCCGTGTTTGTGCCAAGTCCATCCGTTGAGTTGGGCAATAGTTGATTCCCTTCTTGAGCAATGATGTTTCTGCTGCTGTGATTGGTCTTCCTGAAAGATTGACTATTTGTAAATCCTCATTTATTTCCCCTTCTTTTGTTTCATTAATCTTGTTTCTGTGCCCAATTTTTCGGATGTATTTCCTCCTGCGGCTTCTTCTTGTTGCTGGTTTGCAAACTTGGGTCTGGGTTGCCATGCTCTTCCCCTTCCTCTTGCTCTGCCACGTTGATTTCTTTGCGCCCCGTGGTTGTGTTTCCACTGCCTTTGTGATAGAACCAGGCGCATATCTCCTAAAAAAGCCCTCTGTTGTGGATCAAGGTTTGAATCGTCCTCACTGAATTCTAGTGATGTCAAAGATGTCATACTTGATGAGGAGCTTGCAACATTAGCCTTTGGCGGTTTGAAAGGATCATATTTTCGTGCAAACGTAAATATGCGTCCTTGCGCATAATCGTTTGCATCTCTTTCAAATTTCGTTTGTTTTCTTATCCTCACCTCCTCCTCATGTTTTTCAATTTGTTTGGACAAGTCCTCCTTGAATTTGGTCATTTCCGGATTGAGCTTCAGACTATCCAGTTCCTTTTCCACTGTTCGCAATTGGTCTTTAATCTTTTCGAGAGCTATGTCGATATGTTTTACCAGTATTTTTATTAGTCCCAAAGAAGAGTTCAGAGTGTGTTCACCCCATTCTTGTAGTAGATCATTGGAAACATCCGCTTGGCTGGGCATAAGAAGGATACGTAGTCCCCGGGGGACCCTCTCTACTTCCAAATATTGTTGTAAGGAAATCAATTCCCATGATTTGTTTATTTCCTTCTTGTTCAGTTTTTCCCAATGTCTAAGTTTGTCCTTTGTATCATTTTTGGTTGTTGTTTGTTCTTTATTGCTTTCTGTTGGTTTACTTGTGTCTCTTTTTTCAAACATTGCCGTTATTTGTTCCTTCCTCCTTGCATCCCGCTTATCCATTTGTACCTCTTTGGTTTTGAGACCCCCTCTTTTGGATTTTTAAATTTCCGTATCACGGCGCTGTTAATTGCTGGATTTGAATTTCACGTTGTTTCGAAAAGTCAATGGTATCGGATAGTTCGTTTGCTGAGTCCTGATAGACTTATTATTGCAAGGATCAAGTCCGTTGTCTGGCTTTCCTGAAACAGCGTTTGTACCACTTTAGCCGGTTTATGCTATTGCATGTGTTTGGTATGTTCGTTACTGGTGTTTATCCCTTTCACACTCAGCAGGCGTACTAGTGATTACTCACTCTTACCTTGGAGTCTCCCCCCGCGGCAGGCAAGCGATCACTGTCTTCCGTCCGCTGATCGTTTGGGATTACTTCAGTCACCATCCAGGTCACATTGCCGGCGAGCGCCCAGGGAAAACACGTAGGAAACTTAACTACTGCGCTGTGCTGGATTTTGTCTTGAATGCGACTCCGTTTTTCTGCCTCGAGGGGGAGAAATTTTGTGGAACATATATATATATATACATATATATATATATATATATATATATATATATATATATATATATATATATATATATTTCGCTCGACTCTCCTTAGAATCCAAAAAGAAAGAGGCAGCACTCGCGGATCAAGATCAAACCAGGATTTAATTAGAGGGGAAAGAAAAGCACAGACGCGTTTCGGCGTGAGCCTTCGTCAGTGTGTCATTCATCCACATCTTACAATCCGTATTATAAACAAACAAATTGTGAGCATTGTCATGGACATAGGACTACACCCCTTAAGCCACTGTGGGCGCCATCTTGGAATGGTGTTCTATCCAAGGGTCTTATCTGATTTAAACATGAAGTAATCATGGTTAAAATAAAGCCGTGGATCGGCTTGTGTCCTATGACATATATGTACAATGCTAACATAATCAAAACAGTGCGAAAAACATAGGAAGTAGCGCAAATCCTCAAGCACATGAAAGAAAGAAAAAGAATTGATACCTGTCCTATAACAGCAAGTGAAACAATTATTATGTCATGATTAATCATAATTCCTAGGTAGTGCTATTTACAGGATATATAACAGGAAAGTACTCTTTAGATTCAAGGAACTCGCAAAGGAAAAGTATATTTACACTATTTACAAAAGTGGAGTTGGACTGATCCATATCTTGGTGTGTGTTAAATTAAGAGTTGTAACTAGGTTGTCAAGATGGATACTCTCAGGTCACATTTTTGTGTGATTGTCCCTGTACTGCAGTATCATTCGCGGTGAAAGAGACAAACCTATGGTTCAAAATTCTACTCTCAATCCTATTATCTACACATACATATACAGATAAAATCTCATACTTATCATGTACAGTGTATATATATGCTAGTTGGGATTGTATGCCTGTGTACATATTTACACACCTATGGTGGTCCATACTCATTTCCGTTGGGGGACAAAAAGTATATATGTATCATTATTTACATATTTGTTCAAAAACTCAGGTTAACAAGGTATACAGAAATTCATAAATCAAGTTCATAAATCTCGGAATTGGAAAGCTACCGACAGAGCAAATTTAGAGAAGTACTGCTGATCTTGCATGGTTCACGTTCTAGTTGTCCCATGGAGCATACCTCTTCTAGTTGGATTTTCATTACAGTATATGTAGCTTCCTATGGGGATGGACTCTTTACTTCTCCTACGGTGCTACTTGCCCAGGTGATATGCTAATTCCTCCCCGCTGTTGAGCCCACCAGGTTGTTTCGTAGATAAATCTACAATATATCTGGACTCTAGTCTGCGGAGTCTCCTCTGCCTATCGCCTCCTCTTACATTCGGTGGAACCATGTCCAATCCGAAGAATCGGAGTTGCCTATGATCTTTGCTATGCTCCTCTGCAAAATGCCGGGCGACCGGATATGAGATGTCAACTTTCTCGATCGCCCGTTGGTGCTCCAGGATCCTCAGCTTGAGCTCCTTGATCGTGCTGCCTATGTAGCGTAAGCCACACGGGCAGACCAAACAATAAACTACAAACTGGGAGCTTCATGTAATAAAGTGCTTGATAGGCACCTTCTTCCCGGTATCAGGTATGTTAAATGATAGCACCCGTTTGCTGCCACTGCAAGCCTTGCAATGGCCGCAAGGAAAGAAGCCTGTCATCCGCTTCAGGGAGTTAGCTTTTGGTGTTGGTTTCTTAAGGTGGCTTGAGACAAGCATATCACTAAGTGACCTAGCTCTGCTGAATGTGATTAAAGGATAGGCAGGTAGGTCATCTGCAAGAACACTGTCGGTTTTTAGAATGTTCCAATTCTTAGTGAGCATTGCTTTCAGATCCCCCGCTCCTTTAGAATAAGGAGTGATGAGTCTGAATTTGCCCTCACTCTTGTTAGATTTTCTGTTCCTTCCAACTACAGGAGTCTCAATGGCCAAGAGTTGCGATCTCTGCATCTTCCTTACTTGTTTTAGGGTATTAGTAAGTAAGGTGGTGCCGTAACCCCTCATGGAAAATCTCTCTATGCATTCCGAGGCAGCCGCCTCAAAATCGGAATCCCTAGAGCAGTTCCTACGGATCCTCAATAGCTCTCCGTAGGGAATGCTGTTCTTGAGTGGGGTGGGATGACTACTGCTGGCAAAGAGTGTAGAATTGCCAGCAGTGTCCTTTCTGTGCAGGGTGGTATGCATCTGATTGTCTTCAATGTACACTCTCAGGTCTAGGTACTCCGCTCTCACCGGACTAACCGAGCCCGAGAAGTGCAGATTGAGATCGTTGTTATTTAGAATCCTGATAAATTCCTCTGCCGAGTCCATTCCTCCATCCCAAACAATAAACAGATCGTCAATATAACGATACCAGCATTTGACCTGCCCTGTCTCAGTCCCTGCCGTGCAGCTCCTGGGTACCTGCTCCTCCCACCAGCCAACGAAAAGGTTCGCATAGCTGGGAGCAAAGCAGGTACCCATCGCCGTCCCAGATGTTTGGATATACATCTGATCCTCGAAGAGGAAAATGTTATTGGTCAGGCAGAACTCAGTGAATTCCAAAATCATTTCGTTGTGGCATGCATATTTCATTGGACGCTGACCTAGAGCATGCTTTATGGCTTCCAGACCCTGCCTATGATCTATACGGGTGTAAAGGCTGGTTATATCCAGCACCATGAGCAGGTATCCAGATTTCCATGTCAGTTCCTGGATCTTGATCAAGAAGACTTTCGTGTCCCTTATGTAGGATTCAAGTTTTATTACTAAGGGAAACAAGATGGTGTCCACGAAGCGTGACATGCTCTCGGTCAAACTCCCAATTGATGATATTATTGGTCGTCCCGGAGGGTTTTCCATGTCTTTGTGAAGTTTGGGGAGATGATAAAAAGTTGGTAGCATGGGGGTGTGGTTCCTGAGAAAGAGGTTTTCGTCCTTCCCGAGCATATTCTGGTTGTACCATTTCTGTACTAAGGCATCATATCTCATTATGCTTGTTTGGTATACAGCATTCGTGCATTCCCTGTAATAGTTGTTGTCTGCAAGTTGCCTCAGGGCTTCAGCTCGGTATAGTTCTCGACTCATAAGAACCACATTGCCCCCCTTGTCAGAGGGCTTGATGACTATGGATTCTTCATTCATCAACCCCTTCAAAGCTTGGCGTTGGTCCTCGGTGATATTGTTGGTTAAGATTGACGGTTTAGATTTTCTGTAGGCGGTCAGGTCTCTTTTCATTGCCTCCGTGAAGACATCTATTGCGTCCCAAGGTGTTTGAGGCACAAAGGTCGACGCAGGCTTGAATGTGCTCTCCTCTCTTTCTTGTTCGACCCTTTGGAGAACTGCCCGTTGGGCAGTGGACAGGTTTGTCTGTTGTTGTTCTAAATCCTGCTCCAATCGTAAGTCCTCAAGTGCCTCGATAGCTGGTAGATCTTTGGCGCTAAGTATGTCCATTTCATTAGTTTTGGGGCCCCTCTTGGTGCTTCTCAAGTGTGGGCGCATTTTGAAATGTTTGTGTAGCTTCAGCTTCCTAGTGAATCGAAATAAATCGATCCTGGTTTGTGTATATTCGAGGTCATTTGAAGGACAAAACGTGAGACCCAGACTCAAGACTTCCACTTCGGCTTCCGTCAATCGTTTATTGGTCAGATTCACTACAGTTAAGCTGGTTTGGTCGGTATTTGTTTGTGGATTCATAGTTCTTATTTTTTGGCTGTTTGGCGGCTCGTCCAACGAGATGCTCTTGCATTTCCTCTGCCTGTTTTTCCCGCTGCCTGCCCTCCTCGTCCTCCTCCTCTGGCTGATGTTACTGTCGCACTGGCATCTGCATCCGCATTTGCGTCCACGTCGGGCGGTTTGTTTTTTCCGCCCCTTAGCCATGTGCTCTTGATGACCTCGTATTCCTCCTGAAAAGGAGTCTTCTCAGGTAGGGCTCCTTGTGCACTTTGCCGCACGCCTTCTGAATCCTGATCATTCTGCCTCCGTTGTTCATCTCCTGACTCATTCTCCGTCAGGTCCGATTCTGATGTGGCGGGTTCGGTTTCCGGCCTGTTTCCTGCCGACGCTGTCAACGTTCTCTTCTGGAGAGCTTTACGGGGGGCATCAAACTTTTTTGCGTACGTTAGAACGCGCCCAGTCGCGTAGTCGTTTGCATCGCGCTCATATTATATATATATATATATATATATATATATATATATATATATATATATATATATATATATATGCAAATTTAGAATCCGATCTGTTCACAGAATTCAGACAAGCCCACAGTTTCACCGTTGAAGTTCTTTATTCGGCAGGCACAGAGGTCAAGAGATAACGCGTTTCGAACAACAAGTTGTTCTTGGTCACATGACCCGCGTTTTTTCACAACCCTCTTTTTAAAGGTGTAGAACATATATAGTCATAGACATAAACAACATTTCTCTTCAAAACTCAGAGCAGTGTTTAAGCTTCTGTATCAGTTACATTCACTGGCAGAAATTTATACAAAAATTTCAAAGTATAAATCAAGTGCAAATTAAAAGAGAAAAATGCCCCCTTCTTATTGAGTATTCAATACAAATTGACATAACCAGCTCTCTTATTATCTCTGAAGGAGAAACTCCGTTTGTAAATGTAATTTAGCAAGGTCCAAGGAGAATTACGGTATAGTACCCATATACATCATATATATATATATAAACGTAATATTAATAAAATAATTACAATATTTTTACCGTAGGATAGCGGAAAGGGTAAAATTTACTATTACCACTCCAGTGAGTGCAACAGTAGGGAAAGAGTTGAATAGCGTGGGTGTAAAAATTACAATTCCCACGCCAGAGAGTGCAACAGTAGGGAAAGTGTTGGCTAGCGTAGGGGTAAAAATTACTATTCCAACTCCAGAGAGTGCAACAGTAGGGAAAGCGTTGGATAGCGTAGGGGTAAAAATTACTATTCCAACTCCAGAGAGTGCAACAGTAGGGAAAGTAAATACTTCATATATAAATAAAAATACATTTAATAATAATACCAATTACTAATTAATTAAAAGTAATTAACAATTGTATATAATATAACAATTAATCAATTAAAAATAAAAATAAAAATTAATTATTAAGAAGTATTACCTATTAATACAAATTATGTACCAATTAACAAATAGTTAATTAACAATTACAAATTAAAAATTTGAAAAACAAAAAAACAATAAATAAATTAAAATATTTAATTAATTACTATTAAATTACTTCCCACCCTACATCCCATGCAAACCCACAACCCGTAACATAAAATAAATTAATAAAATTAACATAATTATCAATTAATCAATTAATTAAAATAATTTACCAATTATATTTTATTTAATTACCAATTTAATATTTTAATATCAATTAATTGAAAATAAATACCAATAAATAAAATAAAAAATGGAATTAATTATAATTAAATTACTTCCCACCCTATTCCCCTACAAACCCAAAGCCCGCAACATAAAATAAATTAATACAATTAACATAATTATCAATTAATTAATTAATTAAAATAAATTACCAATTACATTTTATTTAATTTCCAATTACATATTTTAATATCAATTAATTCAAAATACATACCAACAAATAAATAAAATAAATTCAATAATTATAATTAAATTACTTCCAACCCTATTCCCCTATAAACCCACAACCCGCTACAGAATTATATTATGCAAAAATAAAATACCATAAAATTAATTAATTAAAATAAATTAGAAAATAAATATACACTTTTCACACATATACTAACATAAAAAATACTTTAAAAAATTAGATATTATTAAAAAATTAATATTAACTTACCTCAAGTTCGATATTTTTGTTGTCTATATTCTGTCTATTCTATATTTTTGTTGTCTATATTCTGTCCATTCTATATTTTTGTTTTCTATATTCTGTCCATTCTATATTTTTGTAGTCTATATTCTGTCCATTCGATATTGTGTCCATTGTATATTTTTAATTCGATATTAATGTAAATCGATATTAAAAACTTGATATTTTGACTGTATACCTCCTCGGCCCTCCTCACAGACTCTCCCAGTCAATGTGGGTCCGCTCTGTGGGAGATTGTGGATCACTATCAGGCACATGCATCAAGCGATTTAGGAATCGCAAACGGTGCGAATCGCAAAATTCGGCCGTTTGCGATTCCCAAATCAATATTTGGGATGCATTATCCTAAAAGTGAAGAAATCCCTATTTTTGCGATTTTTTAAAGTGCGATCGCTTTTAAGGAATCGCAATTTTGCGATTCCTTAAAAGCAATGCATGAAACTGAAAAAAATTGCGATTTCGCAATTAGAGAGAAAAAATTACCATGAGGTTGGACCTCATGGTAATTTTGCGAAATGTTAGAAATATGCAATTTTGTGCATTTTTTTAACTTTCATGTTGTGCACACACATGCCCTTAGGGCATGTGTGTACACAACATATGTGCTTTGTTTGATTTCAGGGGTGCAACAGGGTGTCCTTTGGACACCCCTGCACCCTTGAAATCGCAATCTCAATTTGCGATTAGCTAATTGCGAATCGCAAATTGAGATTGTCTTCCCATTCATTCCTATGGGCCTCTAGGCCCATAGGAATGAATGGGAAGGGATTCCTTAATTGCGATTCGCAAAATGCTAATCGCAATTAAGGAATTTTAAGAAATCGCAATTTATTTAGCGATTTCTTAATGCATAGCAATTTGCGATTCCTTAATTGCGATTCCTTAAAAATCGCAATTAAGGAATCGCAAATGCCGAGATTGATGCATGTACCTGTATGTGGTGCTCATGACCTTGCCTTCAGCATAGCAACAGCAGGGCTATGAGGCCCGTGAAGTCTTTGGCCCTCCTCACAGACTCTCCTAGTCAATGCACGAAACCACGGTGCAGGAGATTGTGGCATGCTATGCAGCACGCATGACCCTACCTCCAGGCCAAAAACAACAGGGCGATATGGGCCTTGAAGTCATCTGCTATCCTCTCAGGCTCTCCCAGTCAATGCACAGTAGGCAGCCTCTGGTGCTTGTGGGTAGAGGATAACATTGCTGCAAGGAGCAGAAAACCACCATCATCCTTTTTTGTTGGTTGTGAAATATATGGAGACTGTCATGGTTTTGATTGTTCAAACAACACCTTTTGAAAAACATTTGGGTAAGTCCCAGATGCAGGAAGAAGCTGCAGTAAACGGAAATACACTCTTCCAGGGGCAGGAAATGCTTGAAACACTGTGGTGAAATCACAGGAAGTTTTTTTCGGATCTTATTTTACCCTGATTAAAAATCCTTGGGATTGGTTGTTATTTATTTATTTTTATTTATAACATTTTATAACGCACAAACTTGAACCTAGAAGGATATCAGAGCGCTTTACAGATTAGTTCAATAAGTAGAAAATAGATAACCGAGAAACATAAACACTGACGATGTCCGTTACAAATCAGGAGTGGGACAGTGAGTTATAAACTAGTACTTGGAGGGCATGCAAGCCCTGGTTGGAGAACAGGGTCAGATCAGTATCCAGAGAATGAGTTTGTGGGTTCAGGGTAGAGATTTGTTCATTAAAAGCAGTTTGACTTATTTTTTTAATGGAGTGATTGAAGGGATCAGTCTGATTTCAGAGTGCAGGGATTCCAGATTCCAGGGGAGAATCCGGAGAAGGCTCTTGTAGGTTTTCTTTTTCAAAATGTTTGAGGTTTCAACATTAAGGTGCTGATGCTTCTAGATGATCTGCCCCCGCCGGGCAGTTCCAGTTTGTGAGCTAGGTACTTCGGTGTATTGAAGTGTAGGGCTTGTGGGTCATGCAAGCAATTTTCATCTGAATCCTTGCCTCATAAGGAAGGCAGTTTAGTGTGGTGTGGCTGTACCTTTTTGATCCAGTGATAAGCCTTTCAGCAGAGTTAAGGAATGCCCTTAGTGGAGCGAACTTGGATCTCGGCAGACCACATAGGGTAGCACTCCCATAATTTAATCTGGTGATAACTAGTGCTTTCACCGCTGATTTAAGGTTGTCAAAGGGTCGTCAAAGGGGAGGTTTTATTTTTCTTTGAATGCTTATTTGAAAGTTTGCTCCTCTGGTGACTGAGTTGATGTGTTCTTGCATGTTGAGATTGTTGTCAAGTGTAGTTCCTAGTTATCTTGTGGAATCTATAATGTGTAGAAGGCAGTTGAAAACTGTTAAGTGTTTCATCCAATCTTCGATGTCAAGGGATCTTTTTGGTGGGACAATTAAAAGGAATTCAGTTTTGAGCGAGTTGAGTTTAAGGTGGTTTCAGGTTAGCCAATTTTTGGGTTTTTTGGAGAGTTGTGTTGAGTAGAAGGATATCCTCAGCCTCAGGGGAGGAGATTTTAAGGTATAGTTGGGTGTCGTCTGCATACATGTGGTATTATACATTGGAAATTTTCAGAATTTTGCTTAGAGGCTTCATGAACAGGTTAAAGAGAGTGGCTGATAAGGTGGACCCCCTCAGGGACACCTAAAGTGACAGGAGTGGTAGTGGACAAGGATTGAGTAACCTTAATTCTTTGAGTTCTGCTGCGTAGAAATGAGGCGAACCAATTTAGGGCAATCACTGATAATCCCAATTTGTGTTCAAGTAATTCAAAGAGGCTGTCATGTTTGACTGTGTCGAAGGCTGAGGATAGGTCTAGGAGGATTAGAAGATTTGTTTTCATCTAGCATTTTAAGTGAGTCATCAACTATGTGGGTAAGGACTGTTTCCGTGCTGTGACCCTGAAGGAAACCAGATTGAAATTGGTCAATAAGGTGGAACTGATCAATGTGATTGCATAGCTGGGTATGTATGCATTTCTCAAGGAGCTTTGCAAGAGAGGGAATGGTGGAGGTGGGATGGACTTTATCGGGTTTGTATGATCCACTGTGGGTTTTTTTAGAATGGGGGTTGCCTGCCCTTATTTTAGGCAGTTTGGTAAAGCCCCTTGGGGTAGTGAATCATTCACTATCTTAGTCCAGAGAGGGAGTAAAGAGGTTTTAATCTCATTGAAGATGTTAGCTGGTAGAGGGTCGCAGAAGTGGTTTGACGGTTTAAGTGTTGTTAAGATATTGAGAATGGCATTTTCATCAAAGGTTTTGAAAGTGTCCCATGACACGTTATTTTTGAGGAAGAGTCCATGTAGGTCTGGGGGCTGAACAAACATATGCTGGCTTGGGCTGTTCGGGGGCATCATCGGGAGGAGCTCAATTGCTGTTTGCAGATCACTTTAAATCTTTTTAGACTTTTCAAGAAAGAAGGAGGCAAATATGTTGCAGTTTGGCAGCAGAAGGGATCCCATTTTGCAGGGGTTGTGTTTTTGAGTACATTGATGTTTGATAATTTCGAACAGTTTTCTTGGACGATTTTTGGCTTTGTCTATTAGAACTCTGAAAAAATTTGCTTTGGAGTTTCTGATGTGATTATTGTAGGTGTTCCTCAGTGATCGCAGGTGCTTGCGGTGTTCTAGGGACAGCAAGGATCTCCACACTGGTTTGGCTAGTCTCAAATTGTGTCTTTCTTTATTTAGGCTCCCATTGTACCATGGTTTGGAGTCTCTAGTTGACAGTCTTTTTAGCTGTAAGGGCACAACTGTATCAAGAATGGTCATCATGGACTTGTTGTAGTGGTTTGTAAGGTCATTGACATCAGACATGTCCGCTGGAGGAGGCAAACTTTATTGCTGAGGGATGTCAAGTCATTAAGGTCCATGTCGTGAGTGATCCTTTTCCATTATCTGGGTTTCTTAAATTGTCGTTTATGTGTCCTCACTGATTCAGTGATGAGAAAGGTGATGCAGTGGTGATCAGTCCAGTCGCATTGGGCGATAGATTTGAGTTGAATGCTGTTTGCTTTATCAATGATTAGGTCCAGGGTCGAATCCCGGTTGTGCGTCGGGCTGTCACAGATTTGGTTCAGGTTAAGGTCCACTAGAAAGGATTTTAGGCTATTAACTGAGGGGTCAAATCGGATTGTTCCAATGAAGGTTAAAGTCCCCGAGGAAGATCTGGGAGCAGTGTTTTCCTACGTTGGTAGTGAAGATTTCCATGATTTGTTCGATGAACGAGGTTGAAGCGTGGAAGGTGGTAGATCACGTATAGTGTACATAGTGGTTTGCTGTTGCTAGCAATGTTTATGCAAAGGTATTCACAAGAGGATAACTTTTTCGGTTTGCAACTGATTCACTGCGAGGTCACTGTGATGTATGCAGGCAACCACTCCACCCAGTCCATTCGGTCTGTCTGATCTTATAATGTCATAGCTAGGTAGGAATAATATGTCTAGGATTGGTGCAGAGGAGTCATTTAGCCATGTTTCTGTTAGGAGTAAGAAGTCATTTGGGTACCATCAGAAGCTACCTATCCTTTCCACTAGGTCAATTTGATTCCACATCCATATTGATTTGGTTTTGTGATGAAACTTCCCCTTAAACTTAAATCCATGTGGTCTTTTTCTGCAACTACTGTGAATATTTTGAACAAGCTATTTATTACCTATGCTTCGTATGGATTTTATCAGTACAGACCTCAATTTTAAGTTGGTGTCTGATCCAGTTGTCTGTAACTCTGTGAGATGTTTTTTAAAAATCCTCAATACGCCAGCGTAACTTAATGGGCCTTTGACTTTCATCTGATGTAGTCATTTATATAAGATGTGTTTTTAATCATCATATTGTTGCTCTCTTTTTATTTGCCACCACTGGATTCGTCCTCGAACTCCTGTGCTGAACCCACACCATACCACTCCTCAGAGAGCTCCATTGGCTCCCTATCCAGATGCACTGCCAGTTCAAACTTCTTACACACGCATTCAAGTCACCGCACAAAATCGGACCGACATACTTCAATCCCAGCTTCACTTCCACCAACCCACCAAACAATTTTGCCCAGCATGACTCGCACACGCACACACCCCGCATCCACAGAAGCAAAACCGGAGGTCGATCATTGTCCTACCAAGCTACCAAATCCTGTAAGGACCTCCCCAACTCTTCAGGGCCTCCTCCTCATTGCTTGAATTCCGCAAGAAGCAGAAGACTTGGTTTTCTAATTAGTCTTCCTGAGAGACCATTGACACTGCCTGTACTCAGGCCCAAAGCAAACACAAGGAGATGATGGACGGAGCGCTGAAACTTTTTAGACACTCTCCCCCAGTCACTAGTAGATCTGGGTTGAATCCATTATCCTTTTTTTGTTTATTTGCCACTCTAGTTCACACCCAGCAATATGCAAATCTGCCTTAACCCTGTTCCTCATGGGAACAGTCTAGCCCGAACTGCCAAATCCAGGTCTTCCCTGGTCCGGAAACAAGACTCTTGGGACCAGTTTCAGGGTAACACCCCTGATCAGCCAGGCTAGCTTGATTCCAGGGGCAAAGTAAGCAAGAGACCCACGTCCAGGCATACCCTGCCAACTTAGGGCAAACAAAGCAAACACAAGGAGATGATGGACAGTACGTCCAGCCTCACCTAACACCTACGCTCACCTTCTCAGCACATGGATTACGGGAGACAGGCAGCACTCTACAAATCGACTTCACATTACAATCCACCTTAGATTACTTGTGCTTTTATGATTCTTTGCCAATAATTGAAGTTATTGAACAGGTCGATTGAACTATCCTTATTGGGGTATTTGTTTTTTGATTCCACTAAAGTTCTGCACTTTTGTTTTTGGTTTTAATTCAGACTTCACTTTGTTCCTCAGTGGGCCTGGTGCAGAGGTTGCCCGCCTGTTTAGTACTTTTTTTTTATTTCCTCGTTGTCTTTCATCAGTTTCACAATAGTGAAATCATGGGTTGCATTACTTGCTTTTGGGATGGCTTGACAATGTAATTGCATGTTATCTCTGTGCATTACATTGGCCTTTGTAGTGTTAAGGAAGCTGCCCACAGGGAGGTCACAAGTGGTTTCTTAGACTCTTGGGAGAATAAGGTTTATGTTCTCAAGCCCTAAGGAGATCATGTTTTCAATTTTGCACCCAGTGCTTGCTTTGCTAAGAGCTTTTGCCTGATTTAGTCTCTTGGGAGAATAAGGTTTATGTTCTCAAGCCCTAAGGAGATCATGTTTTCAATTTTGCACCCTGTGCTTGCTTTGCCAAGAGTTTTTGCCTGATTTAGCGGTTTAATCACTGCCAGTCTCTGCTGGGGATGAGTCATGAAAGGGCATCTATTTGTTTTCTTACTCTTTTTCTCCAGCATGTTTGCTATGCTATGTGCGTCCCCATGTGAACATGGGAAGATAGTATGCAGGCTTATGGGAAAGAAGGCAAGCATTACAGTCCTAGTTGTTTTCCTTTCCTCTCTAAGCATTCTGGTATCTGAAGTCCAGAGTGTCACGGAGAGCTACGTATGCAACTAACAGACTGTGGTTGACTTTGGTTGATAATGCAGTGCATATCTCTATATTTAAGTTCATAAACTTGTATCCTATCAAAACAGGTCAGAACAAGGATGCAAATGAATGTGGATTGTGCTGGCATATATTGCGACATGGCACTTTGGATCACATTTTACAATATGTTTTATTTCATAAGATTAAAATAAGTAGATGTGATCGGATCCTGTATTCAGCTAATTTTCAGTCTATTTACAAAGTGTGAGAATTATCAAGAAGGTCCTTCTAAATTCAAGTTTGTAGAGATCCAGCATATTCATACTTAACAATGTTAAGCTCTTTCAGTTGCGGGGTCGCTTTAGGAGCACTTGAACCAAACACAGAGATTGCAGCATGCCCATAAACAGAGAAGAGGTGAAACGTATTTTCATGTCTTTGAGATATTCAGTATTCTCGCTGTTTATATCTTTACATCACGTTGCATAACCCGCACCACTGCATAGAAAAAATACCCTGTTGTCCGCTGCATTTCGCTTTAATAGTTTGAGACATTTTTACAGTCTGGGAGAAACTACCATATAAACAACATCAGTTTCAATCATACTCATCTTTCAAGAAAAGGGGGAAACTCTGTAATTATACCCTAAAGAAGTTAACAAAATTGTGGAAATGTAGCACTTTTTGTCTGGTTTACTTGTCAAAATGATTGGCGTTTGGATGTGAAAGACTATTTGAATAAAGTCAAAACTCTGACTTTTAAAGCATTTTTGGTCCAATTAATTTCATCAGTAGGTTAGTATCTTCAATGGCTCAATATCTTCAGTTTCAGACTGCCATTAGTGGCTGAGCTTCACGAGGGTCCCTGTGTTGATATTGATGCAGTGCAGCCCGTAACACACATCCTTAGTGGAACAGTGGGCCCGATTCACAGAACTAACTTAAGACAAAATCCTAAACTTACTACTTTTGGTATTCACAGAAGTTATGATTTTGTCTTAAATTTGTCTTAAGACAGACTTAAGTTAGGATTATGTCTTAAGCCTGTCTTAAGTCTGTTTTAAGACAAACTTAAGACAAAATCTTAACTTCTGTGAAGACCAAAAGTAGTAAATTTAGGATTTTGTCTTAAGTTAGTTCTGTGAATCGGGCCCCTTGTCATTAGAGCCAGCATTAACAATTATTCTGTTATATCAGTGGCTAAACATTATTTGTGGGTCAGTATTGATATTATCAATAGTTCGGGTTTATTAGTGTCTCAGTATCATCACTGCCTCAGTATCATCAGTGGCCAATATCACCAAGGGCTCACTTAAATTAGACATTATTAGGGGCTTACATTCGTCAATTACACTGTATCCTAAATGGGCCAGTGTTTTAGTCACTCAGTGGGACCAAAACATCAGTTCATCTTAGGGTCAGAATGTCCAGTAGTTCGATACTATTAATATCTCGGTATTATTAGTGACTTGCTATGATCTGTGACTCCTAACAGTATTTTATTTTTGTTACATTAGGCTATTACTTTTTTATAAAGTGCACTAAATTACCAATTGGGTTTCAAGGTGCCAGAAGGCAAGACTAGATACTACTGGAAGTTACAGGAGAATATTTAAAAGACCAAAGAAGAGCGGCGTTTCAAGCTTTTTTACTGAAATCAAATGTGTATTACAATTTAGAGATTTAGCAGGTGCATATCACTTCAGATTCTTGGACAAAGGACATTTTCCAAAGTTTATATGTCAAACTCAGACTGTTGAACTAAATGCTGACACTTATGGGAATACAAAAAAATATTCACCTATGCCTCCAGTCTCTGAGTTAAACAACACTTTGTTGTGGATAAACAATAGTTTATTAGTTTACCCTTGACATTGACTTATGTCTTTGACTTATACTTTAGTTAGCAACAATTCTTTTCATTGTTTCTTAAACGACAGACAGAGATCACCATCAACCTCGTATCCAGCCATATAAAATACATACAGTGGTTTATGCATATATACAGTGCAAAAATAAAGTTAATAAACACAATCAAACACAATTAAGGAATAATATTCAGAAACATAACATGGACAAAGATTGTCATGAACACAAACTGGAGAAAAAACAGTTCACAAGAACCGATCACAATTGGAAAGCAAGCGAGAGTAGGCAGTTTTTTTCAAAAGGACTACTCTCTACTCATCTCAAGCATAATCAATATCTCCAGTTTGTGTTCATGACAATCTTTGTCCATGTTATGTTTCTGAATATTCTTCCTTAATTGTGTTTGATTGTGTTTATTAACTTTATTTTTGCACTGTATATATGCATAAACCACTGTATGTATTTTATATGGCTGGATACGAGGTTGATGGTGATCTCTGTCTGTCATTTAAGAAACAATGAAAAGAATTGTTGCTAACTAAAGTATAAGTCAAAGACATAAGTCAATGTCAAGGGTAAACTAATAAACTATTGTTTATCCACAACAAAGTGTTGTTTAACTCAGAGACTGGAGGCATAGGTGAATATTTTTTTGTATTTCAGTGAGGCCCTACCTACCCTCCCTCCCATTGGGCCCAACCACCCTTTTGTGCTGACACTTATGGGAAGGCAGTGAAGTTTTTCTAAAGGGGAGGTGCCCAACTAAGCCTAGGTATGTACTCTGCTAGTCTAGCTGCATGATTTTGAATAGCTGGGAGCCATTTAAGCATATCAGCCCCTACCTTTTTTCCTCTATACATCAATGATTTAGTGTTCCAGCTTCGGTTGTATGACAATGATGCTCTGAGTCTCGTAAATAGGAAGGTCCTAGCCCTCTTGTTTGCAGATGACACACTTCTGATCTCCAAATCCCCGATGGGGATTAAGAAGCTTTTGGACCAATTCAGAATGCTCTTCAAACAAAAAAGGCATGGAGACTAATCTCAGTAAGACCAAGTATATGGTGTTCAATCTTTATTCATCAGCTTGTTGTCTGTCTACCCTCAATTTTGTCCTTCTGGAGAGAGTCCACACATTTGACTACCTGGAGTCATGATCACAGAACAGTTTGATTGGACTCCCACATTCAAAAGTGTAGACTTAAGATGGAGCAATATACAGGGGGTATTGTAAAGTCTCATTGGGATTCACCTTTTTGATCAGTGTCCCTATCACTCCAAATTTATCATCTTCAAGTCTTTGGGGCAACTTTATATGGATGGGAAGTCTGGGGTCACATGGATGTCAGAAGTTTGGAGAAAAGCGAAAAACAGTTCCTGCGACTCATCACGTATTTCGCTGTTAGCACCCGCTTACTCCCTTAGGGCTTGATGTGGGTCTTAGACTTCTCTCTGACAAAGTGGGCCTCAGACCAATTTTTTACTAGCACAGGATCTGTGCAACTTCAGATTTATTGCCATACCAGCAGGGACTGGAGGATGTCATGAGGCTGCTGGAGGCTTCTAGAAATCCTTGGCTCAGATTTGTCCAAAGCCGACTGACTGAGATGGGGTGTGGGAACTTCTGGATTACCCCTGCAGAAGCTATTGGGATTTTTAAAAATGGCTTATGTGCTTGTACTGGCGATACATTGATAATATTACTTTAGGTCATACCAGAGTGGGCACTCTTACTGCTGCCTCTCTTGAATTTAAGAATGGTGATGCTGCAGAAAGTTATTTAGATGAGATGGAGCCTTCCTTAGCCAAAAGTTTATATATGACATTTTGGAATGGGACCCTGCCTCTTTCCTTAATCATATTTAAGTGGCAGCATGCATCTAATAAGTCAAAATTGTCCCTTCTGTCCCCAGGTGTCCGAGACAATTTATCATTTTGCGATTTTCTGTCCACTGTATGCTGGGTACAGAAGGCCGTGGATCCTACCGCTTTGTCGCAATTTGAGGCTTAGAGACTTTAGAACAGCAAGCAGGATCCTCAGAATTGATGTCAACCAAATTATTGTATTTACTGTTTGACGTTTTCAATTGAATATGTGGAGGCCCAGGCAAAAAAGGTTAGCCCCCTCGTGGTTGTGTCCTGGATCACCCTTGTTTTAATGCTATAAGTCAATTGCGATGGGGGTAGCAGTCATTTTAAAGCGGTCCAATATTTAACAGTGGACCTGGCTGGACTGTGTTCAATGCATCATTATTTATTGTATTTTATGTATTTTTTTACAATTACACTATCTGGTTTTTAATGTTTTAAATATATATATATATATATATATATATATATATATATATATATATATATATATATATATATATTACCTACTGGCGGTCGCCAGTAGGTATATATAGTTAGGATTTTTTCTCTATGCGATTTTTGAAAATTCTATGTCTAATAACTTTGGCGTTTGTGGACGGAATTGGCTGAAATTTTCAGGAAAATGGAACATTTTGTTTCTGAGCAGCCCCTGACAATTTGGGGGGGTTTCATCAAGGGGGGGCCGAGAAAAAAGGGGGGTCCCAAAACGCATTTTTCCCATGTTAATTTCCATAGGGCGGTTGGCCTCACTTTTAGCTCGAACGGCTGAATGGATTTCCACCAAACTTGGCAAAATTGTAGGGACTGTTAGCCTGATGTGCCTTTGCTAGGTCTCAATATATGTGCTCCAGTGGATTTTGAGTAATTTAGGTTCAAAAAAATATATATATCTGGGCGGAGCCTAACCACACATCTGATCTGATTGGCTGTCAGCACTTCATCCAAGAAGTGTTGGCAGCCATCTTGGGACCAATATACATGATAGCACCTCATTAAAAAGCATTGTAGTTAATAGAGGGTTTTAGGACTTTAGTTACATTATAAATCATTTGTTGATGGTACCATACTCGTTTTAGGAATTGTGGTGGGTTCTAAGGTGATTTTACCATGTGAAAAAACCTTCTGCTGTGATATCATGAATATTGTTTGAAAGAAAACTAATATCTCATGATTTTCCCACAGTGGTTTGGAAGGGGATCTATAAGCTAAACTGAAAGCATATTTTCTGTAAATTCACATTATCTTTCTCAGTCATGTGAAAATGAAGTCTGACATTCTCAGTAAAACATGTACATCCAACAAGGACAGAGACTGTCAGTTGATTCCTTTGTGTTCTACTGCAGCCTCCTAGAGTGTTCTAAAGAACAACTAGAGCGCTAACAGTCCTACTTATTACAAAGGTATGGCACACCTGAAGCCATCTTGATTGGAATAAAGTGGTAACTCTTAAAACATTTAATTTAAAAAGAAACAACATGAAGGGGTATATTTTGCCATAGAAAGTATGATTAGTGCTGCAGAATGAAAAATTAGGGCACATTTTGAGTGACTTCTCAAATCCTTTTCTATTTCATTAAAACATTCTGACATGCAGTCTCCCAAAATGGCCACCAGAGACAAAAGAGCCCAAATGTAGCCCAAATATCACCCAGATGTAGCCCAAGTATAGCCCAATGACAGAATGTCCCAGAGTGTTCTAAAGAACAACTAGAGCACTAACAGTCCTACTTATTACAAAGGTATGGCACACCTGAAGCCATCTTGATTGGAATAAAGTGGTAACTCTTAAAACATTTAATTTAAAAAGAAACAACATGAGGGGGTATATTTTGCCATAGAAAGTATGATTAGTGCTGCAGAATGAAAAATTAGGGCACATTTTGAGTGACTTCTCAAATCCTTTTCTATTTCATTAAAACATTCTGACATGCAGTCTCCCAAAATGGCCACCAGAGACAAAAGAGCCCAAATGTAGCCCAAATATCACCCAGATGTAGCCCAAGTATAGCCCAATGACAGAATGTCCCAGAGTGTTCTAAAGAACAACTAGAGCGCTAACAGTCCTAATTATTACAAAGGTATAGCACACCTGGAGCCATCGTGATGGGAATAAAGTGGTAACTCTTAAGACATTTAATTTAAAAAGGAACAAAATGAGGGGGTATATTATGCAATAGAAGGTATTATTAGTGCTGCAGAAAGAAAAATTAGGGCACATTTTGAGTGACTTTTCAAATCCTCTTCTATTTCATTAAAAAATTCTGACATGCAGTCTCCCAAAATGGCCACCAGAGACAAAAGAGCCCAAATGTAGCCCAAATATCACCCAGATGTAGCCCAAGTATAGCCCAATGACAGAATGTCCCAGAGTGTTCTAAAGAACAACTAGAGCGCTAACAGTCCTACTTATTACAAAGGTATGGCACACCTGAAGCCATCTTGATTGGAATAAAGTGGTAACTCTTAAAACATTTAATTTAAAAAGGAACAAAATGAGGGGGTATATTTTGCCATATGAATTATGATTAGTGCTGCAGAAAGAAAAATTAGGGCACATTTTGAGTGACTTCTCAAACCCTCTTCAATTTCATTAAAAAATTCTGACATAGTCTCGCAAGATGGCCACCAGAGACAAAAGAGCCTAAATGTAGCCCAAATATCACCCAGATGTACCCCAAGTATAGCCCAATGACAGAATGTCCCAGAGTGTTCTAAAGAACAACTAGAGCGCTAACAGTCTTACTTATGACAAAAGTATGGCACACCAGAAGCCATCTTGATTGGAATGAAGTGGTAAGTCTGAAAACACTCAATTTAAAAAGGAACAACATGAGGGGGTTAATTTTGCCATAGAAAGTATGATTAGTGCTTCAGAAAGAAAAATTAGGGATCATTTTGAGTGACTTCTCAAATCCTCTTCTATTTCATTAAAAAAATTCTGACATGCAGACTGAAACATGCACTTTGAATACCAGCAGCAGACGTCCCTGGTGAGCAGTAGCTTTACTACAGTGATCTAATGTGCAACTAGAGTGCTAACATTCAGAATTTATGGCAAATGTGTGACACATCTGAATGCCTTCTTGATGGAACCAAAGTAAACAAGCATTGAAAATGCAATAGATATCGCCCTCATTTAAGTTAAAGCCATTCTGTTTGTAATGAGGTGGCTTTTTAGCTTTGCTTTTATTAGTGTTTTTTCAACTTTCATGTAAATAACGCACCGTTTTCACCAAATCGACTTTGCCCAAGCACACCCTTCCCTTCGGCCAACAAATCCCAAAAATCCGGCACACCTGCCGATCCACTCTCCCTACAGCTCACCCAAGCCCCGTCCCTCTAGCGCAACTGGAACACCCCAAATTCACCTTCTCCATGCGCACCAAAAACTCCCATTGAATAACATGACAATTCGCTACTCCGCACAAAAATTGCTCTTTAAAGCACTTCCACTGCTCCGATCCGCTTCAAACTTGGCTGGACACTAGTTCCAGCGATTCCCTAACATCTCACCAAAAATCAGCCCAATCCATCCACTGGAACGGGGACGAATTTCAACCCGAATACGCGCCCCCTGCAAACACAAAAAAAGCCATAAAACGGCCAAATCTCGACCAAAAACCGCCAAAATCCCTCAAAACCTTGCCAACACCAATACGCACGAAACTGAACCGGCCCCTCAGCCCTAGGCTCCGGGAACCCTACTTAATTGACCCAAAAGCCGTAAAAAAGCAACATAATACACACGAAAACGCCCTAACAACCCTAAAATGCATATAAGTATATGTATGCATGCATTTATGTTTGTATTTATATGTAGATATACAGATGATATATGTTTATATATGTATGTATATATATATATTCACTGAAAAAACCATAGGCTATAGACCATATATAGTTAGGAATTAGCATTTACAAAACCTTGAAAATTCACTGAAAAAACCGTAGGTTATAGACCATATATAGTTAGGTATTAGCATTTACAAAACCTTGAAAATTCACTGAAAAAACCATAGGTTATAGACCATATATAGTTAGGAATTCGCATTTACAAAACCTTATTTTACTCACACAAAACCATTGAAATTCCATATATAGTTAGTTGCACTAACTATATATCGCGCACCCGCAATCCACTGCTGATGATGTCACATATTACATCATTCATGACATGGTCAGTGACATCACTGATGACATCACTGATGACATCTCAAATGACATCACTGATGACATCACTGATGACAACATCCAGTGACTGTATGTTTCTGTAAAGTTAAAATATGTCTTACATATTGAAGAATGAGTGGATGTATAAGTGTCTGGATGAAGGATTTAGTAGGTGCATGACTGACTGTATGAGTGAGTGATTAAATGTGTCTCACTGAGTGCATGGGTTAGTGACTAAACTGTCTTAATTTGTGCATCATTATGTCTGTTGTTCTGTAAACTGTTGCATGTGTTGATAAGTAGCTATATGAGTAACTAAATGGGTTATTGATTGGTTGCCCAAGTATTTGTATGGGATACTGAGTGTGTGTGTGGGTGGCTGGGAGGTGTATGACTCTGTGCATAGATGTGTGAGCAGTTGATTCACTAGATGTATGGTTTCAAAAGTGCATGTGGAAACAGCTGTATGGGCGGTTGACTGTGTGCATGAGTGTATTGGTGAGTGAATGGATATCTCAGTGCTACATGTCAAAGTAAGTACATATGTAAAACACAGTACATGTGAGAGTTGACATATATAAATAACTGTGCATAAGAGCCAGTGAATGTGTGAGTGGCTGTATGGATCATTGTGAACTTGTATCAGGGATTGTATAAGAGAGTTAATATGTGTTAGTATATGTTTGAATAAGTAAAGTTTGTATAACTGTATAGTTGAGGAAATGGAGGTGTGATTGATTCTTTGATTGACTGACTAGGTGTGCGAGTAACTCCATGGATGAGTGACAGTCTGTGAGTGTCTGTTTACACTGATTGTATCTAAGGTTATATTAGAGTCTGAAGAGGTTCATCGTATTATCACATGAATGATATCATCAGTGATGTGATCAGTAATGTCAAATGATATGTCATCAGTGATGTCATTTGAGATGTCATCAGTGATGTCATTTGAGATGTCATCAGTGATGTCATCAGTGATGTCACTGACCATGTCATGAATGATGTAATATGTGACATCATCAGCAGTGGATTGCGGGTGCGCGATATATAGTTAGTGCAACTAACTATATATGGAATTTCAATGGTTTTGTGTGAGTAAAATAAGGTTTTGTAAATGCGAATTCCTAACTATATATGGTCTATAACCTATGGTTTTTTCAGTGAATATATATATATATATATATATATATATATATATATATATATATATATATATATATATATATATATATATATATTTATTTCTATGTGCTTTTAAGGCAGTTATGCTGAATAAAGATTTATGATGGCATATCATTGACCATGACCATAAACACCATGTTTCCATAATCTTAGTGGGAACCTATGAGAGTTCCACTGCCATACACCAACCTTCCTTCAATAGAGAAGGTAGACTAGTCTTAGCCTTTAGATCTGGAAGGAGTAGGCAGAAACTAACACAGATGGTAATTCCCTTTATTGAAGAGCTGCAAAAACATATTTGTTTCCCACTCCTGGAGGGGAGAGGCAAGTACCTATTTGGGCCATTGAACTGTAGTATGTTGAACTCCAGAGGTCATCGCTTCCAGAATTAACCAGTATCTCCGTTTTCCAGCATTAAATCTCAATTCATTATTTCCCGTCCTCTCCCTGACTTTGCATGAACTATTTTGGAAGATGTTCACAAATGGTGCATCGTGTTCATGGTAAATAAGAAGCAGCATGTTACTGGGGTAAGTACAGAACTGAGGCCTAAGCTAGCAGACGAAGGCAGCCAAAGGGGCCACAGAGATGTTAAAAAGGAAGTGTAAAAATGCCATAATCAGACTAGAAGACCCCGGAAGAAAAAAGGCAGCAAAGAGATCTATTCTATCAGACAAAAATAGACATGAAACAGTCTAGCACTATCCTTCCAATTCCGGGCTCGTTAATCCATAGTAGTCCATGGCCAACTGGCAGATCTATGAAAACTGGGCAAAGCCACTGTTGACATGAGCTGATCGC
Source organism: Lissotriton vulgaris (assembly GCF_964263255.1). NCBI lineage: Eukaryota > Metazoa > Chordata > Amphibia > Caudata > Salamandridae > Lissotriton > Lissotriton vulgaris. Next base: position 686,211,857 of record NC_141697.1, read on the forward strand.
CAGAGAACATCCACAGCGGAAACAACAATTAATTCTGTGCTAGTCACAGGAACCAATCTAAATTGTGTATCATTCAGGGCATCATTGTTCCATCAAAGAGAGATCAGCTGAAGACAAACACGATTTTCTAGTTTGTCTGTGTCATGGAGAAGAAAGATGGCAGGTTCTACAGCAGTTCCGTGTTATCAATGCTTCAGTGGCCTCAGTCATTCTATATTATTGTTAGTACAACTAGCTCTATGTCATTAATGGTTCTGGGTTCTTGATGGCATGGCATTGTAATTGGTCGGTACCTTCAGTAACTCTCTATAAATATCACTTATCATTATGAGTGGTTAGTTGAGGTGCGTGGCATGAGCCCCAGGAAAACATGGGACGGCAACAGTAGAGACAAGGTAGTGGTCGTCTCTCTCGCGGCACACCCAATTTGGCAGGCTTCTGTACTCGCTATGCGGGCACTGCACATCATCACTGCTCTGTAGGTGCCAATGGGAGATGTGTGGCACTGCAATGCAGTGGTGCACTTCATCTCCTCAGAAGTGCCTGCCATTTTGAATCGGAGAGGGGGGCATGAGGAGTACACACAGAAGCCTCATAACTGTTGTCTGCCATGGTTTTGGCCTGAATATGTCTCCAGGTTTTCCCATTTCATTTATTCTATGCAAGCTGTGTTTCTAATGTACATTTATACGTCAAAAATACCTGCTTGCCTCCAACAGACATTTTCCTGAATGAAAGGAATTTTTGTTTTCTTTCAATAATGGTGTGAAACTCCTCTTTTAATGCCCAAACCTTGAATTTCTCAATACTTTTCATTACTGTGCACTCTTTTCCTCAGAGACAGAACCATACAGTATTATTATTATTAAATTTCTTTTTTTCTTCTTTTTCTCTTAAGTTAACTTCTCTGTTGAATTCTAGGACAAGGCAGTACCTATATGTACATTTTCTGTGCCTTCAGAGATTGCACTTGTATATGGGCAGAGTGACAAAACCCAAGCCATTTTTCAAACATTCGCCTGTCAGAAATATTAAGTACCCCATGCAGCTTCTCAGACTACCATAATGGAAGATTTGTGTTCTCCGCTATACAAAGGCAATGCTTCTTCCTCCTCCACTTCTCCAACTAAAGATCCTTCTACACCAAATCAAATGAAAGCTTCAACTAAGAAACTTTATAAAGATCCACCCCCCTTACAAAGTCTCTACCGACTGTGCCCATGGGCCTCCCGCTGAAAGATATCAGGGCTCTGCACCACTTGTGGTACTGTAATTCCGGACCCTGCTGTTCCACCGGTTCCGGGGTCCAACACTCGTGTCACAAAATATCGTCATACCATGACGATATTGGTATCAACGGACCGGTAATGATTAGGACATTATCCCTATGTATTTGCGTCATAATTGAGTGATGCTAACACCCTTAAATTGTGGTTTCCGTCCCGAACCCTCAGACTCCATTTTGTAAACGGCATCCATCTTATGACTTGCCCTCATATATAGTCAATTGATTAAGACCGAGTTTGATCTGTAAGGACACGTCCACCGTAGCTGACTTCCCCATGACCTGGCCGAGCTGACTCCACTGCCTCCAGCCAAGCCTGTTCCGGCAGCTCCTCGCCCAGTAGCCGAGTAAGATATCATCAAGGCACAACATGCCATAAAGCATTCACTACATACAGACCATGTTTTCCATACACATACACCTGTCCATGATTCTTGTTTATGACCAGTTTTACGATGGGAGGGTGCCCGACCTTATTGGTGTTTCATCGATATCTGATGGGAATTCTGGGCCTGGCTGGGTAATCCATCACAGACTGGACATCCAAAATATGTGCTGACCAGCATGACTTCGCTCTTTGTATTGTTGTAGAAGTATGTGTATAACCATATCATAAGCCGAGGAATTCTTGCCCGCAGCTGTTATTTATGTATATAAGGAGAAGGCTGGTTCTGTAAAAACGAACAGTCTCCTGAGAACTTACAGCCCGTGCCGTTGTAATTCTAGGACACATGTTACTTGGTTGCAACCAATAAAACTCGATCTCTGACTTCACCTAGAAGACTCTGTGTTTCTGTGGTCCGGAACAGGGAGAACTTAGAGGTCCCCGGGTGTTACCCCTGGCACCACCGGGTTCCTAAAAACCCGGCACCTCAGTTGGCGCCCAACTCGGGGCGGTATCAAGCGGTGACGGTCCAAGCCAGATGTTCGTGAGGAGCTTCGTGTGAAAATTCCGGAGGACGGCCAGCCACTTCAGCGACCCCTGTATGTCGACGTGGTTCCGAAGGTCTTTGCTGCGAGGTTCCCCGCGTCCCGACGGCTACAAAGGACTGCTGCCCTGACTATCTCCCTGTTTTGGACCCAGTGATCCTTGGTAGAGCGAAACGATAGACGAGTCTCCTAGTGACGTCACCGATCTTCAATATTCAGTTAAGTATAAGTGGAGCGTCTCCCAGTCCTTAGTTTGGTTCTTAGTTTTGGTATCCCAGAGATACGGTTTGTATTGGTTCTTGCAAGCACCAAAACCGAGGGATTTGTGTATTCACGAAAATATCATAGTTAGATAATCCCTTGAAGTTTGAAGCTAGACTAGTGAGCAAAGATGCCTGGTCTTAGCAGATTTGGAAACTTGTTTTGTCTTGGTTGTAGTAAGGACTCCAGATTAGAGGATTCGTGTCCGGTTCCTCCGATTGGAACTCCAACATATGAGTTATATATAAAACATGGAGTAGGTCCTATCACGTTTAACGAAGTGTGGATAAAATACACCCGCAAGGATGGTGTTTTAAAATGGCCCCAATATGGTAGTTTTGACTCAGAAGTATTAGACAACCTCGAGGTCAAATTGTTCAAGAAGAAAGCCCGGCCGGCGATGTTTGACTCTTTTCGCTTATGGCGCAAAGAAGCCAAACAGAAAGAAATAAAATTAGCAAAGAAAAATAAAAGAGGTATGTCAATGGTACAGGCTGCCATTGCATACAGGGATAATGAGGAAGAGCAAGAAAGTGAACAAATGCTCAGAAGCAAGAAACTAGCAATAGATAAATGCTACCCGATGTTGCCCCAAGAAGGACAAAATTCAAAGGGCACACCCGAGAAAGATCCATTAATGTCCCATTTATTGAATTCACCACCCCCGTATACATCAAGTATTGTTGGACCTCCAAGGCGTATTGTTATACCGCGCCCCGGCGCACGAAAAGCAGCTCTTGCACAAGCACCAGCTCCTCTTCAGCTGGTTCCTACTTCTCCGGCGCAGCCTTCTCAAGGGCCGCCGCCTTTGCTACATACTCCATCTACTTCTACTACTTTGCCTACCGCTCCACCTGTTTATCATGATACCACTTCTGCTACTGCTTCCACTTCCTCTGCTGTTGCCTCGACTTCTTCTTTACATCAGCCTGTCTTTTCTGGCGCATCTGCCTCGCCGCAAGCTTCTCCTTCTGTCAGACAGAGAGTGGCAAGTACTGTCACTGGTCTATTCTCGCCCTTCTTTGGGTCGCCTAAAACGACCCCTAAAACGGGACGTTGACAGTTGCGTAGTCAACTACCCGACTACGAGGAAAGAGAGGTGCTAAATGAGTTAGCACGCAAATGGGTTACTGACACTGCTAAATATGATGTTCAGTCCGTTATGGAAGTTTTCCGTCAGTGGGATGCACCCACTCAGAGATACGTATTTGAAGAGATGTGTGTATATCTGTGCGAAGATTTGGAGACAAACGATCCCAAGCGCAAAATGCAGGAATTATTCCGCATGCGTTTCAAATTCTACGAAGGTATGATTGTAGGTGCCAATGTTGAAAACGCGATAGATCTATTACTGTCCTATAGTAGTAAGGGAAATGTCTCTAGATCATTGTATGAAGATGATGTGTCAGATAGGAAAAAGGCGCGACAGTACCCCATGAGAGAAGTTCCTCCAGTCTGGAGGGAAGGTGATGCGAATGCACAACCACCTGTTCCACCGCATTTCCAGCGTGTATGGGTTCATGTCCCCTGGAAAAGATCTGAAGTTCTAGCACTCAAGCAGACACTACCACGTAAAAACCCAGCTGGATATTACAAGGAATTATCACAGACTGCCAGCTCGTGTATAATGAATTTAGCAGATGTAGACATGCTGTTTGGGAATGTTGTTCCGCATCCTTTATGGAGTAAAATTCGTCATGCAGATCATGATCAAGAACTAGGTGACTCATGGGCTAATATTACTGCTACTGATGCTAGACAAGTTGGTGGTTCTAAACCTGAGCCTTTAATAGCTGAACTCCCCGGTAGGATTATCACGTACATGAAAACATTGATGCCTGAATTGCGCGTAAATTGGGACAAGCTATCTGCATGCAAGCAGAAGAAAGATGAGAATGTGTCTGACTTTTTCACGAGATTTGAAGAGACCTTTGTCGATCATAGTGGTCAGGATATGGCTACCGAGGGTGGTCAAAGATTGTTTGTAGACAAATTTGTACATAATCTGCTTCCTGAACTGTGCAATAAATTGAAAGATTCAGAGAGTGCTTGGGCTGTTTCCACGTCAGCTCAGATTTTAGCCACAGCCCAATACTACGAAAATAGACGCAAAGATGAGCTAGATAAGGCAGACAAAAAGACTAAAGAGTTAAAAACTAAAGTTCTTCTCCAGCAAGCCTATCCGCCTCGCACTCCTAGTCAGCCCAATTATCAGCAGCCACAGCAGTATTCGAGAAACGCGCAAGGAAACGAGTTTTCCCATCAGCGTTCTCCGTATGGCCCGAATCAATGTGCATATTGCAAAGAAGAGGGTCATTTCAAAAGCAATTGTCAAGCTCTTGCGCAACGCTTAAACGGTGTTTCCGGTACGAGAGGTAGAGGTGTTCAACAGGCTCAGCGGACTCGATAATTCTCGCCTCGGTGCCTACTCTAGTCAGAGACCACACTTGGCAACTCTGGGCATCAGCTTGTCTCATCTTCACAACGGCCCCCCCAGACCGCCGGGAATGCTTGGTCGCACCTTAGAGATACCCATCAGGGACCATCTCTCAGGGTGAGCCAGGACGGGTTCCCCAGCGGTCGAAGCGCGGAGATACTCCTCCGGGAGTCGATTCCTAGCACTATATAAACCCGAAAATAAATTAAAATTAAATTAAAAGGCTCCTAGAGGTAGGGGCTGTGGAAATTTCCCCCAGAATACCACTTCTTTTCCGCCTCAGAATTCCATGAATAGCTTTGACCAACAGAACAATGCGTCTTCCAGGACAGCTCAGTACTATGCAGATGACTATTATCCGGAAAACGAGAATGAGGGTAATAATTGCTAGGACAGCCATGGACAAAGAGAGGGAGTTGTTTCAGTTCCAGTAGATCAGAATGGACCTTATCTCGAGGTGATTTCATCCGGAGTGTCGGAACCATTTCTGCTGGATACTGGTGCTACAAAAAGTTCTATTATGCACTCAAAACTTCCTGGCGCACCTTTGTCTGGCGAAATTAATGTTTCAGTAGGTTTTTCTGGCGCCCCGGTTAGAAACCCGATCTCTAGTCCCATGCCCCTTTCTGTTGGCCCATGCGAATTAGAAGCACCCCTCATTCTTACAACAGGTTGTGGCGAAAACTAGGCTTGGATTTGTTAAAGAGATTATATGCAACTTTGTACTGCTCCCCTTCGGGAGTACAGCTTGCAGTAGGAAGAAAAGTTATTTCTCCAATGTATTTGGCAAAGGAGAATATTCCAACCGAATTGTCATCTCTTCCGGACGTACTTTGGGCGAATGGTTCTAATGATGTAGGTTGTTTAGAAATAGCGCCATATGTCATAACGTTGAAAGCTAATGTTAGGTTGCCGCGTATTCCCCAATATAGAATATCAAACGAATGTGAAAAGGCTTTGTTAGCGATCGTCTACGATCTGATTGAGAAAGATGTCATCGAAGAGACTACAGGCAACATTTGTAACAGTCCTGTTTTGCCTGTTTTAAAGCGTACCGATCCTTCACAGCCCCCTGTGTACCGATTCGTGATCGATCTAAGGGAAGTGAATAAGATCGTTGTACAACAGTTTCCAGTCGTCCCCGACATTACTGCCTTATTGACAATGGTTCCAGCCTCAGCAAATTGGTTTTCAGTGATTGACCTGAAGAATGCCTTCTTCAGCATCCCGATTGCCGAGGAGAGCAGAGATATCTTTGGCTTCAATTTAGGAGGACGAAGCTTCCGCTTTAAACGCGCTCCTCAGGGCTACTGTGAGAGTCCATCAATATTCAGTCAGGCTCTGAAAACACAACTCGATACAATTGTTCTACCTGGTGGCGCGACTCTGATTCAGTATGTAGACGATTTACTGATCGCTGCAGATACTGAAGAGATTTGCAAGCGAGCCACATTGTCGTTGTTGCGTCATTTATGCGACATGAAGCACAAAGTCTCGCTTTCCAAACTGCAATTTTGCCGACAAGAAGTAACCTACTTAGGTCACATCTTGTCGAAGGAGGGCAGGAGACTGACCCCAGAAAGAATACAGGCAATTGCAGAATTGAGTGTCCCAAGGACACAAAGAGAAGTGCGTGCCTTCTTGGGCATTACATTGTACTGTAGACAATGGATTCCGAACTTCTCACTGTTGGCCAGACCTTTGCTGGCATTAATGCGTAAAGACACACCCAATCCTTTGCCTTGGTCTGAAGATTGTCAGGCGAGTTTCCATGAGTTACGTGAGGCATTATGTTCGGCTCCTGTGTTGGGCAACCCCGACTACAGCAAGCCTTTTACATTATATGTCCATGAGAAAGAAGGTTGCGCATTATCAGTCTTGACGCAACACTTTGGGGACAAACAACGCCCATGTGCATATTTCTCTGCGACTCTAGATCCTGTAGCTAAGGCATTACCAAGTTGCTTGAGGGCCACTGCCGCAGCAGCCATCTGTATTCGACAGTCTGCTGGGTTAGTCATGAATAATACACTGATCGTTATGGTCCCACATGCAGTAGACATTTTATTGAACAGAACGAAGACGCAGCATTTAACTAGTGCTCGACTGTCAAGCTATGAACTGACACTATTAGCGAGTCACGTTCACATAAAAAGGTGTGATACACTCAACCCTGCTACGTTATTACCCATTCCAGCAGAGACAGATAAGGTCGAAAGACATGATTGCTGCTTTAGGACAGAGGAAGAGACAAAAGGGAGAGTAGACTTGCAGGACACTCCCCTCCCTGAATGTAATGATAATTTATGGGTTGATGGTTCATGTTTCAAGTTGCCGAATGGTGATACGACTGCAGCATATGCCGTGACAACACTACACACGATTGTAGAGACAGCTCGCATCCCCCACAATTCCGCGCAAGCAGCAGAGTTAGTCGCACTCACAAGAGCGTGTGTGTTGGCGAAAGGAAAACGAGTGAATGTGTATACTGATAGTCAGTACGCCTTTGGCGTAGCCCACAGTTTTGGAAGATTATGGCGTGAACGTGGGTTCCTGACGTCACATGGTGCAAAAATTCAACACGGACAGCTAGTACACGACCTTCTCGAGTCACTGACCTTGCCCCTACAGGTTGCAATTGTGAAGTGCAGTGCGCATAGGAAGATTACGGATGATGTTGGCCGAGGGAATGCATTTGCCGATGAGGTCGCAAAAGAGACTGCAAGGAACACAATGAGTCGGATGTATGTTGTAGGTCCTGCTAGATGGACCCCTGATGTGGGTATGTGTGAGGACACCATCGAAAGTGTGAAATCTATACAAGCTGATGCGACCGAGAAAGAGGTGAATGAATGGAGAGAAAGCAAGGGTAGATTAGACGCGAATGGTTGTTGGGTCGAACTGTCAGAACATCAGCGATGGATGTTACCTAACGCCTATGTGCTCGCAGTGGTGACGATGGCCCATGGAATGGCGCACATCAGTGTGAAAGGAATATGTAAACTGTTGGCCCCAGTATGGCAGAATAGTGGTATCCCAAAATGTGCAGAGAATCTGGTCAAGAATTGTATGGTGTGTTTGAAGCACAATCCCGGTAAGGGGACCCCAACCCCAGTTGGTCACTTTGCGCCTCCAACGTACCCGTTCGAGGTCTTGCAGCTCGATTTCATTCACATGGAGAGGTGCAATAATCTGAAATATGTCCTTGTTGTCGTTTGCGCTTTCTCCAGGTGGGTAGAAGCGTACCCCCTTAAGGACAACACTGCATTGTCAACTGCCAAAGCCCTTGTCAAAGAATTCTTCCCTCGATTTGGCATGCCTAGAATTGTCTGGAGTGATAATGGAAGTGAATTCGTGGGACGAGTGATGAAGAGAGTGTGTGAGTGTCTAGGCATCCACCAGAAATTCCATGCCGTAAATCATCCCCAATCGGCAGGATTGGTAGAGTGCTATAATGGCACGTTAAAATTGAAACTGGCCAAGATCCAAGCCAGCACAGGTCTCAAGTGGCCAGGCGCCCTGCCTTTAGCACTCCTGTCTACCAGGATGATTGTCCATTCTAGACTGGGACTCAGCCCACACGAGATCGTGTTCGGGAGCCCAGCAAACATATGGGGAGTACCGAGGCCTAGAAAGCTCAGTGAGATAGAGTACCCTGCACTGTTTGACTATTTACACGAATTGACAACTAAACTGCATGCTATACATCAACAGGGCCACAGCTCCTCTCCACCGGCGTCTGACGATCCAGGCCACGCCATCGAACCTGGCTCTTGGGTCCTAGTTCGGTGCTTCAGGCGAACAAAGAACAAGGAGCCTCGCTGGACCGGACCTTTCCAGGTCTTACTGTCTACCCGCTCTGCAGTACGTGTCCACGGAAAGAAACACTGGGTGCACGGCGCCCATTGCAAAAGGGTCCCGCTGCCCCTTCCATATGACCGGTGGGTCCAGCAAGGAGTCGCTGACTCCGAAACAGAGTTCATACATCGTTTTGTCCCCTTCAGCGATGCACGATTAAAAGGAACTGATACCGACAAAGAGTTCGATTGCATTTTGCAAGGATCTGTGCCACCGGCAATGCAGTTGGACACTACAGAACCTGAAACATTGTTTGAAGATCACACCGTATTTGGGAAAGAACGATATAATCTGAGGTCAAGACCAAGGAACTGATATAATCGAACTATTGCGGTTTTCCTTTTTTCCCATGAACCATTTTTGATTTCACAGCTCTCTCGCCCAGGGAACTAGCTCATTTTTGATTTTAGAACCGCCATCCGGTTCTGCTGCTAAGGCCGCGGTTGAAGTCTGAGGAGTGCAGCCGGGGACGCCTAGGTCAACGGTTCTGGTCAGTCTGAGGGAATTACCTCGGACTGGACAGAGCGCACATCTTGGCAGAAGCAACCTCCCACCGCGGGCAGCAACCAGAGGATGGAGTTTCCAAGGGTAGAGAGACCTGCTAGACACATGAACTTTAAAACGAAAATATGCACTGTGATGGCCAGGAAGAAATTCCTGACAATATGTATTTTGATGATATGTAGCATAATGATGTTCTTGATTGGTTATACCTTATCCATGTTTCAAATCACCTTTGTAAACAACACTCAGCCCACACCTCCTCCAACTGTTTCTTCACACTCCTTTCACCCTCTTCCTGAACACGAGTCTGCCAGAAGACTAGAGTTTGTAAATAACTCCTTCATCCAGCTCCTACACCAGCACCAGTCCATAATGAACACATCGAATTGTTGGATCTGTGGACTCATGCCACACACTACAGATAAGGGCATCCCATACTTCATCCTGCCATTCAGTTATTATGGTTCTCTGTGGGCTTTCCAGACCATGTTCCTGTTCGCCCTAGAACCATACCCGCCCCGTTCCACGGAGAGCGATTCCAGCAACAAGGCACTAGTGGTAGGAATAAGAAATATGAGTAGGGATGTTGACACGTATCAAACGATTCCTAAAGATGAGCTCACTCCCTACAGTCGTTGGAATATAACTAAATATGGGATCTCTTTGAATAAAGGCCAGAAAATAAAGAAATCCTCCCCAGTCTGGATAGTGCCCCACCGAGGTCACTTGTGTCTGCAAGGTATTGGCAGGGATCCCAAAGCACAGTTGGGGAAGAGCGTATGCAGGGAAACATATGTGTTTGCTTCCCGAACTTCCCCTCCATTCTTGGCGGCTAAAGGCACCTATTTCGTCTGCCATGACAAAGCCTATACATGGTTGCCCCCTGCCATTTTGGGGGCCTATGGTGAACAGCAGGAACATTCGGCAATTGACGAGGATAGTTGAGTCCGCCGTGACTGAAACAGCCGGTGCCCTTAGCAACTTGACAGCTGAGCTTCAGTCGGATCGACTTATGACCCTTCAGAACAGGGTTGCCCTAGATGTCATACTTGCAGACCGTGGTGGTGTATGTAGAGTGATCCAATCTAGTTGCTGCATTTTTATCCCCGACAATGCTCCGACAGTGTACCAGGCCATCTCCAAATTACAGAAAATCTCTGATTCCCTTCACGTGGAGAAAGGGGATTGGTCCTTGCTAGGGTGGCTGTGGGAACTGATCTCTGCCTGGGGATGGAAAACTCTGATCTTCATTGGGATGATCTTAGCCGTTCTGTTTATGTTCTGCCTGTTTGTACAGTGCGCTCCTGCAATATGTGGCCTCTGTGCTACTTCATGTGTAAGGAAGCCTGTGTCAAGGGACGAATTAAGCAACAGAATGATGCTACAGCAGCATCTCCATGAATTCATCAATATTAAGCATGGGCGAATTTTGCGAATCTCGCGTTCGCGAATTTTGCGGATTTGCGAACTCGCAATTCGCAAAATCCACGAATTCTCGCGAATTTGCGGATTTTTTTTTGTGTTCGCGTGGGTTTCTGCCAGTTTGCGAGGGTTTTGTACAATTTCGCAAATGCTAACTTACCTGTCGGGTCGCAAGTTTTGCGAACTTGTTGTTTCTACGTGTCCATCCTGTTTGGGACACTCTTCTTCATCACTGCCACTCTCTGTCACCACTGCCACTCTCTGACTACTCATGCCACCCTCTGGCCCACCCATGCCACCCTCTGTTTCATCACAGCACCCTCTGGTTGTCCAGTCAGTGTACATTATTGTGGCAAAGCAAAGCACACCTTCCCTGCCTCAAGTGACCTGAATTAATTTGGGGCTGATTAATGTGTCACAGAATATTTTTTTAGCTGGCACCTGCTTCCTTAGTGCTTCCTGATTAGTGATCTTTTGCACTTGCTAAGTGCTTTCATTGTTGCAAAATTAGTTACAACACCTGCCCTGCCCCAACTGACAATAATGAATTAGGGGCTGATTAATGGATTTGAACTTCCAGCCTGGCTCCTGCTTGTCTCCCTTAGCTGTAATTCAGGACCTTTGTGGCATATGCGTAACTATTCTGAGGTTCAGAGCAGGGTCACATAATAGTTGCAAGTAGGCAACTGAACTCTGGAGGGGCCCCTCAGGAAGCACTACAGGAAATGGCTACTAATGATGAGCCTGAACTTTTGAACCTGGTAAGTAGTTTCAGTTTTGCTAAGATCGTATTTCTGCAATTTAGCGCTTATTCGCGGGGCGCGAAGTTGTACTGGGAAGCCGCGAACTCACGCGAACAGTGCGAGCAAGCCATAAAATCCGCTGCTCGCGGATTTGCAGATTTTGCGGGAGATTCGCCAATCTCGCGGATTGCGAATTTACCGAAAATCCACAAAATCCGCGAGCGAAACGGATTTTCCGCCCATGCTTAATCAATATAGATTTGGACTCAGATTAGCATGAGTTATTGCCTAATATGAGGGCAAAAGGAGGGTCTGTGGTACTGTAATTCCGGACCCTGCTGTTCCACCGGTTCCGGGGTCCAACACTCGTGTCACAAAATATCGTCATACCATGACGATATTGGTATCAACGGACCGGTAATGATTAGGACATTATCCCTATGTATTTGCGTCATAATTGAGTGATGCTAACACCCTTAAATCGTGGTTTCCGTCCCGAACCCTCAGACTCCATTTTGTAAACGGCATCCATCTTATGACTTGCCCTCATATATAGTCAATTGATTAAGACCGAGCTTGATCTGAAAGGACACGTCCACCGTAGCTGACTTCCCCATGACCTGGCCGAGCTGACTCCACTGCCTCTAGCCAAGCCTGTTCCGGCAGCTCCTCGCCCAGTAGCCGAGTAAGATATCATCAAGGCACAACATGCCATAAACCATTCACTACATACAGACCATGTTTTCCATACACATACACCTGTCCATGATTCTTGTTTATGACCAGTTTTACGATGGGAGGGTGCCCGACCTTATTGGTGTTTCATCGATATATGATGGGAATTCTGGGCCTGGCTGGGTAATCCATCACAGACTGGACATCCAAAATATGTGCTGACCAGCATGACTTCGCTGTTTGTATTGTTGTAGAAATATGTGTATAACCATATCATAAACCCAAGAATTCTTGCCCGCAGCTGTTATTTATGTATATAAGGAGAAGGCTGGTTCTGTAAAAACGAACAGTCTCCTGAGAACTTACAGCCCGTGCCGTTGTAATTCTAGGACACATGTTACTTGGTTGCAACCAATAAAACTCGATCTCTGACTTCACCTAGAAGACTCTGTGTTTCTGTGGTCCGGAACAGGGAGAACTCAGAGGTCCCCGGGTGTTACCCCTGGCACCACCTGGTTCCTAAAAACCCGGCACCTCACACTACATGGTAGAATCCAATACCAAGCTACAGCTTCTTTCGACAGATGGTCTCTAATGGAAGAACAACTTTGCACAGCAGAGCAGCAAAGTTCAAACTTTAATAAAACTTTGCTCAAGGTCAATGCCCTTCAAACACAATTCCTTGCCCTTAAAAACATGTTGAAGACCTTGAAACTCATAACAGAAGAAATAACCTATGAATTTAGGGACTTTCCGGATGTACAGAAGCACAGACCCTATAACACTTTTCAAATCCTTTCTTCCTAAACTACCTGGTCTACCAGATATCCCTACACTGAATATTCAACAAGCTCATAGTCTGGGGACGCCATCCTACAACTGCCTCTCAAAACCCTAGGGGGGTAATTATTTATATTCTGGAGTACAAAGAACTAGTTCAAGTCATCTCTGCAGCCAAAAAGATACAACAGTAATATGGTCAGGACATAATCTTTACTTCTCCCAGGATTACGCTAGGGGTATCGCTGGTAAACACAAAGATTTCTTAAGCATAAGACCAACAATTTACTCCATTGGTGTTCCATTTGAACTATTCCACCTGTGTCTCTTAAAAGTCAACTGCAGTAACAAAACAACTACATACGAAGATCCCAGTAGCCTGAAGACTTTTCTTGAGACTTGTTCAATTAAAACTATGGATTTTTATCAAATCAGCAAATACTAAAACTAACTCTAGCTTATTTCAACATGTTCACAGTTACTATGTTGTATTGTTATTCAGTTGTTGTTCTCTCCATAAACTATTAGAGCCTAATAATATTTTTGGTTAACTGTTTCCACATGCACTTGCTTATTTGAAGACCTTTCCTTTTACAGGTGTTGTCCTCCTGTGTGTGCTTGTACTTGTTCCCCGCTCCATGTCTTTCAACCCTCTCTGCACCTTGCCTCCCCTCCCTTGAGGATTGGCTGTGCCATAGTTTCCATGTGGCATCTCCCCCCTCCTTTTGAAGTGTTTTCAGGTATGTTTCCTTTACTCCATATTTTTATCGAAATCTCTTCTCTATCCATGCTCAGAACCTTCATCTTTACTCTTTATATTCTGCCATATTTGCTCCTATGCTCTTCTTTTTCTGGACCAGCTTGAGTCTCTTTGATACCTTATTGCAACATTCTTTTCTCATTTTACATTTCTTTATTTAGTCGTATGGTCTTTACTCAATATTCTCATGATTTATTTATTTCTTTGATATTTTTATTATGGTTTGAAAAGGATTTCATGGAATATCAGAGGTTTCTATTTTCCAATCAAGAGTTTTGGCTCACATGTCAAAACTTGGTTCACAAATTGCTTTTTTTTGCAAGAATCGCATCTTTTAGAAAGTGAATCTTTGAAGTTGAAGAGGGGAGGGGTGGGTGAACTGTTTGGTTCTCTCCAGTTAATTGAAACTGGAGTTGTAATTTTATGACACAAATCTCTTCAAATCCATTTGTTATCCCAGGAAATTGAAGCAGATGGTAGTTGGTTATTACTCAAGGTGTCCATAAACAAAGTCTCAGTTGCTCTTTTCAATGTGCACAGTCCCAATGCTCCAGTCTGCCAATTTTGGTCTAATATTGCTCAGAAACTCCTACAAAATCCAGATGAAAATGTTATCCAAGTTGGTGACTGTAACTAACTTGTTGATCTGTTCATTGATAGGAACTCCACCAACCATTACACTCCAAACAACCTACAAAAATCTTTTGTTCACACCCTTAAATAGCGTAACTTGACTGATGCATGGAGGTTGTTCAACCCTACCCTATCAAAACATAAATATTTTTCACTAGTGTACCACACAAATCAAGGATTGACTACTTCTTCATCTCTCCCAATTTAACTCAAAACCTGCACTCCACAGATATAGGCTCTATTCTGATTTCTGATCAGGCCTTATTTCTATACAGCAAGACATCATACCAAAATCTGCCTCAGCAAAAAGATAGACGTTCAACAACACATTATTGCTTAAAACACAATTTCCTCTCTCTTTCACCTCATTGATCCATGAATACTGACACTTTGACTACACGGATGATATTCCATTTCATGCTGTATGAGATGCATTCATAGCTTTAGCGCAAGACTTTATTATTCACTATGTACCCTAAAAATTAAATCAGTTCAATATCAGTCCATACAACCTTTTGCAGATATCAAACAATTAGAACATTCTTACTATACCTCCAGATCAAAGCAATATATACAACAATTTATTAAGGCCAAACTTCAATTTAACAAATTAGCCACCGACAACGCTTCAACATATCATCTTAAATCCAGCGCAAAATTCAAAGGTGGTCAAAAAAAGGCTGGCAATTTACTAGCCAACTACTTTAAAATTAAACAGAATAAATTACAAATTGAATCAGTCAATGATAATACTTCTGTTTCTCATCACAAAGAGTCAGAAATTTTGAATAAATTTGTGATTTTTTACCAAAATGTATATGCACCAGAAAACTCCCCATCTGATCCTGAAATCCTACGGTATCTCTCTTCCTTCCCAAAAACTTCTAACACACAGATTGATTTTTCCTCTTTAGAGTCAGCTATCACGCACACAGAGCTTTACACTGCATTACGTTCACTAAAATAAAAGACAAAGCTCTGGGCCCAGATTCCTAGTTGAGTTTTACACAATTTGTTCTTAATGAATTTTCCCCAAACTCCTTGCTCTCATTCTCTTTTTCACTCGCTCATACTGTAATGATGTATTTAAGAGCAATAATGAAACTTAGACGGGACATTACGCTAGAATAAGTCACATTATATTGATGATATAATGGTTTTGACCTAGTTTAGGCTCAATTTATTATTGAATACCTAATTCCCACATGTTGTTCTAATATTACTGTATACATAGATATTTAATAGTGGCTTTTTTCCTTTTAATGTAATTTGAATGACTTTCTTTGTTTTGTAGACCGTATGTATGCTTTTATGAATTGTTTTTAACATTTCGAATAAAGCTTTTTGAACTGAACTGAACACTCGCTCATGTATATCATCCGGCTGGTACCTGGACACACACATTTGTTTTATACTAAAAAGGGAAAGGATCTAAAGTATTGTAAAATTTATAGGCCTATTTCCCTTGTTAACCCCTTGGCTGCGGTGGTAATTCTGCCGCAGCGCTGGGAGGGAGGGGGGGAAGCACAGCGCTGCCATGCACATGGCGGAACCACGCCGTCATGAGCCACGGGCAGGCTGTGCTCATGACGGTGTGGTTCCGTCACAACTCCGCCCACTCACTAATTCTCCCACCCAGGCGGGGAATCAGTGCCATGAGGGAGGAGCGGCTGCAGCATGACGGAACCACACCGTCATGAGCACATGCCGCCTGTGGCTCAGAACTGCGTGGTTCCGTCATGAGCAGGGAAGGGGTAAAATCAATTTTGAAATCTTTTCGAATGCTTTAGCCCTACGTCTAGAATACTTTCTTCCTGACCTTTTGGGAAAAGAACAATCATTTTTTGTTAAAGGACGATATATTTATAAAAATCACCAGGTATGGTCTAACTCCTAGCGGCAATCAGACACCGAAAAGGATTTTGACCGAGTACATCGGTTGTTCTTATTTCAAACCCTCACTTGGTGGTCCATTAGGATGGCGGACGGACAAAGTCTGTCCGCCATCCTGTCGGTGGCCGGTACCGTCCGCCACAAGAGCGGAGGAACCGCGCCCCTAATTAGGATGCACCCACCACAGTGGCGGGTGCATCCCACATTTTTAACATTGCGGCTGACGGTGCTTAAAGCACCGGCCACCGCAATGTGAAAAATGCTTGTTGTGCGTTTCACAGCACAACATCACAGGCACCGCGCGGTGCCTGCCATGTTGTGCTGTAAAACGCAGGGGGGTACCATAGGTACCCCCCATGTGCACCCCTCACCTCCCCTTCACCCTGGGGGCCCGCAACATGCCCCCAAAGCAGGAACCGTATGCCTTTTCATGGCGGCATTGCCGCCACGGAAAGGCATTCCTCCCAGGCCATCCTAATATGGCTGGCGGTGTCTGATAGACACCGCCACCATATCAGGCCTTTTCTGCAGCAGTCGCATGGACGGTCTTCCTCTCCGCCACTGTCCCCCCCACCATTGTAATATGGCGGGGGAAGAAAGGTGGCGGACGGACACTAATGGACCCCAATGTTCGGATTTGGCCCCATAATCACTCCTTTAATTTCCATTCCACATACCTCTCTCTGAGCAGCGATTTTTGCTAATGAGCTAACCTATTTCTATTTTATATTGGGCAGACAAGTTTGCTAAAAATGCCCCTTATCCAATTTTATCTTTAATCTGGCATTAAAACCATTCCTATCAAAACTCAGTCAAAATCTTGAATTGCACAGGTCTACCCAAAAAACTCAACAGGTCAAATTAGCTGCATACTCTAATGACATTTTACAATTTCTTTCGCAACCCCAATCTTCGCTCCCCACCTTCTCATCAGAAATAATTTCTTATGCCCTGCTATCTGGTTACAAATTAAATACCAAGAAGTGCAACATAATATCTTTAAATAAATACACTTTTAAACATGATTTTATATCCTCTAATTTCAAGTGGCAGCCGAAACAAATCAGATATCTTGTACTTCAATTTACCTAATCCCTTAAAACCTACATTTCCACAAACGTAGACATTTGCATACAGATGCTAACTGTACTAACTAGCAGATGGCATCCTGTACATCTATTTTGGTGGGGTCCCCTAGACACTTTTAAGATGATGCCGGTAGCCGTCATTCTCTATGCCATCTCCAACATTCCTTTAAACATTCCACTTAAATTTTACACGAAAATCTACTCTATACTTTCTTTTTCTCTATGGAATAGTAAACGGCTGGTATGTCCTTGTTAATATTAAAATGCCCCAAAACAGAGGGGGAGTGAATATCCCTGTCTTCCCAAAATATCACAAAACAGTTCTACTAAAAACAATCCACATATTGGACCTTACAATCTTTACCCTAATATCCATTGTGGGTTGATTTAGGACACAATCTTCTCTCACCCTTTTCATTACGCGAATACCTGACATTTACTTGAAAACCTTAACACCTCTCCACTCCAATCTTTAAATATTCCTGTAAACTATCAGAACCTATAATGTGATATCTTTCCAAAGACCTTCACACTTGTCTTCATTCCACTATTTGGCACAATAGCTCCATACAAATTAACCATAGACCTATTAACTGGAAAAAATGGAGGTCGAGGGAATAAAAATGGGTTAATCAATTGTTTATTCAAGATTTCCTTATCTCCTTTGCGCACACCCAAACATCTTCAGATTCCCGCTCTCATTTCACAATAATTTCTGACTTTTACAAGACATTGTCCTTAGTGCATACACCCACTTCAAATCTGAACATCCAAACCATCCCATCTCCCAACTGCACATCACATATTGTAGGGATGTTCCCTTGAATACTTTATGTTACTTGATCACTTCGCGCGACAGGTAGTTAAGCAACGCTTCCGGTTCTATGTCTTTCCTCTTGAAAAGCAATGTGTTGCATGAGTATTGCAGCTCACCATCTAATGTCAAAGAGTCTCTAAATATGCTATGATAACTATAGACACGTTATAGTAATGGGGCAGCAAGTTATCAATCTAATTGCAATAGAGTTGAGTTTGTACCATACATTAAGCGTGTTAACGCATTTCATTTTTCATTTCATGAAGCTTTATTCGGTTCATAACAGTTGATGACCATAAAAGCACATAGCAAAATGCAACAAGATAAAATACAATAAATGACAGTAATGTTTAAAAAATCCTACTTTTCCTAAAAGCCATAGATTTACAAATAAAACTTGCAGCATAAAAACATATATAAGGGCAGTCCATGTTGTATAATAAACACATTGCATCCTCCACACTACGAATACCATACCTAAGAAATATTGGTTTTAAATATGTAATCCTTACATTTTGAAACAACGTACAAATAATCATAAAGTGCATGGTGCTTTGTTTAGAATGCCCATCGCAGGGACAAGGGCCAACCGGGTGCTTTTTTTGATGTGGAAAGGCCACCAAAGCATGAGCAATTCCAGCTCTCAATCTA
This sequence comes from Lissotriton vulgaris, assembly GCF_964263255.1. Lineage (NCBI taxonomy): Eukaryota > Metazoa > Chordata > Amphibia > Caudata > Salamandridae > Lissotriton > Lissotriton vulgaris. Next base: position 686,230,594 of record NC_141697.1, read on the forward strand.
GTTAGTACAAATCGATGCGCAGGCCTAGTTACCACACTCAGGTAATTCTGGAATCCCTCAATAGCAATATATTTATTGTAAAGATTAACAGTGACGAGGGAATTGGTCACAGCTGAGCGTTTCAGAGCTCTATAGGACTTAAGAGAATTTTTCATGTCCTGTTTAACAAGACCTTTTGGGGGACAATGGTCTAACAGCAAGTTAATATCATAGATGCTCAGGTAACTGTCAACAACATATGTAAGCCATGGTATCATCAACCAGTTGTCTAAACCAAGGCAATCCCTAATTACAAGTTGATTAAACTCAGTCTCTTCCTTGAGCCAAATCGCTCGATAGAGTAGTAAAGGCCTGAGTAAGGCTAGGTCGCCCAAATATGCGACCCCTACCTCTTTATGTATCAACTCTGTTGGGGCAGATTTAGGGAGGCACAATAATTTCTTTAGGAAGTTATTCTCTTCCCTCTGCAGGTACTCAACATTGCAATAACCCCAAAGTCCCGCCCCATAAAGGGCGATGGATACACTGCGTGCCTTGTAGATCTCCATCGTATCTTTAATTCGCCTATCTCCCAACTTAGAGGCAAATTTAAAGATACCAAAGGAGCTTTTGCTCATTTTCGTCCTAACGTTGGTTTATTCTTGCCCCCAGCTACCATCGCTGGAAAAGGTAACCCCCAGGTAGCAAAAGCTATTAACATGCTGTAACATGCTGTACCTTTACCCCTTCTATAAAAAAGGCACACTTTTTTCCCGTCTTTGTCCCACAGGTCATAGTATGAGTTTTATTTTTAATAATCAGCAGTCTCCTGCTCCCAATTAAAAGTGTAAACCTGTCCATCAGGCGCTGCAAGCCAACAGGTGTTCGGGACAGAAGTACTGCGTTATCTGCATAAAGCAGAACAGGGACACTATTACCAGCATCCTGTGGGGCATCAGCTTTAACAGTTTTCAGGGCGGAATCAACCCCATTAATAAAAAGACTAAACAGCAGGGGGGCAAGAACACATCCCTGTCTGATTCCTCGTTTAACATTAAAATTTGGGGTACACTCCCCACCAACCCCATAGCAGACACATGTTTGCATCTTACTGTACAATCTTGCAAGGAAAAAGATAATTTCTTTGGGGGCGCCCATATCTAGCAGAACTGACCACAGGAGAGAATGGTTTACTAAATCGAAAGCACTGCTTAGGTCAGCAAAGCAAAGATATAAATTACCGGGCTTAGCTCTAGTATACTTGCCAATCAACAGTTCTAGATTCAGGCACTGATCTAACGTCCCTCGTCCCTTCCTGAATCCATATTGTGAATCGGCAAGAATCCCGTTCTCATCAGCCCACTCTTCTAATCTATACAACAGCACTCTACTCATAATTTTAACCGATGAGTCAAGCAGGCTAATCGGCCGGTAATTACAAGCTGATGCCTTATCCCCCTTTTTATAGATGGGGACAATAATGGAGTCACCCCAAGAAGGTGGGATCAGGGTGGTAACCGCAGAATTGAGTGCCAAAGTAAGTATTGGTCCCCAGAGCTGCGACTGAGCCCTGAACACATCAATTAGGACTCCATCTGGCCCCTGGGCCTTACCACCCTTACTAGATTTAATACTACTTTCCACTTCCTTCAGGGCGATATCTAAAGGCACCACAGGCCAAAGCCTTTGCTCCTCGGACGTCTGAGTATTATCCTGAAAGATTGCGGAAAAATGTTTCACCCATTCCTCACTTCCAACGTTGGAGGAGCGCTGTGGATTGTTATCATCTTGGAGGAAAGGGGAGTTGATGGTGGACCAAAATAGACGTCTGTCAGCAGTTTCTGCAGACTTGGTTAGGAGATCCCAGGCCTCCTGTTGTAATTCCTTCTTCCTTTTAAAAAATGCCTTTTTATATTCAATTCTTAAAAGTCTGACTCTATTCTTATCTCTTGGAGTAAGGGCTAAAGCGTGTTTAAGTTGCAAGAGAAGGGACGTACATGTATGGTCAAACCAACCTATCCCTTTTCCGCTTCTGCCCGATCTAGTCCCCATAAAGATCTTATTAATAACGTTGTTAATGTTAAGAAAATGAGTCATAACGGAGGCAGGCGGACATCCTGGAGCCAGGATAATATCAATATCCGCAAGGCATTTATTTACAATAATGGGTTCCACTATAGATGCTTTTTCCCCTTTCCACCTTAGCCTGGTCCCATTAGCCCTGTGTGGTTCAACATCACCCAAAGTTTTTATTGGCAGTTCTACTCTGCATTCCCATGTAGTTATTTGCATAGTGATATAGTTATGGTCACTCAGGGCAGAGGCATCCCTTACCATGGTCAGGCAGTGAGGTACCAAATTAGATGAAACCATAATATGATCGATAGTGGATCCGCTATTCCGCCCAGTAAAGGTGGGAATGGGACTCTCACTACCCCCTAGGTCAGCACTCACTAACTCTAGGTCATAAGAGGCCATGACGTTATTGATAGCTTCCCCATAGGCATGATGTGGGAAATACGACATGCAATCCCCCGCTCCACCGAAATTGCCCCTTCCTTTTGAGTGCCTCCGGGCGCGATGGTGGGCGGTAGTGGGAGTTGCTACCGCCCTGCTACCTGGGAGCTGTAGTCTCCCCCCTCGGCGGCCGCGCGATGAAGCAGGCAGCGGCGGCCGGGGAGACCGACAGCGTGGGGTCCCATGTGCAGGCAGCGATGTTCCGATCTCCTGGGCAGGTAGGCGGAGTGCAGTTAACCCCCACGGCAACGAGGCAAAGTGTTCAAATCCCCCGCTCCACCGAAATTGCCCCTTCCTTTTGAGCGCCTCCGGGCGCGATGGTGGGCGGAAGTGGGCGTTGCTACCGCCCTGCTACCTGGGAGCTGTAGTCTCCCCCCTCGGCGGCCGCGCGATGAAGCAGGCAGCGGCGGCAGGGGAGACCGACAGCGTGGGGTCCCAGGTGCAGGCAGCGATGTTCTGATCTCCTGGGCAGGTAGGCGGAGTGCAGTTAACCCCCACAGCAACGAGGCAAAGTGTTCAAATCCCGCATTTACACGTGTCATTATTTACGTGACTGTAATACAAGCTTATCAGTATGACTACTTGAGCATGACAATGTACTCAAATACAGTAGGTGTATATGTGTTCTCAAATTGCTATGACTATTTTTAAATAGGCCTTGATATTAGCAATCGTCACATTTGTATTGTTTTTGTGTACGTTTACAGCTTTAAGTAGGAGAGAATAATTTTTCTCACTGTATAGGCTTTCTTCGCTCATAAGCACACATGTTGCAGCCTAACAGCATTTCTTCACTTTGCACTCACACATACTGGACTAAAGCAAGTGTTGTAGATGTTCTAACGCTTTTTACACGGTGTATGGTGGTTACTTAATCCGACGGGAAAGACATGTTGTACCAGACGTGCTCTGCCTCCCAGGTACTACGCTATTCGACTCCATTACACTCACCGTGCCTCAGAGTTTTGTTTACTCCATTAAGCTAGTGATTTTAGGTAGGATCAGAGATAGTGAGCTCATGCACACCCTCATTTCATTCTAATTAATGTAGTCATGACTTTTGGTAATCAGTGGGGTCCGTACATTTCAAAGTTTTCTGGTTCTTCTATCCTGATGTTATTCAGCATTTTGAGCTTAAAACTAGATTTTTGTCTATAAACAGGTACAACGAGCCATGACACGTTTTTTTATTCTGCATGCAGGACACTGGTGTCCCCCAAAACATTCAAGGTCTTCATTACTTTAGATCCATCGGTTTCGGTTTGTCGACATAAGGCACCTGAGAAGTTTGCCTGGTGCATGCTTGTCCAGGTAGTTCTTGGATACGCTTAAGTTACTCATTATTTCTCTACGGTTTCTTCATGCTTGTTTTCACCTTTTCATTTTGCTTTGTCAATTTCTACTAAAGCGTCAACTTACCTTCCAATACAATTTCACACATTTTTCACTAAGCGGTCAGAGCACTTTTCCACAAAGACTTCACCACCAGCTCCCTTCAACTTCCTTACTGGGAGTTCTGACCTGCTTAGAAGTCTCTACTGTTGTTTTGGATCTCTGGAGAATGCTTGCTGCTGGGAGCTGGAAAGTAATGCAACTTTGAGAAGCGGGAAGCATCCGCACCTGTTCCCGACGTATCGCCGAAGAAATCATCGCAGCGTGTCTTTGAGAAATCACTGCACGCCACATCGAGTGCACCGATCTCCGAATTCCGAGATTACTGCGCAGATTTCGACGCAAGCCGTGCTGTGTGGCTGCAAGAACCCACACATCATCCCAGATCATCACATCAAGGCGCCAAGTCTGTCGCATAGTTGGGAGACGCAGAAAGAAACCGACATACCACCTCCCCACGCAGTAAGAAACCAACTCATCACCTCCTCTCTGGTAAGGAACCAACGCATTACCTCCCCTGCGCAGCAGTAAGAAACTGACTCATCACCTCCCTCGGATCAAGGAACCGACGCATCACCATCCCTAAGTGTAAGGAACCGACGCATCACCTTCTCTCCGACCCTTTTTGTTTGTGTGTGCAACACATCCAAGGTACTGCAATTTGCTTTGAACTAAACAATTTCTACCATTTGAAAGTCATATTTGTTTTACTGTATTGTGGATTTTTGTCGTTTTTTCTTGTTTGGTTTAGATAAACATTACTTATTTTTCTAAACTGGTGTGGTGTACATTTGTAGTGTTTTCACTGTATTACTGTATGTGTTCACAAATGCTTTACACACTGCCTCTGGGATAAAACTGCCTGCTCGTACCAAGCTACCAAGGGGGTGAGCAGGGGTTAGTTTAGAAGTGTATCCCCCTTACCCTGCCTATTGTATTGTATTGTGTATTGTGGCATACTTGTATAGCGCGACCTGTCACCACCAAGGGCATCCTGGCGCTTTGACCCATAATCCAGCGAAAACAGTAGCTCAGCCTATCCTGGGAAAAAGATGAGTTTTCAGAGCCTTTCTAAAAGCTAAGAATCAAGGATCCCTATTTGGATAAAGGTACCTACATCTGCCAACTAGAGACCCCCATTTCTAACACTCCTGAAGAACGGTCTTTTCACCCAAAATGCATTGGGTGTTTTTTAACCAGTAAAGAAACGAGATATTACACGATTGTCTTCAGATGCCATGAATGTGATGACTTAAAATGTATGAACAATCTTGTGAAGCCAAGAAAAATACAAATCTGAAAGAAATTCTTGTCTGTATTTCTCCATTACTGTCATTTCGTACAAATTTTCTTGATGTAATGTTTCTACATTAGAGTGTTTTTACATTTCTTTATTGAAATTACGTAAGTGAAGTTAACCACGCAGCCCTAGGGCAAAAGCGTGCACTTAGCATCCAGAGCAGCTGTTCTGGTCGCAATAGTTCATACGTGGCAGAGCCAGGGTGGAGCCCTGCCTGCTTTGCACAGGAAGTACATTTAAGTTTGTGAAGATTCAAAATATATTGCATTTAGTCTTACCTGTGTGCATCACTACCCATTCCTTTCAGTGGTATAGAGTATGCCATAATCATGGATTAGATGTTGCTTATATGCACCCATACCATTAGTTTTAAAAAGTAAAACATTGTATGCTCCATTACAGATTTTCTGGACCAACACACACAGCCATTGTTTGTCCCCCTTATGCACAAGAAGTTCTTCAACACCCTGACTTTCCGTCCATGATAATATTAACTCCAAATATCATATATCATTCCATATATATTGCTATTGCTATTTTATGTAAATCAGATTTTTTTCATGTTATCAACCATGTGTATAGCCCACCTTTTTCATTTCCTTTTTCCTCTCCTCTTCCCTCTTTCTATAATTATATTGCTTTATCGTTCCAATGTATATCCCTTTCAGATTTACAGCAATGTTTGATTGTGTCTTACCCTAAAATAATAAAGTTATATTTTCAAACTGAAAATTATCAGTGGTTAATAGATGTTATTGCTCAGTGACTCACTATCATCAGAGATTCAGTATTTTCCCAACCTTGGTGTTCTTAGTTGTTCTTCAGCAATGCGCTGGGTGTCATTGGTGGCTTGTATACTGCCAGACAGCAACACTGTTGAATCAGAAGGCTGATGTCAGCAATTGCTCTGTATTCTTAGTGATTTATTACCAGAGGTGTTATATTCACATTTGCTCTGCATTATCAGTGAGTCACTACTATCAGTGCCTCAATGTAAACAAGCTTGTTTCCTTCCCAGTATAAGAATTGGCTTGGTAGTTTGGTTTGCCCTGTTCCCATCATGCACTGGGACAGGAACAGACTAATTTGCATGTAGCCAAGTTCTGAGCTGGGATGGTGCAGTGAGCTAAAAAAAGGTGATGGATCAAGCCCTGATCTTTGGACTGGGTAAGAGTGGTCTGCTTAATTCAGACACTCTGTTCATCACCACCCCCCTTTCTGAATCAATGTAAACAATGGCATGGTGTTGTATATGACTCAATAGCACCAATTACTCAAAAGCTGCAGAGGCTCCGCATAATGTCCACAGGGACTTCATGAGATTTCCTGCATATTTTGTACTGTGCCTTTCCCTTGCATGAAGTGGTAGGGAGGGCCCCACGTGTCAGTTCTCAACTTTCTTTTTCTAGCTTCTGAGATGGGATCATCCCTGTAATTCCCAAGTGCTCTTGGCAAAGCAGACCTAACAAGGAGCCGTCAAGCAGGCGTTTTTCTAAAGTGATGAGAGTACAATGGAGTTGGCTAGGATACATTTGCATTGGCTCAGACGTGTAGGTCCCTATTTAGTAACCTTTAACAGCTTGAATCACTCTCCTGACGGACCCATCAAGGAAAGCTCTAAGCAACTATTCATCTTCAAAATGCTTCGTATATGCCTGTGGATATGTGTCTGGCTGCTGCTTTTTTTTGAAATAGGCTATGGAAAGACTGACAGTCGGTTGCATCTGGATCTGTAGTTCAGATATATAGGCCTTTTTGCCACTTCGTCTGGCGAGCAGTTGAGAGGACCTGGTAAAATGTATTCAGCCCCAATTGCTGGGGTTATTTATAGGGCTGGGCGTAGTTTGCGTTGTGCCAATACGCACACTACGCAGAATTTTTGAAAAAAATATTGTGGAAAACGGGGTCGCGTCCTGAGGGTCCGTGTGCCCGGGACAGGAGTCCCTCGTGCCTGGGCAGACTCCCTGATCTCCCCGGCCTGGTTGTAGCCCGGGAGCCCTGCAGTCCCCGAGCCCTGCAGCCCTGCAGCCCCGGAGCTTGGCAGCCCGGGAGCCCTGCAGCCCTGGATCCCTGGAGTCTCAGAGCCCTGGAGCCTCGGAGCGCTGCGCCCCCGAGCCCTGCAGCCCCGGAGCCCTGGAAGGGCAGGCGGGAGCTCTCCAGCGGAGGCTCGGGGCAGGCTGATTGGCGTTATGTCGGTCCCTGCCATCTGGTCGCACTTTTCCACTCGGCCATCTGGTCGTACCCAATGCTTCCCAACGGGGCGACCAGATGGCCGGGCTTCCCTGGAAGTCCCGATGAGGTGCCATTCACCTCCCGGATCCCAGCCAGGGCTCCAGGAGGTCGGGCACATTGGTGCCCTGGGTCCCCTCTGTCACTCGGCACGCACGGGTTCCCAGAAAGAGGGGTAGCCTTCCTCCGGATTACTAGAGGCAAGGGTATGCCCGGACACCCTTCCAGGGCTGGCGGTTCCCTGCCGGGGACCAGAATGGTGATGACCGGGCAACACCTCCCAGGCGTCCGGGGCTCCCTCCTCCAGCCCGCGGCGTGGCAAAGTACCTGGGACGGGCTCCATGGGTCCCTGGCAGTCCTCCCTGTGCCTGAGGCCCAGCATGGGGTTTCAGAGCCCCCCTGAACCCTGCAGCCCGGGAGCCCTGCAGCCCTGGATCCCGGGAGCCCTGCAGCCCCGGAGCCCTGCAGCCCAGTAGCCTTGGAGCCCTGCAGCCCGGAGCCCTGCAGCCCTGGAGCCCGGGAGCCCCAGGAGCCCTGGAGCCCTGCAGCTCTCGGAGCCCTGCAGCCCCCGAGCCCTGGCGTCCTGGAGCCCTGGAGCCTCGGAGCCCTGCAGCCCTGGAACTCTGCAGCCCCGGAGCCCTGCAGCCCCTGAGCCCTGCTGCCCCGGATCCCTGGACCCTCAGAGCCTCGGAGCCCTGGAGCCTCGGAGCCCTGCAGCCCCGAGCCATGCAGCCCGGAGCCCTGCAGCCCTGGATCCCGGGAGCCCTGGGGCCCCGGAGCCCTGCAGCCCGTGCCTGAGGCCCAGCGTGGGGTTTCAGAGCCCCCCTGAGCCCTGCAGCCCGGGAGCCCTGCAGCCCTGGATCCCGGGAGCCCAGGGGCCCCGGAGCCCTGCAGCCTGAGCCCTGCAGGCCCGGAGCCCTGCAGCCCCGGAGCCCTGCAGCCCCCGAGCCCTGGAGTCGCGGAGCCCTGGAGCCTCGGAGCCCTGCAGCCCTGGAACCCTGCAGCCCCGGAGCCCTGCTGCCCCCGACCCCTGCAGCCCCGGATCCCTGGAGCCTCGGAGCCCTGGAGACTCGGAGCCCTGCGGCCCCCGAGCCCTGCAGCCCCGGAGCCCTGGAAGGGCATGTGGGAGCCTTCCCGTGGAGACTCGGGGCAGGCAGATTGGCGTCATGTCGGTCCCGGCCATCTGGTCGCACCTTTCCACTCGGCCATACGGTCGCACCCAATGCTTCCCAATGGGGCGGCCAGATGGTCGGGCTTCCCTGGAAGTCCCGATGAGGTGCCATTCCCCTCCCGGATCCCAGCCAGCGCTCCAGGAGGTCAGGCACGTTGGCGCCCTGGGTCCCCTCTGTCACTCGGCATGCATGGGTTCTCAGAAAGAGGGGTAGCCTTCCTCCGGATTACTAGGGGCAAGGGTATGCCCGACACCCTTCCGGGGCTGACGATTCCCTGCCGGGGACCAGATGGGCGATGACCAGGCAACACCTCCCAGACGACCGGGGCACCTATCCTTTTATGGCATAAGGTGTGGGTCACTCCGGAGACAGTTTTTAACCGCAAATTAATCTCATACTGTCTCACCCTGGATGGCGTCAGAAACATTAAATGGTTGTCCCATGTGCAAGCTCTGATGACCGAGCTTGGCCATCCTGAGTTTTTCTCTAGACCATCTAGCATGGAAATGTTTGCCAGAAAAATCATTGAAACAATTGGCCATGACTCATCTAGCCAACAAATGATGGTCCACAGAAAAACATAAAAACACAGTTCTGGCCTTTCAGGAAATCACTATTAATCCGGGGCCCCAATTCTACATTGTAAGTGGCCTAACCTGTTACTCAAGAATGTTATTAACACGGTTCAGGTTTGGAACTTTCTTCCGCATTGTTACTTTTCCACCTTGTAATAATTGGTCGAGGGAATTGCCTACCTGCCCCTGTGATGATTTATCCCCCCAATCAAATTTGCATTGTATTTTATTTTGTAAATTTTATGTTGTTCCACGGAGGATTGTTTTGAAACCAATCCTTAAAGTGTGGGGCCACCGCTCTTGCAGAATAGCCTATGTTAGATTGCAACAGCTGGAAAATGATTTTGTGGCTCAAACCATATCCAGTTTCTTAAAACTATTGATTAAGTTCAGAAACTCTATGTAAAGCACTTTATTCTTGTACACATTAGTACTTATATAGCTTTTAATGTATCTGTTTTTATCAAACCGGATTTGTTCGCTCTCTAATAACAATGATTTTAAATCTTTTGCACTTTTGTGATACTTTGTGACTGTATGTTCCTCTTTTAACTTGTATGCTTTTATGAATTCATTTTTGAATATCGAATAAAGCTTTTTGAATTTGAATTTGAATTTGAAGTCTGTTCTAGGGCTAGGTAATAAGAGGAAATAAGCAGGACAACCCAAGATGCAAGCTGCTGAAGTAGAGAACAGATAGACAAGTGGCCCTGAACAACCGAAAGTGGCTTCAATGTGCTAACAAGAAAGAGTTAAAGGTGGTGAAAGTCAGTAAAGTGACCACAAGGCTTTAAAAGCATGATTAAACCAGTGGCGTTGGACCATTTTCAGAGTGAGGGGGTGCTCTCATGAATGTTACATCACTAAAATCATAGCGATTGTGAAAAATCCAAGCGTCCCACCAAAAACTAGTGTAAAAAATGTACCATACCGCTTTAGCACCAGTGTGGTAAGAGTGTCTGTGGTATATTGTCGGTAGTGCATTTTGGAGCAGTGATGTGGCAGCGCACAGTTACAGATAGCACATTTTCTGGTGAAACGGGCACAAAATTTGCAATGAAATGCAGTTTACCAGTAAAACTATATAGCACACAAAAGATATTGCATGGAAAGCAGTGTTCGGCGAAAATAGGTATCATATGTGAATCACCAAGTAAATTGTCTTTGTTTGATCCTATTACAAAATGAGTTTTTATCACCCTTCAGAAATGTAAAAAATTGTGCTTCGTTTGTTCTCTCCTAATTGCTGATATATTTTTAAATATGTGTACAGTTTATTTACTGGTATTTAAAGGTTGTTTTGTTTTAGAAAAAAACTGCCATCCCACGGCTTTTCCTTCCAAAGTCCTTGTACACCAGTGAGATTTTCACATAGGTCACTTTTGCAAAATCCTCTCACTTTGCAGTCAGAGAAATGAAAGTAAATACCAGTTTCTGAATAAGAAGCAATTTGTCAGAAGATATAGCCTGACATTTGACCTTTGGGTTGGGACTCAAAGCAAATGTGACAAGATAAACACAAAGGGGCAGATTTACAATAACTGGCGCATCCCCAGGGGTGCACCAGTTATTGTGCGCCGCAGCTCCGCCACCCATGATGCGCTGCATTTACAATGCGGCGCACCATGGGGCAAAGACGGCACAGATGCGTGACGCATCTGTGCCGTAAAGGCGGCGCATTGCTGGAGTTGCGTCGCAAGCGCAACGCAGTTCCAGCAAGGCTCGGGGGTGCCATATCTGTCCAATGCTGTGTCAAGCCTTACGCCTGCTTCAAGCAGGCGCAGGGTTTTGACGCAGCATTGGCCTAAAAGTGACTAAGTGAAATGATTTCACTCAGCCACTTTTAGGAGGCGTTCCTGCGCCGGAACGCCTCCTTATGGCGCAGGGCTTTGCAACGTGACGCATCTCCCAGATGCGTCACGTTGTAAATACCCCGCACCATGGCGCATCTTTTGCTCCACCGCTGCGTCACAAAAGTGATGCAAAAGCGGCGTAAAAGAGGCGCAAGGGGCTTGTACATCTGCCCCTAAGTCTATTTTTTCCGGGGTGCTGCGCCTCCAAAACAAAAACAGATGTGACCTCCAGTCGGTGAACACACTGATGCTGCTGGATAGTGCCAACTGGGAGCCCCACATACCAAGCATTTTGCATTGTACAGCCTAGGAACATATGCTGCACTTTTATAGAGGCTGCAGGTGCCGATGGAGAAAGGCGGTCACTTTCAAGGGTTACAGTGCTGTGTAGATGATGGACCATATAATTTACCCATCCCCCAATGACTACCCTTTGTCAACGAGGAAGTCCAGGGTTTTTTGTTTTTGGTTATTTTAATACGGGCAGGATGAAGGTGTGGTGGACCCTATGTTACTCAGCCACACACAAGAGGGGTGAGTGGGGAGGGGGGGCACAAGCTGTCCTGTCCTGAGAAATGTAATCTTCTTTGCATTCAGCACCAGGAAGTTCAGGCTCAGTAGTAGGGGTGGACAACATGCAAGAGTGAAAGGTCAGCTAAATAACTGATTCAGGATAATTAAAGCATAGGGCGAGCTTGAGCACTCAGGGTCATATTTAAGACACTGTTTGCTTTTCTCTTGCAGCACGCAAGATGGTGCAAGAACACCAACTTTAAATAGGTTTATCTGTGACAATAAGTGACCATGATAGTAACTTGGCTTCTCTGTAACAGAGGGTGAGCTATGGAAGAAACAGCTGGAAAGGGTGCGTTTTTAGGTTTGTATGGAATGTCAGATTTGGCATTGTTCTTGGGATCTGGGTATTTGGGGGCATATCAGCAACAAACGGTGTTAAAATTATCGCCGCTTTAGCGGCAGAAAACTGCCGCTAAAGCTGCGATAACGGGCTTGATAATATGCCCTTGTGAATTCTCATAGAAGCCCATGTTCTGCTGTCAACATGGGCTTCTATTGGAATTCTCTACTCCATATTATCAAGCCCATTATCGCCGCTTTACCGGCAGTTTTCTGCCGCTAAAGCAGCGATAATTTTTACGCCATGCTTGATAATATGCCCCTTGGTTCTTTAGTCCGGGGGCTAGGCAGGAGGAGACCCGTTATGGTTCTTCGATTTGGGGACATCCAGTGTCAATCATGTTTTTTTCTTGTTGTTTTTTTGCGGTATGTATTTTATGTTGAAGTTAGCCTGGAATCCCTGAGTATACCGCCGTGTGTGTTATGCAAATGATCTTGAATTTGATACAAGCTTCTAGCAGCAGTCAGTGCAGTTTCTTTAGGATTGGGGGTTATATAATCTGATAGTTTTTTTCATCTGCCACTAACAGTGCTGCAGCATATAGGGTAGCTTAGTGAGGTCAGCTTGTGGGTTTCATATTGCACAAATCCCAATCCTTTAGCTATCTCTGATTGAGAGAGGCCCTTGAGGCACAGAGGGCAGAGAGGATGGCTCTCATTTGTCCAAAGCAATCATCGACCCACTGTGGGCACAAGAAAGATTCCGAGGGTTCCCCGCATACGTTTTTAATACCCCGGTTTGTGTTGCGGAGTTGCCGCTATGTTGGAAGAGGGATTTGGGACCACTGAACCAATATGTGTGGCAGGGGCTAGCATGGCCTCCAGAGACCTAGTAATCTTGGCTAAGCAACTGTTAAACAAATGTAAATATTTAGTGAGAGTGTAGTATACACATGAGTGTCTCTGGAAGATGGAGAAGAAGTCATTCCCAAGCTGCCTCTGATGCCACCCACACCCTCGGATTTCTTCCATGTTTTCTGGGACTGTGGTATAATGTAGATGCACTGGCTCAGTATCTCCTGCACCCCGTCTAATGTGCAAGGTTGGCAGGGTGAACTGAACCCAAGCTCACACTGTTGGGTCACAGGATATACCTGGGGTACTCACTCTCTAAATGGTCTGAATATCTACTTGCTAAAAGAGATGTTGCTAGGTAACAGCAACTCATTCCTGCCCATCAATGGCTGAGGGGATTGGGAGGTGATCTGTGGAGCAAGGGGTACCCACATAAACGTGGTAAAATCTGGGGCTCGTGGTGGGATCATGTCAACCCTTTTGTATGACTGTTCTCTGGTTTAATGTGTGCTGACAGTTTGTCTCTTTCTTTTCAGTGTGCCTGATATAGTAAAATGTCCTGCTTGGTTGCTACCAGGGCCGGCTTTAGGGCAGTGCGACTGGTGCAGCCTCACTGGGGGCTGACCTGTGGAGGGGGCACTGACCTCAGGGAGGGGCGCTATGTTGAGCAATAACTTATGATTGGAGACATGAGGGGAACTTTTGCCCGGTGGTAGTAAAAGAATCTGAGGAGGCGGTCATTGGGCATGTGTGGTGCCAAAAGTGATTGTCGCACCAGGCGTCACCAGCGCTAAAGCCAGCCCTGGTTGCTACAATTATCTGGCTGTATTCAACCTTGGCAATAGTTCTCATTGTCTGAACCTGGAGGGCACACCAAATGCCAATAACACATTATATGAGAGAAAGACTGAGTTATGTGCTGTATGTATTAGAGATAAAGTCCTATTCACAGTGGTGGGCAGAATGCATATAAAAGATGAAAAGGGTGGGTGAGATTGAAAACCCATTGGGGGACATCATAGCAGAATGGCCTTTGACTTGACTGAATGACGAATGAATAACGGCCCTCAGACATAACTGATTAGAGCCACGTGAAGGTCAATTATTACAGTCCCAAGAGGGAACGATCCACTGTATCAAAAGAGGCTCAAAAAGAAGAGACAAATAAACAGTGTGGTCAAAGTCAAGGCTGCGTTTACGTCACCAGGCAAAATTGTGGCACAAGCTGAACAGAAAAAGGATACATTTAGCACCAAAGTCAGAGAAAGAAGTACTGCTGGAGTAAATTACTTCACGAGAGAGATTGGGCAGATAATCCAACTTGAGCAATGACCAAAGACACTGGGGCATATTTACAAGGAGTTAGAGCCACCAGAACATCACTTTTTCTGCCTTTCTGGTGGTGTTAAGTCCTTCGCTTTATTTACAGGGCGGCATTAAGACGCTTAACGTGGCTTAACTCTGCCTTGTAAATAATACCCCTATTCACACAGCACTTAGCGTGAAAGAGGTCTTCAGTGGGTGGGCAGTAGGCGTTCTGCAGCATCAATCATTGCTTTTTGACGCTGCTCTATATTTACAAGGTATGGGGCAGTGCCAAAAATATCCCCAGGGAAAACCTGGTCTTAATCAGGGGATGCGAGGAGAAATGTTTAATTTCTCCTCGTATTTTGCTCTTTCCATGCACATAGAAACATCAAATCACCTGTAAAAATTGTTTATGTGCAGGAAGGTGTCCCTTCTGTAATGATGTCAATGCAATACTGCCCAGTGACCAAACTGGTCAGGCACTAGGACCGACCCGAGCGAGGGACGAGGGCGGGCGGAAAGGGAGGAGCCGGGGACCAAGGGGTTGGTTAGCCGTTAGCCTTGGAAGAGGAAGGATCAGAAATAAAGAAGGTCTTGAATTGTTACCCTGTGTCTGTGTGAATTACTGGGCCAGACACTACACCTTCCTGCACATAAAAAATCACCCCTCCAGCAGGGACCCTAGCAACATGGCCCAAGGGTGCCTGCACTAGGCAGTTTCTTTAACGCCAGCACTAGGGGAAATGAATGGGGGGTGCTGCATTCTTTTAAATTCGGTGCATCCCTGTAAATTGAAACTGACGGAGCGCGGTGTTACCACTTTTGGCCTAACACCGAGCTCCGCCAGTTTCTAGTAAATATGCCCCACACTGTTTTATTCTCAGTATAGGTTGTTGGGTCAGACTACCACATTCTGTGAGGTGGTGTTTGCACCTGCCTGTGGTGAGGTGTGGTGACAGATAGAGCATGCCAAAGTCATTCCAGCCTTAATCCTGTCTTAAATTTGCTGGATGCCGTCTCAAACCTGGCTGTTCGAGCAATAGCAGATCCCCCTTCCCCCAAGCACCTTGAGACCCTCCGGGTGAGTAGTGCGCTATGGAAATGCCATGATTGATTGATTGATTGAAAAACTTGCCATTTCTATTACATAACATTTTGCATTGGGGGAAAGCATTAGTATCAAAAACATGCGACTTGAACAAGAGCCTAGCAGAATTACAGGGTTTGCCTACGTCATTACAGAAAAGATTATCCTTAGGTAGGAATACACATTGTTTCTGTTGACTAATCTGTGACTGGTAGAGTCAGTCGTTCTTCCGAGTAGCCTGAGTGCAACTTCGATTCAGTATGTGAGGGATGCAGCCTCTCAACTCTAACAACTGGAGTGAACTTCTGATTCAAACTATTTTTGAGGCCTTTTTGGTATACTCTTGCATCGGGAAGTGTATCATCAAACGTTGACTCAAGGGATCTGCTAACTGCTGGAAACAGGCTTTGACGATCTGACGAGGGTTTTGTCTAGGACCAGAGGCGCTCAACGGAAGATGCCACAGATCTTAACATGTGAGGATGACCCATCTTTACTTACTACCTTCCTCCTTCCAATCTGTTTTTCCATTTGTTTTTCCTTCTTTAAATTTCACTTCTTTCCACCTATCTTCCCTTTTTTTGGATTGATTTTCCTTTTGAGATCCTTCTTTCTTTCCTCCTTGACCCTTTTTCCTTTTATGATTCCTTCCTTCTTCCATTCATGCCTTTCTTTTCCCTTTCTTGCCATGTATATTTCCTTTTCTTCTCTTCGTTCCATTTCTCCTTGTTAGCAGCTTTCCATTTTCTTTTCCTTCTTATTTCCATCTGCCTTTTCGTATCTCCATCCCAATTCAGTTACTTGTACATTTCTTGTCTCTTTCTTCACTTCCTTATTTGACTTTCTTTCCCTTATTTGCATCTGTTTTCTCCTCTCTCCTTCCAGCTTTTCTTCTTCACTTCCTTCTTTTGCACTCTCTCTTCCCTTGAACCTCGACTACTTTTTTCTTGACATAATTTTCTCTATCTCTTTATAAACGTGCCTCCTTTGGCCACACTTGGCTGGGCCCTCACCACGAATTTCTGTCATGGTAGCATTTTGCAGTGGAATTTATTAGTGCTAGTATGGACGACCTGCAAGTAACACAGCAAAGTTACCAACTGTACGGAGTAATTTCTTACCAAGTTTTGGCCTCACAATTCTCATTCACCCACAGCCCTTCTGCAGTGCGCACTAGTAATGTGGAGATTACATAACTTAATCACGCCCTTCTGTGGGGGTATTTTACTCACTGTTTTTGAAAGTTAGCCCACTTCACTCAAAGACCTCTGTCTCAGTGTGCCACTCCCAGAGTGCAGCCTGTATTCGCTCTTTTCCTACTAGATATGGCGTTTGTCAAAGGTACATTCTTGCCCATTTTTTGTTAACCCTTTATGTGAATGGGCTAGAGTCCGCTTAATTATCAGTTTCAGCAAACTGCCAAAAGGCTGGAGCTAGATCCATTCTTGTTTTATTATATACTGAGTATGGAGTTCTTATGACCTGCACCCCTCAAAGCTTGGATCTACTCTTGGCCAGGTATGTATCATTTATGGGGAATCTTGAACTGTCGGTTAATTTCTCGAAGTCATATGTGATGGTTGAGGGCCCAAAATCCACTAAAAGCAAAGTCTTCAAGGTGGCTAACTCGACTTTGAGTAAAGTCATGGATTTCCCTTATCTGGGTGCTTTATTTGACACAAAAAATTGTTGGAAGCCACTTGTTGAGGCTAAAAGATCTGAACTTGTTAAAACCATGGGGGTGGTTTCTAGCTTTGCACACAGGCTTGTCCCGTTCCTAGAGAAGGTATGGCGGTATTAATTTGTGCTCCAAATTATCCAGTATTGGGGTATCTTTCATAGATTCACATGCCTGAATCATTCCCCGTTGCCGAGGGGGGAGTCCCACGGTAATAATATATACAATAGCAGTGCCTAAAAAATCTTTTGTAGTAGGCTGAAAAGACTATAGGCCCAACTAGGCCCGAAACTAATCAGCCTATCTACTTCATTATGTAAAAAGAACTGAAACAGCAGTTCCAACCAATCAGCTGTCAGCACCCTCTAGAACCTTCCCAGCTCAGGCAGTTCTCCTCAGATTTTCACCGCACGTCGTGTGGAAGGGAGTCTCCCTGAGTGCCTACTCAGTTTTTCAACTTTTCTCTTCAAAATGTCTGAGAAGAAAGCTCTTTTCAAGGCCTGCAGGACCTGTGACAAGAAAAGGGTCCATGTAGATGACCAGCTCAAGGACTGCATCTACTGCCTTCATCCCTCTCACATTGTGAAGGATTGCAGGATTTGCTGCACCTTCCCTGCCAAGACCATCAGGGACAGGGAGGCAGGGGTTCTACTTTGGCTTAAATCATCTTCCACAGATGATGAAGACAAAGCTTCAACTTCCAGCAAAAAGGCCAGATCCAGGGATGGCTCTTCTCCTGAGAGGAAAAAACAACACAAATCCTCTCATGGAGTGTCTGAACCCTCAAACAGGTCATCCTCTCCTATACCTAAGTCTCCAGTTGCTTCAGGATCTTCATCTAAAACTGTGAGTAAGACCCAGGCTAAGACTGTCTCTCTGGTGTCCACTCACACAGTCTCTGTGACTTCTGCTAGTTCAAGCTCTTCTGTGACGGTATCTACATCTGCCATTACCTCACCTATTGTATCAGCTAAGATTTCCTCTTCGCAATCTTCAGAAGTTAAAATCACCGTTGACAACTACTGCTTCGACGAAAAAGGCTCCTTCGACGTCTAAATCTTTGACGATGAAGAACCCGTCAACGACGAAGATCTCGTCGATGAAGAACCCGTCGTCGAAGAAGAGCCCATCGACGCCCCCCCCGTCGACGATGGCCTCGCCGATGACTTCACCGTCGACGAAGACAACATCGACGACAGCCTCGTCGACGAAGACAACATCGACGACGGCCTCGTCGACGAAGACCCCATCGACGACGGCCGCGTCGACGAAATCGACGACGGCCTTGTTGACGAAGACCACATCGACGACGGCCCCGTCAACGGCAGTCCCATTTTCGGAAAGTCCATCTTCAGTACCTCCGTCAACGACGATTCCTTCTACGATGAGCTCGTTGACGATACCTCCACCAATGAGCCAGCCGCCTTCAACTCAGCTTGTAAAGACGCCTAAATCAACAAAGAGTCTAGTTCTTCCCAAGACTCCGCCAACAAGACCCTGGCCTGTTTTACCTCAGGTGTCTCACGCCTCACCTGTGGCTTATACTCATTTTGAAATCAAGACCTATCATAGGCAAGACTACTCCAATATTTTTCCTCTGCTATCATCGCAGATATTAGAAACTTATGTGGAGGAGGAGGATTCTGAGGAAGATGACGGAGATGATGAAGGTCTCTTTGAGATTGCACGCCATCCATCCGATTTGCATATTAAATGCCAAGATGAAGAGGACGAGGAAGATGTTCATGAACATTATTACCAAGAGGAGTTGTCTACACCTTACTATAGACAGCCATATTTGCCTCCACGTTCGTAGGAGTCAAGCCATCTTCCTCCTTCATTAATGCAGGATCTGCAAGCCCTGTTGGCAGACTATCACCAAAGATTCCCGCCGACACCGTCCATGCCTGTTGTGCCTCCAGTACCAGCGGATGTACCTGCTCCTCCTCCACCTCCGCCTCCAGTGTCACCTAGACACATGCGGAACCCGCACCACAAGAGGATTGAGATACTTCCTCTTCGAATGAAGAAGGAAGAGAGGAAGGTGAGCTGCCTCAAGACAACACACCCGCGGATCCATGGGATGATTATGTGATACCCATGCCTTCAACTCCTTTTCCACAACTCTCTGATTCTCCGCCAGAGGATATTGGCGGCTTTCATAACATCATGCAAAGGGCTGCTACAAGGTTTGAACTGCCCGTTACGATTGAACAGTCAGACTGTTTCTTACATGACTTCAAAGAGGGTTATAAAAGAATAACCAGGGCCATCCCCATTATAGACTTTATTTGGCAGGAATGTCTTAAAATTATGAAAACACCCGCTTCCATCCCTGCAGTACTTCCTCGTATTGAGAAAAAGTACAGAGCACCTCCAGACACTCCATCCTGTTTGGTAGGCCACCCACGTCCGGACTCTGTGATATCCCAAGCCGCTCAACAGAGGTCCAAGAATCCATCTACTCCAATCTCAATGCCGCCAGACAAAGAGGGCAGAAGACGGGACCTAATAGGCAAGAAGTTTTCCATCAATGCTGCGTCCTCTATCAAGGCAGCGAATTCCCTGGCCATTCTTGCATGCTACGACCGACAAATGTGGTCAGAGCTGTCTGAATTCATTGAATTTATACCGGAATATCGTCAACAAGAAGCACGTAAAATACTGCTTGAAGGAGAGGGCGGCTTCCGAAATAATAGATTGCGCCATGGACATAGCAAACTCTAATTTACGCCAGTTAGCTGGTGCTGCAGTACTCAGACGCCAGGGCTGGTTTCAGAGCAACCTCCTTCAGACCCGAGGTGCAAACTAAAATCCTCGATATGGCTTACGACAGAGACTCGCTCTTCGGTAAACACATAGATGATGCCTTACTCGCCATAAAGACAGATACCGACACAGCAAAATCGCTTGGTAACCTACTATACAAGAGAGGCTCTTTTAGAGGTGCAAGAGGTCCTGGATATTCTTCCAGAGGAAGTTACCATAACCAACAAAATAGGCAATATCAATCGCAATACAAGCAACCGTATTACCAGTCATCATACCGACAGTCTACCTCCAGTAATTTCTCTCGTCAGGGAGGGAGACGAAGATCCAACAATCAAGGTCGAGATTCAAATAAACAACAGTGAGCTAGGTCAGACGCCAGTCCAATATCCTCTCCTCCCTGTGGGCGCGAAGATCTCTGCTTTTCACCATCAATGGAAGAACATCACATCAGAACAGTGGGTCCTCGACGTAGTGAAAAGAGGTCACACTTCAGAGTTTTTGAAGAAACCACCTACGACCCCACCCACGGGTCCCCCTCCCCCTTGTCTTCACTTATTGTTCAAAGAGGTCTTAAACATGTTTCGCAAGAATGTGATAGAGAAGGTTCCAATCTTGCCGAAGGGAAAAGGATTTTATTCTCGCTTCTTCCTAGTAAAGAAAATGTCGGGAGAGTGGCGCCCGATTCTGGATCAGCGCAAACTCAACAAATTCTTGAAGAAACAAGGCTTTCGCATGGTGACATTGGCAGATGTGCTAAATTGTCTCAACAAAGAAGACTTTATGGCTTCTCTGGACTTGGAAGACGCTTACTTCCACATTCCTATACGCCCCAAACATTGCAAATACCTTCGATTCACAGTGGCTGGCGTCCATTACCAATTGAAGGTGCTTCCATTCGGGCTGAAGTCGGCACCAAGGATATTCACCAAATGCTTAGCCCCAGTTTCTGCAGCTTTGAGGTCCCAGGGAATACAGGTTTTCCCACACCTCGACGATTGGCTACTCAAAGGACCATCAAAACAGATCACAAGACAAGCGGTCAAAAAAGCCCTTCGTCTATTCTCAAGTCTGGGCCTCACTCTGAATGTAAAGAAGTCACAATTGCAGCCCCTACAGGTGTTAACCTTTCTGGGAGCCTCACTGGACACTCAAAAGTGCAAGGCATTCTTGTCTCAGGAGCATCAAGACAGACTCCGAAGATTGGCAAAACAGATCTCAGAAAAAAGGTCTCTTTCTGTCCGGACGTATGCCTCTCTTCTGGGTATGTGTTCCTCAGCTATCAACCTAGTTCCCTTTCTGAGACTCAGAATGAGACCACTGCAGGAGGGATTGCAACAACAATGGCAGCAAGTAGGAGGATATTTCGACGATAGCATAAAAGTGACACTCAGGATGAGGCAAGCTCCCCAATGGTGGTCGGAAGAGAGCAACCTGTCTCCGGGCCTCACGTTCCTTTAAAATATCCCAGAGTTCATTCTGACTACGGATGCATCAATGGAGGGATGGGGAGGCCATCTGCAGGACCTCCAATTTCAAGGCCGATGGTCTCATCAGTATCGGCAGAAACACATCAACAGTCTCGAATTGAGAGCCATTTGCCTTTCTCTGCAAGCGTTCCTACCGAGAATAGCCAATTCTTCAGTACTGGTGAGGACGGACAACACCACCAGCATGTTTTACATAAACTAGCAAGGGGGAACAAGATCTCTATCCCTATCGCAAGACGCTCAAGAGATGTGGGAGTGGATCATACAAAACGGCATAACACTCAGAGCGGAGCATGTACAAGGAGTTCAAAACTCCTTAGCCGACAACCTCAGCAGATCCCTCCCAGGTTGCCCCGAATTGGAGCTGGAACAGGAACAGGAACAGGTAAACAGGATCCTCCGAGTTTGGGGCACTCCAACTCTGGATCTGTTTGCGACGCAACAGAACAGCAAATGCCTGTACTACGCCAGCAGATTTCCTCAACGGGGGTCAAGAGGGAATGCCCTGTCCATGAGATGGTCAGGAATCTATGCATACGCTTTTCCCCCAATACCATTAATACCAAGGATTCTGCAAAAACTGAAGAGGGAACACTGCACTCCCCTCCTCATTGCTCCTCGCTGGCCGAGGCAGTACTGGTTCCAGGAACTACTCCTGCTGTCTCAGCAACCTCCACTTCGTCTACAGCCAACTCTTTCCATGCTGTCGAGGGAAGGAGGTCAAATTCTACACCCGGACCCACGATCGCTGCACTTGCACGCCTGGCTCCTGACTTCTTAGAGTTTAAAGATTTGCAAATCTCTGAAGACTGTAGAGCAATTCAATCTCAAGCCCGTGCTCAGAGTACTATCAGAATGCACCGTTTCAAATGGAAACGCTTTTGTTGCTGGTGCGAAGCAAACAATGTCTATCCTCTTCAAGCTCCACCTGAAGATATCCTACCTTACTTACTTTCTCTAGCCAAGGCGGGTCTGGTATTCTCCTCTATTAAGGTGCATCTTGCTGCCATATCCAGATTCAGAAGACGTTCAAACAAACCTTCACTATGTTCTTCTTCACTGGTAAAGCAATTTTTGAAAGGATTGTATCGAGCATTTCCTCCAATTCGACTTCCGCCTCCTGAATGGGACCTCAATACTGTTTTGTCCCAATTAATGAGGAGACCCTTCGAGCCTATTCACAGAGCTGAATTAAAATTCTTAACCTGGAAGGTAGCTATTTTACTAGCTCTCACTTCAGCCCGGAGGGTTAGTGAAATTCAGGCTTTTACCATTTCAGAACCTTTCCTCCATTTCTCGAAGGATTATGTCACATTGAGGACAAACCCAACATTCATTCCTAAAGTACCGTCTCAATTTCACTTGAACCAGCCGGTAAAGTTGAAGACTTTTTTCCCGGATCCCATCACACCGGCAGAAAAGTCCCTGCATTCACTTGATGTCAAAAGATGTCTAAAGTTCTATCTACAGAGGACTAAGGACATACGAAAATCTAACCAGCTATTTGTTGCTTATGGACAGGTCACGCTGGGACAAGCAGTGACAAAGGCAACTATAGCTAGATGGTTATCCTCTGTAATCCAATTCTGTCATGAGAAGTCTATCAAACCTTTGGTCAGAAAGGTGAAAGCACATTCTGCCAGAATGATGTCGGCGTCGACAGCCTTGTTTGCTGGAGTCACGCTGGAGAACATTTGCCGAGCTGCTACATGGAAAAGTGTACATACTTTTACAAAGCACTACTGCTTGCAGTCAGCATCACAGGATGATACAGCAGTTGGAGAAGCGGTGCTGCAGCATCTTCTTCACTAAGGTTTGACTTCTTAAGTTTCTCACATTATGTTGTTTTCATATAAATATGATTTTCTGCAATGTTTTACTTTTCAAAGCTGTCTCTATTGTGAACTATATTATTATTATATTATATGAGGGTTTTCTGCATTTTGGTATATTTCCATTGTAGTGCTCTATAACCTTCCGGTTGTGTGGGGATATGTACAATTACGGTTTGTCTCCCACCTTCCGCAAACAACAGATATGGTTTTACTGCTTGCTATTCTGATTTAGGCATGTGAATCAATGAAAGATACCCCAATACTGAATTTGAAAACAAGTTACTTACCTGTAACTACAGTTATCCAGTATTGGTATCTTTCATAGATTCACATGCACCCACCCTCCTCCCCGGCAAGGCAGTTCTTTATTAGGGATACATACTTCTCACTTGTGCTGGGAAAATCTGAGGAGAACTGCCTGAGCTGGGAAGGTTCTAGAGGGTGCTGAGAGATTATTGGTTGGAACTCCTGTTTCAGTACTTTTTACATAATGAGGTAGATAGGCTGCTAAGTGTCGGGCCTAGTTGGGCCTATAGTCTTTTCAGCCTACTACAAAAGATTTTTTAGACACTACTATTGTATATATTATTACCGTGGGACTCCCGCCTTGGCGACAGGGAATGATTCAGGCATGTGAACCTATGAAAGATACCAATAATGGATAACTGTAGTTACAGGTAAGTAACTTGTTTTCTTTCTATATAGGACTGCTTGGCCTGCTACATTGAAAAATAGTTTTTGGGTACTAGTCACTGTAAGGATATGTTAGCAGAAAAATGTTTACATTTCCTCCCTCAAAGTACCAAGTCCTTATTTAAAAGGGGGGTTTTGACCTGTCAAAAGAGTTTATTTGGAAGAACAAATTGCAATTTTTCCACTGCTATCGTCAGGCTACATTGGTAGGGCTGAAGAGATGTTTGCACTGCCTGTGAACTGGATGGCACACTAGGGGGCATATTATCAAGACAGGCGATAAAATTATCGCTGCTTTAGCGGCAGAAAACTGCAGCTAAAACGGCGATAGTGGGCTTGATAATATGCTCTATGGAATTCCAATTGAAGCCCATGTTAGATGTCCTTCACATCTAACATGGGCTTTAATTGGAATTCCATAGAGCATATTATCAAGCCCATTATCACAGTTTTAGCGGCAGTTTTCTGCTGCTAAAGCGGCAAGAATTTTATCGCCTGTCTTGATAATTTGCCCCTAGATGCTGCAGGACATCTAACCTGGGCCTCAGCTTCTATTGGAATTCTATAACGCATTTTAGCAAGCCCATTATCGCCGTTTTAGTGGCAGTTTCCTGCCGCTAAAATGGTGATAATTTTGACGAGATTCTTGCTAATATGCCCCGTGGTGCCTAAGGTACCATTTTTTATTGTGCTTTTTGTGAGGGTGATGCCGACATCCTTGGTCACACATGCTTTGCTAAAAATGTAGGGTCCGGGCTAACAGCATGTCTGCATGGTTGCTGAGAAGGGAGTTAACTGTGCTTAACATTCCCCTTTCTTGCTGCATTATTCTTTAACTTTTAAGAGGGTTTTCAGGTTTCAATGAATTACCCACCTTCCACTGAATTTGTAACATTTATAGTGATGAAAACGGCCAATTGCTATGAGTATTACCCTGGGGGATCTTTTACTAAATTGCCCTTTACAACCTGCAAGCAAGAAGTAAAACGAGATGCTGAGGGGTATCTCTGATGATTCCTGCGTTCAATGTGTGAAATGCATGGAGCGTATGGTCACTGTAGGAGGCAGACCTGAGGTGCTTGATGATACCAAGATTAATTGGGGTGGGGGAGTGCATGGCATCTTTGAGGGTATAGAGTGTTGGTACATAGAGGACTCAATACATGGGACGTGGGCAAAAACGAGGTCCAGAGAGGAGAGCTATAGGTGTATCAGTGTGAAGCTGGGTGGGTGTGATGGAACATCTGATGCATTCACAACATTCTGCATTTGCACTGATATTTTCCTTAGGTCGGTCTATGCAGTGTGAGTTTTGATGACTCGAAGTCAGGGGGCGTCACCTTCTAACGTATGTGACCCCACCCTGGTTAATTTGTAAACCAAAGTTTCAGTGTGTGGACATAAGATGGTCACGTGTGCCTCTGGGGCTCGGGCTGCAGCATCTAGTCAGCAGAGGGGTTGGGGGCACCCCTGTCTTCAACTCACTCTTAATGTCTCCTCAACACAAGCAAGTGCTTCTAATGGGGAGACAAGTGTGTTCACGAGGACAAGTTGCCCCAGTAGCCTATGCAGCGCCGCAAGCAAGCACAGGCTTTTTAGCCAGCACCATTTTGCATGTTGGAATTTTGAGACCGTGCAATGTTAAAATAGAAAATACAAGTCCCAAAATGCAAAGTTCTGTTGACTAAAATGTTTGGACTGGCGAAAGGATCACACATTTCTGTGTGGGGAGATAAGATAAGGCAGGAAAACTCTGACATAAGTGATAAAAATAAACACAAATATGTTTCCAATACTTTTATATATACACCATTAATGTACTTTCTCCTTTTTGCTGCTTGAAGACAACCTCACAGGGAACCATTTTCTTCTTAACTTTGTATAATAACAAGACTATCTTTCTGAGGTTAAAATAAATACTAATTTGTTTAATGAAATAATCCATTTCCAAGTTCAACCAGAGCCCTATTTTGGAGGGAAGCTGGAATGTGTAAAAAAAAAAAACATTAAAAAAATGCAGCAAGGGCAATGCACACCCGAATGACGGAAACAGGAAATTCTCAAGCCCCCATCGCAGCAGTAGTCAATTAGATTAAGTAACACTAATTGTTATCTTTAACTGAGTTCCCGCACTTGCTCTTTTGTTGCTTTTTTTTACAACTTGTTGAAGCTCAGTTGTAGCATGCATGATGTTTTGAAAAGAGCTGCCAACCAAGCGCTGGAAATTGCTTTCTTTTATTTTAAATTCTCTTTGTCCATCGAGTGATTGAACATTTTTGAGAGATGGTTTAACCTTGTGTGATTTCCCAGCACTGCCTTGAGACCTTATTCTGTATTGAGTCATTGAAAATTAAAGTCTTCGTTCATTATGATTAAACATTTTAATCAGCAGCTTTTTGGATGAAATCATCCAATGAATGACTGAGAGGAGAGCGGAGTGTTCGTAGAATCTTGGCAACATAGATTTTCTTCTATTTATTTGTTGAGACACTTGATCATGTTAGTCTATGAACAGACAGAAGTGTGCTAGTGCTGTGTGTCCTTCGTGTGGAGGGTTTTAGTGTGACTGGAAGCATGTAGCTGTGCACACAGTAATGTGATGGAAAAGTAGGACAAAATGCATGGTTAGGCACATGGATACTTGCCACTATGGAGCACTCTTTGTCACTTAGTTTAAACCTTACTGACTATGGAACAAGAGATGAATAGTGCGACCTTTGGAAGGTGCAATCTACTACCAACAATAGTATTTGCTCTGTGGATTACATGCAGGAGGGACAGGGAAGCAACTTTTGGGAATGGCATTATAAATTCAGCTGTGTTATGTGCCGCGAGGATCCATAAAGGGATATATGATGTTACAACGCATACTTTTAAAACGCCTACCTTTACAACACATTTTTTACACAGCAACATCCATTACAACGCATACCATTACAACGCATGCCATTACAACGAATTCTTTGAAACTACCTTTACAACGCATTCCACTACAACGCATACTACATTTACAACGCATACCATTACAACGCATAACATTGCATTGCATGTAAGGTAAGTATTGGATAGTGTAGGGGTGAAAATTACTATTCTAACTCCAGGGGGTGCAACATTAGGGTAAGTGTTGGATAGTGTAGGGGTTAAAATTACTATTCTAACTCCAGGGGGTGCAACAGTAGGGTGAGTGTTGGATAGTGTAGGGATAAAAATTACTATTCTAACTCCAGGGGGCGCAACAGTAGGGTAAGTGTTGGATAGTGTAGGGGTTAAAATTACTATTCTAACTCCAGGGGGTGCAACAGTAGGGTGAGTGTTGGATAGTGTAGGGGTAAAAATTACTATTCTAACTCCATGGGGTGCAACAGTAGGGTAAGTGTTGGATAGTGTAAGGGTACTATGTGTTGTAATGCTATGCGTTGTAATGGTATGCGTTGTAATGACTGCGTTGTAATGGCATGCGTTGTAGTGGTGTGCGTTGTAGTATCATGCGTTGTAATGGTTGCGTTGTAAATGCATGTATTTTAATGGATGTTCCGTTGTAAAAGTTTCGTTGTAATGGTAGTGCGTTGTAAAAGTTACGTTGTAAAGGTTGTTTCCCTCCATAAAGAAGCAGCTTAAAGCAAACTATAGTAAGGAGCGGTATGCAGTCTGCCAATATACATGCCTGCATTACTTCTCATGGCAGTCATTGAAAATAGGGATGTAAAAAACCAACCAAAACACAGAAGAGGACATAAAATAATTAGACATCAGGTAAGAATTGCTAATGTGATCTAGGCCAATCTTTGCACCTATCTGGAAGCAAAACTGATTTTATCTTGTTCTCCGGACTTTCCACAGTTTGCCACTACCACAGCAAAAAAGAGTCAGATTTAGAATTATACAAAGACAACTGAGAATGAGAATTTTCAAATGATATGCATCCGCATCTCCTTTATTTATATACAGAATATTTTAGGTGGAGGCGAGTGTGTTTGGAGCTTGCCTGAATGGTGCAGGTGCATCACACTGGCATACATGAAGGAATATATGTTTCTTGGTGTGCACCCCAATATCTGCAAGTATAAAAAAACAATCGAACTGAACCCCAAGCTTGAGCCATTGTTTGAAGACTTGAGTGACTTGAGAGCCGCGTCAAGTTTAAGGCCCTCTGTATTGCTTATAAGGCTGTACATGGCACTGGACCTAGGTTCCTGGTTGAAGCTTTCCAGCTGTATACTCCTAGGAGGCAATTAAGATCGGCCAATAACAGTCTCCTCCCGGTGCCACGCACAAGATCGGTCACCTGGGGAGACAGGCGCTTTCTTGTGGCCACTCCAAAACTTTGGAACCTCTTGCCACTAGCCATCAAAACCGCCCCGAATTTGATGAGCTTCCGCAAGCTCTTGAAAACATGGCTGTTTAATCAGTAAGAGGATGATTTGATGATAGACTCCAGTTGCTCTACAGCGCCGAGACACCCCCGGGTATTTGTTGCGCTATAAAAGTTGCGTAAATAAAATAAATAAATAAATGGCAAAGGCCTGGTATCGACAGTCGTACCATGTGTGCCTTGAACATTTTTTTATTTTGTTTCTTAAATCTTTTTATTGAAAGTTGTTCAGTCATACAGCCTTCAGGCGAAGTAGAACTGCGATTAGTAAATGGTAATACTTTACAATGTGTCACATTTGGCATGAATCGGAGCCAATATCGAATATCAAAGCTATTCATCATCCCTCTCCCCACCTGTCATGCCAACTCCACCCCTGTCCAGCCCGCTAGTGGAAATGATGCAAATATTGCCTCTATGTGCATTCCACCTTCCCCACAGTCGGTCACATTTCCCCAGACATCCTCTACTACTATAAACATCTTTTTCTGCTATCATACATCTGTCTATGGCTCTTTCCCACCCTCCCAGGATTGCTGCCTCTCTAGCAACCAATTTATGGGCAATGTTTCTGTTAGCAATGTTCATACCCAGGGTACCCAAGATTGCTCTGTGCTGCTCAGATCGGTTTACAAAAGGGGGTGGTGATGAACAGAGTGTCTGAATTGAGCAGACCACTCTTACCCAGTCCAAAGATCAGGGCTTGATCCATCACCGTTATTTATCTCACTGCCCCATCCCAGCTCAGAACATGGCTATATGCAAATCAGTCTGTCCCTGGCCCAGTGCATCATGGGAACAGGGCAGACTAAACTACCAAGCCAATTCTTTACCAGAAAGGAGACAAGCTGCCGGGGACCGGTTTCTGGCATTTCAGCCTCTTCGGCCCGGCTTGCTTGAATCCTGATGGAGCAGTGAGAAAGGGACTCATGTCTGAGTATACCCTGCCACACCTATAGTGGCCAAAATCGATTTACAAAAGGGGGTGGTGATGAACAGAGTGTCTGAATTGAGCAGACCACTCTTACCCAGTCCAAAGATCAGGGCTTGATCCATCACCGTTATTTATCTCACTGCCCCATCCCAGCTCAGAACATGGCTATATGCAAATCAGTCTGTCCCTGGCCCAGTGCATCATGGGAACAGGGCAGACTAAACTACCAAGCCAATTCTTTACCAGAAAGGAGACAAGCTGCCGGGGACCGGTTTCTGGCATTTCAGCCTCTTCGGCCCGGCTTGCTTGAATCCTGATGGAGCAGTGAGAAAGGGACTCATGTCTGAGTATACCCTGCCACACCTATAGTGGCCAAAATCGATTTACAAAAGGGGGTGGTGATGAACAGAGTGTCTGAATTGAGCAGACCACTCTTACCCAGTCCAAAGATCAGGGCTTGATCCATCACCGTTATTTATCTCACTGCCCCATCCCAGCTCAGAACATGGCTATATGCAAATCAGTCTGTCCCTGGCCCAGTGCATCATGGGAACAGGGCAGACTAAACTACCAAGCCAATTCTTTACCAGAAAGGAGACAAGCTGCCGGGGACCGGTTTCTGGCATTTCAGCCTCTTCGGCCCGGCTTGCTTGAATCCTGATGGAGCAGTGAGAAAGGGACTCATGTCTGAGTATACCCTGCCACACCTATAGTGGCCAAAATCGATTTACAAAAGGGGGTGGTGATGAACAGAGTGTCTGAATTGAGCAGACCACTCTTACCCAGTCCAAAGATCAGGGCTTGATCCATCACCGTTATTTATCTCACTGCCCCATCCCAGCTCAGAACATGGCTATATGCAAATCAGTCTGTCCCTGGCCCAGTGCATCATGGGAACAGGGCAGACTAAACTACCAAGCCAATTCTTTACCAGAAAGGAGACAAGCTGCCGGGGACCGGTTTCTGGCATTTCAGCCTCTTCGGCCCGGCTTGCTTGAATCCTGATGGAGCAGTGAGAAAGGGACTCATGTCTGAGTATACCCTGCCACACCTATAGTGGCCAAAATCGATTTACAAAAGGGGGTGGTGATGAACAGAGTGTCTGAATTGAGCAGACCACTCTTACCCAGTCCAAAGATCAGGGCTTGATCCATCACCGTTATTTATCTCACTGCCCCATCCCAGCTCAGAACATGGCTATATGCAAATCAGTCTGTCCCTGGCCCAGTGCATCATGGGAACAGGGCAGACTAAACTACCAAGCCAATTCTTTACCAGAAAGGAGACAAGCTGCCGGGGACCGGTTTCTGGCATTTCAGCCTCTTCGGCCCGGCTTGCTTGAATCCTGATGGAGCAGTGAGAAAGGGACTCATGTCTGAGTATACCCTGCCACACCTATAGTGGCCAAAATCGATTTACAAAAGGGGGTGGTGATGAACAGAGTGTCTGAATTGAGCAGACCACTCTTACCCAGTCCAAAGATCAGGGCTTGATCCATCACCGTTATTTATCTCACTGCCCCATCCCAGCTCAGAACATGGCTATATGCAAATCAGTCTGTCCCTGGCCCAGTGCATCATGGGAACAGGGCAGACTAAACTACCAAGCCAATTCTTTACCAGAAAGGAGACAAGCTGCCGGGGACCGGTTTCTGGCATTTCAGCCTCTTCGGCCCGGCTTGCTTGAATCCTGATGGAGCAGTGAGAAAGGGACTCATGTCTGAGTATACCCTGCCACACCTATAGTGGCCAAAATCGATTTACAAAAGGGGGTGGTGATGAACAGAGTGTCTGAATTGAGCAGACCACTCTTACCCAGTCCAAAGATCAGGGCTTGATCCATCACCGTTATTTATCTCACTGCCCCATCCCAGCTCAGAACATGGCTATATGCAAATCAGTCTGTCCCTGGCCCAGTGCATCATGGGAACAGGGCAGACTAAACTACCAAGCCAATTCTTTACCAGAAAGGAGACAAGCTGCCGGGGACCGGTTTCTGGCATTTCAGCCTCTTCGGCCCGGCTTGCTTGAATCCTGATGGAGCAGTGAGAAAGGGACTCATGTCTGAGTATACCCTGCCACACCTATAGTGGCCAAAATCGATTTACAAAAGGGGGTGGTGATGAACAGAGTGTCTGAATTGAGCAGACCACTCTTACCCAGTCCAAAGATCAGGGCTTGATCCATCACCGTTATTTATCTCACTGCCCCATCCCAGCTCAGAACATGGCTATATGCAAATCAGTCTGTCCCTGGCCCAGTGCATCATGGGAACAGGGCAGACTAAACTACCAAGCCAATTCTTTACCAGAAAGGAGACAAGCTGCCGGCTCAGATCGGTGGCTTTCCATATACTGAGTAGGCATAATTGAGGTGTTGGATGAAGCACCTTTTCACACACGTTACGCAGATGGGAAATTACAGCGTCCCAGTATCGCTTAATAGCAGGGCGTTTCCAGAGAATGTGCCCTCTTGTGAACAGAGCCTTAGACACTTAGGGCCATATGTATCATAGTTCCGTTTTGCGATTCCTAAATAGCGATTTTTAAGGAATCGCTATTTAGGAATTGCAAAACGGTATGCATGAAGAAAATCGCTTTTTTTAGCGATTCCTTAATCTTCCTTAATTGCGAATTCGCATTTTGCGAATTCGCAATTAAGGAATAATTTTCAATGCATTCCTATGGGCCAGGAGGCCCATAGGAATGATTGCAAAATAATTCTCAAATTGCGAATTCGCAATTTGCTAATCGCAATTTGAGAATTATTGCAAGGGTGCAGGGGTGTCTCAAGGACACCCTGCGGCACCCCTGTAAATTACATGTGTGTGCATATGGCGCACATACATGCCCAATGGGCATGTATGTGCGTCATATGGCACCCTCACAAATGCACATTTGTGCATATTTACAAGAAATCGCAAATACCACCAACTACAAGTTGGTGGTAATTTGCGATTTCTAAACCTGAAATTGCAAGTCTAAAAAGCTTCATAGATAGTATTTAAGGAGTCGCAAAATTGCGATTCCTTAAATCGTTAAGCAAAATAAGGAATCGCAAGTTTTTTGCGATTCCTTATTTTGCTAATGTTTCTTACATTTCAAAATCGGTAAAAAGGCCTTTTGCGATTCGCTAAGGCCGAAATTCTGTGAATTTCGGCATTAACGAATCGCAAAAGGCTTGATACATATGGCCCTTAGAGTTGTTTTTTTCCCATTTTGGTCAGTGTGCCACACAAGAGATATGATCTATGTAGAATCACAAGCTGGATCAATCTAAGTTTCATTGTAATAGCTTCCTCACAGGAGGAGGCCAAAGCCTCCTGCCAGTCTTCGTCAACTAGGTTTCCCAGATCCCTATGCAAAAGTGGGTCTGGCATATTTTTGACCAGTTTTTGATATGTCATTGAGATTTCCCTGCAGCCCATAGGTCCCAATAGGAGACTATCTTCCAAAGGAGAAGCCTCCGGCAACACCTCTTCATGTATGATGACCGACGTTAGGGCATGACGTATTTGTAGATACCTGAATGTTTCAGAGTCTACCATTTGCATTCTCTCTGTAGCTCTGAGACTGGTATCACACCCCCCTTGCCCAGAGATCCCCACTGTTTATATCACTGGTCACTTAGTCTGCTCACCTGTTTGGCTTCCCACAGGGCCATCACTTGTGTTACTTTTTTGTGCCAACTTAGCTTCTTAGTTACATGATACCATATTGCGATAATTTGGGCAGTTGGGCCCGTAAGGCATTTGTGTTGGTTGGGGGGGGGGGCGGGGGGGGGGGGGGGTTTGGGTTGTACACAAGTCTCTTTTATAGCCCCAGTGGCCATGAGTAACTTATCCATCTGATGTGCTGCCAGGTCCTGAGGTCGATTTACCTATTGGTTAATGACCACCAGGCCCAGTAGTATACTCGAATGTTGGGCAGTGTAATCCTGACGTTATACCATCCTCTCACGAGTTTCTATCTAACTATTCGGGGGAGGGGGTGCTTCCCATGCCAAAGTAAAGTCCTCACTTTGCTCTCCATGGTATCAAAGTAGGTTTCAGGGACGGTTAATGGAGTATTTTGTAACATATAAGAAGCACGGCAAGGTCATCATCTTAAAAACTGCCACCAGACCAAGTAGAGATAGCGATAATGATCTCCAATACCGCACATCGTTCTTTAGGCGGCCAGCGGGCCTTAGTGATTATTTGTATAAAAGAGTTCTGGCGTGGCACAAATCCCCAAGTAGCTGAAGCCCTCCCTTACTACTGCTGCTTCACAGTCAGTGGTAGCGTTGGTTGTGGGCCATGCAGTATAAATATTGTGAATTTAGAACGATTTATGGTATAGACATAATATTTACCAAAATTGGTGAACATCTGGAGTAGTGTGTGAAAGGAGGAGCATGGCGATGCTATATATAATAATATATCATCTGCGTTCAGAGAGTTTCTATCTTCCCAGTCTTCCGCCCATTTTAACCCTCTGATCAACGGGTCTCCTCTCACCCAGGTCACCAAGGGTTCCAACACCAGGGTAATGATTTGTGGTGACAGGGGGCAGCCCTGTCTTGTTCCTCTCCCAAGACAGAATATTCATGAGGTATGGCATTAAACAAATGCATGAGAGATATGGTAGGAAAATCAATGTAGTTATGGACAAAATTGCATTTTATTCCAGGGCACAGAATGAAGAAGTAACAATTGAGCATTTTGTGGTAGCTTTGGGGGAATTAGCTGTAACTTGTGCTTTTGAGAATAAGTAGTATGATCAAGTCCTAAGAGACCAAATACTAATGATGACTAAATCCAAGAAAAATCAGAAGAAGTTTTGGTCATGTGGTGAAATGCCCTTGAAAGCGGCAGTGGATGTTGCAAGAAGTATAGAAGTTTCTGAAAAATGCATACAAGCTGTAAGAAAGGACAATGGAAGTTTAGGGACCATCAGTGCGGTTGGGGCCAATACGAAGGATGGGAGATTTTAAATCAATAAGAGGTAGTAGTCATACTAAAGGTTTATCATGCTACAGGTGTGGATTAAATGGCAATTTAGCCAATTCCAAAGAGTACTTGCAAGAAGATGGAGCATTTTAGCAGAGTGTGTGAGTGCAGTTAGGAAGGTTTATTATATTGCTGATAATGTTGAGGAAGAGGAGTCTAGTATGTAAGTGGTGGTGTTAAGTGTACAGGATAAATCCAAATGTGATATGAAAGTGCCAGTGATGTTGCCAGCTGTAATTTAGGCACCTATGGTATTCTAGTAGAACCCATGTTGGATTTGTTTGCTTGGTACACAATAATCAGCAAAGACATGTTAGACAGGCTGTGACTTGGTAGTGAGTTGCATAAGTTCGATGTGAGTCCGGGTAGCTATACTGACCATAAAATTCCTATGGTGGGGTTTGTGTGAGGGAATTTTAAAGTTCAATCTAGGAAATGCTATTGCAAAGTTATGTTGCTGATAAGAGTGCAGTGATTTTAGGTTGGCCACATCTAATATTAAATTAGATCTTAAAGTCAAATCCAACAGTGTATACTGGGCATAAAAAACACAAGCAGCAAATGTGGCAGATATGAGGGATGAAGAAGTCAGGACATATTTTCCTGAGTTTTTTGGAGGGCCTCTGGGTAAACTAAATTGATTTAAGCATAACATCATTTGCATGAAAAAATAAAAACTGAGACTCTACCTTTAAATTATAAATTGAAATTAAAGTAAATACTTCATAAGCTATGTGACAAGGACATAATAGAAACCATTGAAAGTTCATATTGCGTGTCTCCAAATTTAAATTTCGCTCAAGTCTGATGTGGATCTGAGAAAATGTGTGGACTTGAGTTGTTTGAATGAAGCTATTGGGTGGATACATTTCCGCTACTGAATTTGCAGGACTTGATGTCGTCAATTGGTGAGACCACTATTTTTTCAACAATAGATCCCATAAGTGTGTATCATCACAGCCCCACCCCTGATATAGTCAGATAGTTGGAGAAGTTTAAAATATAAGTATCTGACAG
Organism: Lissotriton vulgaris; assembly: GCF_964263255.1. NCBI lineage: Eukaryota > Metazoa > Chordata > Amphibia > Caudata > Salamandridae > Lissotriton > Lissotriton vulgaris. The sequence goes on from NC_141697.1 coordinate 686,265,493, forward strand.
AAAATATTTCTTCTATAAAACACAAGCAATGCACATTCTCGCAAAAGATGCGATAGTGGCAAACATGGTAGCCTGGGACACGCTACTGAGCAAATGCAACTGTAATGGTGTAATACAAGGTTGTTAATTTTAGATTAAAAAGCAAAATTGTCCCACCACTGGTGCCCAAGCCGCCATCATCCTCTCTGCCTGTAAATTTCTTGTGCCACCCTGTTGCGCCCCAGTGGACTTCAGTGATTTTTTTTTTAAACATTTTTATTGAGTACTGTACATTGTATACATGTAGACATAGTCGATAGAATGATTTTAATTACATTACATTGTCAAGATTAAGGCAACTTCAATCGTACATGCATTCAATAGTTAAGTGCATATTGAGCGAATCCACTCTGCACCAAATACAACAGTAGTCACAGTATATATATATATATATATATATATATATATATATATATATATATATATATATATATATATATATATATATATATATATATATATATATATATATATATATATATTACCTACTGGCGGTCGCCAGTAGGTATATATAGTTAGGATTTTTTCCCTATGGGATTTCTGAAAATTCTATGTCTAATAACTTTGGCGTATGTGGATGGAATTGGCTGAAATTTTCTGGAAAATGGCACATTTTGTTTCTGAGCAGCTCCTGGAAATTTGGGGGGTGTTCCGCAAGGGGGGGCTGAGATAAAAGGGGGGTCCCAAAACGCGTTTTTCCCATGTTAATTTCCATAGGGCGGTTGGCCTCACTTTTAGCCCGAACGGCTGAATGGATTTCCACCAAACTGGGCAAAATTGTAGGGACTGTTAGCCTGATGTGCCTTTGCTAGGTCTCAATATATGTGCTTCAGTGGATTTTGAGAAATTAACGTTTAAAACAAGATATATATCTGTAACAGCGCTCCGGGCAGCGATCCGGTTAGCGAACTTTTCGCTTATCGGAACTTTGCGAAGCGAAGCTGATTGGCTCTCCGGTGTCTGTCAACATTCTAAACCGTCCGGAGCGGCCGCCATCTTGTCTCTCGGTAGGATCGAGAGACAAGAGGAGGCCAAAACAAAGGGGGAAATTACCAAAAGGGGGCATAGTAGATCCTCGTTGACCCCCTAGGTTTTATGTGGAGGTTTTAAAAGGGCCCAGGAGGGTCAAAAAAAAAATTTTTTTTTTTTTTGCGTGGTAAGCGCCAAGTTCGCGAACCGGAAAGCGTTCTGGGCAGCGAACTATAAGGATAAAAGAATGATAGACTTTTCTAATACTGTATGTTAATTATTTGTTGTTTTTGTTGATTATTTTTTATTTTCTCACCTTTTTTTAGGACCGCTTCCCGGAAAGCGGCTCGGTTAGCGAACCTTAAGCGTCACGGGAGTCCACCATTTTGTGTTTCGGTGGCATTAAGATACAAGATGGAGGGCAAATAATGTTTAGAATGGGTAGAAGGGGTCATGGTAGACTTATCCTGACCCCCTAGGTTTTCTGAGGGTGGCTGAGGAGGCTTATATGTGCGGAAAAAAAACATTTTTAAAAAAAATTCCGAGAGGTTAGCTTTCGGTTAGCGAACCGGATAGCGCCCCGGGGAGCGTAATTTGTGGAAAGTTAGTGAAAAAATTAAAAAAAATAATAATTGTGAGTGATCAGATGAAGGGTAGCTCTGAGAAGAGCTTTTGGGTTTATGGTACATTTTGGTACTTATAAGTAGGTACCAATGCACAGTCTTAAATTCAGAATGAAAATTCTGTTGCCCTCATCTGAGAAGTGAACTCCATCTCCTCTGTAGATATCTTGCATGTAGTAACGCAAGTTATTGTTGTACAAGGAGCCCATTCCATGGTCTCTCATGAAAGCTGAAACAGATTTGTTTACATGCTTCCTCGCTTTCTCAATTTGTGGACAAAATTGGTTGAACCACCTCCATTTCTGTCTTTGGCATATATTGGAATATACCAAGGCAGTTTGAGGGAAAAGTGCCATTAATTGCTCAAAGGTGTCCTTTAAAAGCATTTCCAGACCTACCCCAGTCAAAGTGCCCAAATCATTACCTCCACAGTGCACAATTAACAGGTCAGGTTTTGGCAAATGCATAAAGGTTTTCACCAATGGTATCAATTGGTGACATTTTAATCCTCTTTGGCCCAACCACTTAATTTCCACATCTTGTAAATTGAGGTTAGGTAAATTTCTGTTCTCAGCATACCTTTGAGCCCAGTGGATGTAACTATGTCCAACAATCCAGACAATAAACATGGTGGGAGAAGGTTGTGCTGCAGTCAGATGAAGTCTGGTAATGAAAGGGCAGTTGAAACAGTAGGAGTTTGTAAAGAAAAAAAACTGTGGATTTCCAATGCTAATGATTCATTAGCAGTGATTGATGCATTTTCATTTCTGAAAACAGAAAGTTAGGGTGCATGGATGTGTTCTTTGAAAGATGTAATTTGAATGGTCAAGGAAGAAACATTTAATGAAAGATTGCACTGGATACGCAGGTGCACTGAGAGTTCAGAGTTCAATTGAAAAATTGTTGTGTGAATTTGCAAACATGAGAGGTCTTCCAGGAGGTGGTTGCTATGGAAAAAAGGCAGAGAGGGCAGAGGGGGGAAGGGTTTTGATTTGAAAAAAGTGAGGGAAGAGTTATGATTGGCTAATATGAGAGATATGTGAAATGAATATCTGTATTTCTGTGCTTTCAATAGCTGCAGCCTCTGGAGTGCATCCTTTTTCTTCTGCTGAAGACAATTTGGTGTATTTCTGAGACTGTTTTCAAAACTCAAAAAGTATTTGCTAAGGTGAGAAAAGATTTATTTAATTTAGATAGAGAATAGTATGATTTAAGGAGAAAATGATGAAGAAAGCTGTGTTTTTAAAATGTGGCTTTGTCTCTAGTGATATACAAAAAGATTTTGTTTCTTTGAGAAATTGTAATTGCATATTCGGTGTAGCATTCTGGCATGCAGTAACACAAGTTATTGTTGTACATGGAGCCCATTCCATGGTCTCCTATGTAAGCTGAAACAGATATGTTGTTTTTAAAAACGATTTTTGAAATCAATTACATTTCTGGATATGTACTGCTAGAGCTTCATAGGTTGTTTTGGGTCATATTTATAAGGCATTTGAGTGTCTTTGATGTTATTTTTTCCTTTTTAAATGGAAAGCATTCCTCATGGGGCAAGTGTCTTGTAAATACGCTCCCACCTGTGCTTGGCAAATTTAGATTTTGATTATGGGAGTTACATAGCCATGTTAATAATGTCCAAAAAATGGTGCTAGGGCATTCCAAAAAACGCTTTCATGTGTCTCAAGGACTTTTTCAGTCATTTCCTCTTGAATGCAGGTATACAATTGATTTATATGCTGTGTTTAAAAACGATTTTTTGAAATCAATTACATTTCTGGATATGTACTGCTAGAGCTTCATAGGTTGTTTTGGGTCATATTTATAAGGCATTTGAGTGTCTATTATGTTATTTTACCCTTTTTAAATGGAAAGCGTACCTCATGGGGCAAGTTTCTTGTAAATACGCTCCCACTTGCGGTTGGCAAATTTTGATTTTGATTATGGGAGTTACATAGGCATGTTAATAATGTCCCAAAAATGGTGTAAGGGCATAATCAAAATCTAAATTTGCAGGTGGGAGCGTATTTACAAGAAACTTATCGTCATCCTGAATTAATAAATAGATCTATTAAACAGTATCTCTGGTTTACTCCCTATAGCTGTCTTTCTTTTAACATTACTCTCTGTTTACTTCCCTTATACTAACTCTTTTTTTTTAAAAAAAAAATATTTTTTTGGTTCGCTTCAAGTTCGCGAACCGGGCAGCGAACCAAAAGAAATAGAGCTTGCCAGAGTGCTAAACATTCTAGCAATTTTATTTGAAAGGGCAGGTAGTTCTGAAAATAACTTATTTTTTATGTTTTTGTTGTTTTTTTTTTTTTTTTCTGAACATTTTTTGTTTTTTTTGTATTTTTAGAACAGTTTTATGTTTTTTTTGTGTTTTTCATGGAGGGGAAACAACAAAAAACAGGCATTGAAAAGGGCTCAACAGGAGCAAAAAAAAAAATTACTGTTTGGGTGGGTTAGGGCACTTATGGTTTTCAAACACCAAGTTGATTAAGTTCACGCTCATGTTCCCACATGAGAGCAGAGCACCACAATATATGCACGTAAACTTCATGTGCTTGAAGTTTGGCTGTATGTTTGGCACAGTTTCCTGTGCCTCTCTTCCTGTCAAAGATATAGTTGATGTTGATCTGGCCACAGGAGTTGTCGGGGGATTATCTTGAAGGTCCCTGAACTCTGCCCGGCTGTAGTTTAAAGGATGCCACCTGGCCATATGGCGATGCATAGTATAGTTGCCCATACTATACTTTTTGTCAGTGCCTCTAGATAATCTGTGTTTGCAGATTAGGCAGGTGGCATACTTGGCATTGACCTTCTTCTCCCCTTGAGGGATTGAGAAAAACTGCCATATGAAACTTGTTTTCCTTTTTGAAACACGGGGCAACTCCTGTATAAATTGAGGTTCATCTGTGTCCTCTTCTTCTAGGTCCTCTTCTTCCTCCTCTCTGTTGGAGATGAATTGTGATGGTGGTCCTCTCTTGTCATGAGGAGGTTGAGGTGGTGGTGGGGGTCCACCAGCTGAAGCAACAATAGAAGCCATTGCTGAAATACTGGAAAATGGTCTTTCTCTCACCAAGATGAAAGTCAGAGTGAGGAAAGAAGGAGGGGTTTACATGATTTGGGAAAAGCAAAAGTTCTGAACCAATGAAAAGTGTTATTTTTAGGTCACATGACCTAGTCATACATCATTTGGAAACCAAAAGTGAAATGAACCAATGAAAAGTTTGATAAACAAGTCACATGACCTGTTCCGCTTACGTTACGCGGTGCGCGCCGCGTCCCGGATCGTTTCCGGTTCGCGGTCCGGAACACTTCCGGGAGCGCTAACGCGGTGCGTCATAAGACGAATTACGCGACAACGTGATACGTCGCACTTCCGCGACGCGTCACAGTTCCGCTAACGAAACGTTTACCGGTTCGCGGACTAGGTCGCGGCATCAAGTTGAGCTAACGGAAAGCTTCCCGGTTCGCTTACCGGAAGCGAAGAAAAAAAATATTAAAAAAAAAATTATCAATAAACATCTAAAATATATTTTGGGATTTAAAGAAGAATACATTTTACAGCTACAGATGTTAGCTTTTAAAAAACCAATGAAATTCACAGAAAAAACCATAGGTTATAGACCATATATAGTTAGGAATTTGCATTTACAAAACCTTGAAAATTCACTGAAAAAACCATAGGTTATAGACCATATATAGTTAGGGATTAGGCTTTTCAAAACCTTATTTTACTCACAAAAAACAATTTGAAATTTCATATATAGTTAGTTGCACTAACTATATATCGCGCACCCGCAATCCACTGCTGATGATGTCACATATTACATCATTCATGACATGGTCAGTGACATCACTGATGACATCACTGTTGACATCTCAAATGACATCACTGATGACATCTCAAATGACATCACTGATGACATCACTGATGACAACTCAAATGACATCACTGACAACATCACTGATGATATCATTCATGTGATAATACGATGAACCTCTTCAGACTATAATATAACCTTAGCTACAATCAGTGCAGTGGATTGCGGGTGCGCGATATATAGTTAGTGCAACTAACTATATATGAAATTTCAATGGTTTTGTGTGAGTAAAATAAGGTTATGATCTCTAACTATATATGGTCTATAACCTATGGTTTTTTCAGTGAATATATATATATATTACCTACTGGAGGTCGCCAGTAGGTATATATAGTTAGGATTTTTTCTCTATGGGACTTTTGAAAATTCTATGTCTAATAACTTTGGCGTTTGTGGACGGAATCGGCTTAAATTTTCAGGAAAATGGCACATTTTGTTTCTGAGCAGCCCCTAAAAATTTGGGGGGGTTTCGCCAAGGGGGGGCCGAGAAAAAAGGGGGGTCCCAAAACGAGTTTTTCCCATTCATTTTTCCATAGGGCGTTTGGCCTCACTTTTAGCTCGAACGGCTGAATGGATTTGCACGAAACTTGGCAAAATTGTAGGGACTGTTAGCCCGATGTGCCTTTGCTGGGTCTCAATATATGTGCTCCAGTGGATTTTGAGAAATTAACGTTTTAAAAAACAGATACATCTATGACAGCGTCCCGGGTAGCGCTCCGGTTCGCGTACTTTTCGCGTAACGGAACTTTGCGAAGCGAAGCTGATTGGCTCTCCGGTGTCTGTCAACATTCTAAACAGTCCGGAGCGGCCGCCATCTTGTCTCTCGGTAGGATCGAGAGACAAGAGGAGGCCAAAACGAAGGGGCAAATGACCATAAGGGGGCATAGTAGATCCTCCCTGACCCCCTAGGTTTGATGTGGAGGCTTTAAAAGGGCCCGTGGGGCAAAAAAAAAAAAAACGGTTTTTTTTGCGTGGGGTGCGCCCGGTACGCGCACCGGAAAGCGGTCCAGGGAGCGTACTATAAGGAAACAAGAATGATAGACTTTTAAAATATTGTATGTTTATTGATTGTTCGTTTTGTTGTTTTTTTTTTGTTTTTTTTTATTTACGTAGCAACATGTAGGTACCAATGCAGAGTCTAAAAATAAATAAACGCCGTCTCCTTGTAGATATCTTGCAAGTTGTTTCAGAAGTTATTGTGGTATATGGAATTCATACCATAGTCTGTCTGGAAAGCCGAAACAATATGGAGGCAGGAGATGATAAAGAGATGTTAAGTACACATTGGAGATAATATAGTTGTAGAAAGGAAGTAACTATGAGCAAACTTATTATGTAACACAAACAAGTTGTACAGTATATTTTAAGTCTCACTTTATATTATGTCTATTTTGGTACTATTTCATAATTTACATATAAAAAAGAATAATGTCTCAAACAATTTTTAATTTTAAAATTTAAATTTATTGTTCAGATTTTTCAAAATCTAAAAGAATTTGTAACATCAATTCATCAGGTATGTCCTCCTTTTCATTCCATGATTCATATTCTTCTACACATTCAATTAATTCTTCGTCTAATGTGTCATCCAAAAAGTCATTTTCATCCTTTTCTTCATTTGGATTGTTTTCAATCTTTATTTGAAAGGAAATATTATTTTCTTTCTGTTGTGCTTCCATTTTTTTGCTGTAAATTGCATACAAAATAAATATATCAGTAGAGATAGGTTACTGTTGGGTTAAAGTTCAGGCAGGTACTTGTGAGTTTTTAACAGTGAAGTTATCTTTGGGCAGTGTATGGTTTCAGGCAGGAAGTAGAACTATTACAAAGTGCCTGTGATGAAGACTAAGTAAATTCATAATTATACCATAGAAGCCTAACTCAATCCATAATTATAACAGAGAAGGCTATCTCAATCTCTAACTCTTACAGAGGGACAGTATATAACTATCTGAAAACGTTTTCACAAATTACCATAACATAGTTCTCATTTCAAATTTTTAAAATAACTTCTTACCTTTCAAAAAGAAGTTTAATTTGTCAGTGAAAATGGTCTTCAAATGTACTTCAGGAAGTAGTAGTCAAAATGGCTGTGTTTCTCTCTCTTTCTTTATATATATTCAGGTACATAACCAATCAAATGTCATGATATTATAGTAAAAAATGAAAGTAACATTTTAATTGGTTGTCAATTCCAACACTTCATTTGTGTTTTGTGAAGTAATTTATCTCAGGGAATTTAGAGAGGTCTACATGCTAAATGGCTAAATGGAATTCCAACCAAATTTGCGAAAATGGTAGGGATTGGTATGTAGTATGAGCTAATATATATTTGGTGAAAGTGTCTCCAGTGGTTTTTCTGTAAATTACTTTCCCACCTTTTTTGAGCAAGTGCTTGTCAGTGCGTGTCCCGGTACGCGAACCTGCAGCGTTACGGGAGTCCTCCATTTTGTGTTTCGGTAGAATTGAGATACAAGATGGAGGGTAAATAATGTTCAGAATGGGTAGAAGGGGGCATGGTAGACGTATCCTGACCCCCTAGGTTTTCTGAGGGTGGCTGAGGAGGCTCATATATGTCGAAAAGAAAAATGTGAATTTTTCGCGCCGTTAGCTGCCGGTACGCGAACCGGGTAGCGAACCGGGAAGCGAAAATAAGTGAAAATTAGTGAAAAAAGGTACATTCGAAATTTTAAAAGAGTAATTAAAGTTAAGGTAGCTCTGAAAAGAGCTTTTGGGTTCTGTGTAAGTTCTAGGTACTTATAAGTAGGTACCAATACACAGTCTTAAACTCTGGATGAAAACTCTGTTCCCCTCATCTGAGAAGGGCACACCATCTCCTCTGTAGATATCTTGCATGTAGTAACGCAAGTTATTGTTGTAGATGCAGCGTATTCCATGGTCTCTCATGTAAGCTGAAACAGACTTATTTACATGCTTCCTCGATTTCTCAATTTGTGGACAAAATTGATTGGACCACCTCCATTTTTGTCTTTGGCATATATTGGAATATACCAAGGCAGTTTGAGGGAAAAGTGCCATCAATAGCTCAAAGGTATCCATTAAGAGCATTTCCAGACCTACCCCAGTCAAAGTGCCCAAATCATTTCCTCCACAGTGCACTATTATGAGGTCAGGGTTTGGCAAATGTAAAAAGGTTTTCACCAATGGTATCAATTGGTGACATTTCAATCCTCTTTGGCCAATCCATTTGATTTCCACATTTTGTAAATTGAGGTTGTGTAAATTTATGTTATCAGCATACCTGTGAGCCCAGTGGATGTAGCTATGTCCTAGAATCCAGACAGAAAACATGGCGAGAGGAGGTTCTGTTGCAGTCTGATGAAGTGTGGGAATGAAATGGCAGTTGAATTAGTGGTGTTTGTAAAGAAAAAAAACTGTGGAGTTTGAGTGCTAATGATTCATTAGCAGTGATTGGTGGATTTCCATTGCTGAAAACAGAAAGTTAGGGTGCATGGATGTGTTCTTAGAAAGATGTAATTTGAATGGTTAATAAAAAATGATGTTATGAAAGATTGCAGTGGATTAGCAGGTGTACTGAGAGTTCAGAGTTCATTTGAAACATTGTTGTGTGAACTTGTAAACATGAGAGGTCTGGCAGGCGGTAGTTGCTATGGAAAAAGGGCAGAGGGGGGAAGGGTGTTGATTTGAAAAAAGTGAGGGAAGAGTTTTGATTGGCTGACATGAGAGATATGTGTGATGAATATCAGCATTTCAGTGCCTTTGTTGGTTCCAGCCTCTGGAGTGCATACCTTTTGTTCTGCTAAAGAAAAATTGGTGTGTTTCTGAGACTGTTTTGAAATTCAAAAAGCATTTGTTAAGGTGAGATATTGTTTCTTTATTTTAGATAGAGACTAGTATGCTTTTTGAGAAAATAAGAAAGCCAGCTGTGCATTTAAAATGATGTTTTGAGTCAAGTGTTTGCATTATGTTTTCAAAGAAGATTTTGCATTCTTTTACCAATTGTAATTGCAGATAATGTAAAGTATTAGTACTGACAAGGTGTGGTTGTACATAGGAGCTGTGCTGTGTTTTCAAATTATGATCAGAAAATCGTTTTTAAGGAAAAGGAATGCTTTTAAAATTTATGAGAATTTATTTACTTGCGATGTGACTCCTGCAATGCGTTGCTTTTGCGGAACAGATGCATGATGCATCTGTGTTGTTATTGCCCCATGGTGCTCCACAGTGTACATGTTAAAAGTGATGCATAAGTGGTGCAAGGGCCTTGTAAATACACCCCTATGTGTGCTTAGCCATTTCAAGTCACTTCCCCCTGGTTCAAGGGCCTTGTAAATACGTCCCCATGTGTGTTTGGTCATTTGTAGTCACTTTCCCCGTGGTGCAAGGTCCTTGTAAATACGCCCCCATGTGTGCTTGGCAAATTTTGATTTTGATTGTTTGAGTTACATAGCCATGTTAAAAGTGATGGAAAAGAAGGTGCAAGGACCTTAAAAAAACGTTTTCATGTGTATTAGGGCATTTTAAGTCAGTTCCCCATGAATGTAGGTATATAATTGTTTTACATAAAAGGTTTAAAAACATTTTATTAAATCAATTAGGTTTCATGATATGTACTGCTAGTGTTTCATAGGTTGGTTGGGGCATATTTACAAGGCCTTTGAGTCCCTTTGATGTAATTTTTCCAATTTTAATTTAAGACATTTCCCCTGGAACAAGGTCCTTGTAAATACGCTCCCATGTGTGCTTGGGTAATTTAAGTATTGATAGGGTGTGCTTCTACATAGGACGTAGACTACATCTGAACAATGAGATAACTAAGCTGAAGAAATACAGGTGATGTGATTGTTAAATGTGCAAAAATATTTGCACGTTTTTCAATTATATGACTTGTGTTTCCTAACATTACGAATCACATTGTGCAGAAGAGGTTTAGGCGTGTTCAGGGAGATAGAGGAGGTCTGGCCTTTGTTCAAGAGTGCAGTGGACATGATTTGCTTCATTGGTAGGCCTGTACATGTATTATCACCACTGTACTCTTCAACAAGCCTAAATTTCATCTGCAACCCTGAGTAGGCCTCACCTCAAACAAACTTCTAGATAGTCCACACCTTATCGTCATCCTGAATCAATCATTTAAAGTGTTAGGGGCAGATTTATGATGGCTGTGCGCCTATTTTGTGCTGCTGTTGCGTCACTTTTATAATGCAGGAGAGATTTACAAGATGCACCATGTTGCAAGATAGCAGCCGCGGGTCGTGGAGGGAGTTACGGTGGGGCAGGGAGGCGGGGAGGGGGAGGGGCAGGGTGGAGGGACCTAAACACTGGCATATGGATTATTGCAGGTAAGTACACAATTTAATGTGCGTCAAGTTTCATGTGGGCTTTTTGTTGCAGGGTGGGCAGTCATTTGCATGAAAGCCCTGTAAAACTATCACAGTAAAATTAAGAAGATTTCACTGAATCATCTTTATGGCATTGCTGAATCAAATCCTTACTGTTATTGATTTACTGTTTGGTAATAGTGGTTAATAACATTTTTTATTATATTTTACCACAGATTCAACTGCAGATTATTTAGAAATTAGACAATGCCGTCTAAGGATAGAATCCGAAAGTCTACGAAACGTCAAAGATTACTAAATGCTTGCAGCAGTCCTCTACATTAAAATCTTGTCAACGCACGAAGAAAGCTCCGGGTAAGAGAACGAAATCATTCCTTAGAAACATTTGTAGAAACAAAAGTATAACTACAGAACAAGTTTTAGTCCTGAAAAAGAGAGCCAATTTAAATGGAAAGGAAAGGCCCGTCAAAAAAGTTTCTGCTAGAGCAGGAGATAACTCTGTGCATGGCAGTAGAAGGGAAAATACATTCAGGGACATTCGTAGGCGAATGTTCCGCAACAGGGTAATTGTCAATTTGCTAAAACAATTTAAGAAAGGCCAACAGAAAGTGGCATTTTATAAGAAAAAGAAAAATGTAGAGAAAATTATTGATCAGGGTTTCGAAATTAAGCGAAAGTTATTTATTTTGGTAATTAATAGAATTAGGAAACTAAACAAGGTAATTTATGTTTTCAAATCAAATAGTAGATGGAAGAGAGTAGTTAATCGAAGTAATTTTTGTGAAGTTTTCTCAGGAGAATGGATGCATAGTTCAAATAGTGAGGCATTTTTTAATGAGGAGAGTTATTTTCAGGACAATGATTTGGTGCATGCAGTTGACAGCAGTGGTCGAGCATATGAGGTAAAAGATGGTCGTCCGGTTGAAAAAGAAAAACTTGTGTCTGCAGATGCAGAAGAGGTGTTAAGTGATGAGGTTTTAGGGAGACGTCCTAAGGCACCAATGTACACCTGGAAGTGTAGTTCTATTTGCAGTGTGCGACAGGATTCCATCAATTTGCTTTGTGATTTTGTACGGACATTTAATAAGAAAAGTTTAAAACAAAAAATAAAGTTGTTGCAAGAATTAGATCCTTGCAGAGTGAGACAAGTGACAGGTTTGCATGGTCATTCACTGGCTTGTCTTTCCAGGAGAGTATGCCAGAGTGTTTTTCATCATTTCAGGATGCTAGCAGTGCATCATATTAAAGTGAGGAAATTAGTTAGAATGTTGTATTATGCTAAGAGTCCAGCAATTATGCTTAAACAATTAAGCAGTGCTCTTTTGCATGGTTCTGAAGTAGATGTGAAGAATATTTGTCAAGAAATTGAGTTCTGTTACTTTGCTGGTAAAGAGAACAATGTTGAAATTGACCAACTAGAAGAAGGTAATGTGGAAGAGAGTGTACAGATTTTCAGTACACATAAGTTTCACAAAGAAATTTCCACGTTTATGGTGAACTCAAGTGAGAGGCCTAATTTCACTTGTGTGTGTTGTCGACGGACTTATTATAAGAATCAGACTAAGTTAGTGGATTTATATGCAAAAAGTGATATGGAAAACAATAGTGAATGGAAGGATTTTGCCACATACTTGATGGTAGAAAATTGTTTTGATTTGGGAGCGAAGCAACGTATGTGTACTTATTGTTATAACAAATTAAACCAAAACCAGATGCCTGCTAGAGCGGTTTATAATAATCTGGAATTGGTTGACATTCCTTCTGAATTGAAGGATTTAAATACTTATGAATCTATTTTGATTCAAAGTGTCCATCCCTTCCAGGCTATTGTACGAATGGAGCCAAAAAACAGGGAAATTGCCTCCATCAGATTTACAGAGAGGATTAAAGGGAAGAGTTGTTTATTTGCCTTTAGATTTGAAGAAAAACATTAATACAATTGGAGTAGAGAAAGTGGAAGAGGAACCTCTGGTTATCATAGTTAATGGGGTTCCGACAAAGAGTAAGAAAATCTGGCAAGATTTAGTGGATGTTAGGAAAGTCAAAAAGGCAACATTGTATTTGATAAAAAACAATGAGTACTACAAGAATGTATGTGTTGCAGAAGAGGAAGTAAGTGAAGAAGAGGACAGCGATTTGTGTGCTGGACAAATTGAGAAAGTAGAAGCCTCTAAAAATGAAGAAATATATAAACATTATAGTGTTCATCCTTTGCATTCCAAGGAAGTCATGGGGAATGCTATTGAGTTGTTTCAAATGAAACAAGCCAAAGGGAGTCCCATTAGTGTTTGGGAGGAAAGTTTGGAAGCTCGATGTTTCCCACAGTTATTTCCCACAGGTTGAGGAGGACGATATGATGAGCGACCTGTTCAAATTCCTGCTTCAGAATACCGGACTTTACGATTGTATGCAGAAGATCCTAGGTTTCGTCAATGCATTCCCTATTTATTTCATCTACTGTTTGAAAGTGATCTCTCTGGATTGTCTTATGCAGTGAACCACATCTTGAAAAGTGGTGTACAACTGCGAAATATCTCGGCAAGGGACTTTATGGATAAAGTCAATGTGCAAGACAGTATTTTGGATTCTCACCTGATTAATCTCATGGCTTGTCAGCGTGGTACTAATGAGTATTGGTACCGCCGTCATGGTGACTTAAAATGTATGCTGAGGAACTTAGGAACTCCCACATGGTTCCTCACTCTCAGCTGTGCTGAGTATGGCTGGGAAGACTTACTTGAATTTCTACGAGAGGCAAATGGAAACATTGAAAATATCGAATTCAAGACACCCGGAGAACTGTGCTTTTTGGATCCAGTGAATGTATGCAGATACTTCAATCATAGATTTGAAGCTATGATGTCTTTCATCACGAACAAGAAAAATCTACCTCTTGGAGAGGTGTTGGATTTCTTCTGGAGAAAGGAGTATCAAGCAAGAGGTGCTCCTCATATACATATGCTGCTATGGATCAAAGATGCACCCAAATTTGGAACAGATCCGGATGACTTAGTGATGAGTTTTCTAGAACAGTATGCTACATGTGCTGTTCCAAAGACAAACGAAGATAAAAGTCTAAGAGAACAAGTTTTACAGTTTCAAAGCCATCGTTGTGGAAAGTACTGTCGTTGTAAATTCAGAAACAAGGACAAGTACTACCTCAAATGTCGTTTTGCATTTCCACGGTCGGTGATATCTAAAGGAAGAGTGAACAATTTGATGTCTTCGCTGCGACATAATGTGATGAGGAAATCACCCAAAAACACATACAATTTGAAAAGAAACGAAGAGTCCAAGTACATTAACGACTACAACCCAGTGATTTTGTCCATGTGGAATGCTAACATGGATATACAGTTTGTGGCTGACAACTGTATGGCTGTGGCTCGGTATGTGACGTCTTACATCACCAAAAAAGAAAAGACAGAACTGAAGGATATGTGGGAGGATATTTCCCATGAAAAGAGCCTCAGTAAGAAGTTGTACAGTTTCAGTCTGAAGATGTTGTCGCATCGAGAAATCAGAGCTTACGAATGTTCTGACCGGTTATCTTCAGCAAGTCTCTATGCCAAATCTAGGAGTATCATTTGGGCGAGTCTTGGTCTTGCTGCAACGCGTAATCGAGTTTTGAAACCTGTACGGGAAATTGAGTATTAGGCGGAGAAGGAGCCAAGCAGTACAGATATTTTGAAGACCAACATGTTGGATACATATTATCCAAATAGAAGCAGTCACCTGGAGAATGTTTGTCTGTATGATGTTCTACAAAATTACATTTTCAAGAGGAACATCAAAGAAGATATTGATAAAGGAGTGTATGCTGTAATTGGAAGTGAGGGATGTATGGTCAAGCAAAGAAAATGTCATTTGGTAAATCATCGAAAATTGAATTGCGAATCTCCAGAAAGAAAATAGTTTTTCTATTTAGCTCTTTTGCAACTTTTCAAGCCTTGGCGTGCAGAAGAGGAACTGCTTGGAGATTTCCTCTGTTACGAAGACTCTTTTAATGCAGCCAAGGAGTCCATAGAATGTCCTGTTTTTCCAAAATATCTAGAAATGTTGAATGCAGAAATCGAGCAGGAAGCAACAATTGCAGCTGAGGTTGCTAAAGACAGTTCTCAGGACAGTCAGAGTTCTGTTTCATTGAGTCAGGATCCACTAGGAGAACCAGTTATCGAAAATGAAGCTGCCACTGCCATGATTGAAGTGGAAAGAGCCATGGCACATGCTCAGAAGGATGCGATTAACTTAGAAGATTTGGAAAGACAACTCAACGTTGAGCAGAGGAAAATATATGACGAAGTTACCAACCAAATTGATCATGGATTAAGTCATGAGAAGAAAGAGTGCTCATGTACGTCGTTGAAGCCTGTCCGACTGTACGTGAGTGGAGAAGCAGGAACTGGAAAAAGTTTCCTCATTAAAGCAATTTCATGTTATCTGCAGAAAAGGACTGAGTCATCGTTGTCTTGTGTTGTCACCGCTCCAACTGGACTGGCAGCACATAACATTAAAGGGATTACTTTGCATCGGCTACTGATGCTGCCAGTGGAGCATGATAACAAATTACAATACCACAAGTTATCTGGGGATGCTTGTTGTGAAGTATCTAGAGTCCTGAAGAAGATGAAACTTCTTATCATTGACAAAGTAAGCATGGTTTCCAATGTCATGCTTGCCTTTGTGCATTTGAGAATGCAGGAAGTTTTTAAAACAGAGTATGATGTGTTATTCGGTGGCAAACACATCATTGTTTTCGGTGATCTTCTGCAGCTGACACCAGTGAAAGGACAACCAGTGTTTAAACTGCTTACGCATGAAGATACCAGGAAGTGCCTAGGGAGCATTGGCAACGTTAACATATGTTAAACTTCAATTATGCTGAGCTGCGTGAAAATATGCGTCAGGCGAAGGACGAAGATTACAAGAATATTCTACAAGATGTTAGAATCGGGAAAGTGACTGAGCGTGGGAAAGAAGCTTTACATGCACGATTACTGTCAAATTTGTATCCAGAAGAAGACGTTCTGCCAGAGGATATTTTTCAGAAAATTACTGAGAAAAAATCTGGAATATGTTTGATGCCAACTCTTGCAGAATGTTCCATCTCCAATAATAAAATGTTGAATTTAGAAAACCAAGAGATTGTGAAACTGGAAGCTATTGACAGAATAGAGCATATGGGTGCAACAATTGTTTTGTCTGAGAATTTGAAATCTAAATTGGATTCATTAGAGAAGACTATATCTAAAACTGCGGGCTTTGAAAAGACTCTGAATGTGTGCTTAAATTGCCGTATCATTTTGAGAAGAAATTTACATGTTGAAAGAGGTCTGGTAAATGGATCAATGGGTAATGTTGTTGATTTTGAGAAATACAGAAGTAGAGATGGAATTGAATTTTTAAAAATTAAATTTGATGGCATTGAGGAAGTACAGCTAATTGGTCGTTGCACAGCTAGTTTTTTGCTTGTAAAAGACTTATATGTTCGCCGTAAGCAGTTTCCTGTTTGCTTGGCATATGCGGTGACAATTCATAAATCGCAAGGTTTAAGTGTAGACACTGCTTTAGTGAATATTGGCAGTTCTGTGTTCAAAGAGGGTATGCCTTATGTAGCATTGTCACGAGTCAGAACTTTATCGGGATTGTACTTGATTGACTGTGATGTCACAAACATTTGTGCGGATCTAGATTGTGTTAAGGAATACAAAAGGTTAAGAAGAGAGTATGCGCCTCATTGGCCTCAATATCCTTTGTTTGAGAAACGTGTGGTAGGCCGGAAACGAAGAAATATCAGTAATAGTAGGGAGGTTGTAGCAAAAAGACCAAAAGTCGATGAACCAAAAATTGTAAGCAGAAATAAAATGAATTCTGTTGAAGATGTTCTGGTGTCAACTGCTATGCTAATGTAGTGGTTAATGTTCTCTTTTCACTAGAGACTTTAGAAGAACAGATTGGGATCAATTCGGAACAAAGTTTATGCTGTTTGTTGAATTCTGTGTTAGAGAAATGTAGCGCTGATAGAACAAGAGTAGAAAGTGTGTCTGAAATTCGTTATCTGTTAGACGAATGTTCAGGTCAAAAACAATTCTCTCAAAATATTCAGCAGGATTGTCAGGAGTTTTTAATGTATATGCTTGATGTATTGCAAGATGAAGGTGTAGAAGTAGATTATCTGTTTGGGCTTTCTTATCAATGGCAGCATGATTGCGAGAACTGTAGGCTATCAAGTACTACTAGTGTAGACTCAGAAAGATTTATATATTTAACTTTGCCTGACAGTAAATCAGTATCTTTCAATAAGCTAGTAAAGGCAGCCGATCAAAACATGGAGTGTAGCCAATGTAAGTCTGCAATGCCAATGCTGTCCACGTTAATTATACGAAGTTATGGCCAGTATGTCATTTTAATGTTCCAACGATGTAGGCCTGATGGAACTAAATTGACAACTTTAATTAATAATTTTGTGGCTTCGCAGTTGTCAATATCAGGAAGGACTTTTGTAACTACAGCAATTATATATCATGACAGTCCTTCAACTACTTCAGGACATTACACAGCTTATTTAAAATCTGGAAACGGCTGGTCATTCTGCAATGATTCTGTTTTAACTTTCAAAAAAAGATTGCCTTTCCACCTTCAAAATTCTTACCTGGTGTTCTTACAACCAAAATTTTAGGAAAGGGGTCTTGGGATTTGTTCTGAGGAATTTCAAGAGGTTCTAATGGCTCCTACTCTATATGGCCTTGTGGATAAGTGTAGTACAGAGCGAAAACTGTTTGTGTTTATAAGCTAATTCAAGCAGCAGATCAAAACAAGGAGTAGAGGAAATGTAAGTCTGCAATGCTGTCCATATTATTTATGGAAACTTATGGGTGAAATGTCATTTTACAATTTCATCTACATAAACTGAATGAAAAAAGTTGTTAAGTCTAATTAAAAATGTTTTGGCTACACACTCATCGATTTCAGGAAGAACATTTGCAACTGCAGCTATTATATATTAAGATGGTCCTTTGACAATATCAGGATATTACACAGCTTATTTGAAATTAAAAAAAGGCTAGTCTTTCAGCAAACATTACCAATTGAGTATGAAGCAATGTTGCCTTTTGACTTGTTTTCTGAAGTGAGAATTTAGGGTAGGTAACTGGACTATAATGATTCTAGGTGTTGCTGTAATTTAGTGTGCTGTTTTAAATTGCTTTGTATGTCTCATTTTTCTTAAAACAATGGAGTTTATCTTTCAGAAAGTGGCGGGCAGAAAATAGTAACAGCACAACAGAGTATAAGCTGTTCATAGGACATCCTTTGACGTCATAGAAAGTAAGTTACTTTTGAGGAGTTCTTATTTCTGATTGATTATATTTTAGGTTTTTTTAAACACAATCATTTTGATTGTGTTTTTTTTTCCCCGCTGTTATCAATCAATCAATCACAGACATTTATAGAGCGCACTACTTACCCGGAGGGTCTCAAGGCGCTTGGGGGGGGGGGAGTGCTGCTACTGCTCGAATAGCCAGGTCTTGAGCTTCTTCCTGAAGGAGAGGTGGTCTTGGGTCAGGCGCAGGTCGGTCGAGAGGGAGTTCCAGGTCTTGGCGGCCAGGTAGGAGAAGGACCTTCCTCCTGTTGTCGTTCTTCGGATGCGAGGGCGTGGCTGGCTGATCGGAGATGTTGTTTGGGAGCGTAGAAGTTGATGCGGTTGTTGGGGTAGCTCGGGCCTTGATCGTGTAGGGCTTTGTGTGCGTGGGTGAGGAGGCGGAAGGTGATTCTTTTGTTGACGGGGAGCCAATGCAGGTCTCTCAGATGTCCGGAGATGTGGCTGTGTCGTGGGATGTCGAGGATGAGTCTGGCTGAGGCATTCTGGATCCGCTGGAGTCTCTTCTGGAGCTTGGCGGTGGTTCCGGCGTAGAGAGCGTTGCCGTAGTCCAGTCGGCTGGTGACGAGGGCCTGGGTGACCGTCTTCCTGGTCTCGGTGGGGATCCACCGGAAGATCGTCCGTAGCATGCGCAGGATGTTGAAGCATCAATCAATCAATCAAAGACATTTATAGAGCGCACTACCTACCCGTAGGGTCTCAAGGCGCTTGGGGGGGGGGTGCCGCTACTGCTCGAACAGCCAGGTCTTGAGCTTCTTCCTGAAGGAGAGGTGGTCTTGGGTCAGGCGCAGGTCGGCCGGGAGGGAGTTCCAGGTCTTGGCGGCCATGTAGGAGAAGGACCTTCCTCCTGTAGTGGCTCTGCGGATGCGTGGGACGGCGGCGAGGGCGTGGCTGGCAGATCGGAGGTGGCGTTTGGGAGCGTAGAAGTTGATGCGGTTGTTGAGGTAGCTCGGGCCTTGATCGTGGAGAGCTTTGTGTGCGTGGGTAAGGAGGCGGAAGGTGATTCTCTTGTTGACCGGGAGCCAGTGCAGGTCTCTTAGTTGTCCGGAGATGTGGCTGTGTCGTGGGATGTCGAGGATGAGTCTGGCTGAGGCGTTCTGGATGCGCTGGAGTCTCTTCTGGATCTTGGCGGTGGTTCCGGCGTAGAGTGCGTTGCCGTAGTCCAGTCGGCTGGTGACGAGGGCCTGGGTGACGGTCTTCCTGGTCTCTGTGGGGATCCACCAGAAGATCTTCCGAAGCATGCGCAGGTTGTTGAAGCACGACGAGGAGACGGCGTTGACTTGCCTGGTCATGGAGAGGGAGGAGTCCAGGATGAAACCCAGGTTGCGTGCGTGGTCCGTCGGTTTGGGTGCGGTGCCCAGGGCGGGGGGCCACCAGGAGTCGTCCCAGGCGGAGGGCGAGGAGCCCAGGATGAGGACCTCCGTCTTCTCTGAGTTCAGTTTCAGGCGGCTCGTCGTCATCCACTCGGCAACCTCTTTCATCCCTTCGTGCAGGTTGGCTCTGGCGGCGGCGGGGTCATTGGTCAGGGAGAGGATCAGCTGGGTGTCGTCGGCGTAGGAGATTATGTTGAGGTTGTGTTGGTGTGCGATGGCCGCGAGAGGGCTCATGTAGACGTTGAAGAGAGTAGGGCTCAGCGAGGATCCTTGAGGGACGCCGCAGATGACTTCGGTGGCCTCTGACTTGTACGGTGGTAGGCGGACTCTTAGTGTTCTTTCGTCGAGGAAGGAGATGATCCATTCCAGTGCCTTCTCCTGGATTCCGACGTTGCTGAGGCGCTGCACTAGGGTGCGGTGGCAGACCGTGTCGAAAGCCGCGGAGAGGTCTAGGAGGATGAGGGCCGCTGTTTCTCCGTTGTCCATCAGGGCTCGGATGTCGTCAGTGGCAGCGATGAGGGCGGTCTCGGTGCTGTGGTTGGCACGGAATCCGGACTGCGATGGGTCGAGGGATCCATTCGTCTCGAGGAAGGCGGCCAGCTGTTTGTTGACGGTCTTTTCGATGACTTTGGCTGGAAACGGGAGTAGAGAGATGGGGCGGTAATTCTTGAGTTCGGTGGGGTCTGCTGTAGGTTTCTTGAGTAGAGCGCTGAGTTCGGCGTGCTTCCAGCTCTCGGGGAAGGTGGCGGTGTCGAATGAAGTGTTGATGATGTCCCGCAGGTGGGGTGCGATGACAGCGTCGGCTTTGTTGAAGACCTGGTGAGGGCAGGGGTCGGTCGGAGATCCGGAGTGGATGGAGTTCATCGTGCGGACGGTGTCTTCGGTGCTGATCGGAGTCCAGGCGTGGAGGGTGGTGGTGGGGGACGGAGGTTCGGTCGTGGCGTGCGTCGGTTGAGTGCTGAAGCTGTTGTGTATGTCCGCGATCTTGTTGTGGAAGTAGGAGGCGAGGGAGTTGCAGAGGTCTTGCGATGGGGTGATGTCGTTGTTTCCGGCGTTGGGGTTGGAGAGCTCTTTCACGATGTTGAAGAGTTCCTTGCAGTTGTGTGCGTTGTTGTCCAGTCGGTTCTTGAAAGCAGTTTTCTTGGCGGTGCGGATCAATTGGTGATGTTTCCGGGTGGCGAGCTTGAGGGTGGTCCTGTTGTCCGGCGTGGGTTCCTTTCTCCAGGCTTTCTCGAGGACTCGGCAGTTCTTCTTGGATCTCTTGAGTTCGTCGGTGAACCATGGGGCCTTCTTGCTGCCGGGTCTGCTGGGCGGGGTCTTCAGTGGGGCGAGTTCGTCCGCGCAGTTGCTGATCCACTTCGAGAGGTTGCCGGCGGCCTGGCTGGGGTTCGCTGAGCTGGCCGGAGGGTGCTGGCTCAGGGAAGCGGCGAGCTGGTCGGCTGTGATCTTGTTCCAGCTTCTTCGGGCAACCTGTTGCTGGTGGTGGTGGATCGTCGTTCTTCTGAAGGTGAAGTGGACGCAGCTGTGGTCCGTCCAGTGGAGAGTGGTGGCGTGGCTGAAGGCGATGTCTTTGCTGGATGAGAAGACGGCGTCGAGTGTGTGTCCGGAGAGGTGGGTGGGGGTGGACACCAGCTGCTTGAGTCCAAGGTTGGCGAGGTTGTCGAGCAGGGTGCTGGTGTTGCAGTCGTTGTTGTTCTCCAGGTGGAAGTTGAAGTCCCCCAGGAGGATGTAGTCAGCGGAGGGGAGGGCGTGCGGGCTGACGAAGTCGGCGATGTCCTCGCTGAATTGAGTGCGTGGTCCCGGAGGTCGGTAGATCAGGGTGCCTCTGAGGGTGGTCTTCGGGTCGGTGTGGATCTGGAAATGCAGGTGTTCGGCGGAGGGTGGGGTGTTGTCGGTGCTGGTCGTGATGCGGATGGTGTTCTTGTGGATGATGGCGATGCCTCCTCCCACCTGGTTGGCGTTGCGGTCCCTCCGGGTGATCTTGTAACTTTCTGGGATGGCGATGGCGATGTCGGGCGCTGAGGAGGCGTTCATCCAGGTCTCCGTGATGAAGGCAACGTCAGGGGCTGTGGCGTCTAGGAGGTTCCAGAGTTCGATGGCGTGTCTGTGGACGGAGCGGGTGTTGAGCAGGATGCACTTGAGGTGGTTGCTGCTGGTGTTCGGCTTGGCAGGTGCTGGTGTCGGGCAGGTCCGGATGCAGGTGAACTTGCAGGTGTTGCAGCTGAAGGGTCCATGGGCGCGTCGTGGGGAGGCTCTGCAGCATCCCGGGACTCGGCCGGTGTTGAGTGCGATGAGGGTGGCGGCGGTGTACGTCAGGCGGGTCGGTCGGGGTCCTCGAGGGCCAGGGGTCCTGGCACTGGGCGCGGTCCAGGCGCGGACGGGCGCAGACGGGCTTACCTTTGGCGCGCCTTCGGCGCACAATCGGCGCGCCCGCTGCGCGTGACCGCTGCGCGTGACCGCTGCGCGTTCGCACGGTCGCCATGTATGGCGAAGTGCGCGGGTGGGCGGAGCAGCTGGGAGGCGGGAGCGGGAAGGGAACAGAAGGAAAAAAGGGGCGGGGTCAGCGGTGGTGGCGGGAAGCGGGGAGCAGGAAGGGAAGACGGAGGGCGGTAACAG
Source organism: Lissotriton vulgaris (assembly GCF_964263255.1). Classification (NCBI taxonomy): domain Eukaryota; kingdom Metazoa; phylum Chordata; class Amphibia; order Caudata; family Salamandridae; genus Lissotriton; species Lissotriton vulgaris. The sequence continues at coordinate 686,287,702 of NC_141697.1, forward strand.
GCGGGAAAAAAAACAGGCAATACGGCGGAAAAAGCAACAATTAACACAAATACAATTCTACAGGCAGTACGGCGGAAAAACAACAATTAACACAAATACAATTCTGCACAGTGAACCAGGGGCACAGGGAGAGGAGCTCTGATCACGGACCACGCCGCTCGAAGGAGGGGGCGTGGTCACGAGCCGGCAGTCGGGCAGCGAGGCACAAAGGAAGGGGAGGCACACGCAGCAGCTGGTGGCCGTGCGGCGCGGGGGTGTCCTAAAACTAGGTCACGAGGAGACGGCGTTGACTTGTCTGGTCATGGTGAGGGAGGAGTCCAAGATGAAGCCCAGGTTGCGTGCGTGGTCTGTCGGTTTGGGTGCGCTGCCCAGGGCGGGGGGCCACCAGGAGTCGTCCCAGGCGGAGGGCGAGGAACCCAGGATGAGGACTTCCGTCTTGTCTGAGTTCAGTTTCAGGCGGCTGGTCGTCATCCACTCGGCTACGTCTTTCATCCCTTCGTGAAGGTTGGCTCTGGCAGCGGCGGGGTCGTTGGTCAGGGAGAGGATCAGCTGGGTGTCGTCAGCGTAGGAGATGATGTTGAGGTTGTGTTGGCGTGCGAAGGCCGCGAGGTGGCTCATGTAGATGTTGAAGAGGGTGGGGCTCAGTGAGGATCCTTGAGGGACGCCGCAGATGACTTCGGTGGCCTCTGACTTGTACGGTGGTAGACGGACTCTCTGTGTTCTTCCGTCGAGGAAGGAGATGATCCATTCTGGTGCCTTCTCCTGGATTCCGACATTGCTGAGGCGCTGCACTTGGTTGCGGTGGCAGACAGTGTCGAATGCCGCGGAGAAGTCTAGGAGGATGAGGGCCGCTGTTTCTCCGTTGTCCATCAGGGCTCGGATGTCATCGGTGGCAGCGATGAGGGCGGTCTCGGTGCTGTGGTTGGCTCGGAAGCCAGACTGTGAGGGGTCGAGGGATCCATTCGTCTCGAGGAAGGCGGCCAGCTGTTTGTTGACGGTCTTCTCGATGACTTTGGCTGGGAACGGGAGGAGCGAGATAGGGCGGTAATTCTTGAGTTCGGTGGGGTCCGCTGTAGGTTTCTTTAGTAGGGCGCTGAGTTCGGCGTGCTTCCAGCTCTCCGGGAAGGTGGCGGTGTCGAAGGAGGTGTTGATGATGTCCCGCAGGTGGGGTGCGATGACAGCGTCGGCCTTGTTGAAGACGTGGTGAGGGCAGGGGTCGGTCGGAGATCCGGAGTGGATGGAGTTCATCATGCGGATGGTGTCTTCGGTGCTGATCGGAGTCCAGGCGCGGAGGGTGGTGGTGGGGGGCGGTGGCTCGGTTGTGGTGTGCGTCGGTTGAGTGCTGAAGCTGTTGTGTATGTCCGCGATCTTGTTGTGGAAGTAGGAGGCGAGGGAATTGCAGAGGTCTTGCGATGGGGTGATGTCGTTGTTTCCGGCGTTGGGGTTGGAGAGCTCTTTGACGATGTTGAAGAGTTCCTTGCAATTGTGTGCGTTGTTGTCCAGCCGGTCCTTGAATGCAGTTTTCTTGGTGGCGCGGATCAGTTGGTGGTGCTTCCGGGTGGCAAGCTTGAGGGCCGTCATGTTGTCCGGTGTTGATTCCCTTCTCCAGGGTTTCTCGAGGGCTTGGCAGTTCTTCTTGGAGCTCTTGAGTTCGTCGGTGAACCATGGGGCCTTCTTGCTGCCGGGTCTGCTGGGCGGGGTCCTCAGTGGGACGAGTTCGTCCGCGCAGTTGTTGATCCACTTTGTGAGGTTGTCGGCGGCCTGGCTGGGGTTCGCTGAGCTGGCGGGGGGGTGCTGGCTCAGGGAAGCGGCGAGCTGGTCGGCTGTGATCTTGTTCCAGCTTCTTCGAGCAACCGGTTGCTGGTGGTGGTGGATCGTCATTTTTCTGAAGGTGAAGTGGACGCAGCTGTGGTCCGTTCCGTGGAGTCCAGTGGCGTGGCTGAAGGCGATGTCTTTGCTGGATGAGAAGACGGCGTCGAGTGTGTGTCCGGCGAGGTGGGTGGGGGTGGACACCAGCTGCTTGAGTCCGAGGTTGGCGAGGTTGTCGAGCAGGGTGATGGTGTTGTGGTCGTTGTTGTTCTCCAGGTGGAAGTTGAGGTCCCCCATGAGGATGTAGTCAGCGGAGGGGAGGGCATGCAGGCTGACGAAGTCGGCGATGTCCTCGCTGAATTGTGTGCGTGGTCCCGGGGGTCGGTAGATCAGGGTGCCTCTGAGGGTGGTCTTCGGGTCGGTGCGGATCTGGAAGTGTAGGTGTTCGGCGGTTTTCAGGGTGTCGTCGGTGTTGGTCGTGATGTGGATGGTGTCCCTGTGGATGATGGCGATGCCTCATATACCTTCAACTCACTGTTTTCAGTGAAATTTGATATATTCTGAGAACAGCAAAAATAAACCATTAAATATGTATAATTAATTTTGTACTTTGAATTGTGATTTATAATATGTATTTATCTTGTCTCATGCTCACTCTTTTTTTACTACCTTCTATTAATTTAAAAATTTTTGTTCTTTCTTACACAGATTAAAAGTATAAAAATTAGAATTGACTAAATTAACGACAATTATAAGGTAAGTGTTTAGTACTCTTTACGTTATATCTCTATCAAATTTAACTTTTATTAGTTCCACTGCTTCATTTCTTTAACCTTCAGTTTCCTGCCTTTGCTACTTCCCTCATTTCTTTTTCTAATACTTACTTATACTACTCTTTCCACTCCTTTTCTCAGTCCCTCTTTCAACAGTAACTGTGTGTTACTCCCTCTATTTGTCTTTCTTTTAACATTACTCTCTGTTTACTTACTCTTCATTTTTTGAAAAAAACATTTTTTGTTCGCTTTGAGATGTCATCAGTGATGTCATCAGTGATGTCACTGACCATGTCATGAATGATGTAATATGTGACATGATCAGCAGTGGATTGTGGGTGCGCAATATATAGTTAGTGCAACTAACTATATATGCAAATTTCAATGGTTTTGTGCGAGTAAAATAAGGTTTAGTAAATGCTAATCCCTAACTATATATGGTCTATAACCTATGGTTTTTTCGGTGAATATATATATATATATATATATATATATATATATATATATATATATATATATATATTTATATATACAAAAGCCAACAGTTGAGCTTCATCAGCTTGGGGGTGGAGTTTCCAGCCTACTAATGTAAAGGACGCAGTAATTGTACATTGTGTTTGAACCTCACCCGCAATGAAGGGTGCCGAAGAAGGCAGAAACGCCGAAATGCATCCGCCCGCCAACATTGCTTTCCCTGCCTGAATAAAGCTGGTTCCTCTCTGATCTCCCCTCTGGCCTCCGACCTTTTCTTTCTGGATGGGTGTTTCTTCATATATTATGCCTCAGCCAGCGGAGCATTCCGGATTACCCTGTTGCAGAAGTGACATAGACCAAGCCTGGCACCTTCGCTGTTCCAGCGACAACTTGGCTCGGGGTACCGAGAAGTCTAGGGTCCGCCTCCTACTTCAAAACGGCACCGGCGGTGCGAGGTATTTTTCCTTTATTAGGACGCTGTGGACAATGGCTGTCCCTGCTGTATTGCTCATTTGGATTTTGAGGCAGCAGCAGTCCGAGGGGACTCGAGGAGGGGCTGGTGGATTCGGACAGACTCTTGTGTGCGGCTCAACTACCCACCTGCATCACCTGGATTTGTCTCCTGTTATTTTAACAGCATTCCCCACACCACCGAACCAGATGCACCCATTCCGTGCATTCTGGGAGTTGAAGTTCGTTCAATTCACACGAAAGCCAACAGGTGAGCTTCATCAGCTTGGGGGTGGAGCTTCCAGCCTACTAATGTAAAGGACGCAGTAATTGGACATTGTGTTTGAACCTCACCTGCAATGAAGGGCGCCGAAGAAGGCAGAAACGCCGAAATGCATCCGCCCGCCAACATTGATTTGCCTGCCTGAATAAAGCTGGTTCCTCTCTGATCTCCCCTCTGGCCTCCGACCTTTTCTTTCTGGATGGGTGCTTCTTCATATATTATGCTCCAGCCAGCGGAACATTCCGGATGGCCCTGCTGCAGAAGTGACATAGACCAAGCCTGGCACCTTCGCTGTTCCAGCGACAACTTGGCTCGGGGTACCGAGAAGTCTAGTGTCCGCCTCCTACTTCGAAACGGCACCGGCGGTGCAAGGTATTTTTCCTCCATTAGGATGCTGTGGATAATGGCTGTCCCTGCCGTATTGCTCATTTGGATTTTGAGGCAGCAGTAGTCCGAGGAGACTCGAGGAGGGGCTGGTGGATTTGGACAGACTCTTATGTGCTGCTCAACTCCCCACCTGCATCACCTGGATTTGTCTCCAGTTATTTTAACAGCATTCCCCACACCACCGACCCAGATGCACCCATTCCGTGCATTCTGGGAGTTAGAGTTCGTTCAAGTCACACGAAAGCCAACAGGTGAGCTTCATCAGCTTGGGGGTGGAGCTTCCAGCCTACTAATGTAAAGGACGCAGTAATTGGACATTGTGTTTGAACCTCACCTGCAATTAAGGCAGAAACGCCGAAATGCATCCGCCCGCCAACATTGCTTTGCCTGCCTGAATAAAGCTGGTTCCTCTCTGATCTCCCCTCTGGCCTCCGACCTTTTCTTTCTGGATGGGTGTTTCTTCATATATTATGCTCCAGCCAGCGGAGCATTCCGGATGGCCCTGCTGCAGGAGTGACATAGACCAAGCCTGGCACCTTCGCTGTTCCAGCGACAACTTGGCTCGGGGTACCGAGAAGTCTAGTGTCCGCCTCCCACTTCAAAACGGCACCGGCGGTGCGAGGTATTTTTCCTCCATTAGGACGCTGTGGATAATGGCTGTCCCTGCCGTATTGCTCATTTGGATTTTGAGGCAGCAGCAGTCCGAGGGGACTCGAGGAGTGGCTGGTGGGTTCGGACAGACTCTTGTGTGCGGCTCAACTACCCACCTGCATCACCTGGTTTTGCCTCCAGTTATTTTAACAGCATTCCCCACACCACCGACCCAGATGCACCCATTCCGTGCATTCTGGGAGTTGAAGTTTGTTCAAGTCACACGAAAGCCAACAGGTGAGCTTCATCAGCTTGTGGGTGGAGATTCCAGCCTACTAATGTAAATGACGCAGTAATTGGACATTGTGTTTGAACCTCACCTGCAATGAAGGGCGCCGAAGAAGGCAGAAACACCGAAATGCATCTGCCCGCCAACATTGCTTTGCCTGCCTGAATAAAGCTGGTTCCTCTCTGATCTCCCCTCTGGACTCCGACCTTTTCTTTCTGGATGGGTGTTTCTTCATATATTGTGCTACAGCCAGCGGAGCATTCCGGATGGCCCTGCTGCAGAAGTGACATTGACCAAGCCTGGCACCTTCGCTGTTCCAGCGACAACTTGGCTCAGGGTACCGAGAAGTCTAGTGTCCGCCTCCTACTTAAAAACGGCACCGGCGGTGCGAGGTATTTTTCCTCCATTAGGACGCTGTGGATAATGGCTGTCCCTGCCGTATTGCTCATTTGGATTTTGAGGCAGCAGCAGTCCGAGGGGACTCGAGGAGGGGCTGGTGGATTCGGACAGACTCTTGTGTGCTGTTCAACTACCCACCTGCATCACCTGGATTTGTCTCCTGTTATTTCAACAGCATTCCCCACACCACCGACCCAGATGCACCCATTCCGTGCATTCTGGGAGTTGGAGTTCGTTCAAGTCACACGAAAGCCAACAGGTGAGCTTCATCAGCTTGTGGGTGGAGCATCCAGCCTACTAATGTAAATGACGTAGTAATTGGACATTGTGTTTGAACCTCACCTGCAATGAAGGGCGCCGAAGAAGGCAGAAACACCAAAATGCATCCGCCCGCCAACATTGCTTTGCCTGCCTGAATAAAGCTGGTTCCTCTCTGATCTCCCCTCGGGCTTCCGACCTTTTCTTTCTGGATGGGTGTTTCTTCATATATTATGCTCCAGCCAGCGGAGCATTCCGGATGGCCCTGTTGCAGAAGTGACATAGACCAAGCCTGGCACCATCGCTGTTCCAGCGACAACTTGGCTCGGGGTACCGAGAAGTCTAGTGTCCGCCTCCTACTACAAAATGGCACCGGCGGTGCGAGGTATTTTTCCTCCATTAGGATGCTGTGGATAATGGCTGTCCCTGCTGTATTGCTCATTTGGATTTTGAGGCAGCAGCAGTCCGAGGGGACTCAAGGAGGGGCTGCTGGATTTGGACAGACTCTTATGTGCTGCTCAACTACCCACCTGCATCACCTGGATTTGTCTACTGTTATTTTAACAGCATTCCCCACACCACCGACCCAGATGCACCCATTCCGTGCATTCTGGGAGTAAGAGTTCGTTCAAGTCACACGAAAGCCAACAGGTGAGCTTCATCAGCTTGGGGGTGGAGCTTCCAGCCTACTAATGTAAAGGACGCAGTAATTGGACATTGTGTTTGAACCTCACCTGCAATGAAGGGCGCCAAAGAAGGCAGAAACGCCGAAATGCATCCGCCCGCCAACATTGCTTTGCCTGCCTGAATAAAGCTGGTTCCTCTCTGATCTCCCCTCTGGCCTCCGACCTTTTCTTTCTGGATGGGTGTTTCTTCATATATTATGCTCCAGCCAGCGGAGCATTCCGGATGGCCCTGCTGCAGGAGTGACATAGACCAAGCCTGGCACCTTCGCTGTTCCAGCGACAACTTGGCTCGGGGTACCGAGAAGTCTAGTGTCCGCCTCCTACTTCAAAAGGGCACCGGCAGTGCGAGGTATTTTACCTCTATTAGGACGCTGTGGATAATGGCTGTCCCTGCCGTATTGCTCATTTGGATTTTGAGGCAGCAGCAGTCCGAGGGGACTCGAGGAGTGGCTGGTGGGTTCGGACAGACTCTTGTGTGCGGCTCAACTACGCACCTGCATCACCTGGTTTTGCCTCCAGTTATTTTAACAGCATTCCCCACACCACCGACCCAGATGCACCCATTCCGTGCATTCTGGGAGTTGGAGTTTGTTCAAGTCACACGAAAGCCAACAGGTGAGCTTCATCAGCTTGTGGGTGGAGCTTCCAGCCTACTAATGTAAATGACGCAGTAATTGGACATTGTGATTGAACCTCACCTGCAATGAAGGGCGCCGAAGAAGGCAGAAACACCGAAATGCATCTGCCCGCCAACATTGCTTTGCCTGCCTGAATAAAGCTGGTTCCTCTCTGATCTCCCCTCTGGACTCCGACCTTTTCTTTCTGGATGGGTGTTTCTTCATATATTGTGCTACAGCCAGCGGAGCATTCCGGATGGCCCTGCTGCAGAAGTGACATAGACCAAGCCTGGCACCTTCGCTGTTCCAGCGACAGCTTGGCTCAGGGTACCAAAAATTCTAGTGTCCGCCTCCTACTTCAAAACGGCACCGGCGGTGCGAGGTATTTTTCCTCCATTAGGATGCTGTGGATAATGGCTGTTCCTGCCGTATTGCTCATTTGGATTTTGAGGCAGCAGCAGTCCGAGGGGACTCGAGGAGGGGCTGGTGGATTCGGACAGACTCTTGTGTACGGTTCAACTACCCACCTGCATCACCTGGATTTGTGTCCAGTTATTTCAACAGCATTCCCCACACCACCGACCCAGATGCACCCATTCCGTGCATTCTGGGAGTTGGAGTTCGTTCAAGTCACACAAAAGCCAAAAGGTGAGCTTCATAACCTTGGGGGTGGAGCTTCCAACCTACTAATGTAAAGGACGCAGCAATTGGACATTGTGTTGGAACCTCACATGCAATGAAGGGCGCCGAAGAAGGCAGAAACGCCGAAATGCATCCGCCCGCCAACATTGCTTTGCCTGCCTGAAAAAAGCTGGTTCCTCTCTGATCTCCCCTCTGGCCTCCGACCTTTTCTTTCTGGATGGGTGTTTCTTCATATATTATGCTACAGCCAGCGGAGCATTCCGGATGGCCCTGCTGCAGAAGTGACATAGACCAAGCCTGGCACCTTCGCTGTTCCAGCGACAACTTGGCTCGGGGTACCGAGAAGTCTAGTGTCCGCCTCCTACTTCAAAACGGCTCCGGCGGTGCGAGGTATTTTTCCTCCATTAGGACGCTGTGGATAATGGCTGTCCCTGCCGTATTGCTCATTTGGATTTTGAGGCAGCAGCAGTCCGAGGGGACTCGAGGAGGGGCTGGTGGATTCGGACAGACTCTTGTGTGCGGTTCAACTACCCACCTGCATCACCTGGATTTGTCTCCTGTTATTTTAACAGCATTCCCCACACCACCGACCCAGATGCACCCATTCCGTGCATTCTGGGAGTTGGAGTTCGTTCAAGTCACACGAAAGCCAACAGGTGAGCTTCATCAGCTTGGGGGTGGAGCTTCCAGCCTACTAATGTAAAGGATGCAGTAATTGGACATTGTGTTTGAACCTCACCTGCAATGAAGGGCGCCGAAGAAGGCAGAAACGCTGAAATGCATCCGCCCGCCAACATTGCTTTGCCTGCCTGAAAAAAGCTGGTTCCTCTCTGATCTCCCCTCTGGCCTCCGACCTTTTCTTTCTGGATGGGTGTTTCTTCATATATTATGCCCCAGCCAGCGGAGCATTCCAGATGGCCCTGCTGCAGAAGTGACATAGACCAAGCTTGGCACCTTCGCTGTTCCAGCGACAACTTGGCTCGGGGTACCGAGAAGTCTAGTGTCCGCCTCCTACTTCAAAACGGCTCCGGCGGTGCGAGGTATTTTTCCTCCATTAGGACGCTGTGGATAATGGCTGTCCCTGCTGTATTGCTCATTTGGATTTTGAGGCAGCAGCAGTCCGAGGGGACTCGAGGAGGGGCTGGGGGGTTCGGACAGACTCTTGTGTGCGGCTCAACTACCCACCTGCATCACCTGGATTTGCCTCCAGTTATTTTAACAGCATTCCCCACACCACCGACCCAGATGCACCCATTCCGTGCATTCTGGGAGTTGGAGTTCGTTTAAGTCACACGAAAGCCAACAGGTGAGCTTCATCAGCTAGTGGGTGGAGCTTCCAGCCTACTAATGTGAATGACGCAGCAATTGGACATTGTGTTTGAACCTCACCTGCAATGAAGGGCGCCGAAGAAGTCAGAAACACCGAAATGTATCCGCCCGCCAACATTGCTTTGCCTGCCTGAATAAAGCTGGTTCCTCTCTGATCTCCCCTCTGGCCTCCGACCTTTTCTTTCTGGATGGGTGTTTCTTCATATATTATGCTACAGCCAGCGGAGCATTCTGGATGGCCCTGCTGCAGAAGTGACATAGACCAAGCCTGGCACCTTCGCTGTTCCAGCGACAACTTGGCTCGGGGTACCGAGAAGTCTAGTGTCCGCCTCCTACTTCAAAACGGCTCCGGCGGTGCGAGGTATTTTTCCTCCATTAGGACGCTGTGGATAATGGCTGTCCCTGCCGTATTGCTCATTTGGATTTTGAGGCAGCAGCAGTCCGAGGGGACTCGAGGAGGGGCTGGTGGATTCGGACAGACTATTGTGTGCGGCTCAACTACCCACCTGCATCACCTGGATTTGTCTCCTGTTATTTTAACAGCATTCCCCACACCACCGACCCAGATGCACCCATTCCGTGCATTCTGGGAGTTGGAGTTCGTTCAAGTCACACGAAAGTCAACAGGTGAGCTTCATCAGCTCGGGGTGGAGCTTCCAGCCTACTAATGTAAAGGACACAGTAATTGGATATTGTGTTTGAACCTCACCTGCAATGAAGGGCGCCGAAGAAGGCAGAAACACCGAAATGCATCCGCCCGCCAACATTGCTTTGCCTGCCTGAATAAAGCTGGTTCCTCTCTGATCTCCCCTCTGGCCTCCGACCTTTTCTTCTGGATGGGTGTTTCTTCATATATTATGCTCCAGCCAGCGGAGCATTTCGGATGGCCCTGCTGCAGGAGTGACATAGATCAAGCCTGGCACCTTCGCTGTTCCAGCGACAACTTGGCTCGGGGTACCGAGAAGTCTAGTGTCCGCCTCCTATTTCAAAACGGCACCGGCGGTGCGAGGTATTTTTCCTCGATTAGGACGCTGTGGATAATGGCTGTCCCTGCTGTATTGCTCATTTGGATTTTGAGGCAGCAGCAGTCCGAGGGGACTCGAGGAGGGGCTGGGGGGTTCGGACAGACTCTTGTGTACGGCTCAACTACCCACCTGCATCACCTGGATTTGCCTCCAGTTATTTTAACAGCATTCCCCACACCACCGACCCAGATGCACCCATTCCGTGCATTCTGGGAGTTGGAGTTCGTTCAAGTCACACGAAAGCCAACAGGTGAGCTTCATCAGCTTGGGGGTGGAGCTTCCAGCCTACTAATGTAAAGGACGCAGTAATTGGACATTGTGTTTGAACCTCACTTGCAATTAAGGCAGAAATGCCGAAATGCATCCGCCCGCCAACATTGCTTTGCCTGCCTGAATAAAGCTGGTTCCTCTCTGATCTCCCCTCTGGCCTCCGACCTTTTCTTTCTGGATGGGTGTTTCTTCATATATTATGCTCCAGCCAGCGGAGCATTCCGGATGGCCCTGCTGCAGGAGTGACATAGACCAAGCCTGGCACCTTCGCTGTTCCAGCGACAACTTGGCTCGGGGTACCGAGAAGTCTAGTGTCCGCCTCCCACTTCAAAACGGCACCGGCGGTGCGAGGTATTTTTCCTCCATTAGGACGCTGTGGATAATGGCTGTCCCTGCCGTATTGCTCATTTGGATTTTGAGGCAGCAGCAGTCCGAGGGGACTCGAGGAGTGGCTGGTGGGTTCGGACAGACTCTTGTGTGCGGCTCAACTACCCACCTGCATCACCTGGTTTTGCCTCCAGTTATTTTAACAGCATTCCCCACACCACCGACCCAGATGCACCCATTCCGTGCATTCTGGGAGTTGAAGTTTGTTCAAGTCACACGAAAGCCAACAGGTGAGCTTCATCAGCTTGTGGGTGGAGATTCCAGCCTACTAATGTAAATGACGCAGTAATTGGACATTGTGTTTGAACCTCACCTGCAATGAAGGGCGCCGAAGAAGGCAGAAACACCGAAATGCATCTGCCCGCCAACAATGCTTTGCCTGCCTGAATAAAGCTGGTTCCTCTCTGATCTCCCCTCTGGACTCCGACCTTTTCTTTCTGGATGGGTGTTTCTTCATATATTGTGCTACAGCCAGCGGAGCATTCCGGATGGCCCTGCTGGGCAGTTGGCCTCACTTTTAGCTCGAACGGCTGAATGGATTTGCACGAAACTTGGCAAAATTGTAGGGACTGTTAGCCCGATGTGCCTTTGCTAGGTCTCAATATATGTGCTCCAGTGGATTTTGAGTAATTTAGGTTAAAAAAAAGATATATATCTGGGCGGAGCCTAACCACACATCTGATCTGATTGGCTGTCAGCACTTCATCCAAGAAGTGTTGGCAGCCATCTTGGGACCAATATACATGATAGCACCTCATTAAAAAGCATTGTAGTTAATAGAGGGTTTTAGGACTTTAGTTACATTATAAATCATTTGTTGATGGTACCATACTCGTTTTAGGAATTGTGGTGGGTTCTAAGGTGATTTTACCATGTGAAAAAACCTTCTGCTGTGATATCATGAATATTGTTTGAAAGAAAACTAATATCTCATTATTTTCCCACAGTGGTTTGGAAGGGGATCTATAAGCTAAACTGAAAGCATATTTTCTGTAAATTCACATTATCTTTCTCAGTCATGTGAAAATGAAGTCTGACATTCTCAGTAAAACATGTACATCCAACAAGGACAGAGACTGTCAGTTGATTCCTTTGTGTTCTACTGCAGCCTCCTAGAGTGTTCTAAAGAACAACTAGAGCGCTAACAGTCCTACTTATTACAAAGGTATGGCACACCTGAAGCCATCTTGATTGGAATAAAGTGGTAACTCTTAAAACATTTAATTTAAAAAGAAACAACATGAGGGGGTATATTTTGCCATAGAAAGTATGATTAGTGCTGCAGAATGAAAAATTAGGGCACATTTTGAGTGACTTCTCAAATCCTTTTCTATTTCATTAAAACATTCTGACATGCAGTCTCCCAAAATGGCCACCAGAGACAAAAGAGCCCAAATGTAGCCCAAATATCACCCAGATGTAGCCCAAGTATAGCCCAATGACAGAATGTCCCAGAGTGTTCTAAAGAACAACTAGAGCGCTAACAGTCCTACTTATTACAAAGGTATAGCACACCTGGAGCCATCGTGATGGGAATAAAGTGGTAACTCTTAAAACATTTAATTTAAAAAGGAACAAAATGAGGGGGTATATTATGCAATAGAAGGTATTATTAGTGCTGCAGAAAGAAAAATTAGGGCACATTTTGAGTGACTTTTCAAATCCTCTTCTATTTCATTAAAAAATTCTGACATGCAGTCTCCCAAAATGGCCACCAGAGACAAAAGAGCCCAACTGTAGCCCAAATATCACCCAGATGTAGCCCAAGTATAGCCCAATGACAGAATGTCCCAGAGTGTTCTAAAGAACAACTAGAGCGCTAACAGTCCTACTTATTACAAAGGTATGGCACACCTGAAGCCATCTTGATTGGAATAAAGTGGTAACTCTTAAAACATTTAATTTAAAAAGGACCAAAATGAGGGGGTATATTTTGCCATATGAATTATGATTAGTGCTGCAGAAAGAAAAATTAGGGCACATTTTGAGTGACTTCTCAAACCCTCTTCAATTTCATTAAAAAATTCTGACATACAGTCTCCCAAGATGGCCACCAGAGACAAAAGAGCCTAAATGTAGCCCAAATATCACCCAGATGTACCCCAAGTATAGCCCAATGACAGAATGTCCCAGAGTGTTCTAAAGAACAACTAGAGCGCTAACAGTCTTACTTATGACAAAAGTATGGCACACCAGAAGCCATCTTGATTGGAATGAAGTGGTAAATCTGAAAACACTCAATTTAAAAAGGAACAACATGAGGGGGTTAATTTTGCCATAGAAAGTATGATTAGTGCTTCAGAAAGAAAAAATAGGGATCATTTTGAGTGACTTCTCAAATCCTCTTCTATTTCATTAAAAAAATTCTGACATGCAGACTGAAACATGCACTTTGAATACCAGCAGCAGACGTCCCTGGTGAGCAGTAGCTTTACTACAGTGATCTAATGTGCAACTAGAGTGCTAACATTCAGAATTTATGGCAAATGTGTGACACATCTGAATGCCTTTTTGATGGAACCAAAGTAAACAAGCATTGAAAATGCAATAGATCTCGCCCTCGTTTAAGTTAAAGCCATTCTGTTTGTAATGAGGTGGCTTTTTAGCTTTGCTTTTATTAGTGTTTTTTCAACTTTCATGTAAATAACATGCATCTGTATGCATATAAGTATATGTATGCATGCATTTATGTTTGTATTTATATAGATATACAGATGATATATGTTTATATATGTATGCATATATATATATTCACTGAAAAACCATAGGTTATAGACCATATATAGTTAGGAATTAGCATTTACAAAACCTTGAAAATTCACTGAAAAAACCATAGGTTATAGACCATATATAGTTAGGAATTAGCATTTACAAAACCTTGAAAATGCACTGAAAAAACCATAGGTTATAGACCATATATAGTTAGGAATTCGCATTTACAAAACCTTATTTTACTCACACAAAACCATTGAAATTCCATATATAGTTAGTTGCACTAACTATATATCGCGCACCCGCAATCCACTGCTGATGATGTCACATATTACATCATTCATGACATGGTCAGTGACATCACTGATGACATCACTGATGACATCTCAAATGACATCACTGATGACATCACTGATGACAACATCCAGTGACTGTATGTTTCTGTAAAGTTAAAATATGTCTTACATATTGAAGAATGAGTGGATGTATAAGTGTCTGGATGAAGGATTTAGTAGGTGCATGACTGACTGTATGAGTGAGTGATTAAATGTGTCTCACTGAGGGCATGGGTTAGTGACTAAACTGTCTTAATTTGTGCATCATTATGTCTGTTGTTCTGTAAACTGTTGCATGTGTTGATAAGTAGCTATATGAGTAACTATATGGGTTATTGATTGGTTGCCCAAGTATTTGTTTGGGAGACTGAGTGTGTGTGTGGGTGGCTGGGAGGTGTATGACTCTGTGCATAGATGTGTGAGCAGTTGATTCACTAGATGTATGGTTTCAAAAGTGCATGTGGAAACAGCTGTATGGGCGGTTGACTGTGTGCATGAGTGTATTGGTGAGTGAATGGATATCTCAGTGCTACATGTCAAAGTAAGTACATATGTAAAACACAGTACATGTGAGAGTTGACATATATAAATAACTGTGCATAAGAGCCAGTTAATGTGTGAGTGGCTGTATGGATCATTGTGAACTTGTATCAGGGATTGTATAAGAGAGTAAATCTGTGTTAGTATATGTTTGAATAAGTAAAGTTTGTATAACTGTATAGTTGAGGAAATGGAGGTGTGATTGATTCTTTGCATGACTGACTAGGTGTGTGAGTAACTCCGTGGATGAGTGACAGTCTGTGAGTGTCTGTTTACACTGATTGTATCTAAGGTTATATTAGAGTCTGAAGAGGTTTATCGTATTATCACATGAATGATATCATCAGTGATGTGATCAGTAATGTCAAATGAGATGTCATCAGTGATGTCATTTGAGATGTCATCAGTGATGTCATTTGAGATGTCATCAGTGATGTCATCAGTGATGTCACTGACCATGTCATGAATGATGTAATATGTGACATCATCAGCAGTGGATTGCGGGTGCGCGATATATAGTTAGTGCAACTAACTATATATGGAATTTCAATGGTTTTGTGTGAGTAAAATAAGGTTTTGTAAATGCGAATTCCTAACTATATATGGTCTATAACCTATGGTTTTTTCAGTGAATATATATATATATATATATTATATATATATTATATATATATAAATATCCAGCAATAGATCCCACTCGGTAAAGAAGGAATGTCCAGGCCAGCTTTGCAGTTTTAACGAGCTTTAAATTTCATGGCTCACGCCAATCAGACGGCCTCCAATGCCTTCTACAAGCTACGATTGGTAAGGAAGATTCTTCCTTTTCTTCCTACCAATGTGGGAAAGACATTGGTTAGCGCAATGGTCCTATCAGCGTTGGATTACTGCAATGGCTTGTTTGCAAATGCCCAAGTTAAGACAATTAAGAAACTGCAAACAATCCAAAACGCAGCAGCCAGACTTCTCCTCAACATTCCCAAATTCAAACCAATATCCGAATCCTTGAGGAGTCCCCACTGGCTACCTGTTAGGAACCGAATCAAATTTAAGACGTTATGTATCGTCTACAAGGCACTACACCATCAAGCGCCTCAATTCCTGTGCGACCATCTCGTCCCGTACATTCCCACCCGAATGTTACGATCTGCAGGACAGAATGACCTGGTAGTGCCACGGACTAGATTGGTCAATTGGGGAGACAGGCGTTTTTTAGCTGCCGCCCCAAGATTATGGAATACGCTTCCACAAACCATAAGATCAAGCCCAAATCTATTGTCCTTCAGGAAGAAATTGAAAACCTGGCTATTCAACCTCTGAAAAACTGCAAAGATCATATAGGAGGGTAAAACAGTACAGCGCCGAGACGCCTGCGGGCAATTGTTCGCGCTTAATAAATGCCAAAAATAAATAAATAAATAAATAAATTTAATGTTCAGCTCCTACCTAGGAGCTGAAGCTCGTTAAAACTGCAAAGCTGGCCTGAACATTCCTTCTTTACCGAGTGGTATCTATTGCTGGATTTCTGGGGAGTCGCTACCCCGTCCAGGCCCTCCGCTGCAAGGGGCAGGGGTTCAGAGCGGAAACTTTCTTTGGATATATATATATATATATATATACGGACTGTATACTAGCTTATCGAATAATGACCCAATCATGAATGTCTGGTCACAGTACTCCTTTAAACTCCCATCCAAAATACCCCACCCATACCACCACCCCCAAACTGAACAACGAACCCACTTGCTGGTACATTGACAATACACTCTGCCGACGATCTTAGAACAGGTGCATAAGGAGGACAGAAGGGAGAGGGGGGCAGAAAGAAAAAGGGAGACAGGGATGAAAATAAATCCCACATCGGAGGGCGGCAGAGAAGGCCAGAGGGTACGGGGCAGGAGAACAGAGAGGGATATGGGTGGCATGAAGGCAGTGCGAGCATTGGCATCATACCCTAAGTAGTCAAACATCCGTACAATTGTCATTCACCTCTATCTGTGAGTCTCCTAGGTTATCCTCCTCGGCAGCCTTAAATAGTTCCACTAAATGTGCCCAATTCAGAGAGACCGGCCTCTTCCGCAGCCCCTGCACTCCTCACGGTGTAAACCCTCTCTCTCTGCAATTGCCCATCTGACCACTTCTTCACGCCAAGCACCCGCACGGGGCGCCGAAGTAGACTTCCAGTGCTGCGTGATCATACGCTTAGCTAGCATTAATGCCAGGCCTGCGAAGCAGTGTAGCAATTTTGCCTTCTTTGGGAGAGGCAAAAGACCCAGGAGGTAGGCCTCTATTGTGTCCCATGGTGTACACTCCGTCAGGACCCCTAGAACCTGGACAACCACCGTCCAGTATCCCCGCAGCACCGGACAATACCATATCATATGAAGAAAATCAGCGTTGGGCGCCCCACATCTCGGACACGCTGAGGATGCACCAGGAAACATCCTACGTATTGTTGCCGGGGCAAGGTATGCTTTTTGCAATATAAATAATTGAAAAGTCTTTAGGCGACAATTACGGGAGACTCGTTGGGCGTGCTCTAGCACTTGAGCCCATTCCCTGTCCTCCAGCTCCCGTCCCAGTATCAAGTCCCACTTCTGCCTAAGACGCAGTAATGGAATATGGGAATGTTCCCTCAACCCTCGGTAGAGCCAGCGCACCAAGCGCCGGCCGTGCCCCATAATGTGCACTGATTTTAGCAGTTGAAACGTTGGGGGCTCTGTTTGATCTACATGAATCGCATAATAGCAGCATGAGTGAGAAACAAGGTTTCAGGCACTGAATAAGTACGCACAAACTCACCATGGGGCATCAAGTGGCCGTCTAAGAGAAAATCCCCGACTGTCCCCACCCCCTCCTGCATCCACCCCTGAATTTGATTCATCGAGATTATTCCTCGCCTAGTTGGTAGTCCACAAATCGGGATGTTCTGGCGTACGGCAATGACGTCTTTGCCTGTCGTGTAGCCTGCTTCCAATAATGTAATGCAACTTGTAGTAAATAAGGAGGATCACGGATTGTCTGTGCCCCTGGGCACAACCAGGATTGAAGGGTTCCACGTTTCAAATCGTCTAAGGAGTACCCAATTTCAAATAAGTTTTTACCCGCCAACCAATATGCCCTCCACTGTAATTGTCCCACTATACAATAAGTTTTAAATTCAGGGGCCCTCATGCCCCCTGCAGCACTCAGGAGCTGCAACTTAGCCAGCGCCAATCTACGTCTACCCGTCCCCCATATCAAGGAAGTCAACAGTGTGTCAAGAGTCTTAAAACTCCAGCCCAGGAGGACCACCGGTAAATTCACAAAGTAATAAAGGAGGCGGGGCAACATACCCATTTTCGACACCTCCAAGCGGCCCGCCATTGTCAAGGGCAATGTATTCCAAAAGGCAATCTGAGAGCGCAGCAAATTAAGGGTGCGCATTACATTACCATCTATGGTATCAGCATTGGATCTATATATGCGAATTCCCAAGTATTTGAAGGTGTCAGGTTCAACTCTAAATTGCATCCGCCCAAATCACAAAAAGGGAGAAGGATAAGTATTATAGAAGGAGAAGGCGACCGATTTAAAGGCGTTAAGACACAGGCCAGAAATGTCCCCAAAACTAGAAAAAAAATGCAGCTATCCTGCGCTTATCAGCGTCCAAATCCCGGAAATATAACAGAATATCATTTGCGTATAAGAATACAGAGTGTATCATCCCGCGCAAGGGGATGCCATATGGGACCATAACCTGCCGCAGATACTGTGCAAGAGGTTCGAGGGCTAACACAAAGAGCATAGGGGATGAGGGGTAACCTTGGCATGTACCCTGGGAAATAGCATACGAGGGAGAGATGGTCAAAACCGTTTTTGTGTCCTAAGCCTAGAACAGTATTTGAAAACAATGGCATAAAGACCACAATCGGACAATATGTACACTTTTCTTATACCCAGCCGAGCAAAGAAATTATTTAAGGAATATATGACAAGAAGTCAATTTATACGTTACAATATGACATCAAACATTTAGTGTTTGAAGTATGGCACAAGCCTGTGCCGTACTGAGCAATAGAGAAAAGGTTGTGAGAAAGGGTGCAGAAGAAAGAACAGTATACATCAGGCAAAAGGAAGGTTTGAGCAAAGCCTGGTACTGCTTTAGAATTTAAATTGGCAGTATTCCCTAGAGTAGAGCATACATATATGAATAACAATGAAACAACTGTATGTCTACAGAACAAGGTCGACGGCGTTTCGATCCCGCGCTCAAAATAATGGGATCATCATCAGGACTTAACACCTGTAAACACGGTGAGAACGCCAACACCAAGGCACTCACTCTACCCCGTACAGCGGATCATCGAATCAATCTGACCGCTTTTATGGGTTAACTCATCTTCTACCAAGGTGAGAATGCCTCTGCCCATGACCCCCGCCGTATCTATACACACCTGCCTTGGTGCTAATGTCAATCACTAATTCCTGCCCACAGATCGTACTTCCAACGAAGACTCTACCAGACGGAGTTCCCATACTGGGCGACTTTACCAAAACCATAGAATCACTCTGCAACTATTTTGATTACACATTGGTAAGAGTCGAACCTACAGTAGGCTTGTCACAGGAGCCCACCAGGGTCGCATAACTAATCTTTTCCAGTTTCTTGAAGTTCCTCACCCAACGTACTGAATGGCCAACGTACTGAGTGGCCCCTGCCAATTAAATTGAACGCGTAATCCTCCAGCCTTTGGGTATGCCGGCATGTTATACCGTTAACACTAAGTCTGATCACGCCCATTTTAGTCTTTTCAAAGTCTTGCACCCTACCACTTGCAGCACTATTCTGCATCGAATCCGACTCTCTGGTAGCGCCTATATACACACGCTGTCATTTCCCCACGATCACAGAAATGACAGCCTTTCACAAAATAGGCACAGTCAAGCAGTAACACTATGTCCAATCTTCACGTCACAGCCAACAACAACCAAACACTATTCACTGCACTGCGATTCTGAATTGCATGACAGTTAGAGTGTGACTAAGTTGTCCTTTTATTTTCTCAAACACAGAGTAGCGTTCTAAAAAACTATTTTTGCCTCTCTGTTTTTCCCCTGTTTCTCCTTACAGGCATATTGTTTTATGTTACTCCAGGCATATATTAAGTCCTGATGATGATCCCATTATTTTGAGCGCGGGATCGAAACGCTGTCGACCTTGTTCTGTAGACATACAGTTGTTTCATTGTTATTCATATATGTATGCTCTACTCTAGGGAATACTGCCAATTTAAATTCTAAAGCCGTACCAGGCTTTGCTCAAACCTTCCTTTTGCCTGATGTATACTGTTCTTTCTTCTGCACCCTTTCTCACAACCTTTTCTCTATTGCTCAGTACGGCACAGGCTTATGCCTTACTTCAAACACTAAATGTTTGATGTCATATTGTAACGTATAAATTGACTTCTTGTCATATATTCCTTAAATAAATTCTTTGCCCGGCTGGGTATAAGAAAAGTGTACATATTGTCCGATTGTGGTCTTTATGCCATTGTTTTCAAATACTGTTCTAGGCTTAGGGCCTTTGTTTTTTTAAATACTTGATACCCATGGTCCCAAGCCATTAAGTGGGTCCCCCTTGTTTGCTGAAAAACCTAGATAACACAGCCAGCATGTATGGTCAACATAGGGTATCAAAGGTTTGACGTACGTCCAAAGACAAACAGCCGGCAAGAGGTGAAGCGTCGGACGCCGCGTGTATTAAGGCATGGAGCCGATGAATATTCAAAGAGGTGCTGCGTTGAGGTATGAATCCAAATTGATCCGTATGGATCAATCGAGGGAGAAGTGGGAAGAGCTGCGATGCCAATACCTTACTAAGTATTTTGTATTCGGTGTTGAGAATAGAAAACGGCCTATAAGAGAGAAGGTCAGCTGGTTCCTTATCAGGCTTCAGTAAGGACGTGACTATTGCCTCCCTAGTAGAGGGGGGGGAGAACTCTGTCTGCCAAGGAGGAGGTATAAAGTTGCAACAGCATAGGGATGCAACACATCAGCAAAAGTTGAATAAAACTCTACTGGAAGGCCTTCGGAGCCTGGCGTTTTGTTACGGGCCAATGCCTTTATCGCCACCCGGATCTCCGCAACTGTAATCGGAGCCACCAATTCCTTAGCGGTTGCATCAGAAATTGTGGGAAGTTGGACCCTAGTCAAGAAGGAGAGGGTGGGAGCCGAGACATCTAAGCTCGGGCAGTATACAACTGAACATAATATTCCCGAAACGCATCATTGATCCCAGTCTGAGAGGTACTAACGTGGTATGGATGGTGTTGATAGCTAAAATGGGAGTAGGACTCGGTTGGATCAGTCTCGCCAATAATGTACCCGCCTCATCTGCCTCAGAGTGTGTGCGCAGTGTATAGGCATTATAATCTATCACCCGTAAACGTTCTAATAGGTCAGCATACTGAATCCTAGCAGCCTGTAGCGGCTCCACACCATCTGCACTCCCCTGAGCTGCCACTTCCAAAGCCTGTAAGTCTCCCTCTAGGGCTGTTAGGTCACTGATCATCTCCCTACGCGATCCCGCCAATGTCCCCATGGCAAACCCCCGGAGAGTCACTTTGAAGGCCTCCCACTCAATAGATCTGGATGAAGCAGTACCCTCGTTTTCTACAAAATATGTCTCAATAGCTGTTGACAATGCGCCCGATATACCTGGTCGTCTAGCTGCAGAGGCTGCAGTCTCGACGCTGGAATAGGAGCCGGACGACGGCCCCAATTCAACAATAACTCTATGGGATTATGGTCAAATATAGTCTTAAATGTAAACAACAAAGGAGCGACAAAATCAAGCTTATAAGAAAAAAGCGAGCATGCAACAAACCTCACAGTATCATTTTGGCTGTGAGAAGGAGCCTCATATGGTTATTTAGAAATCCCAAACTCACCAACCTGATTGGTGACATGCTTCATTATTGGGCCCCACCAGGAGTGGCCGAATACCACCCTAGTGTGCTTCGATGCCAGGTTACTGCGGAGGTGGGTTTTTTTGATTGAAGAGTTATTTAAAGTGATTTAAAAATGTACCAATTGTGTCAAAAAAACAATTTTAATAGTTTTGCCAATTGTACATGGGAAAAAACAAAGGTGTAGGGTAAAGGACCAAAATTAAAAGTCCAGATTTACCCTGTGTTGTTTGGTCAACATGTTTCTGCCACTGGGATAATGGTATATCTGGCGTTCGTCAGGACCAGTGAAGGAATGAAAGTGTAGATAGTTATTAATATACCCCGGTGATATGGGCGCGCTAAGGCCCACCCTATCCTGGGGTGTCAGTGTTAAAATAAAAAGTACAAAAACACTGTCTCAAGATTCCCAATGAATTAGAGCGGAACCAAGGCAGCCAACACTCAGCGCAGCAGTGGACTGCCCCAACTCAATAGGACGGCATCATAGGAAAGAGCCGCGATGGAGCATCCCGCGGTGTCAGGGATGGAAGACCTAAGCCGTTCAAGCAGCCCTCCATTCATTCCAGCGCACCACCAGTTACCACACCAGGCCGGGCTAGGAGACCTAGCTGTGCAATCAGCACATCGCGGCAGTGACCCAATCACAGCCCCATCACAGCGCCGATCAGCACAGGACCCACAGGAATCTGCCACCGACCAGTGGCACGAAGGGGCCCCCACGAGCAAGAGCAGGCCACCCCACCTCAGCCAAGTAGACATGAGGTCGCAGAAACACACCAATCAGACCCAGCATCCCGGGTCCAGCCAGGCCTGTAAATAGTTTGGGGGACCTGAGGCGCCACCCAGCACTGCAAGCGGCACTCAGAGGCCCGCGACCAACAGGAGAGCTCACTGGTAATGTGGGAGGAAGCAGGGAGCACTCGTTCTGCTCCGCAGCCTCTACATGGGCCAATGAGGCAATGCGGGCACAGTAGGGAACCCGCCACCAAGTAGTGGCCGAAGTGATCCGGGGTGCAATAGGGCCTTAACGAAGGCGGGCAGCGAATCACCGGCCAATCGGCGTGCCGCACTCACTCCCCAGTGGCCACAGCAATCTGGAGTACACCAACTCACCCAGGCAGTGCGCAAGCAAGATCATGCACCAGCAGGAAAGGCGCAGCACCCCAGGGACCGGTGATCAAAGTTATTACAGCGGCCGAGTTCGGACGCTCGCAGCCTAGCAAGCCCTCAGGGGAGTACGCGAGTCCAATGGTCCAGCAGGCCTCTGGCCAGGCCGGGAGGCGCCTCCGCTCACCAACACACCCTGTATGAGTCACAGGCTACCGCTGCTCGGCAGAGATGCAAGTCAACAGTGAGGACAGCTCATCAGGGAGGCAGCAGAAAGACAGCAATCCGACCCCGCATCCTGGGGCTCGTCAGGCCGCCACACAGCACGGGGATACCAAGGCACCATCAACTGATGAGAGCTGCGCAACCAGGCCCACCGCTGATCTCAGCTCCCACATCGGCGTTGTGGGGCATGTAGGGGCACCAGTCCCGCTCCTCCAGTCCTCTCCCAATAACAAGGCAATGCGGGCACAGGAGGGGGGGACCCGCCACCGACTCGTTGCCCGAAGTGGTCCCGCGGCAAACGGGGTCCCCGCTACGGCGGGCAGCATATTACCAGTGGGTCCGCGCTCGTCACTCAACCCCAGCAGCGGCAGCAATCCGGAGCGCACCACCCCGCCAAGACCGTACGCAGACGAGTGCAGGCACCAGCAGTATAAGTGCGGCAACCCCGGGACCGGGGACCAAGGTTATCACCGCGACCGCGGTCGGGCACTCGCAGGCCAGCCAGCCCTCAGGGCAGTCCACGGCGCCAATCCCCCAGATGGCCCCTGGAGTTGCTGAGAAGTGCCTCTGTCTGTAAACGCTCTCCACAGGTATCACAGGCCTCCGCTGCGCAGCGTCGATGCAGCCTAATGGTGAAGCCAGCTCAGCCGCACTGAAGGTATCACCATGATTATCGGATAAAGTATCAGATGCAAGGACCCGGCCTGGAGCTCGTCGCTTAAGCGACCACCATCTTGGGCTGCAGACAACGCGTCCCCCAGTGCACTTCAGTGATGACTCCTTTATTTCCCAGTACTTCTGATTCTCTCATTTTCCCTATCATCAGAACTGTCCAACACTTGCTATCCATAATAAAGTGTGTCTGTACCAGGGGTGCAAATCAACACCCAGTCAATCACAGGAAAGAATACTCATAATGGTAGCACTTCAGAGCAACAACAAATGATCCAATGCACAATACTATCACCTTGCAATCCCACCCACCATTGTGAAGACACAGCAGAATAACAGAGAAAACAGTGCAGAATTATTTGTTTGATGTTGTAGAAAAATGGGATATCAACTTAGGATCAAGGAGTAGAAAGAGCCACGAGGAAAGATCCCAATCTTGTGAACGAGAGGAGACAGTGCAAACCACATGTAAAGGTGGCAACATACAGAGGGACAAATGGCAAACAGGTCGGAAAATAAACCAATTGTTAGAGCTAAAAGTAGAAAGAGAGAGAAACAATATGGAAGATCCCATCCTACAGAGTAAGAGGAAGGCACAACACACAGTGACAGGAATAATCCCACCATAGAGGCATTAAAAGAGTAATTTGATAAATGATGCCACTCTAAGGGGACAGAATTAAATAATCAGATCAAAAAGGATCATTGGTAGACAGCAAGGTGACACTACATTACTATCGGCTGACACCGGTGCCCTAAATTGGGACTTTTTCATTATGGGGCAAGAAGATGCATGCAGTCTTTTGGCAGTGAGTATAGTGTATCTTTTCCAGCATGTAAGGGATTGCAGACAATAACAGGGAGACATGCCAGAAACCCTAGGGACCTACAAGACACATGGTTTCATTTAGATCCTGGCAGGCAGCCTGGCACATCAGCAGAGGACCTGGGCTCTACTTCTTTGCCTGTGGAGCAACCGACAAGTTGAGAGATCCCTACAAGGTAGTCGAGGATCTCTGTGCCAGTAACTCAAGCGAAGGCACAGCCCTTTGCAGAGTTCCATGTTTGATAAAACAGCTAGGCGAACTTTTTTGCTTTGCAAAGACAAATTACCAAAGCAAATTTGTGTTTACAGAACCAAATGAACAATAGCCTGACGTGGAGGGTACTTTCTCCATGTTTGCAAGGGCAAATATGTGATTTTGCTACCATGCCATGTCTTGCATCATCGTCCAGGAAGGGGAAATGAACTGGTTCGCCCCACCCAGTGGGGCAACCATCACTGCGATTTGACTCATCAGGCCAAGAGGTTTCCATTGGAAGAGCCCACTGAGGCTCCACCATCAGAACCCCAGCAATTTCCACACTTCCAGGCAGGAGAAAGGCAAGGTTGGCAGAATGATGCACCACCATTTTATGGAACATGCACTGTTTTGCCAAACTCTGCCTGACCCTCGTGGTCTATAAATTTCACATCACTGATAGAGCACCATGTTATTCTGAAATAGTAGGGTCTAACTAAACATATTCAAATCAAGCTTTGAATGACTTGCACATGGGCTACATAAATTGCTAAATTAAAGTGTCTGGCTAAAGTCTATGAATTTCAGAGCTCATGTTTTCACTTTGTGGCACAGAAATGTACGTGTCACCTTTCAAATGCAGTTCTTTATTTCTGAAGCAAAGGCAGGGTTTCCATTAGTGATGCTACATTTTAAAGCACATGTTTAGGCTCCTTCAGCACCAACATTTCGATAGCTGACTATCGTTGGCTAATTGTTTTTAAACAATTACCTTTTACCCAGAGCTTGTCCTGTGACAGCAAAAAAACGGGCATGCAAACTGAGCGTGTTGTTACCTGTGTGATATAGCTGCAGTTCAGAAGGTGGTCCAAGAACTGCGGGGCATATTTTCAAGCCTGGGCGATAAAATTATCGCCGCATTATCAGCAGGAAACTGCTGATAAAGTGGCAATAATGGGCTTGATAATATTCTCTATGGAATTCCAATCGAAGCTCATGTTAGATGTCCTTCACATCTAACATGAGCTTCGATTGGAATTCCATAGAGCGTATTATCAAGCCCATTAACGCCACTTTATCGGCAGTTTCCTGCCGATAAAGCGGCGATAATTTTATTGCCCAGGCTTGATAATATGCCCCTGCGTTTTCTAGACTTGATTTTGATATAGACATGGAGGTAGAAATCTTAAAAGCATCGCGATTTGAATGCAAAATTTAACTTTCTTTGTTTTAAGATTATAAGAGGTTAGTGACTCTGATGCATGAGTCCGTATAAACCCTGGAGGCAGGTAAAACTTTCAATTCCCAAAAGATCTGAAACTCCCTTTTATCATCCAGCGTTGATGAAATGTTGCCAGATCTGTTGTTTAATAGTTGTGTTCCAAACTGTGAAAGGCATTTGTATTCCAAGAGTGTTTTGTGGCAGTAAAATGAACACATACTGTTATGCAGAGTTTGTGACGCGTCATTTGCCGAAAAGCGTTTCGAGGTCTGCACTGCAGTGCCTAATTAAACAGGGCTGCAACTGTAGGTGGTGAAATGACCGTTGGCAAGGTGGCAAGTGGAGATCGGTCAGAGGCGCGGGTGGAGGTGGGTAGGGGGTTACCGGGCCAGTGGCGGCTCCTGGACGGAGTGCTGCGGGTGGTGAGGCAGGGTGGGGGAGGGGCATGGTGGGGGTAATAAACTCCGGATTAAGGCCGTACGAAATTCAGTAACTAAATAAATAAATGAAACAAATTACATTGCACGCTGCATCACCGATTTGGCGTTGCAGCCCAGGCAATGTAATTCGTTGTATTTAGTCATTCAGCAGGGTCGGATTGGGATTGAAAATTGGCCCGGGCACATACAAAAAAAAATCGGCCCTCATTTGCATAATGCCTTCCCTCACATCACTGCTTCAGCGTAATTCAATTAAAAAGAAGGAGGGGGGAGCTTAAAAAAATGCACGCATTAGTTTACACTAGTGAAACACACCTGAAAACAAGTTAGGCCACTTCTACTGAGGTCCCCTGCTCCGCTCAATATGTGCATACATTAAGGGGCCGGCCAGCGAGACAAAGGGAGTGATACCTCTGCCTGTTGCTAAACCGGGGGTGGGGACCGGCGGTGTTGGTGGTGAGGGAGGGTGGCAATGTGCGCCCATCTGCGTGCAGAAAGGCCACTCAGCCATCCACTGGGCAGCTGGCTGTATTCTGAAAATAGAGACACCTGCAAATCGGCCCAAGACTGCTAAAAAAAAGCAGCCCACAGGAGGAACTCAGACACCGGCCCCTTGGGCATTGCCCGAGTGCCCACGTTACCAATCCGAGCCCGAGGCTGTCATTCAGTTACTGAACTCCGTTCAGCCTTAATCTGGAGTTTCCTACCCCCACCCCACCGCTCCGCAGCACTCCCTCCAGGAGCCGCTACTGGGTTACCCACGTAAAAAAGGAAAGAAAAGAACGGGGTAATCACTTCGGGGCAAACACCAGCATCGCGAGTGAGTCTTTGTTTGCCCCACAGGTGAAATGTCCAAAATCTTTAGAAAGGTAGTATGATGTTCAGTTTACATAACATTTCGTTCACTGGGGAACTTCTTGTAATCAGCAATAAAGTTCCTTCCCAGACGTACTACCCAATTATTTTGCCTGAAATGAAAACAATCCTGATTACTTTTTTCTTACAAAACCCAAGCATTTGCAGTTTGGTCCGAGAAGACAAGAGATTTATCATTGGCAACCTCCAATGAGGCATTATAATGTGAGAGAAAAAAAGGTGTTGTGTAAATTATATTTGTATTTATTTAAGCGACTGCAGCATTTCTACAAAAAAACACTGTACATAGCAACAAAGTGACAGTACATACATCAGTGTCAGACTGGGTGGGCGCTCATTTAGAAACTGGGAGTTGTTTGCTGGTCGGTAAGTGATGACAATGGCAAAACAATGCATCTATATAAAATTTTGCAGTTTTCACATATACAGAGTTACAGAATTACATGTACTAAAGAATGGGGGTGTATATTGGGTGCGAGGAAGTGAGTAGCCAATAAGGTGTTCTGGTAGCACGGGTGTCCTTTGAGTTCATTCATGAGCACATGGAATATGGTGAATGCACACATGTAAGTGAGTCCCCGAGGAGGGCCCTTGTTAGGTAAAGCATCAGAATCTCGAAGAGGTATAGAGATGTTTGTAAGGACTGGGACGTTTTGATTTGTCAAGCATATGTTATGAGTGGGTAAACAAGGGATGAGGAATTGCTAGAGAGAATTTAGTAAAGGGCCATTCATTGATAGCTTTAAAATTATGATCAGCAATTTGATCGCAGCACTGTTGACTGGTGATTTAATCTGGTAACAGTAGTCCAAGGTGAGGAGCATGTATAGGTTCTCGTGGTGAAATGTAGAGGTTTGTCCAGTGATAAATATGAGTAGAGCGGGGTAGACCAGCCAGTAAGGTGTATTATTATTGAGGTTTACTATGGACTAGTGCAACAATGAAATCACTGGCTATATGGAAAGGGATTTGTGGTCATGCAGATTTTCTAAACTCAGGTTGAGAGAGCGAAGCAGAAAAGTGAAAGTGCTGGATACAGAAATAGGTGTATAGGTAGCAGAAACAATAAATGTTGACTGTTTTAGGTGACTTGAAAATAAGGGAATACAGAGGAACCCAATGGTAGATTGCTGTGAGACAGTTATATTTTGACTGCTAAAGGAGAGGAGTAAGGGAAGAAGATGCAAAGATTTTTGCATCAATGTCAAACACTTGCTGGGAGAATCCAGAAGAGATGCCATCAGTACAGGATGTGGTATAGATGGAGAATAGTTGCAGACCTGGACTTGGCATGGAGGACATCAATGGGTACTGGAGTTAGCAGGGACCGTAAGGAGCCACATCAGATAGAAAATAAGTGATCAGAAAGGGAGGAGGACCTGTATGCTTTGCAGGGTGAAAAAGAATGATGGCTGAGGCAGCAGTGGTGGGCAGTGGAGATAACTTAAGCACCTTGAGGGGCAGTTTTTTTTGTTACTTCAAAAGATTGGAAGCCCAAAAAAATTTAACTAAACAGATCGCGTGTAATGAGCGCAGCTGGTGAAGATAAGATGTTTGAGGTTGTTGAGAAGAGTGGAAATAGGAAAAGCAGCTGATAAGATAATTAGAGAGGAGGAAGAGGCAGCGGTCTGTATATGTACTGATAAGCACTTGTGGAAAATGGAGCTAGTAAGTGAGCAACAGAGATCAGTGTTTATTGCAGAAGAGGATGAGTTTACATCAGACAGGACTTGCGAGATGAATGGTGGGAGGTCTTGGTTAGGGGCCTGGAAGGGTCAGATGTGCCACATGTAGGTGCTGCATATCTAAGTGTACGATTTAACTCAGCAGGAGATATGTGAGAGAAGGTAGATTTGGACGGAGTGGGTGAGCAGGAGGGTTTGTGGTGCTGGAAGGCAGAGTCGTTTGGGGCACAGTGAGGAGAGTTCTGATGGCTTCAGTAACAAATCTGTAAAATTCAGTGTGGTCTGAGAATAAGAGCTGTATAACATTCAATGTGTCGGTGAAGCACTGAGATTTGCATTCTGAAGATGCCTTATCATATGTAACCTGTACGTAAAATCTCTAAGCCCTGAATTAGAGTTGAACCGTGAAGTATTAAGAGACTTCCTGGCTCTTGATCACGCGAATCGTATCCGCTGGTTGAGTTATGTCCATAGGCTGACAGGGAAATTGGGTCGAACAGAGATATTTAATTTGGTGAAAGGGGATATGAAATGGGCGAAGGATTCATATTTGTTAATGGCTGCCATGGATAGAGAAGAAAAGGAGTTGGTAAAACCAACCATAAGAGCTCATCAATTGTTAATAACATTATGTGCAATTGAACCATACCTGAATACTGTTAGAAACCCCAACAACCGTTTTCTTCTGGTCAGATTCAGGTTGAATCCACTTCATTTCCTCCTCACTGATCCTCCGGGATGGAAAAGGGTGGAGGATTTGGGGGTATGTTCCTGTGACGACTTTTCTACCCAGGACACAATGCACTTTATCTTTTTTTGTGAGCATTTTTTGCACATCCGGAAGCGTTTTATTCTCCCAATTTTAAAAGATAAAGGTTTCTTGCAAGTCAAGCCAGCACTTCTCTATTTGCAGCTGCTATCTAACGTGTGGGAGACCGTTAGTAAAGCTAGCTCTCTTACAGCAGCAGTTAGATTGAGGAGGAAAATCAAGAAAAAGGCAACTGATTCCCATGATCTACTTTGAATTAATTAAATTAAATCATGTCTTTAATTGGACCAGTGGTTTTTAAGAAAACATCCAAAAAAGAATTAATTATCCGTTTGATATGCATCTAATGTCTGAAACATTTAATTGTGATTTATGGTTTTACAATTTAATTTTATGTATTGTATAGTATGCTTTTATGGTTTTGAATTAACCGAATAAAGTACTTTTGACTGACTGACTGACTCTAAGCTCTGTTTATAGAATGAGCGGCATAATGCACAACTGGTTTGTAAAGTGTTGTGTGGCTCTATATTGTCAAGTCTATCTGAATAGGAAGACCCGAAAGCATTTCAAGGTCTGAGTAGAGAAGTTATGTAATGTGAAATCTCCTTGTAAAGCATTGTTTCCAACTGCTTTGGATTCAGTCTAGTTTCACTTTCAGTCTGAGGGATGTATATAATCATAACATGCATATTATGGTTCACAGATTTTGGGGCTATGACTTGTTAAAAAAGAAGAATTAAAATAAATTTTGTCTCAGAAACAAGAAGATTATTTTTGGTTCCCATATCACTCTCCTAACCTTGAAGGTTAGGTAAACTGAGCAAGCAACATGGATGCTGGCAACTTAGCATTTGAATCCGAGAGACACGAAAATATGAGGCTAGTCTAGAGGGCTAAGAGGGTCACAGAAACAGGTCAATTCACAGACAGACAGAAACAGCTAGATGGACAGCAGTGGGTTGAAATTTGATGAATGATGAGTCTAAATGAGACCACTGAGTAGCAAGGAACAGGAGCATTTCGCCCACTGTGCAGACCCCACAAGGACCCATTGTACCAACATCACAAGCAAAGAAAGTAAAGAGTTGCACTGTGCAAATTCAGGGTGTATGGACTGCAGAGAACCTTGTTGCTTATCCCATTGGAACTGAACAATCAAACACTTGTTACACAGGTACATTTACCAATCGCAGAGAAAGGCCTCAGGGGACACAAAAGTCCAACCCCTTCCTCTGTTTTAGAAATTTGAGCCAGACACTGTGGACAGAAAAGATCCCTATTTCATCATCCAATAATGAGAGTGCCCAACAGCAACAGATAAAACAGTTCTCTAACATACCCAAGGAAGATCACAATGTAAATACACAAAAAATTGCATACCCGTAATACAAATTAAGGAAGCACCACAAGGCAGCATGAGATGTTGCCAGCATTCAAAAAGGGCCGCCAGTCTAACAACCACCAAACATCACTTAGGACACTTGGTTGAGTCCTACACAATGAAAAAACAAAACACCACCAGCAGTAGTGTTCTAATGATGTGAAGGCTGAATAAACAGGCAATGCGCCACTCTTAGTCCATTAAATGGAGATCCATCACTGGAGCAATGTGTGGGATGCAGACTGGGGATCGGTTTTATTAGGAATCAGTGCTTATATGGATGTCCCTAAAGGGCAGGCTTTGACTCCATGGCAGGTGCACTTAAAGCAGAGGCATTGGGCACCATCTTTGTTGACTGGTTCAGAGTGTTGTCAATCTACGGCATATCTGTGTTCCACTATGTTATGACTGTAACAGCAAGGTCCAATCAAAAAGAATAACAAGAAAGCTATGACTAAGTGGACTTCATCAATGGAGTGATATGATGAATGGATATTTCCCCAAGGAAGGAACAGGCTCCATCACTGGAGCAGAGGTGGATTGAGGGAGAGTCCTTAATAATAACTTTATGCTTCAATATTAGAGCAGTGATGGCTGTGAGGGAGGCTATTAACAAAGTGAAAGTTCATGAAAGAGGCCTGTCCCCTCATGTAAGGGCTGTGATCCATCAGTAAGCAATTTGTGTGTGCATGTGCGGATGTGCACATGCACATGTGCATGTATTTGTGTGAATGTGTGTGTAAAATGTGTGCCAACTGGATTCATCGATGAACCAGTGTGCACATAGTGAGTCTGTTCAAGCTTGTGTTTGACTCCATTGGTGCTCAAATTTGTGAGAAGAAAATGTCCCCAAAGAACAGTAGGTATCGGGAGGAAGCTGTGTATTTGATAGAGGTCTCACATCAATACATGTGGGTCTCTTGATGGAGCAGTACCTAAAATGGGAGGCCACTCAATGATAAGGTCAGGCTTTCTGATTGAGTGGTATGTGACAAAACTGTCTCTCCATGGAAGGCTCAAAATCAAATGAGCATGGAGACAGAATACTACTGCGATCACTTTGGAACATAAATCTACAATCACACATCCTTTCAGTCACACTTACTAGCATCACACCATGGCGACATCAAATAAAGAAAAGTCATGAACAGTAATAGATTTGTCTAATTCTTATGTTAGTCCAATAAAAGGCATTGGAGCTTCACAACAAGTCCATTATAGTCATTTCCTACAGTCTCCTTTGTTTGCCAAGAGAGTTCAATGGGACTATCCCAGCCAGTGCCAGAATGGTCCATCCCGGTGGTCACTATGAGTTTTTAGGTCCACAATCCACATGGCAGCACTGCTCTACATCCCAGATTGGGTGGGGACCAAAGAAGAATGCTAGTTCGAAATTGAATCAACCTTAGGTTCTGGTTTCTTAGAGCTTCAAGTTATCACAGATGACTACCTGCTGTTTATTTAATTTCTCACGTTCCAGGTTTGAGATGTCAAGTTTGTTTAGGTTGCTGGTTGAAAAGATGTATGTGTCCTTCAGTCTGTCTGTTTTCTTTGCAGGGAAGAGAAGGTCAGCACTACCATTGAGCTGTGTTTCCTCGCTGACCACCGGCTCAAGGTCTCTTCTGGTCAGATTGTGGATCAGGCTGATAGCATCTGTAACATTGTTGACACAGTGCCCACCAGCGGTGTCCTTTTTTCTGGCTTTCCGGCGTCTCAGCATCAGCACAATGCCACAGACTAGGCAGAATAGAAACAGTAGGATGCCAACTGGAGTTAGCACATAAAATAGTATCCAGTGGCCACCTAGAAAACAGTAAGAGAGAAAACCATTTAGAAATGTCATCAATTGCTTCATGGCAATGTTGTCAGCATAAAGTAAAAATTACTCACTGTAGTAATTCATGTTTTGTTAGTCCTACCACATACTCAGTTCTATGTATGGGACATCTACCTTGTAGATGGCACAAGAGCAGGCACGCTAGAGTTTCAAGTGAGTTTGGATTAGAAAACCCAGAGAATAAGTGGCTACAGCCGCTTCAATGTTTTGCCCATTCGCAGACATTCTAATACTGTGATGTTTGTTACTATTTCTTTGTCAAAGGTTATGCGCTACATCAATGTTTGGACTCAGGTGAAAAGAAAAAGGCTAAGTCATATAACTGAATGGGCAGTTGACCTAAGAAAACAGAAGTTACTATGGTTAATATTTGTTTACCTATTCTTAGATCCCAGCATTTCACTCCATCATATAGGATTATGTCCATGCATGAGTGATAGGGTGTAGTATTATTTTCATAATAAGGTTCAGTGGAAGCATTGTCTGAAGCCTAACAAGATGATAGTATTCATTAAGCACTCCTGCTAAGGATTGTGATCGGCTACCCTCTGGTGTGTTGTCCCAATCCGATTTTACAGATGTATGTAAAGGTACCACCCTTGTGCAGCTTAAGCACCTATCGCGCTCGTGTCTCCCCTTGATG
Source organism: Lissotriton vulgaris (assembly GCF_964263255.1). Classification (NCBI taxonomy): domain Eukaryota; kingdom Metazoa; phylum Chordata; class Amphibia; order Caudata; family Salamandridae; genus Lissotriton; species Lissotriton vulgaris. The sequence continues at coordinate 686,320,790 of NC_141697.1, forward strand.
TTTGTCTAATCCTCTTTTGGAAACTCACAACTAATCGATGATGCAGGTTATGGAAGAAGGTAAATAGGTGGCTATGATTCACAGAATGCTTTGTGAACCTCTTTCCTGGTGTCCACTTTATTCTATCGAGAAGTCAGCACATTTCTCCTATTCATGACACCACACATCAGGTCAGGAAACGGAAGGTCAAAGTTAGTCTCAGATGTGGGGTCTGACTTAGAGGTTGGCAGGTGGTTATTCAGTCACAAACATGATGTGCATCCCGTCTGCCTTAGTACAGGTGCTTTAGGATATAATGCACTTGTAATAAGGTGAAAAGGATGTCCATCACATTTGTGATGGAGTACCCATCGCTAAACTCTAAATCGGGCCCTTGGTCTGAGCTCTGGCCTCAGCTTCTGTATTTTGGCTTACTGGGTCTAACTACAGGGAGCAAATGGTTTGTTGAAGGCCTATATCTGACACCCTCTATAATGGGAGGGTGAGTACATTAATTTCTGCTTAGCCTCATTTTCTCTGTATTCAGCATCCGCCCTAAAAGACATTACCTGAAGAATTCTTCTAACCAAATCCACACCATCCCATATTTCACAACTGCCCTTCACAGGAATCAATGAGCTAATTCTCCAAATTGTTACAGAGGCTTACAGCCCTGTTGCCTCCCCCCAGGGAGTCAATTCTATATTGTGACAGCCCCACATCTCTAAATTGTTTGACCTGCATTTGTTAGTGATTAAAGACACCACTTTCAAGCTCCACAACGCGTGTAGTCCAGATTAATCGCCTTATTTTGAGTATGGTGGTGCTCACACCCCGCCAAACCTGAGGTTACCCCGCTCTATTTAGAGTTGTAGAGTGTCAGGTTTACACTGGCGTAGCCTCTGCTGGGTCTGTTATTGGAACCTCTGACCCGGACGCCTTTCCAGTGAGGGACCACCAGGCAACATTGATGGTCACCCCGCCCATTCCACATAATTACTATATTATTTTAAATGAATCATAAACTTAATTTAAAAGTACACTAATCTTTAAAAGGAATTTTAAAAAATAACTTAAATGAACATATTTTGTAACAAAATATACTATATTTTAAATAAAACATATAATTCGAATTAATATGTTTTAATTTAATTAACACATTAATGTCAGTAGGGGAAACAGATTCCATAACTCAAAAGCGCATAGCTCATCTGTATGATTAAGTGATAAGCACGGGAGCCTCTCTTTGAGTGAATCTCAGCCGAGAAACCTTCATGGAGGATACTTTGTATCAGGAAGGAGCCTGTGGGTATTTATGCGCTGAGGTTTGTATAGCAAGTTAGGGCTGCATGCTGTTTAGATGTGCTCAGTATTCTGAGTCAATTCCTTGGTTCTTAGACCACTTGTTACATTGTGGCCGGGACAATCTACAGCGATACATTGCATCAATTCAGAACCTGGTCTGATTCACTCAGCGAGAGGCTCCCGTGTGTATCACCAAATCATGCAGATTAGCCCTGTACTTTTGAGTTACAAATCTGTTTTGCCTACTGAGGAGGAACCTTTTTGGCCTTCCACATCTCCATGTGAGATCATCCAGATCTCTCACCTGACTGATGCTTAACCGTTTGAGTTGACCCTTCCTTATCTAAGTACACTGTCTTCAGTGGCGGCCGCCACAATAAAGAGGTGGTGGGGTGGGTGTAGGGGGCATGGGGAGCATGTGGGGGGGTTAATAATAAAAAATAACAAAATAACCACTTACCTGGAGCTGCCGCCTGCCTCCCGCATCGCGCCTCGCCCTTCCTGGTCCCAGCAAGCACTGGGGCCGCGTCACGGACTACTGGTGCAATTCCCATGCTCATCTCATGCTATGAGAGCAGCACGGGGATTTGAAAGACGATCCTCTCAGACCAGGGAATCCGTGTGGGCTTCTCCAGCCTGGCTGTTCAATGCAGCTGGGCTGGAGAAACCTAAGGGTGCATGTGTGTTTTGGTCGGCCTGAGACGGCCGGCCAAAGACATATGCGCACTTATGGAGTGCACTCCCTCCCCATGATCCGAACCCTCCCTGCACAAGCTTGCTCAGAGCCGGCAGATGAAAAATAAAATGATGCTAGAACATAGTTTTCTTTTTCATTTGCTGGCTCTGGGCCAGGCTGGGGGAGACGCTCCTCTGTCCTGATGAAGACCTGCCCTGGAGGCTCCAAGTGGTCCTTTCTCCCTCTGCTGGGTCGATACATGAACAATTTGCGCCACCTGAATTGGATAATCTCGCCACAGAGAGGGAATGTTGATTGAAGCACTGACCTCTGTTTAGTGGAATTATACTTTTATTATATAATACTATTTACAAACAGGCTTTTGTTGTGAAAAACTTTACATACGCTTGGGTCTTTCCCTTCTCTTCTCTTTTGTATAATACTTATGCACAAGCACAGTTTCTAAGCACACTGTTATGTTTTTTGGAGTGACTGTTATGTGTAAATAGTGAATGAACACTGTTGATTATTATTACAATTTGAATCTCATGCAATTGAATATATTGCAGTTTGTGTGATGTTTTCTTCTTTATATTTTTGTGTTCTCTTCCCTCCTCTGATAAAGCAATTGTGTTGTTTTCGATATTTACTTTGTATTCATTGAAATTCAATTATGATATATTATTTGTTTTAGCTTACTTTTGTTGTCCATCAGGACCATTGTTTTCAGTATTGCTTTGTACCCAGGTCCTTCGGATCTCAGGGTTACCCCATTATTACGTAATGGATGAATCTGGAGAAGGTGCTCCGGTGCAATCGCATTACAAATTAAATTAATGTATGTGTCAAAGTTTTATAAAATGAGCAAATTTGGGTGACAAATAATTTGTGTGTACGAAAGGTTTTTATGATGAATATAGTCATAACCAAAGAATTAACTATTACATTACAAACGATTTAACTCTGGTGCTTAGAAGTGTGATTATTAATATAGTTTAGTTATGCCACATTTTCATACAGACACTATTTTATTACGATGGATGCTGTTTCTAGAGCTCTGCTCATCTTGCTCATCACCCCTCCCAATCATGTTCCCCTCCGAGTCTTCCCTCGCCGAGTTTTCAAGGAGTACAGAATGCCGGGATGTAATTGGTTATTCTTTACTCAGAGAGCATGTATTTTGAATTAAACTTTCCATCGTGTTCTTGATGTATCTTTCTAAAGAACACCTGCACTGGAAGTTCTGGTGCAGGTTTGGTTGCACGCTAGTATGAGTCTTTGAGAATGTTTCGTATTATGCTGCAAATCTCTGGATTGCTTTTGCTGTGGGAGCTAATGTAAGATTTCCTCTACCTTAGACATGGGTTAGTGTTATAAGACCTTTAATTATGATTCTGTTTCTGATTTGTCCAATATATGTGATCGCTAGTAAAGATATGCTAAATTTGCTGGTTTTACTCATTGTTTAAGTGTAAAATGTGTATAAAAATCCTGGTCTGGGGGATGAGCCAGAGATGTTTTGTTTTCCGCACTGGACTCTTATCCATTTAGGTTGAGACTTTTCTCTTCCTCTGGAAATGCTGATGGAGACCCTTGGGAATCTGACAGTTAGAATTTAGAGAGACTTCCCATTTTCCCTTCATTGAATTCCTTCCATTTATTTAGGGAGATCCCTAGATGTTCTCTTTACAGATGCTGATTATTTCATTTAGGACTTTTGCTGCTTATTGGGTCTTGAACTAACTCTAATTTCTGACTATGTGCTCTGTACCTAAGCCTTAATGGCACTGACTGAATTTCTCTGTACTGGCTATTTTCAGATTTTTACAATACAACTCTTTACCTTTCTTTCAATCTAGAATTCCATCTTTGAGTGGTCCCAGTCAGTATTTGATTTACTTTGCTAATATTTTGGGCCTGATATCAAGAAGGGTGGTGACTCTTATTGCTAGATCAAGGGTGGTGGAGCTGAGCCATCAGATGTAAATTTTGGGGTCATCAAAATATTCGGATTCAGTAAAATATTGAGGCTCGGCTCCCGTAAATGCACCCCATGTAAGAGGTTCAGAGCAAAAAAGATCAGCTGGAATTTTATCCAAGTTTGGGGCATTTTCAGGTTTCTGTTCAGCAATGACCTTCAGGGTGCCCTGAAGGGCAAATTGTACAGAATCATGTAGAGAAACAGCAGGGAGGTATTGAGTATGAACACAAACATTAAAGTTAAAATAGATTTTTCTGAATAAAGTGTGGAAAGTGCTGTGGCCAGACAATAGGATAAATATAGGTCTCAGATTCACTAGTCACTAGGCTGATATAGGCTATGATTTGCCAAATATGCTCTAATAGCTTTGTTTCTAACAGCATCCAGGAGATCTTTATATTGAAGTTCCTCCCACCCTGCCTTCATTAATTTTAAAGTGGTTGTATCAACAAGTCTAGGTTATAGCAAATGTATCTGTGATCTTTATTGACTTCAAAAGATTCATATTGGTTATCAAACAATGAATTCTCTTGGTAACAATGGTTAAATTGTGTTTGGTTTATTTACTAGAAAAATGTTTAAATTGTCAAATAACTGAAAATGAACAATCTGGGTGGATTTTAATAGTATTTGAGACATCATACTTGATAGATTGTTCCTGCCTTTTCCACAGGCTCCCATGTCACACAAAGGCAGGGCTCACATGAACTGGTTAGATCACTGACACATCAATGACACCTGCTGCTACCGCAATGCTGATGATATGAGGGTTTATTCATTTTACTCTCCACCTCACAACCTTCAAATTTGACTGGACAGAATACTATGCTCCTCCTTTCTATGCACCCAATTCATACATGCGGATCACCTGAGCCACACTATGACAGGTCAAAATCCCTGGTAAGTTAGAATGAATTTAGGAAATCCACATTCTCTGATTCCCACCTTGTGCATGGAACCAACAATCCTGGGTGGCACCACCTTCTGCTCTGCTTTAAAGAATAAAATAGCTGAATATGTTGACTTCACCTTGAGCACTGCCTCCTCTAATTCGGTTAAATCAGAAGCTTTTAATGCGTCTATCCAGGAACATGGCATTGGGCCAGTTTCTGGCACCAGGAGCACCACCCAGACACACCTAAAGGTGTTTGAAGAGTCACTACTTGCCCTATAGAGTGACCTAACTACACAGGCTTGTACTAATCACCTGCTTGCAGAGACCCGTACCAGACACGACAAGCTTCATGAATGCTTACCCTGTGTCAATTATTCGGCCTACACCACCAGGACTCACGCAGTGGCAGACATACCTGTCATGCTGTTGGACTGGCTCACCCTACAAGAGAGTGTACAATGCCTAATTTACTCTATCAGGATTGCCACTGATACTTTGCACCTTATACAACATCAATGGCATAAGGCCATCTTGAACTACTAGCAGAAACTTTACTCTTGCCCTGGGTGCTCCACATCCCACGAAATAGTAGTTTATCTATGCAGAAATCAACTGTTGCAGATTTTCTTAAAGCAAAGGGTGAGCCTTGAGGTGCCCATTACTACTGCCAATATAAAAGACGTGATTTGTTCCTGGCCCGATGGGACCCCCGTGGAGTTCTACTGCTCATATGCTGACCTCCTTGCCCCCAAACTGGAAAAGCTGTATGATACAACAAACACTGAAGGATTTCTACCCCAACCATTTGAGAATCCCTATTGGTCTCCATTCCGAAACCTGGACTGGAGGTCAGTGAGCAAGGGTCCTACCGCCGCTGGCAATTTTTAACACAGATTACAAGATGCTTAGAAGGATCTTGGTGTACAGATTACTTCTTCTGATCTGCCAGTTTGTCCAACCCAATCACAATGGGTTTGTGCTGGGGTAACACATGTTCCTCAATATTCTGTGCTTATGCCATGTAATGGAGATGCGCAACAGGCCTTTCCCAGATCAGCTGGTGCTCGGTCAGGAGAAACCTTTTGAATCTCTTAGTAAGAGTTAAATCTTCATGCTTGTGCAGGGCTGGCATGTCCTTAAATATCCAATTGCTATTCATCTGCGTGGCAGCAAGGAAACATGGGCATCCCCATGGGAGATAGAACACATGCTGTCTCGATTTACGCAGATGACATGTTGCTGTATCTAAAGGACACAACAGAGAACCACTCCAATGTGGTGGACGCATTCAAGGCATTCTGAATATTGTTTGGTTTGCAGGTCAACTTGGCAAAATCTTGCCTTTTCCCACTCTCATGTTCGGCTCCAAGGATGAAGTTGGCCATGGATGGTGGTGCACTCACTTGGCAACAGCACACCTTTCGCTACTTAGGCATTTACATTTATCAAACTAAGCAAGATCTCCTCTATGGCAAAATGATGCAAGCTGTTGCAGCTTTTGTGGGCCAAGTGTTGTTTTGGAGGATGCCTCGGTAATGGGCAAGAGTGCTCTCTACAGTATGGCACTTCATTTCTTAAGTAATCTGCCATTATTTGTGACCATCAAGTTTTTCACATCCCTAGATACTTTTCTGGGTGACGAGATCTGGTACAATGCCCGGTTCAGGGTGGCTACGGCTAAACTTTGACAACCCACGACTGGGGCAGCCTGACAGTGCCTAAGCACTACTTTCTTGCCTCCCAACTCCAAAGACTTTGCTGTTGGGCCTTGGATGTAGGCCTGCATGATACTGCAATGGAACAACAGTGGCCTTTGTACAGAGGGCTCCAACTTTTCTGGCCAGTAAGTCAATATCCTTGCCAATCCCCTGCACTGTTACGGGTTACTCAGCAATTTTACTGCCAGGCTCTAAAGCTCACTGCACCAGTCCTCCCGTATGGACCAGCAATCCCCTTTTCAGGCTTGCTTTACACCAGACAAGTGGAGCTCTCACTGGTCTTGGTTGATGGTGCACCCTTGGGGTAGTCACTGTAGGTAAAGTTTTCCAGGAGGGACACCTGATAACCTCTGAGAAGTTAATTAAGCAGTATGAAATACCACACAGCCAATTCTTGGCCTATAGCACATTGGCCCATAGCTTCCGACAGTGCTGGTACATCACCATGGACAAACCTCCATCACACGAGTTGCTACAAACGATATTTACCATGGGCATCAGGCTTCACATAGTCAAGTAGATATCTAAAGAACTCACCACACACATGCTTGTCCCTCTGGAAGCACTAATTGGTAAATGGAAAGCAGAGCTGGGTAAAGAATTTAACAATGCTGAATGGAATCACATTTCAGCTCTCTATGCTACTGTGTCCAGGAGTGCTAGGTTCTAGCTTTTTAGGTTCTACCTCTTTCTTTTTTTAGAGTTTTATATAGCGAAAACTAGACCCAAGACATCGGGTATTAGACCGCTTTATATGAGCACCAGTTTCGTTACAAGGACACATTCATTTTATTTTATTTATTTTTTCTGGTTTTTTTTGTCCTCATAACCACCATGTAGACCAGTGCCAAGAGGAATCAACGGAGAATAACTGACTCAGTTTAAACTGTAGGGGACACATATCTTGAAGGCCGACTATCCCACAGACTTCCACCGTAATCCAAAGAGGCACTAGGTCCTAATTTGCCAACCCGCAGCAAATCTTGGGGTAGTTTTAGCAGCCAAATGGGGGCCGGGCATGAACCGGGTAGCGGCTGTTCCAATGGTGCTGAATAAAAAAGCACATTAGGAGATCAATCATTGGACTGGGGGAAAAAAAAACCCGAATACATCACTGAGGCCACTTTAGTAGGTGCCAAAATGCCCTTTTTCTGCGATTACCAGATCTAGCCAAGTCTGTGACTGAGGTCCACAATACAGAGTCTTGCCAGTCTCTAAAGGTGGGAGGTAAGGAGTCCTTACATTTCCTGCAGATTTCTCTTCTTGCGAGCACGATGGAATAAAAAACTAAACATCTAGGTAGATGTTGTACTCCTTCCAACACTCCAAAATATTCAAAGGCACATCCATTGTGACAGGTCTTCCTAGAGACTCAGTGAGGCAGTTGCTAATATCCTGCCAAAATACTGTTAGTATTGGGCATTCCAAGAACATATGAGTATCCGAAGCTGCAATCAAACCACATTTTGCGCAAGACACTGTCTGACCTCCTGCAAATTTAGAGAGTCTTGAGGGGGAGTAATACGCCCTATAGAGGGTAAAGATGTGATTTCTGCGAAGCCATGATGGCTTGAGGATACTCCACAAGAGCTCGAAAGAAGACTTCCAAAGCGTTTGTAAATTCACATCCACCAAAACAGAACCCCATAGTGACTCTGGCAAGACAAAGTCTCCATCTGCCTCCTCCATAATAAAGTTGTACCATCTAGATATTTCTTTCTTTTCTGGACCTCTGTTTAGTAGGTCGGAGATAAAAGGGCTATGTCCACCAAGTTTGAACTCATTTTTATTGGCGGGAGATGCTTTATAGGCTGCTGTCCAACTATAGATCTGGATATATTTGAAGCGTGAAAAATTAGGGCCAATCTTGGCTTGCAAATAATCCCATGAAAATAGATCTCCCTCGTAGAAAAGGTTCCTCCCAAACCTCCATGCCCTCCTCCCTCAGAGGGACTACCAGGATGTCATCAAGCCAAACAGGACTTTCAGGCAGGTCCCACAACGGTTTTTTTTTTCGCAAAAGTAGTTTACTTTTATAGCTTTCATGATTTCTGCCCATGTTCGAGCAAGACCCTGTAGAGTCTTCAGTTTATTTTATTTTTTTAAACTTAGGATTTCCAAACTTAAAAAGAAAACTAGAATGATTGATATTTTCCCCCTCCAACATTGCTGCATACATCATACCCACCCCCGAGGAGTCGGGATTCTTCAACAACATCCTTGAGTGGGATAATTGAAAGGCCCTAGCATAGATTTTTAAATCTGGAGCCGCCAACCCACCCTTTTCACGTCACCGTCTTAGTTTTTTCCAGGCGATTCGTGGAAGATGGTTGTGCCAAATGAAAGATGAAACATTTGATTGAAATTTAGCTAAGATATTTTGATCAAAATATAATTGAATGGTATTAAATAAAAAAGAAATCTGTGGCAGAATAGACATTTTGATAAGATTGACCCTACCTATTAGTGAGAGGGGGAGATGTGACCAGGATTGAAGAAGCTTACGGCAGTCTTTAAGTACTGTGGATAAATTAGCTTGGACTATTTTGTTTATATCTTTTACAATTGTTAAACCTAAATAACGCATTGAGGTGCTGGGATGAGGCTCTATAGGTGGATTCTCATCATTCCAAATAAGCATTTCGGTTTTGGCTGCGTTTATCTCGTACCCCGACACCTGTCCAAAAGCGAAAGCCAGTTTCACTATGACAGGGAGAGCCGTAGCGGCCTCTTATGTTAAGATAAGTACATCGTCGGCATATAATGCCACCTTCCTCGTCCAGCCTTGATAATGAAAAGGTTTAATGGCGGGCTCCTCCTGTAGATATTGTGCAAAAGGCTCGATGTAAAAATCAAAAAGTAAGGGGGAGAGCGGACATCCCTGACGAGTTCCCCTAGTGATAGAGAAAGGGCTTGATAATTGTCCATTAACGAGAAGAGATGCAGAGGGATTGCTATACAGGAGACTGATCGCCCTACGAAAGCCATCCCCCACACCAAACTTGGCCAAGGCCTCCGACAGGTACACCCAATTAACCCTGTCGAAGGCCTTGGTTGCGTCCAGCGTTAGGGCTGCCAATGGGAGCTTATTAGATGTTGCTATATCTAGGGCACCAATTAAATCAAAGGTCAGTTCATATAGTTGTCTGCCCTTTAAGAACCCTTTTTGATCCAGATGAAGAACAGATGGTGCGATATTGGCCAATCTTGATGATAAAACCGTGGTAAACATTTTATAGTCCACGTTCAGAATGCATGTTGGCGTATACGACCCACATTCTTCCTTAGGTTTACCTGGTTTTAAGATGAGGGTAATAGAGGCACCATCCCAAGATGTTGGAGGAGACATTCCTTCTAAGAGAATTCGGTTAAACAACTTTGTAAGGAAAGGAGCAATCTCTGAGTCTAAGAGCTTGTATAACTCAGCCGGAAGGCCATCGGGACCCGATGCTTTCCCCTTCTTAGATTTCTTAATAGCTGATATCACCTCACTCTCTGTAATGGGGCTATCCAAGTATTGGGATTGTTCTAGAGAAAGGGAAGGTAGAGTAATATTATCCAACCAGCTCTTGACAGACTCAACCAATATCACTTTGTCTTCTTTATATATAACCTGGAAGAATTCCCTAAATGCCTCCCTAATATCATCATCTGAAGAGATATTAGTGGTACCTATTTTCATAGATGCAATGTTGTTCCGGACCTGATCTACTTTGGTCATCCAAGCCAGCAGTTAGCCTGCACCTTCACTATATTCGAAGTGGGCCAACTTGCTGGCTTCCCATCTCTGTTGGATCCTCAAACTCAGAGTCGATGCTAGGGTACCCTTCAAGGTCGCCAATTTGTTATGTAGGGGATCTAATATCGACCTCGAAGATCTGTTGGTTAGGTCGATTTCCTGTTGAACACAAGCCATATTTGATTCTATAGAAGAAATCGTTTCGTTGTAACTCTTTCTCCGAAAGGCTACTTTGGCAACAATCAACCCTCTCAATGTTGCCTTATATGAGTCCCAGATAATTTTATCAGAGGCAGTTCCTTTGTTAGATAGAAAGAAGTTACGTGTCTCTGTTTTTAAAAACAAAATGTCCTCCTCATTAGTGAGTAGGGAACGATCAAAAAACCAAACAGTCGAGGTTTTTTACTACCAAGTCCTATCACCAATTTAACAGCAGAATGATCTGAGAGGTGTGACGGGAGATATTCTATTATTTTAACTGAATCGACCAATCTTTGGGTCATTGAAATATAGTCTTTCCTTGACTTATGGTGATACTTATAATTCCTGTAGGAAACCCCCTGTTGGTTTCCTGACCTTTGTCGCCAAAAGTCAACGAACCCTTGCTGTCTCATGGCATCTAAAAAAAAGGATCTGGTTTTAGACAAAACCCTGGAGCGATTATTAGGGGACTTGTCCAAGATGGGGTCCAAGACAATATTAAAGTCGCCGGCTAAAATTATAGGTCCAGATATTGATAGTAACTGCAAAAAAATTGTTTCCAATGTCATGGGGTCATCCTGATTCGGACCATAATAGCCAACTATTGTAATTGAAACCCCAGCAATAAGAACTGTCGCTATAGCCCACCTACCAGAAGGGTCTACAACCTGTGAGATTAGCTTAGCTTTGGCTCCCTTTTAAAAAATGATTGCAACCCCTCTTGTGTGGGATGTTTGTGTGGTAGAGACCATAAAATCGATCCATCTATTCTTTTTAATTATTACCGACATTTCAGTATGCGTAAGATGGGTTTCCTGCAACACCATGACCTGCACTGCCGATTCTTTCAGATATTGTAGAATTCTATTTGCACGGGGCTTTGTGCGCAGGCCATTGACGTTCCAGGAAAGGAGACCTGTACTACTCATCTCTTAACCGATAGGACAACTTGATTGGCGTTGCATCAGAAAGAGATACTTGTAATACTGTTAAATGCTTGTATCCAACAATTATATGTAAGATATGTGAGATATGTAAAACATGAATTACCATTCCAAAAATTTCCATACTGGTTATTGAGGACATTTTATATTTGTGCCACCCCTGTGCACTCACCCGCTCAAGGTGAGAGCCCCCCCCCCGTGAAGAACCCTTGAATTATCTAACCGGAACATAGTCCCAGTAGATAGTGCCCCACCAGTTGATCCCCTACAGAAAAGTCTAACCGCTAACTATTCAGGTAGGTAGACCTAAATGAATGAGAAGATTATTGTCTCTCTTTTTTTTTATCCTCTATTTCCCCCTTTTTTTTTCTTCCTTTTTTTTCCTTTTCCTCTCTGCCTCCCTTTAGCCAAGCAGAGAAAAGAAAAAATAATTTTTTTACAGCTATACTGTTTTTGACTAATGAATATTAAGTGCGTATATAGTGCAATTCAGGAATATGTGCCTCTGCTCATTGTTTTCGAAATTAAGACTATGACAGAATAAACATCAAACTTACTAAGGCAATTTAATGATAAAGAAAGAGGAAGTTATCTAAGATTTAAGCCAAGGTTCTTTTCATCCAAACCCATTTATGGCTCATTACTGGTTATTCTGATCATTATTATACATTAGCCCTAACAGGCTGTTTACCCAGATCCATTAACAACTCATCTGCAGCTTGCACCGACCTAATGTTATACATCTTGTTATTGTGCATTACTTTAAGAGCTGCCGGAAACATCAGCTAGGCTGTTGCCCCCAATCTTCTGAATGTATCCAGGCGTTTGCCAAATTCCCATTGTTTTTCGAGTGTTATTCGGGACAGGTCTGATCTTATCAAGAAAGTAAAGCCTTTCCCAGACAAAGACTTTTGCTTCAAGGCCATATTCAAAATACGTTCCTTCAAGACGTAAGTGGGAAAGTTAACCAAAATCTTTCGTGGTTCAGAACGCTGAGGATTAAGTCTGAAAGGGTCTCTATGTACCCTCTGGATATCAACTGACAACTCTGCGGTAGTGTGTTCTAATGACAATGCTTCCTTCAGTAGGGAGACGATGTATTGCTTTATGTCTGACCCTTCGGAACCTTCTGGGACATTCAGAATGCGGATATTTCCTCTTCTCGCATTATTCTCAAGGGTCTCCATCCTCTCACTAAGAGCCAGATCTTCCTTTGTAAGTTTGACTATATCCTGCCTTGCCTGATCCAGATAAACTGAGTGGATGCCAACTGTTTCTTCTAATACTCCCGTTCTTATAGTGAGACCTTCGATTTTACTGTCAAGGGATTCACAATAATTTTTGAACTCTTGTTGATTGGCAGAAGACTCAGCGAATCCTTTCCTTAGCTCCTCAGTGAGGGCTGAGAACATCTCTAGTACAGAGGTTGCCGTCAAAGGGGCTTGAAAGGTTAGAGGAGAGACCATTAGGGAATTAATATCGGGTCGAGCCGAAGTTACTGAATCATCTTCAAGTGGACCCCCAGATGAACCACCCAAGTCGGTAGAATCTGATTCTTCAGCCTCTTCAAAATAAACTGTAGTGGGAGCTTGAAGTTCGCTCAATTGCTGCTCCAATGACGACTGTGACTGTGACTGTGACTGAGGTTGACCTGGCTCTCTTCCTGGATCTAGCGATCTTTGCAAACTAGCCTCTACAACAGAGGTTACATCAGTAGCTACAACCATTTCCATTGTTTGATCAGGGAGATTCCTAGCTTGAACCAACTCTTCGGACAGCACTGTATCCATTGGTATGGATGATTTACCAACTGATATAGTATTGCACTCTGATGTCGACGCCATACCTTGACTGTTTAAGCCTTCAGAAAGATATAGGATCTGTGGAATGGCATTAAAATAGGCGCGGAGTGAGGGTGTTAGTTTAGAGCCTGCGGGGAGTGATACTTTAGCTTCCTTGGTCTTGGTCTTTGCTTTATTTTTGGACCTCACACTTGGGATTTTGGGCTTGAATTCAGTATTTAAATACGAAGAAGGTTTTGTCTTGGATGATATTTTGGTCACTTCTCCTGTTTCTATCCCCCCTTCTAAGGTTCCGACCTTATTTAAATCTGCCTTCTTTTTTTGTCGGCGACCTCGACCACATTTAGCCCCGCTTTTGGGGGTATTAAGTAAGCTGTTAGATGCGTTAAATGCACCAAAAGTGACTGAAGTATTCTTATCAAGGGGGGCCTGTAAGTGTTCCCCTACCCTGACAGCATTAATGCCAAAATCAGACAAAGTGGGAGTGTTAACTAACAGTGCCTGGTCTATAGAGCTGACATTAACCAATTCCTGCCCAAGAGTCCCCTCCACTGCTAGGACAAAAGCGGGAACTTGTGGATATTGGGGCGCTTCGTGACTGTCTCCCTTAAAGGCTGAAACCACACTTCCTTCAGCATCTGTGACAGGCTCTGAAGCTGTCTTTGTACCCTTGTGGGGAGAAAAAAAAAGATTCCTCAATCTTTTGCCCTTTCTAAGCTCCAGGGCGGCTATGCAGATCCTCGGACTAAATTAAGTGCCCGGTGTACTTAAACACTTCTCAACAGGAGGTGAAGGAGGTATTAAGGTGTTGCTAATTCCTGGCTGTTGAGGAGTGCAAATGTCTTCGAACTTTCCTCTATCAAAATCAAAGCGACTCTGACTGCAGCAGATCTCAAAGTTCCAAGCTTCGAAAAGCAACTTACTTGTGGCTGATGAGACCTCACCGTCCCCCGCAACACCCGCTACCTCTGCCGCCGCACCCGCAGCCGTCCTCGCCACAGCACTCACTCCAACCGAGATCGAGAGTGAGAAAGCATGGAGACAGACCGAGGACTCCCGCACTGCACCGGCCGCTTCGCCAGACAACCACCATTGGAGCGAAAGATGAAAGCTGGATCAGTTCCAAAAAGTAAGCAAAGATTTTGTTCAATAATCGCCGCGGCTCATGACCAAGAAACACGCCTCACTCAGGTCCCCATACTCTCACAGTCTTCTGCTCAGCGGGAGACAATCCCGCGGGGGATCAACCTGAAGCACCGCGGCGAGCTAGTGTGCCGCCGCCATGTTCTTCCGTCAGGACACATTCATTTTTGTTAGGCACAGAGAGATTAAGTGATTTGTCCATAATTACAGGATATTAAGAGTCGCTGCTGAGACTCGAACCTGGTCCCTGAGCTTCTAGGTTGACTGCTCTAGCTGTACGGCTACATCTTGCATAGAGCAACCTAAAACCAGCAAAGATCAAAGAGTACGTCACGGGAGCCCCCTGCATGATATGCAGTTGTACCAGTGCCAATAGGAGACACTTGTTCTGGAAATGCCTGATCACATTTTAGCTCTGTCTGTTACTGTGTCCAGGAATGCTAGGTTCTAGCTTTTTAGGTTCTACATCCTGCATAGAGCATATCTAACCCCAGCAAAGATCAATGAATACTTCATTGGAGCCTCCGGCATGAGAGGCAGTTGTACTGGTGCCAATATGAGACACATGTTCTGGGAATGCCCTGCACTTAATGCATTTGTGGGCGACGATAGCAGAGCAATCGTTCCATTTATCCAATCTCAATAACTTACACATCTGGGAGTTATGCGTGCTGGGGACATTCAGCCACTCTAAAAAAGGCATAGCCTTAGCCCGCACAATGGATTTAGCCCTGCTACAGGCAACTCACTGTATTACTTCCCACTGTAAAGCTAGTGCCCCTCCTTCAGTGGTTGGATAGTGCAGTGCAGTTCAGCTCTCTAATGGACTGAATCTGAAAGTAAGGCCCTCAGATGCAAGTCAGCCAAAGAGCTCCAGAAGCACCTGCTGTCACTGGACTTGGGTGGACCAGTCTAGAAGTTCAAAGCCCTCCGCATGGATGACACCTCCACAGAACACTCTTAACAGATGCTGATAGGAGCCCACAAATTCATAATCTGCACCTGACTGAGCTTGCACTACTGACCTTGAACAACTTCCCGCTTGGCTGCGAATATGGTTCTTATCCCAGACAATACACTTCACAATAACAGTTGACTGTAAGATTATGCCCTCAATGTACACACGACTGAAGTGCCCCAGCTCTTAATTCTGTGCATAGCAAATGCCCTTACCTTACCATGCTCAGTTACGACCAACCTCCTGGTCGATGTTCCCACTAATCCTCTCACATCCACAAAGTGCTGTTGTTTTTTTATGTTTTCTCGTAATCACTCTTAATGTTATCCTTGACGACATGGGAACGATGCAGAAGTTGACTATACACAATAATGTGCATAAATCAGTTCTGTAGTTCACATTGATTATTACCCTCTAAATAAGCTTTATATATATATATGTCATGATATCTGAACATGCCATAAATGGTTGGAAACATTAATGTATAAGAGTAAAAGATCAATAAAAAAGATTTTCCAAAAAAGAAATAACTATGAACTAACTCTATAAAGAAAGCAGCTCAAAATGCAGATTTAACAGACACAAGGTCAGAGAACCCAGTAAGCAGAATTTAGTGCATTAGGTTTTGATTCTTTTTTCTACAGTTATCTGATAACACTCTATAATTAGCCACATAATCATAGGGTCTAGCCAAATTATCAAACAAATCACACTTGGAGGTTTAGAGATCATTAGAGGATCATGATCACTTTCAGGTCTCTCAACTACTTCTATACCCATCAAGATGTTCCAGCCGCAAATATCAAACAATATATATTCAATAATACTAGAGCATTTCTCTTTCATAGAAGTAGGATGGGCATTCTTATCTGATAGAGAAAATCCCTGACAGAATCTAAGTTCATCTGATTGTGTTGTAGATGCCATATGTAGGACCATCACAGATCACTTTTTCTTTGGCCTGGGAATTCCCAATTGCTCATTCTCCTGATCAGTATGATCACATATACAACTCCCATGTTCAAAAGTGGTATTATATTCATCCACAGTGACAGAATCATTAAGAGATACCAAGAAATGTTCAAGAAGATGCAAAATGGTGGACTCCTAATTGTGTCACCTCTATCCTAAGTGTTCAATAATGCCACTGATAGCCCAGTGGGAAATTTTAGAATCAAAACTAAGATATTGTTTGAACCCACATCATTCATGTTGATCTGGTGGTGTAATGAGGGTCTAATCCATGTAATTAGCCGACTTTACCTCTATGCTTTAATTTGCATCAACTTTTCTAAAAACCCACAAGTTGCCCCAAGTTTCCTAAAGAGCACCTACATGATAATTACATATAAATATTCCCCTGTCTGGGAAAGCTATTAAAATTTATTTTTATGTTGTTGTAAGAGACTATGATCAGCTGATTCCTCAATATCAGTACAGTTCCTTTCATTGGGGATATGTAAACCAACAGATAGTCAATCAACGTGTCAAAACCAAACCTATTAGATGGGACACTTGTAAAAGAAGATAGACCCAAATTGATCCTATTCTGAGATTGAAAGTTAGGGATCGTACTCTAGGTCCTCCTGTGCAGGTGGCGTGTTTTAAACTGAACAGCAAAAACTTCAGATGCAGTGATACTAGGCTTTCGACTAGTTGGATATAGGCTAGGACTAAATGCAGAAAGTCACACTGTTCCTAAGTGGGAAAAATATGTTTACTGGAATCAGGTCAGAATGGATTATGGGGCAGCACTGGTGCACACTTCTTGTCCAAAGTGTAACTTTAATGGTTAAGGGGTTGTTGTCCTAAAACGAACTATGAGTGAATATAGGCATCACATTAATTTAACGTAAGGTACATTTAGAGTAATATGTCGAATTGGCCCCTTGATTATGAATGATCCTGTAAGCAGAGTCAGTCTAAAGAGGAAATCAAATATGGCCAGCAATGCCATGTATACCAGTCCCTTTCAGATATATTTTTAAATGTTGTAGTCTGCTCCCATTCTCCCCTTCACCCCTGTTAAATCTAGGGGTGGCCGAATTTGGTGACTTCACGTTACCATTCTCAAGCATAGTACCATCCAAACTCTGCCGATCACTGAATGGCAGAATTTGTTCATGAGTGGCTCCACAAATGCAAGCGAGATTTGGCGTCCCCTAGTGCCATTTTCCAATGCGGGTGGTAGTGGGCAGTCGCGGTCAGAGGCTGCTTTTCAAAGAGATTTGCTGCTGCTCATGTAGATTTTTACTCAAGCAACAGTTAATCAACGCGAAAAGCAGCTTGCTCTTGCGCACTCATGGTGCCATTCGTGCTGATGTTTCAGCACTGCTGGCGCTACTAGCGCCAAATTTCAGCACAATGTGCATATTTTCCACCTGCGGAATCTTGCAGAGTTTTATGTAAGAGTAACCGTGGGAGCTCAGCCCACTCCTAGTTAAATCTATGTGTTAAACTTAAAAAAGAAAGCCATTGTGATGAATAGGTCTGAAACACTGTGTGTGCTTGATTCCATAATCTGAGTTTGCCGCAATGCTAAAAATGCACATTGTGCACTTCAATGACGAACGTAAAAGGCACTGCGTGGTGCCTGCCACATCGTACAGTGAAGTACAGGGAGTTTCATAGGTACCCCCCATGTGCACCCCCCAACCCACCCTAGAGTCCCTGGGGGCCCACAACGGGACCCCACAAAATATTCCTGCATGCCTTTCCGTGGCGGCAACGCATGTCCCTGCACACACCCTAATATGGATGGCGGTTTCTAACAGACACCGCCACCATATGAAACCCTTTTCCGCCCGGTCAACTCCTTGACCAGGCGGAAAAGTGGCGGACGGTCTTTCTGTCCACCGCGGGGCCCCCCGCCATAGTAATATGGCGGGGGGAAATGGGTGGCGGGTGGGAAAGGATGTCGGGCGGATCGCCACAACCTGCATGGCAGTGGCGATCCGCCCAACATAATAATGGGGCCCTAGTGGTAGAAGATCTTCACTTCCATAGAAGTCCTGGAAATTGAGGTGAGTGGTCTTTGGTGTGATAATGGTTTTGTCTAGTATAACCCCATATTGTTTTTCAGATATTCCATGGATATTAATGTGTTCTGTCTGTGCACGCCCTCAATATAAATGAGTTCTAACCTTGTTTATATATATTTTATTTCTCAAATGATGAAGGCAGTTTTACTAATAATACAGGCATAGTCAAAGAAGATAATTTGTCCATGTCAAGTTTGATAACATTTTATGGAATTATACTTGAGATATTTGTACTTCACATGATCTGAGATGAAAACCAAGTTAGCTCAGTGCTAAAAACTAATTCATAAAATAATTATTTTATCCATGATCAATTTTCACCAAACTTCATATGTGTATCCACACATAGATGCCCAGAGGCTATTTCAAATTTGGTGAACTTTTTTAAAGAATTTTAAACATTTGGGAACGATGGAGATCGCAACTGACACATAACTGTAGTGTTTTTTATTGCATTATTTTACCACTATAACATATCTGTGTCCTATTCCTAAAAAAACGGAAAGGCACGGGCAGAAATTTGCACATCCACCTGCATATACATGTGGTGTTCTACTGTTCATAAACATTCCCAGTAATAAACTACAAAGGCTGCAGTAGACGCGGGTTTCCAGGCATACTAGTGGTAATATTATGTTACTTTTTGAGGAGGGTTCTTTTCGCCTCTGTGGACTTATCCATAACAAATAACTCACACAGGGCAAATGACGTCTTCTGTGAAAATGTGATCTATGATAAATATCCTGGAGCTAGCTAGTGACTTTTTGAGGGAAGCACCAAGTCACACTCTATCCAATTCCAACAATGGCAGCCTCCTATAAAGTTTTACCCCACTTGGGAGGAATACAGTGGAGGAACTGCTGAAATCACCCAAATCAGGGTCACCTTTGGATATAGTACCAGCTAGGATTTCCTCTTTGCTATCCAAACAACTTGCTCCTTCCATTTGCCCAATATTACATCTTTCATTGAGTAAAGGTCAACTTCCACCAGAGTGGAAAGCCGCACAGGTAATTCCAATTCGCAAAAAGGCGAACTCCCTGGCATCGGACCTATCAAACTATCAACCCATCTCCCATTTTCCTTTGATGAGCACACTTCTAAAAAGTCATATTAACAAACAATTTACAGAATACATAGTCTATTGGATGTCTGGACCCCTCACAGTCTGGTTTTAGACCTATGCTCAGTAATGAATCTGCATTGATAGCAGTAACAAATTTCATCAGACATTATTTTGACAACAACCAGGCAGCTTTGCTGGTATTGTTGGATTTTTCAGCAGCTTTCCACACACTATTGCATAGTATACTACTCCAAAGATTGGAGGAGATAGGTATCTGTGGTCGAGCTTTACTATGGTTTTCAAGCTTTTTACGTATGCACACCATTAGTCTCGGACCTTTCCACTCTTGCACTTTTGAGCTTAATAAGGGAGTGCCACAGGGTTTTTGTCTTAGCCCCACATTGTTCAACATTTATGTGACACCAATTGTGAAAATTATCAGAGAGTTCACATTTCTTATGCAGATGATACCCAGATTCTCTTATCATTTGGTAAGAGTATAACGACCACTCAATCCCGCTTCTCGAAAGGCATGAAAGCAATCTCGTTTTGGATGACGGAGAACTTTCTCCAGCTAAACGCTGGTAAGACAGAGTTTGGTACAGCACCTGTTTCAAAGACAGTGGTTGAAAATCTGAGTGTCCGATTGGATGAGACTCTCAAAGATCAGGTAGTGGCTACCATTGGCAACTGCTTTCATATGATGAGTCTTTTGCATACAGCAATTTACCCTCTGTGCCAAAAACTCTCGTTCAGACTCTGGTGATCAGTCGTCTGGACTACTGCAATGCTCTCCTGGCTGCAGCCAACGATTTTTCATTAAATAGACTCCAGGTGATGCAGAATACAGCAGCTAGACTGGTCCAGAATATGCGAGCCAGTTTGGCTTCTCTCCGCCTTTTGTGACTACTGCACCGGCTTCCCATAGATAAGAGTTAAGGTCAAGATCTGTTGTATAGTACATAAAGCACTGAGTGGCAGAGGATCCAGTTCTTTAATAGAAAAAAGTATCCCTTATCAGCAGAGCAGATGTTTATGCTCGGGAAAGAAATCCCTCCTTGTTACTCCCCATTTTAGGAAAACTCGTACTGGGGCTAAAGCCTTCTCCTACCTGGCTTCCCACTACTGGAATCAATTACTTCCCCACCTCCGGAAGTGTTCGAATCATCTTCTTTTTAGGAAACTACTTAAAACTGAATTATTCTACAAATAATTCCCTCTGGTTTGTGTCCATTCCCCAGTAGCATGCAGAAAAACCTTCAGGGTGATTCAGGCGCTTTATAAATTAATTAAATCAAAATTAAATCAAATCAAAATGCACTGTTTCCTATTTTCTTTTAGCCACAGGGAAACCCATGGAGAGACCCTTTACCCTACACTCAGTGTAAATCTGGGGGTGATCCGACCCCCTTCATTCCTGAAAGTGGAGTTACCCCAGCCCTTGTGATGCATGCCCAATTATTGAAAAACAATTGCTCCTTCTGCTGCACAGGGCCTTAATCACACCACTAGGAAGTTCTTTGTTTACGGTTCTGACAAGTTCCTTACTTACCTTTCTCCAATACTTGAAGACCACGCTCAGGTGTTCTGGCTGTGGGCAAGAGGGGGTATATTGTTAGTTTCTCAGCAGCCTCCCAGAGCTGCAGGGCTCCATTCTTGACAGCTGAATGCCCCACAAGACTTCAGACTGCAGGAACTATGCTGGGTGTGATGCCAGAGGAATGGTCAAGTTTATAATTTTTACTGCCCTAATTCTATACATCAAATACATGTTTATTGTAACATTATAGTCAGCTATAAAGCAGTGATTTGTACTTCACCAGAACTCCATATCTTTATGTTATGCACTTTTTATATCCGCGTTTTTGAAACTGATCAGGATGTGTTTTGACAATAGTATTAGGGGCTGAGGTAAACTATATTGTACTACTTTTTAAAATGTCCTAAAAAGACAAACTCAATTTGTCTGAGCTACCTTAAAGATAGGCTGCCTTTCAAGATTTCCAAGGATTCGAAAGAAGTGCCAGCGAAAGCCATGGTAATGAGAAAAGTACAAAGCAGGTATCCTTAACATTACTTGAAATAGAATGGTGCACTGGGAAGGTCCTCTTTTCCAAATAATCATTCAAACAGTCTTTATAAATGTTCCTTTTTTCGTTTTCTCTTCTTTCATATTTGGATATGATTCTTCAAATGAAATCCATGCATATACATACATCATCCAGCCAATGAGTTGATGAACAGCAGAATCTCACTAGGATATGTTTATGATATTCCGGTTATGAGTTATACAATCATGGAGTTAGACTTGACCTTTGGCAAATTCCGCTCACATTGTTATTAAGCTGGGTGGCTAAAATCAAAACTTTTTCCTTTTCGAAATACACAAGTTCATCCAGATAATGTCTTATCATGATCCGTTTGACCACTCCAATATGCATGCCTGCCAAGCATCACGCAACAGACGTGACTCTAACGCATTTCAGTGTGGTGATCCGCATCACCGCACTGAAATGCATTGTCACGCATTTAAATGCCATTGCCACTGTCTCTGTACCAGCGCTGAAACAGGTTAGGCCAGGATGCTAGGGCGCGCGCCGGCTCTGCTGCTCCCTGTGCAGAGACTTGCCAGCAGCCAGGCTCCGTAAACAGTTAATAATCTTGAACACAGCTGCCTGCCTACAATCTTACTTCTTTTAGCCCTGCTGACTCTGGCCTAAGAAATTCCCGCCCGCGCCGTGCCTTTAAGGAAGTGAGGTTGGATTCAGGCCAGGAGGGAAGGGGGGGAGGGGGGGGGGCTCGACTGGAGTGGTGTTGTGAGTGCCCTCTCTGCCCCGGCGATGCGGCATATTAAGTGCGCTGCTGCCTGCACATATTGCCGGCCGCATCAGCACTCTCACCATCATGGCCGCGCATGAGTTGAGGCCTCGGGTGTTGCAGGGAGCTCGAGGGCTTTGCTCCGCGACCAGTGCCACTCACCGCGGCTGCACCGAACTCTCGCCAGAGGCCTGTGGGCTCCCTGACTGATTGGACGCGGGCCGCGCCGGCCCGGCCGCAAGATCGCGACTGCCCGCTGACACTAGATTAGACTACGGAACAGGACAAAAGTAAGTTACTTTGGACAGGCAGCCTGCCTTAATCATAATGCGGACTAAGAGGGTAATCCATTAATTAACCTCAGGAACCCGCAATTTGGAAAATGGTCATTCATGGTTTTATGAAATGTAAATTATTCGAATCCCTTCTTAAGTATCGCTGCAGAATTGTGTATTTATGTGTCTTGATTGGTTCCTGACATTGAAGCGGGTGGCGGCAGCTTCCTTTTTCATTGCCGCGCTGCCGATAAGTTCTGAGGGGCCGGTAGCTGTGCAAGTCAGTGTGTGTTGTTTTAGTTTGTTTGGCTGCCTGCAGGGCTTGTTGACTCTTCTGCACAGGATGGTGATTTCGCCGATATTACACGAACGCGGCGGCTGTTTGGGGGCACTTTGAATGGTTGTGCATTTTGTTTCATTTGCTGCGCTCCAAGTTTAAATGCATGTCTAAATCGCCATCACCCGCACCTTGCAAAGCATAATTAGAGCTTATGCTATGGCGGGCGGCCGCATCCACACCGGAGCGGTCGGAGGGTGCAGGCAGCCAAGTCAACTGACCTAATTGTACTTTAAGTGGTATAGAGCACCGTGGCCTAGGCTGCAGAAAAGGGGCAATACAATTAATGAAGGGAGCCAGGAAAGCGCTTCCTCAGCCAGTCCTTCGGCCTGGAGGCTCCAGAGAAGTTTTTTTTTTTACAATACATTGCTCAAGCAGGTTTAGCCGCACCTTCCTGATCACCGTGTCAGATTTGCTTCTGTCCCGAACCGGAGTCACCCAGGGACAGTGGCAGCTTCAGGCGCCCTTTCGCCCTCCATGGACGCCTGCACAGGGGCTCTGGATCGTTAGGGCCTCCTGGTGCTATTACCATACAGAGGAAGTCTATAAAATGTCAGTACAAATGCCTGGGGTAGTGGCAGTAACATCATGCACGCTTTGATCCCAAATGATGCTACATGGCTAACCCTTTTTTACCACTGTTACCTTTTGAGTAAAGAAAGAGGAAGTACTAGAGAGGGAAATGGGGAAATGACACAATGGGAAGGAAGGAAAAAGGAAGAAAGAGGAGAAAAGAGGAGAAGGAAAGAAAGAACATGATCCACGCGTTCACAAAACTGTACTTTATGAGCATAATCTGTGAGTTACTGCTTTTTACTAGGTTAGCGCCCTTCCATTTCTAGCACTTTACAGCAGTTTTAGAATCTTTGAGTTTTTGTTGCCCAAATGGGTGTAATGTCTGTTATTTATATGTTTTGCGCTTCTTCATTGCTTAGTTTTGCATGCGAAAAAGTGTCACTCATAGTCGTTGAATGTCACTCATAATTGCACTGAAATTATGAAAATGTCACACATAAACAATCTGAAACCTTGGCAGCTATGAATATGTCTGCCTCCTCGGATTTAGCGCGAGGGCGGCTTTAGATGACACTGTTACACCCTATTTGGTATGACGGCACTCGAATAGCATATGGCTATATCATTAGATGGGGAGTTTCAAACACGATTGCGGACTTCGGCATGAGGAGGGTACTAAACGACACCTGTGTGTGGGGTCCTGCTTTAGAGCACTTCATCTTCTGCATTTACTGTATTTTAATGATAGATGAGTTACCAACATTATTTGAGATTTCAAATATTAGAGTGACTTGCGATATGCTTTCTGCTACATCCGGTCCTCCGGACAAACCCTTAATTTGAATTATTTTTACATGGGCTCATGCTGTGCTACAAGTTAATTTAGTGAAGCTAATTGCGAGTAATGTTGAGACTGTTATTCATGATGCTATATACTATTCTGCAACATCTGTTATTTCAAACTCTTTCCTATGAAGCACGACATGCCAGGTTGTGGTTTACAATAAATTTCCATCTCTGTTTACGTGTGGATGATCCTTTTTGATAAGGTCTTAGGGGCATATTATCAAGGGGGTTTATCTCCGCTTTTTTGGCTTTAAAAGCCAAGAAAGCGGAGATAAAATGATCTCCCTATTACCTAGCTGTCCCTAACACCAGTTAGCGACAGCTAGTAGGAGATAGCGACCATCTTGGGCCCCACTTTGCATGTCAGAGAAATGTATCACTAATGACATGCAAAGTGGGCGGGCCAAGATGTTAGCGACTGGAAGCAGTCGCTAACATCGCTATCTCCTATTACCAACTTTTGGAAATATTCGCGTTAAGCGCGAATATTTCCAAAATCTAACACCTGCCCTGAGCAGTTCTTAGCCATGTTATCCAATGGGAGGTGGATAACATGGCTAAGAGCATTAGCTCGGTAATGCAGGGGCGGCTCTAGGCTCATGGTGGCCCTGGGCAGGAAGCGTATGTAGGGAGCCCTGGAAGAGGGGGTCCGGCGGGGGCGGAGCAGGAGGCCATTGAAGAGGGGGGATCAGGGTGTTTGGAAGTGGAACAGAGCCGGAGGCCGCCAAATCCCTGCCAGGGGCCACCACACAAATATGTATCCATCCTCAGAGGATTATTATATTAAGGATATATATTGGTGTGGTGGCCCCTGGGGTTTGGTGGCCCTGTGCAGGTGCACAGCTTGCACATGCCTAAGGCAGCCCCTGGGTAATACCTGAATATCGCTGACTTTTCAGCGATATTCATGCATGTGGCCGATTTTTATCGCATTTGCGATAAAACTTGGTAATACCAAGGTTTATCTGCGATAAAAATCGCCGCAGGTCGGCGATACATTTTTGTCTCTAACCAAGCAATAGCGATAATTATCGCTATTGCTTGGTAATATGCCCCTTAATGTATATGGGTTGACGATACCTAATGTGCCGTCGTACTGTGCCTGCCTTTAGTATTATAGGTTTTTGGGCAGCGTCATCTGTTATACTTCTTACTATTCTCCGAATATGCTTTTGATATCATCCCCTTATCACTGTTCCTTCTTCCGGTTATGCATACCTACTATAGGTTCATTATTCGGTCTACTTAAAATTTTGATGAAATACTATTTATCGTCTAAATATTGGAATTTTAGCATTTTGCTACCGATTAGAGGGATTGTTTCTCCTGATGGACGTATGTCACTGGTTGGCATTTCACAATCAATCATGTTATACTCAGTGAATTGGTTATAAACAACGTTTTTTATGTTGGGTTTTCAGTCATTTAGGACATGATATTTATCCTTTTTGTCACATTACTTATTCATGATGACAATATAAAATCTTTGTAGATATCCATGATGGGCAAATAACCCCTGCTTCCGTACATACGGTTTAAGTGACTTTCAAGGACTTATGGAATACATATGATCCATTTCAAGAAGGAAGATTATGTATGCATCTATTCACATACTGACTAATTGGAGTCAATTTTGGAAACACCCTCTTTATACGATACTAATGAGGTATGTTTACTTATGGGGGTGCACAAAGTAGTCTGTTGGGGTAAACCCAACATTAATGCATATTTGGGATTGTCACGTATTTTTAGCTGTGTCCTGTTTTTATGTTCTTGTATTTGATTTTTTTGTGTTAAACATATATTTAGTGTTTTATAAATATAGGGGAATGCTGGATCTCCTCCAAACAATGGTGCTATTCGCTATGTTGTGTTATTGTTGTTGGTGTGACTTGTGACTCGATCTGTTGGTGTCGAATATTACGATTATTTCAGTTGAGCCAGTCATGAGCTTTGTGTTTTATTGTTCGTTAGGAACAGTTTTTTCTGTCTTATTTGTGATCTTGTCTATATATTCATATTGTATATGTTGTTTACAGCCCTGACAAAGTTCAAGTTTGATACTTTGAATGAAACGCATTGGCTGGATGATTTATGTATATGCATGGATTTCATATGAGGAATCATATCCAAATATGAAAGAAGAAAAAACGAAATAAATAGGAATATTTATAAAGACTGTTTGAATGATTCTTTGGAAAAGAGGACCTTCCCAGTGCACCATTCCATTTCAAGAATTATTATCATTCTGCCGAGCAGCAGCACCAAACAACAGTGGGTACAGGAATTATAGTGCACAGGACCTTTTGATTTGAAGAAACAAGAAGTGAGGTGCAGTACTTATAGTCTGCTGTTGTGGTCTTATAGGTATCCTTAACATGTTTTCCTCTCAGAAAACAGATTCTTTCACTGCACTCAGACAATCAACAGTAACTTTCCACAGAACCAGTATTTTTCAACATTATCTTAAATTGTTCTGTTTAGGATCCAAAATTGATTGTTGTTGAACAATTTTAGAAACTGATTTGATTACAACTGCTTAATTATGGGAATTCAAACAAGGCTCACTGGACCGGAATCAAGCATCCTAGGACCGGTTTCTGGCTATCAGCGTCTTCAGCCAGGATAGCTTGATTCCAGTGGCTTAGTGAGCATGGGACCCACGTCTGGGCATACCCTTCTCACATAGGGTGAACAGCAAAACACACTAGATGACGGACGGAATGTTGCACAATGGCAAAACACTAAAAGGGGGGTTTCCTTTCTGTGGTTATTGTATAATTCTCGTACAGTAGATCCAACCAATAGTACCAGACACCTGTTGTGAAACAGTTTTTAACTTGTAGATGTTTTGCAGTATCCTCAAAATTATATATACATATAAACAAAAAGTTGTATCAAAAGTCACATTTATTAAAAAAGGGAAGACACAAGTATAGATACTAGAGAATTCAAACAATATCATAAAGAATACATACATATACTTTTCTTCCAAAGATTACAATATAAAAACATAAGCAAACATGATAAAAGAACACTGTTGTCGACGCGTTTCGGTGCTTAGTCGGATAAGACACCTTCTTCAGGACTAATGATTAAAACTTCATAAATCTAAAAGAAACATATTTGACATAAATTAATACAAGGTATTTGAGGATTTGTTTTTTTCACACAAAAACATATTTGTCTCTACATACAGGGTCATGGCTATTAGTGGTCAAAATATCTTACTTTTCAAGCTTTGTTAATTTGCTATACCAGTCTTGATCCTGGAGCGAAAATTTCCTTTAGTCTGTATATTCTCCTCTGTTTACCAATCTAGAGGATCTAGGGTAACAATAATATTTTGGTGTTACATACAGCTCTTTGTGTGGTATTTATAGTGTTAATTTACATGCAGCAATGCTTACTTGGTAACGATGTGCGGATACCAGGAATTTAGATGGACATTCCTCAAAGCGCCTACTTTCTGTATAGGTCAACTTCGCTCATTCGGGAGCCTTCTTACAAGTAAATTGCTTGTTTTGGGCAAACTTCACATCTATACAATAGAAAGCAATGGACACAGTCTGTTGCTATGTTGAGTATATGGTGAATCTGTGTCTGCTTTAGTCTCATGCTCTACGGCCAGTATTGTAATCAGGCACATATATGTTGAAGGGTTGCTGCAAATCAGTTAGCAAAGCATTAAATTTGATCTAGAATTCCATTTGTACAAAAGCATGGTGTCATCAAGTTAGTTTGGAATCTAGAAGTAGCCATAATCTTAATAAACAGTAGGGGGCAGAGAGTTCAGTATGGCTTGGTACAAAACACGAGAGTATAACTCATTATTTATAGACAGCGTCTTACCTAGGTTGAATTTTATGCGCGCAGTCTGCCTGGTCTCCCCGGTCTCCAGAGTCAGTATGGAGCGCGGGGCGCGTATTGAATGTAGTGCTGCTTTGGCTCTGTTGGGGCAATGTTAACACAACGTCAAGGTTGTTATCAATTATTGTGAGCACACCAACCCAACCCGTTTAATAAAAGTGGTGCTCTGCTGTGTTGTTTGGGCTCTGTTAGGGCAATATTAATACAGCGTTAAAGTTATTATAGGTTTTTGTGAGCACATCAGCCTAACTTAATTGGTGAAATAGTGCTCCGCTTAAATGCAGCAACATTATTTAAAAAGGTTAGGGAGGGGGTCAGAAATCCCTTTTGGCTAGGCTGCCTGACCCCCTCCCTAACCTTTTTAAATAATGTTGCTGCATTTAAGCGGAGCACTATTTCACCAATTAAGTTAGGCTGATGTGCTCACAAAAACCTATAATAACTTTAACGCTGTATTAATATTGCCCTAACAGAGCCCAAACAACACAGCAGAGCACCACTTTTATTAAACGGGTTGGGTTGGTGTGCTCACAATAATTGATAACAACCTTGACGTTGTGTTAACATTGCCCCAACAGAGCCAAAGCAGCACTACATTCAATACGCGCCCCGCGCTCCATACTGACTCTGGAGACCGGGGAGACCAGGCAGACTGCGCGCATAAAATTCAACCTAGGTAAGACGCTGTCTATAAATAATGAGTTATACTCTCGTGTTTTGTACCAAGCCATACTGAACTCTGCCCCCTACTGTTTATTAAGATTATGGCTACTTCTAGATTCCAAACTAACTTGATGACACCATGCTTTTGTACAAATGGAATTCTAGATCAAATTTAATGCTTTGCTAACTGATTTGCAGCAACCCTTCAACATATATGTGCCTGATTACAATACTGGCCGTAGAGCATGAGACTAAAGCAGACACAGATTCACCATATACTCAACATAGCAACAGACTGTGTCCATTGCTTTCTATTTTATAGATGTGAAGTTTGCCCAAAACAAGCAATTTACTTGTAAGAAGGCTCCCGAATGAGCGAAATTGACCTATACAGAAAGTAGGCGCTTTGAGGAATGTCCATCTAAATTCCTGGTATCCGCACATCGTTACCAAGTAAGCATTGCTGCATGTAAATTAACACTATAAATACCACACAAAGAGCTGTATGTAACACCAAAATATTATTGTTACCCTAGATCCTCTAGATTGGTAAACAGAGGAGAATATACAGACTAAAGGAAATTTTCGCTCCAGGATCAAGACTGGTATAGCAAATTAACAAAGCTTGAAAAGTAAGATATTTTGACCACTAATAGCCATGACCCTGTATGTAGAGAGACAAATATGTTTTTGTGTGAAAAAAACAAATCCTCAAATACCTTGTATTAATTTATGTCAAATATGTTTCTTTTAGATTTATGAAGTTTTAATCATTAGTCCTGAAGAAGGTGTCTTATCCGACTAAGCACCGAAACGCGTCGACAACAGTGTTCTTTTATCATGTTTGCTTATGTTTTTATATTGTAATCTTTGGAAGAAAAGTATATGTATGTATTCTTTATGATATTGTTTGAATTCTCTAGTATCTATACTTGTGTCTTCCCTTTTTTAATAAATGTGACTTTTGATACAACTTTTTGTTTATATGTATATATAATTTTGAGGATACTGCAAAACATCTACAAGTTAAAAACTGTTTCACAACAGGTGTCTGGTACTATTGGTTGGATCTACTGTACGAGAATTATACAATAACCAACCACAGAAAGGAAACCCCCCTTTTAGTGTTACTACTTCCCAGTCCTTTCTGGGTCCCCTTGGGAAAACTCTCTCCTGTTTTCGGTTTACAATGGCAAAACATACATCCCCAGTTACAGATCTGGGTTTAATTCATAATTATTTTGCTCACCAAGCCACCCCAGTTCAGACATGGCCATATGCAAATCAGTCTTGACCCTGTGACTCATGGGAACAGTCCAGCCCGAACGGCCAAGCCATGTCTTCCCTGGACCGGAATCAAGCATCCTAGGACCAGTTTCTGGCTATCAGCAGTCTTCAGCCAGGATAGCTTGATTCCAGTGGCTTAGTGAGCACAGGACCCACGTCTGGGCATATCCTTCCCACATAGGGTGAACAGCAAAACACACAAGATGAAGGACGGAATGTTGCACAATGGCAAAACATTCACCCCCAGTCACAGATCTGGGTTTAATCCATCGTTATTTTGCTCACAAAGCCACCCCAGTTCAGACATGGCCATATGCAAAGCAGTCTTCACCCTGTGCCTCATGGGAACAGTCCAGCCCGAACTGCCAAACCATGTCTTGGTATGCTCAGACGTGAGTCCCGTGCTCTCCACACCACTGGAGTCAAGCTATCCTGGCTGATGACGGCTGATAGCCAGAAACCGGTCCTAGGATGCTTGATTCCGGTCCAGGGAAGACATGACTTGGCAGTTCGAGCTGGACTGTTCCCATGAGGCACATGGTCAAGGCTGATTTGCATATGGCCATGTCTGAACTGGGTTGGTGTGGAGTGCAAAAAAACGATGGATATAGGCCCAGATCTCTGTACTGGGGTGAATGTGTGACATTGTTCTGCATTCTGTCCCTCAACTGTTGTTTTTGCATTTGTCACTCCGAGTGGGACGGGTATGCTCAGACGTGAGTCCTGTGCTCTCCACACCACTGGAGTCAAGCTATCCTGGCTGATGACGGCTGATAGCCAGAAACCGGTCCTAAGATGCTTGATTCCGGTCCAGGGAAGACATGGCTTGGCAGTTCAGGCTGGACTGTTCCTATGAGGCACAGGGTCAATCCTGATTTGCATATGGCCATGTCTGAACTGGGGTGCTGTGGAGTGCAAAAAAACGATGGATTTAGGCCCAGATCTCTGTACTGGGATGAATGTATGACATTGTTCTGCATTCTGTCCCTCAACTGTTGTTTTTGCATCTTATTTAAAGAGCACAGTTGTCCTCCATAAGAGTGTTCATGAAAAAAAAGTCAATCTAAGGTGCAGGGGCGTAACGCGGGTTCTACAACCTCTGTGGTGCAGGGAGGGGTTCAACCCTTCAAGGGGCCACTAAATTCTTCAGTGGGCCCCCATTAAACCTAAGGACAATGAATATTTGTGAGATATGGGAAACTCCGGACCCCAAATCACACTTTGCAGGGGGGCTCCATAACTTTTCATTAGACCACTGCCAATATGCTCATATAGCCCTGCCCGAAATTAGTGTCAAGGCTTAGCGTGAATTATATAAAATGCTCAAAGTCCGTACTTGAAAATCATAGGAAAGCTCCGTATTTAGTACAAAGTGCCCAGGGTGGAACTTGCCCAAAGGTTAATCAGGCAGTGTCCAATGGCCTCGTCTGACAGGCCAGAGTGTGGACGATTTTTTTGGCTGTTTTTGAGCCTGTTTGGTGGTATGCTGGGCTGGCTTTTACTGTTCATGTCCCTAATATTAAAACAAGCATTGCCTGCAGCAAGCTCAAATCCATCTTCTGTACCTCCCAAAAATTCAAAACTGAACCAATTTGCAAGCATGGGCCACTTTTTAAGCTATCTAATTCACTAATGGGAGGCACTTTTATTTTTGTGCCTGGGCCTATTTTCTGTCCCAGTCTGACACTGACAGTGCTCAAAGACAATGTTCAATATTTGTATCAAGGCTCTAAGCTGGTGATATAAAAGTACTCAGCATTCATGCTCGAGGTCAGTATCAAAGTTCCAAGGCTAGAGTAGTGAGTGCTCAGGTTGAAATCCGTGTCAAAGTTCCACACCAACACATCGTGTATGAGGGGGAGGGAAGGAGAGGCTTAATTTGAACCAGTGGTTTCCGGTGCTTTGCATCAGCACTTAATTGACAACACAGATTGTTTATTAAGCAAATAGACATTAAAACAACTAATACCTGCCTCCCAAGCCATTCTTATAGCTTTGGGAGGCCTCGAACAGTCTGAATTGTCACATTTGTAGCAGTGTGATGGCTAGTAGTTATGTAAGTACTGTCATTGATAGTGGCAACAGTGTTAATGGGTGGTGCAAGTTGGAGTGGCTTCCTGACGAGGGCCCTGGCACTTATTTTTTTACAAATTAAGCACTGGGAAAGGGGGCTACCCTCAACCTTCCCCGGGGTTCACCAGAGCCTTCGATCACTGACGCTTTCATAGAGATAGGAATGCCACAATTGAGCAGTTGTAATCAAAATTCGATCTTAAAATTGTGCACCAATGGTTTCTGATACATGTTTGAAAAATAAACTGAAAAAGGGTAGATAATCGTGAATAATACAGGCTCTGTGGAAACTTAATGTCGATGGACTGATTGCAGTGAAATAATGTGCTATCCAAGAAGCTAGCCTGTTAAATGTGCACTGCTTTCTGGCCACATATTGATAATGTAATTTCTACAGATAATGGGTAATAAATAACGTGTGAGTGTGACATCATTGCTGTGAAATATGGGTCTTTTCAACCATTGCTGAATGGACATTCTACTTCTGATCCTAAACATTCAAAAACTGTGCCTTTCACAATTTATGGTTAGTGTTAGATTTGGGGGTCTATATTTGGCACAGGTACTTGTGCCAAATAAGGACCTTTGCCTCTAGTCAGATTAAGAGGGTACACTCCTAAAATAACCCCTGCTCACCCCCTTGGTAGCTTGGCACAAGCAGACAGGCTTATCTCAGAGGCAGTGTGTAAAGTATTTGTGACTGATGTATGACGGTACAACGTGTACCGTTACAACGCGTACCTTTACGACGCAGGTTTAACAACGCAAGTCATTACAACGACTTGCGTTGGGGGCCGCTGGATAGTGAATAGTTTAATTTACTATTCCAACTCCAGTCCCTGTGGATAGTAGGGAAGGTGTTGGATAGTAAATAAACTATCCCCTATCCTAGAGCGCCCTCCAGCGAAAGTCGTTGTAACGACTTTCGTTGTAAATCCTGCATTGTAACGGTACCGTGTTGTAACGGTTCCGTTGTAAAGGATGTTTCCCATTTGTGACCACATACAGTAACCCAGTGACAACACTACAGAGGGACACCACACAGTTGTATATTAAAAATAAATATTCTTTATATAGACTTAACACAAGACCATAAATGACAAAAATCCACAATACCATACTTAAAAATTGTAGTTTTAGCTTAGTTCAGTTCCGTTCTTACGATGCGACACTTTAAATCATTGTACCTTGCGATGCGTGATGCTTCCACAACAAAAGTGTTTCAGCAATAAAAATGCGGCAAAGTTCCGCTGCAAAGAAATAAAGACATGAAGATCTTCCAGATGCGGCACGCTTCTCTGATGATGCAAGAAGTCTCGGTTCGATGCGTCAACTGCAGCGGCGACACCCTTGTTCAGCGATGCGACGGCAACAGCCTCGGCTGCGGCACTCTTCTCCGACGTTTGCGAGATGCTTCCGCGCAATGCTACAACTACAGCGGCGACATCCAAGATGCGACAGCAGCAGCTTCTGCAGTGGCACGCTTCTCTGTGGATGCGAGGTGCTTTTCTCTATGCGGTGCAATGCGACAACTACAGCGGCAACATCTAAGATGCGACAGCGGCAGCAGCGACGGTGACACGCTTTTTCCTTGTTGCAAAAACACTTCTCTCGATGCGGTGCAGTGTGACAACTACAGCTGTGACATCCAAGATGCGACGGCAGCAGCAGCGACGGCGACACACTTCCTCTTCGTTGCGAGACGCTTCTCTCGATGCGGTGAAATGCATCAGCTACAGCAGCGACACCCTCCTTCGGAGTTGCGACAGCAGCGGCTGCGAAGGCAACATGCTTCTTCCTCTTGAGTCGCGCTTCCAGCTCCTTGCGACACGCAGTCCCTCAAAAGGCCCAAAACAGCAGCAGGCACTTCCAAAGAACTCTAGGGAGCTAGGGTTTGAAGTCTGTTGTCCCTGAGACTTCAGCAGGAGGCAAGCTCTGTTCCAAGCCGTTGGAGATCCTTCAAAAGTTGAAAATAAAGCACACAAAGTTCTTTCTCCTTTTTTTGGCAGCCGGGCAACCACTGGAGGCAAATCCCCCAACCAGCACTTCAGCTTAGGCATCGTCTCTCCTCAGTTTCCTCAGCTTCCTCTCCTCAGTAAAGGTTTCTTCTTGTTTGTCAAAAAGTGATCTAAATTCTTGGGATCAGGGTCCCAATACTTATACTCCAAAATCCTTAGTCCTCTGAGGGCAGAGTGGCCTTTGCCCAGTCCAAACCAGTTCTGGAGCACTCTGTTTACATGACTCCTTCTTTTCTTTCACAGTGCAGGGCAGAGACATCAGACACACAAAAGGGGGTGGAGCCAGCACTGTGGGGGCAGGCACAGTCCTATTCAGGTTCTAGGTGCAACTCCTCCCTCCCATCTAGATGCAGATCTCTCTATTCACCACTAGGCTGACTCACCCTGTCTCCTGGAATGCCCCAGCCCTGTCACTCAAACTCCAGACAAGGAATACACAACCTAGCAGAGGCAGGTTTGGATAGTTAGACAAGAAAATACCTACTTTCTAAAAGTGGTATTTTCAAACACCGAATGTTAAAATCAACTTCATTAAAAGATGTATTTTATCATTCTGAGTTCCGGCATACTAAACTCGAATTTCTACCATGTTCCCTGAGTCAGTTCGATGTAACAATCTAACTGCCCATTCTGGCCTATGGAGAACAGGTAGCCTTGAAATAGTGAAAACGAAAATGGCTGTAATTCACTATTAGGACATGCCACACACACCAGGGCATGTCCTACCTTATACTTACAATGTACTCCACCCTTGGGCCTACCATAGTGGTGTCTGATATGAAGAAAAGGGAAGGTTTAGGGACTGGCAAGTGGGTGCACTTGCCCAGTCAGCATGGCAGTGCCAGACTGCACACAGGCTCTACAATGGCAGGCCTTAGACACACTGTTACAGGCTGCTTCTGGGGGTGGCACAACCAGTGCTGCAAGCCCCCTAGCAGCATTTGGTTTACAAGCCCTGGGCACTCCGTGCACTGTACTAGGGTCTGACCAGTAAACCAAATCAGCCAATCATGGAATCACTAATTCATATATCAATTTACAATAGGGAGAGGATATGCACTTTAGCACTGATCAGCAGTGGTAAAGTGCCCAGAGTCATAAAACCAACAAAAACAGGTCAGACAAAATACAGGAGGAAGGGAACAAATTCAGGGATGTCCCTGCAAAAAGGGCCAAGTCCAACAGTTAGTAATGAAAACATAGCACCCTCGACTTGACAGAACACAATTCAAGGACCTCCTGCAGCCAAGATACTATGACACTCCCTGGACATGACTCATACTTAGTGGGTACTGGGCACCGAGAGAGGGCTGGACTGGCCGTAGCAGGCACTGGGCATTTCGTCAGTAGGCCGCCAGACTGGGGGCTGTTTTTGGACCCTTGGGTGGCCGTTTTTGTTACCGCTGGCTAGTTTTGCATTCGGCCCCCTGTAACAAAAGCAGCAGCAGTGAGGCGGGAGTGATGCTTTGCGCTGGAGGGACCAGCCGAGTTGTTTTCCAGGGCCAGTTTCAGTTCCCAGTCCGGCCATGCACAGGGCAAAGCAAGTGCACTTGCCTTAACCCACAACCCTGCTGCTAGTGCCAAAATGGACACCTCCTGCAGCTGTGCACAGGGGTCACTAGGCAGTGGAAATGGTATTAACCCCTACGTTATGCCCAATACCTCTGCATGCAATACAAACTGGGTCAGGGGGAGAGCAGCGTTTATATCAGTCAGACTCATCAATACTAAATATATGCAACGTTCACTTCTTTAACTTGCCAAAGTTGGACCTGTCAGTTTCCAAAATAGCAGTTCTTCCAATTATTTTTTTTATTCGTGGCTTGCAACACATCCATCCTCTTGACTTGCCCATGTTTCTTCATGGCCCTCCCAGATCCAAAATGCTGGAGCCAGGCCTCTTTCCACGAAACATCGGGCCCGAGTCAGAAGAACATCCTCAAGGCCACACTCATTAGTTCGCCTTAACGGAACACCTCATATGTCTTTGGCCCCAACAATAATATGGTGAATTTGGCTCCCATGATGCTTAGCCCTTACTTGTTTGTGCTTTGCGGATGCCTGTGATCTCCCAATTGGTGATCATATTGTTTTGATCGTGCAGCAAATCTTCGATAGTGAATTTTAAGCCTGAAACTTTGCGTGCCATTTTGGAGGTGTGAGAGCGCCCTCTCATGGACAGCAGTGCTATATGTTGAGTTGTCGCCAGATTACAAGCTATGATCGCAGCTATATGCTCCTCCATCAATGTCTAATGTTTATAAAAAGTCCTCGCAGGTACCAAATGTTTTTCCTTGGAGCCCATAACTGACACTGATGAACGCCAGGGTTGCCTACACTTAATTCCCCCTTATTCACGTTTCAACCATCACCCTACCCTTCCTGCATCCTAAATTTACTCTGCAGGCTTTTTTTCATTACTGCTCTCGTTCGTAACTTTCTCTTTCTCTTCCTCCTCCTTGCTCTCTCGTGACTCTGGGGCAAAGTAAGATGATGAATATGAAGTGCTTGCCCCTAAAAAGGAGTGCCGGTTCCCAAAACCTACAACCACAGGCACACATTTATCATATTCCTGCATGATATATTGGAAAAAGAGATCCACGGCAAACACGGAAGTGCCACAAGAAGGAGGGTCAACACCAGCATATTTCGGCAGCAAAATCCTGGTGGCAAGTTACTTTACCTACCCAACGGAGCGTAGAAGAGTTTGTGCCGCCCTGGGCGGTCCTTGAGTTTACTGCCCAGGGTCTTCAGAGCATGTAAGTGGGGGGAGGGGGAGTCGACAAACGAGGGAAAATAAAATAAAAAGAAATCCATGGGCCTCATTTATGAGGCCTTGCGTCAGTTTTGCGCTGCTGATGCGTCACTTTTTGTGACGCATCGGCGGCGTAAAACATGCGCCTTGTTGCGCCATATTTAAAAAGTGACGCATCTAGGTAGATGCGTCACTTTTTAAACCCCTGCGCCACATTATACCTGCGTCAGGTATAATGTATGCAGAGGGGGCATTCCCCCGCAAAAAGCCTCGTAATAGTGACGCAGTGAAATCTATGAGATTTCACTGCGTCACTTTTAGGACGCTGTTGCGTCAAAATCTTGCGCCTGCCTCACAGCAGGCGTAAGACTGACGCAAGCCCTTTCACATGGGGCTTTCCCCATGTAAAAGGACGCATTGCTGGAGTTGCGTCACTTTTGTGACACACTCCAGCAATGCGTCACTTTTGCGCTTCCAGATACGTCAGAAATACTGACGTATCTGTAACTCCTTGCGACATGATGCGTCATACATTAAATATGACGCATCATTGGTGTCGCAAGGAGTGCGCAGTGAAAAGTGACGCATCGCTGTTTTCACGCAGCGATGCGTCACTTTTCATAAATGAGGCCCCATGTACCTTGCGCTGAACGAAATTGTTCACCTCACAGGAAGTGCTACCACCCCCCAAAGAGTGCAGCCTGTGGCGGACTGTCTGCCCTTCTCCCTCTCTCCCCCA
This sequence comes from Lissotriton vulgaris, assembly GCF_964263255.1. NCBI lineage: Eukaryota > Metazoa > Chordata > Amphibia > Caudata > Salamandridae > Lissotriton > Lissotriton vulgaris. The sequence continues at coordinate 686,358,434 of NC_141697.1, forward strand.
AAGTACTTGTGCACCTGCTCTGGTACCGGAAGAGAGGAATGAATTGTGTGGGGCATGACAGTAATATGGGGTCACCTTGGCGATGTCATGATATAATCAGGTTGAATGAAAGTCACGAACCCAGGAGCATAGCTTCGGGAGGGGGCCCTGTTCGGGTGTGACACCCCTATAATATACACATTCCTGGCTTGGAATTTGGGTCAGAGGGCTCTAAATTGGGTCTGATTTGCCGTGTTGGTGTTCATTGACATCATGATTTCACTAAGTGGTTTTAGTGTGTTTATGTATTGGATCACAAACTTGACTCTATTTAAGGCCAGATTTACAATGTATTGAGTCTGGTTTGCATAGTCTGTTTTTTGCTTTGTTTTTATACTGCACTGATGCAAAATCCTTTGATAGGTATTCCATGAGTGGTGCATAGGCATGTCCATGCTTTCACCCATGGAATAGGACGCAAACCCATATTTACAAAGAGCTGTAGACAGGGATTTACTAACAAATGGTATGCCTGAGGCTTGCGTAACGAGGAAAAATATATTTATTTCTCCAGGTTATTTCCTCTGTGCATGTATACTGCATCCTTCCTCCATATAAAACTATACTGACCACTATGGTGCAAGGGTGCCTGCATTGGTGCTAGATAGGCTAAAGGGGGACATCACATGGAAAGAGCGAACTGTGACATTCTTTGAAGACATGGTGCCGTTCTGCCCTCTTCAGGTGATGCAGCGCATTGCAGCAACTATTTGTGTTGTGCTGCAACATGTCTTTGTAAATATGGCCCTTAGTGAGTTGATTATCAAAAAAGTAGGAACTCTGCCCCCATACTTCTTGAATGGATGTAGATGTACTACTTTTTAACATGCATTGGCAGTAGTAGTCTTGGAAAGCTACTGGCGATCAAACACCCAAAAGGTGATGGTATGAATGCTTGCAAATAGTCTAAGCACTGGCAATCCTTTGAGTTAGCGTTTTTCAAAACGTTTGTGTAGGAGAGTAGGGTCTGCAATCCTATGATCACCCAGATTTTTCGCTTTTGTTTCACTGGTTTACGACTTTCTCTGGCTGTGGGCCTGCTAATCAGACCCACAGCCTGGCTGTTCTCTTTCTAAATTACGAGATGTACCCTAGGTGCATTTACCAATTGGTACTGGGCCACCTTATCAGACCCCGTAACACAGGGCATAGGTGTACCCAGGGCCGCCAGGGGCTGCAGCATGTATTATGCCACCCCTGGCTGGCCTCCTAAATTTGACACAACTGGCTGCACGACAGCTGGGGCGAAGTCGTGTAAGCACCCTTCGCTTTAGGTATAGTAGTTCTATATCTAACCATACAGTGGACACCCGAGTTCCTATCAGTCACTCCTATGGCAGGCCTTAACAATCCTGAAGGCAGAGTGCGTGGGCTCGTGTGAGCTAGGTTCAGGCCCGAGCCGAGCCCGGTTGCAGCTTGCGGAATCAAGACCCAATGGCTGTTCCATGATAACGCGTACCATATCGGTAACTTCGGTGTCGCGTTATCAAGGCATGTCGAGTAAGGTGTCATACGAATCGGGGTGCTGCCCTCTCACCAATACTGGCGATGAGGTTAGCATTCCACCCTTCTAGAGGGACACGACATGTACGTAACTGTGAACCCCGGTTAAAGTTAACTAAAGCCTCAGCTCCACAAAATGGGTGCTGCCACCACAGACACGAGTCTGGCCTCCTGCTGCTGGGAGTCCTTCCAGCGAGGAGAGCTTGGACAAAGGGTTTCCTGTCGAGGGCGGTGTTCGCACCGTCCCAGACAGGGTTTGTGTATTCTGGGTAGGTAGGGCTTTTGCGAGAAGGTGACTGCGGAGTGGCACCCCGGTGCTCACTACGCATCTGCCGGTTAGAACCAGTTCCAGGGGCGACAGCCCTGGCCTGGGGAAAGTCCGGCAGGGGAGAGGGGTGTAACTACCCCCCTTCCTGGTCCCACCCTTAGGGCAGGACCTAGTCATGTACGCACCCCTTTCTTTAGAATAAAGGCCGGAGCGGGTACCCTTCCAAATTAGATCATCTTTGAATCAAGAATACTTTCTACGAAAGGACTTCAAGACTCTTCTCAAGATTTCTCCCTTGTGACTAAGGAGTAGTCACCCTGCATCAGCGGGCACCATCTAAGAACTCTGCGGTTTGCTGCAAGTCCTTCCTCAAGGATCCGACGGCCCAGCTCGACGAGAACCGGCTTCCCTGGCACCTCTGACCTCTACCCACGTCATCAGCTCAGCTGTGATCTGTGGGTGCGACGAGACCTCGAGGGACCGGCCATCATCAGAACCTGCACGCTCTTAAACCAGCACGACCATCGAGGTAACTCTCTGGTGAGTGCTCTGGGGTCCGAGAAGCCCCGACCCTGAGCCGCTCCAGCACCGAAGTGCAGTCTCCCAGCATCTCCACGATCTGCGTGGGGCCCTTCTGCTCGCTGCTCAGCACGTTGTCTGGTCACTAGCCGCTGGCTTGTGCCCGTCCTTGACGACGACCGACAAACAACTCTGCTGGTCTGGTTGCTCCAGACTGGCCCTTGCTTCCATCTTTGCGAGAAGCACCCCGGACCCTCCTGGTCCACTCAAGACGCCATCTTAGGCCCACCACGTGGCCCTGAGATTTGCCAAGGCTTGTTGCCCCATCCTGGGCCCAGCGACGCCGACAGCATCATCCTTCGTGGGACAGCTCGCACCTCCACCGTGGTCGCCGACAACGCCTCCTGGTCCGTGAGACTGCAGAGCCTAGCGTCGCCCACTCACCTAGTCGAGGTGACGGCCAACCGGTGCCCTCCTGATACCCTCTGACTACTGGCTAGTAGTACGAACTTGGTCCCCTCTGCTTTCAGGTGTCAACGATCTCTGATCCAGGCTTGGATCTCTACGAACTATTCATCACTGGTCGCCGGCCAGCAACTCCTTTTCTTCCGGCTCCTGGCTCGTCAGCGAAGACCCCGACGCCTATAAGACTTGTGCAGCCGCAGCCCTCGTGGCTAGGTAACTCGGCATTTCGGTGCCTGCATAGCCTCTTTACTCTAGGGTCCCGAGTCCCTCGCTTCCGACTTGCCTTATCGGGTCCGCCCGAGACCTTAAACTTTCCGTGTCCTCGGACACTTGTTTTAATTGTGCACTTGAAGTATTTGCCTAAGAGATTTGGTTTGTGCTTAGTACCCTGTCCTCACAAAGAGTACAGGGCTGTTGTGACTCTTAATAAATATACTGTTTATTTTCATAACACTTGTGTGGTGTCCTTTCACTGGGTGTTCAAGGGGTACATGTGTGGTAAACAGCTGGCTTAACACGCCCTCTCGAGTCTTTAGCCTTAGACTGCTCGTATCCACGCTACTAGGATAGCTGGTCTATAGGTTGACTTACAACCAAACACCATAAGGGTCGTTGGAACGATACATAGCGGTCGCTAGAATAGCGAACGTTGCATATCGGGCCAACTTCTCACATTGGTGAGCAGCGGTTGGGATTTGAGCTTGCTGTTGTTTTACCACACGTATCCTAAGAATATCTTGTTGAAAGATCGCACAAGTACTATTAGTACATATAACTAAAGCTTAGAATACTCTGAGTTCTACTGAACCAGCTGTTGTAGCTCCTCAAGGCTTAGCACACCTTGGCTACAACTCTTAGCAAGGGAACAGTAGGTAAACATGTAGTGTAGGTAGGTGCATCACTTACACCACACTAGAAGCAGTATGTCGGACAAAGGAGGAAACTCTGGGTCTCCCCTTGTGTCAGTTGACCCTCCACAGGTCATCCCTTCAGGATATACTGTGCTGAACTTCAAGGAGTTACGACAGCTGTGTCACTCCAGGAAGATCAAGCAGGGGTCTAACCCCACAACGTCCTTTCTGATTGGTCTCTTGGAGACTTATGATGCCAGAAGGGCTGAGAAACTTCTTAGCTCTTCTAATCCAGAAGGAGACATGCCTCCCCTCGAGGGAACCAGAGACGATCCTGACCTCATCCACCTCGCAACTGAGAACGAAGATGTGGAGGATGATGAGGATGAGGATCCCTCTGGGGATGAGGCAGATAAGGGACAGGTAGAAGTCGTTAGACTAAGCAGGTCCAACTTAAGCAAACATGATAGTGGTACTGGGGGACCCCCGGCGCTACTGTCAGGTCCGCTTAACATTGGGAATGGACGAGCCCGATCTCTGTCAAGAGACTCTGGCGGATCCCTTCGAACCAATGGCTCTCACAACTCTTCTCAGAGAGGGATGACGTCCCCTCAGAGGAGAGTGTACGAAGCTAAGGAAAGGGCAGCTAATCTGAGGATCGAAAGGGAAGAACTTGCCCTGGCCAAAGAAAGGCTTGCCTTTGCTAGAGAGCAACAGTTAAGTGGGGTAGTCCCCACTGGTGGCAGCAATGTACCTAGCAATAGGGAAAAGAGTTTCGATACGAAACACCTTGGTAAGATAGTGCCCCCCTTTAAACAAGGGGACGACATCCACAAATGGGTTACTGCTTTGGAGAGGGCCTGCACGGTGCAAGGTGTTCCCCAGAGACAGTGGGCAGCTATCTTGTGGCTCTCCTTTGAAGGTAAAGGAAGAGACAAGCTCCTCACCACAAGGGTGGAGGATGCGAACGATTACCAAGTCTTGAAAAATACACTCGTTGAAGGGTTCGGCCTAACCACTGAGCAGTACAGGGTGCTGTTCAGGGATACCCAGAAAACGCAGTCTCAAGATTGGTCTGACTTTGTCGATTGTGCCACTAAGGCTTTTGAGGGCTGGTTGCTGGGCAGTAAGGTTACTGATTACAAAGGATTGTATAATTTGATGATGAGAGAACAAATTTTAAACAATTGTCAGAACCAGTTGTTGCATCAGCATCTTGTCGACTCGGATCTGACCTCTCCCCAAGAATTGGGAAAGAAGGCAGACAGATGGGTTCGTACGAGAGTTAAACAGAACCAGGGCCAGAATCAAGGTGGTCAGAAGAAAGCAGACCAGAAGGGTAAAGATTCTAAGGGGGAACAAAATGACCAGAAGTCTTCGACAGGTCCCCAACAACCCAAAGAGGGTGGGGGTCAGGCTCCCCAAAAGAAGAAAGAAGGCCAATCCAAAAGATGGTGCCAGTACTGTAAAAGTAAATCTCACTGGTCTAGTGAGTGCACCAAGAAAGGAGGAGGGCAGACTCCTGCCACTGCAGCCCCTAAGGCACCCGTGCCCCCTAGTACAGTCAGCAGTGGTAGTGCGCCTCCCAAGGGTTTAGTAGGGTTAACCCTGGGTTCTGAGGGGCGTGACAACTTAGTTGGCACACTCACTCAGGCTGTCCTTGTCAGTACAGGGGACGCGGACGTGTCCCCTGACGTAAGTCCCAATACCCTGGGCAAATACCGACAGACGCCTTTCATAAATGGAAAGATGGCTCAGGCCTATAGGGACACTTGTGCCAGCGTCACCATGGTGACGCCTAACTTTGTGGACCCTGGACAGATCATGCCAGGTACAGAATTCCTGGTGACCAATGCAAGCAATGTCACTACCAATCACAGTATGGCAATTGTAGCTTTCTCCTGGGGAGGGGTAACTGGCCAAAAGAAGGTTGTAGTTAGTCCAGACCTCCCAGTGGATTGTTTGTTGGGCAATGATTTGGAGTCATCACAATGGTCAGAAGTGGAGCACCGGACTCACATGGAAATGTTAGGTTTGCCAGCACATGTGTTCGCTGTGACCAGGTCACAGGTCAGGAAATGCCCCACTGAACAGGTGCTGGATCCTGGAACAACGGACCAGACACCTCCCAAGAAAAAGAGCGGTAGGGTTAAGGCTGCGCCTTCCCCCTTGCCCCAGGTCGTGGATCAAGTCTCAGAGGAGGCTGACCTACAGGAATTGAGGGAAACTGAGCCTAGGGAGTTCGAACTTGATCAAGTTGAATTCTTGGGTTCAGGGGGACCCTCAAGGGAGGACCTGGGGAAGGACCAGTTAGACTGCCCTTCTCTTGAACCCCTCAGACAGCAGGCTGCTGCTGAGGCTGCTGGGAACGCCACAGGTACCCACAAGGTATACTGGGAAGATGGACTCCTGTACACTGAGTCAAGAGACCCCAAGCCTGGCATGACCAGGAGGCTGGTTGTACCCTTGTCTCAGCGTGGTTTCCTACTTACCTTGGCCCACGAGATTCCCTTAGCAGGTCACTTAGGCCAGACGAAAACGTGGGACAGGCTTGTCTCACACTTTCACTGGCCCCACATGAACGAAGATACCAAGGAGTTTTGCCGCTCCTGTGTCACCTGCCAAGCCAGTGGTAAGTCAGGTGGCACGACAAAGGCCCCCCTTATACCAATGCCTGTGGTGGGGGTGCCCTTTGAACGGGTGGGGATCGACATCGTCGGTCCCATGGAACCACCGACAGCCTCAGGGCACAAGTTTATACTGGTGGTAGTGGATCATGCCACCAGGTATCCTGAAGCTATTCCCCTTAGGACCACTACAGCACCTGTTGTGGCAAGAGCCCTAGTTGGAGTGTTCTCCAGAGTGGGCTTCCCTAAGGAGGTCGTCTCCGACAGAGGTGCAAGCTTTATGTCGAGCTACTTAACTGCTATGTGGAAGGAATGTGGTGTCAACTACAAATTCACTACACCCTATCACCCACAATGCAATGGGCTTGTTGAGAGATTCAACAGGACCCTAAAAGGGATGATTCATGGACTACCGGAAAAGCTTCGGCGTAGATGGGACGTCCTGATCCCCTGCCTCTTGTTCGCCTACAGAGAAGTCCCACAGAAGGGGGTTGGCTACAGCCCTTTTGAACTTCTGTACGGGCATCCTGTAAGAGGACCCCTGTGTTTGGTGAAGGAAGGATGGGAGAGACCTCTCAAAAAGCCTGCAGCCAACATAGGGGACTATGTGCTTGGCCTCCGCTCGCGGATGGCTGAATACATGGAAAAGGCATCTGAAAACCTTAAGGCCAGCCAAGAACTCCAAAAAGCTTGGCATGACCAAAAGGCTGTCTTGACTGTTTACCAGCCCGGACAGAAGGTGTGGGTGTTGGAGCCAGTGGCCCCAGCAGCACTCAAGGACAAATGGTCCGGGCCCTACACCATCCTGGAGAAAAAGGGAGAGGTCACCTACCTGGTCGACCTGGGAACTCCCCGGAGCCCCCACAGGGTGCTTCATGTCAACAGGCTAAAAGCATATGTCGACAGGAAGGACATGAGTTTGCTCATGGCCCTAGATGAGGGACAGGAAGAAGAGAGTGACCCTCTCCCCGACCTGCTCACTCAGAATCCTGACGATGGATCGGTAGATGGTGTTGTCTTTTGTGGCAGCCTCTCCGAACATCAACAGAGCGACTGTAAACAGGTTCTTCAGTCGTTCAGACATATGTTTTCTCTAACACCCAGTCAGACCGATTGGTGCACCCATGAGGTTGACACTGGTGACAGCTTGCCCGTCAAGAGTAAAATCTACAGGCAGCCTGATCACGTTAGAGACTGCATCAAGAGTGAAGTGCAGAAAATGTTGGAGCTGGGAGTCATTGAACCCTCGGATAGCCCTTGGGCTAGTCCCGTAGTTCTAGTGCCGAAACCTCACACCCAGGGTGGTAAGAGAGAGATGAGGTTCTGCGTAGACTACAGGGGTCTCAATGCAGTCACTAAGACTGACGCCCACCCAATACCAAGGGCAGACGAGCTTATTGATAGGCTGGCTTCGGCCAACTACTTAAGTACGTTTGACCTGACAGCTGGGTATTGGCAAATCAGGTTAGCTGAGGACGCCAAGCCTAAAACCGCATTTTCAACCCCTGGTGGGCATTATCAGTTCGTGGTGATGCCCTTTGGTCTGAAAAATGCCCCTGCCACCTTCCAAAGGTTGGTGAATCAAGTCCTTACTGGGCTGGACGACTTCTGTGCGGCGTATCTTGACGATATTGCTGTCTTTAGCTCCACCTGGGAGGATCACCTGGTCCACCTGCGGAAGACGTTAGAGGCGCTGCAAGCAGCAGGCCTCACTATCAAGGCCACCAAGTGCCAGATAGGGCAGACACAGGTTGTATACCTGGGCCACCTTGTAGGTGGAGGCCAGGTTCAGCCACTGGAGAGCAAGATACAGTCAATCAGGGACTGGGCTCCTCCAACCACCCAGACTCAGGTTCGAGCTTTCTTGGGCCTGACTGGTTACTATAGGAAGTTTGTCAGGAACTATGGTTCAATTGTGACACCATTAAACGAACTGACAAGTAAGAAAATGCCAAAGAAGGTTCAGTGGACAGCGAGCTGTCAAAAAGCATTCGATGACCTAAAGCAGGCCATGTGCACGGCGCCTATCCTCAAGAGTCCGGACTACTCCAAACCATTCATTGTCCAAACAGATGCTTCTGAGTTGGGTGTGGGAGCTGTTCTTTCTCAACTGAATTTTGATGGTCAAGACCAGCCCATTGCTTTTATAAGCAGAAGGCTGACCCCTAGAGAGAAGAATTGGTCAGCTATTGAGAGGGAGGCCTTTGCTGTGGTTTGGGCCCTGAAGAAGCTGAGGCCATACTTGTTTGGCACTCACTTCAAGATTCAGACCGACCATAAGCCCCTCTTGTGGCTAAATCAGATGAAGGGTGAAAACCCCAAACTGCTTAGGTGGTCCATTTCCCTACAGGGGATGGACTTTACAGTGGAACATAGACCTGGTACTGATCATGGCAATGCCGATGGGCTCTCCAGATATTTCCACTTAGAACAAGAAGACTCACCTGGTCAAGGTTAGCTTATTGTTCCGACGTTTGGGGGGGGGGTCATGTAGGAGAGTAGGGTCTGCAATCCTATGATCACCCAGATTTTTCGCTTTTGTTTCACTGGTTTACGACTTTCTCTGGCTGTGGGCCTGCTAATCAGACCCACAGCCTGGCTGTTCTCTTTCTAAATTACGAGATGTACCCTAGGTGCATTTACCAATTGGTACTGGGCCACCTTATCAGACCCCGTAACACAGGGCATAGGTGTACCCAGGGCCGCCAGGGGCTGCAGCATGTATTATGCCACCCCTGGCTGGCCTCCTAAATTTGACACAACTGGCTGCACGACAGCTGGGGCGAAGTCGTGTAAGCACCCTTCGCTTTAGGTATAGTAGTTCTATATCTAACCATACAGTGGACACCCGAGTTCCTATCAGTCACTCCTATGGCAGGCCTTAACAATCCTGAAGGCAGAGTGCGTGGGCTCGTGTGAGCTAGGTTCAGGCCCGAGCCGAGCCCGGTTGCAGCTTGCGGAATCAAGACCCAATGGCTGTTCCATGATAACGCGTACCATATCGGTAACTTCGGTGTCGCGTTATCAAGGTATGTCGAGTAAGGTGTCATACGAATCGGGGTGCTGCCCTCTCACCAATACTGGCGATGAGGTTAGCATTCCACCCTTCTAGAGGGACACGACATGTACGTAACTGTGAACCCCGGTTAAAGTTAACTAAAGCCTCAGCTCCACAAAATGGGTGCTGCCACCACAGACACGAGTCTGGCCTCCTGCTGCTGGGAGTCCTTCCAGCGAGGAAAGCTTGGACAAAGGGTTTCCTGTCGAGGGCGGTGTTCGCACCGTCCCAGACAGGGTTTGTGTATTCTGGGTAGGTAGGGCTTTTGCAAGAAGGTGACTGCGGAGTGGCACCCCGGTGCTCACTACGCATCTGCCGGTTAGAACCAGTTCCAGGGGCGACAGCCCTGGCCTGGGGAAAGTCCGGCAGGGGAGAGGGGTGTAACTACCCCCCTTCCTGGTCCCACCCTTAGGGCAGGACCTAGTCATGTACCCACCCCTTTATTTAGAATAAAGGCCGGAGCGGGGACCCTTCCAAATTAGATCATCTTTGAATCAAGAATACTTTCTACGAAAGGACTTCAAGACTCTTCTCAAGATTTCTCCCTTGTGACTAAGGAGTAGTCACCCTGCATCAGCGGGCACCATCTAAGAACTCTGCGGTTTGCTGCAAGTCCTTCCTCAAGGATCCGACGGCCCAGCTCGACGAGAACCGGCTTCCCTGGCACCTCTGACCTCTACCCACGTCATCAGCTCAGCTGTGATCTGTGGGTGCGACGAGACCTCGAGGGACCGGCCATCATCAGAACCTGCACGCTCTTAAACCAGCACAACCATCGAGGTAACTCTCTGGTGAGTGCTCTGGGGTCCGAGAAGCCCCGACCCTGAGCCGCTCCAGCACCGAAGTGCAGTCTCCCAGCATCTCCACGATCTGCGTGGGGCCCTTCTGCTCGCTGCTCAGCACGTTGTCTGGTCACTAGCCGCTGGCTTGTGCCCGTCCTTGACGACGACCGACAAACAACTCTGCTGGTCTGGTTGCTCCAGACTGGCCCTTGCTTCCATCTTTGCGAGAAGCACCCCGGACCCTCCTGGTCCACTCAAGACGCCATCTTAGGCCCACCACGTGGCCCTGAGATTTGCCAAGGCTTGTTGCCCCATCCTGGGCCCAGCGACGCCGACAGCATCATCCTTCGTGGGACAGCTCGCACCTCCACCGTGGTCGCCGACAACGCCTCCTGGTCCGTGAGACTGCAGAGCCTAGCGTCGCCCACTCACCTAGTCGAGGTGACGGCCAACCGGTGCCCTCCTGGTACCCTCTGACTACTGGCTAGTAGTACGAACTTGGTCCCCTCTGCTTTCAGGTGTCAACGATCTCTGATCCAGGCTTGGATCTCTACGAACTATTCATCACTGGTCGCCGGCCAGCAACTCCTTTTCTTCCGGCTCCTGGCTCGTCAGTGAAGACCCCGACGCCTATAAGACTTGTGCAGCCGCAGCCCTCGTGGCTAGGTAACTCGGCATTTCGGTGCCTGCATAGCCTCTTTACTCTAGGGTCCCGAGTCCCTCGCTTCCGACTTGCCTTATCGGGTCCGCCCGAGACCTTAAACTTTCCGTGTCCTCGGACACTTGTTTTAATTGTGCACTTGAAGTATTTGCCTAAGAGATTTGGTTTGTGCTTAGTACCCTGTCCTCACAAAGAGTACAGGGCTGTTGTGATTCTTAATAAATATACTGTTTATTTTCATAACACTTGTGTGGTGTCCTTTCACTGGGTGTTCAAGGGGTACATGTGTGGTAAACAGCTGGCTTAACACGCCCTCTCGAGTCTTTAGCCTTAGACTGCTCGTATCCACGCTACTAGGATAGCTGGTCTATAGGTTGACTTACAACCAAACACCATAAGGGTCGTTGGAACGATACATAGCGGTCGCTAGAATAGCGAACGTTGCATATCGGGCCAACTTCTCACAGTTTGTTTTCGCCCAATATTCCACTCTAGACAGAGAGCCTGATTTAAGATTTAGCAGATGAAGTAAAGGCAGACAGGGTGGTGGAGGACTTTATTGCCTTTACTCCACCAGCAAATTTAGAGCTAAATGCGAGCCCAACAGACAGCTCTATACATTGTCAGGGGCCACATTCATGACGGTTCCTGTCAGTGAAGGAAACGTTCAATAGATGAGTCCATCAAACATGACTGCCCATCAAACTTTTCTAATGTTTTTTTTTTATTTTTCAAAAACAAACTCCGAAATTACGAATTAGTTTTTGAAAAATAAACGCAAAAACTACTGACCTCCAAACCAGTTTTCTCCTATGGTGTGGAGATAATTTTTCAGTTTTTATTGGCTTGATGGACAGTTAAAAAACAAAACAGCTGACTGTCCACTCTAAATTGGGCGGATGGTCGGATGGCTTACTTCTGATGGCTTCTATTCTGTCAGGCAGTCAAAGGAAGTTTTACACATACAGAGTTAATTTTACTCAGGTGGAGAAAAACTTGAGATCCACCCAGCTCCAAATCGGGCTGGGTGACAGGGTACTCCTTCACCATTGCAACAGAGTACCAGTCCACCAAACTATAAATCAGCCCCAGAGGCTGACGTAATGTAAATCAGTACTGAACTTGCTTTTTATGGGAATAGTACATCCTAAAAAGTAGTCACCTCATACATTCACAATGTGGACCACTGCTTTTAGAGTTGTGAAATTTGTGATGCACACCTCCCCAATTTCACTGGCTAAACTCTGCCACTACGCAAACACTGTGACCAAAGGTATCAATTGTTTTTCAAAATAGGCTTTACCCACTCGGAATTCAGCAACCATGAACCCCATATGCCCCGAATTTGATCGGATAAGCCTAGTAGTTCAGTATCAGCCTAGCATCACTAAAACATGTTAGGTGGTAGATTTCACAGTACTACAGCAACAACAAAAATTGACTTTTATCAATCACTGTTTATAATCATACAGAAGCTTGCAGTATCAATAAAGAATGTAAAAATAAAAGTCCCATGATGGTCATCAGGGTCAACGTTCTTGTGACATCACTTCTTGTGATGATAGTGGATGTCAAAGAACATGTGAGTCACTTTTGCTAGTTCTAGGATTCTGATGAAAGGAGGCCACTGGTTAACCTATTAGAATATCCAGTCAAGCATGCTACTAAGGCTTTCTCTTCAAACTGCTGACATTGTCAACGCCACTTCTGTCAGACGAGATTTTAGGCCGATTTCTTTCATCAAGGATCAACACGTGAGGTGCAAGCAGGAGTAAAAAAAAGAGTATGGATAAACAGCAGATTAGAGAATCCCCGGTGGTTGGACAGGAAGTAAGCAGGTCTGGAGGTACAAAGCAACATATTGGCAAGGTACAATGGACACATGAGCTTTATTGTGCAGAGCTTAAGAGGATTTTTCCAAGCAAAAAAGGTGGGCATCTCGGAACACACATACAAATAATAGCATTAGAGTCTAAAAGGATAAGAGAAAAATGCATTAGATTTGTTGTTTTAAAAAAAAAAAAAAAGTGCACGGGTAATTTAAAAAAGAAACCGCCCGATTCATCAACCAAAATTGCGCTCGCAAAGGGCCAGATTCTGAGAATCTGGCCCTTTGCGAGTGCGATTTTTGCATTTGGGATTCATCTCGCAATTTTGCGAGGATTTACATTTAAGGAATCTCTATTTGAGATTCCTTAAATGCAATTCATCATGCAATTTTTATTTGCGAATTCGCAATTTCTGCCCGCAATTTACCGTGAGGTCAGACCTCGTGGTAAATTGCGAAAACTCAGAAAAATGCATTTAAATGCATTTTTCTGAGTTGCATGTTACACACACACATGTTCTTTGGACATGTGTGTGTGCAACACCTGTGTAAAATGTCATTTGAGGGGTGCTACAGGGTGTCCTTTGGACACCCCTGGCACCCTTCAAATCGCTATCTTATTTGCGATTAGCAAATTGCTAATCCCAAATAAGGAATACTCCCCATTCATTCCTATGGGCCTTTTGGCCCATAGGAATGAATGGCGATTTATTCCTTATTTGCGATTAGCAATTTGCTAATCGCAAATAACGAATTTGTAGGAATCGCATTTTTTTTGCATATTCCTACATGAATCCCGTTTTGCGAGTCCTTAATAGCGATTCGCTATGAATCGCTATTAGGGCCTCGCAAAACGGGAGAATGATGAATCAGGCTGAAAGTGTTTAGCAGTTGCATGAATAAATGAATCCCTAAATTAGGAGTAACCCAATGAGGTGCAGATGCAGTCATGCACCCATGCTGAGTTAAAAGGTGGCCTATTTTTTTATTCTGAATCATAAGATAAGTATATGTAGGTAAATATTGGCAAGTATGGATTCACTACACATCTACACACACACACACACACACACACACACCCACACACAAATATACATACATACATAAATACACGTATATATATAAGACATCCTGGCGGTCGCCAGTAAGTAGTTATAGTTAAGACCTAGTTTCCACTAGTTTCCATAGGAAAAGTGTTTTTGATTTTGCCAGTAACTTTAGCTTTGTTTGATGAATCATCAACAAACTTTTCAAAAGTAGTTTGCCTCTCGCTTCAGCTAGCTGCTGTCCTGAAAGTTTCTGGGTGATTCAACAAGCAGGGGCCAATAAAAAGGGGCTGTTTTCCCCATGCAATGTCTCACAGGGATTTTAGACACATCTGCAGCCCGATCGCTGAACGGAATTACACGGAATTTGGCAGAAAGGTAGTTGTTGGTCCAAAAAACGGCCTTTTTGAAAACTGGCGTAAATCCTTCTAGTAGTTTTGGAAATATTAAGAGAAATCCAAATTTGTATATATAGGGATGAGGATCCTCCGAAGATCCAACAGTGCCCGTGCTGAAATGTGATTGGCTGCTAACACTTCAACCAGGAAGTGTTGGCAGCCATGTTGGGAATCGGCTTCAGCCAAGCCCTTGAAAAAACTTTTATTAAAAAAAAGAAAAGGGGGCAGGGTAGGAATACCCTGACCACCTAGCTCTGGTGCTGGGGTCCCCCAGGACCCTGCAAGGCAAAGAAGCATCAGTGCTTCTCTACTGTTTCACCCCTAGGTGGGCCAGGTCCTGGGGTAATACTCTAAAGGAGGGTGGAACGCAGATAAACTTGATGGGCTCTTTTGAGCCCCTGTTGACCACCACCACTGCCCTAGGGCTTTATTTTAAATTTGGATGGGGTCCGTACAGACCTCCCTTCTGGGGCGGGGTCAAGCCCTAGGGATCACCACCTCCCTGGGACAAAATTAAAAGTCATGGGGGGCCACATGGACTCTCCAGAGATTCAGGGACTACCAACTCCCTGAGGCCAAATTAACATACTAAAACTAGAATGGGGCTGCGCAGCCTCTCTCCCAGGCCATAAACGGCGCCGGGGACCTCCACTTCCCGGGGGATGGTCTGTCTGCTACAAGGAAGGGGGGCCAGCAGCCCTTATCCTGGTGCCATAAATGGCCTTGGGGACTGCCATCTCCCAGGGCTGGCTCCTGCTATGTTCCAGAGTGCCTACCCCTGGGACATAGCTGTTTGCTGTGAATTGGCAGGAGCTTTGACAGCTTGCGCCAAGTCAGAGCAAACACTCGGCTTGCAGGACAAAATGCTCTTGCTTGCTGGAAGCTGAGGTTTCGTTTGTTTTGGGAAGGGAAACAGATCAAAAGACTGCTCTCACAAACCAAGAGCTTCATGTTTAGCAGCTTTCTGTCTATGATAGCAATGCTGGCTCCACAGAAGGTGGCGAGCCAGAAGGAACGCGGGGGCCTTGAGTCTCCCCCAAATCTTCTTGGGAAAAGAGCATGAATTGAAAAAATAAAGGTGAGAAACAAGCATAAAGATGCAGAATAAAGGTCAGCAGCAAGCAGAAAGAGGCAAGAAAAAGGTGAGAAACGAGCAGAAAGAGCCAAGATAAAGGTGAGAAGTGAGCAGAAAGAGGTAGAGTAATGGTCAGAAATAAGCACAGAGAGCAAGAATAAGGCCAAAAACATTGAGACTCACCCCGTGGCTCTGGGGAAAAGATCAGGCAGAGGCAAAATAAAGGTGAGAAACAAGCAGAAAGATGCAGACTAAAGGCCAGCAAAGAGCAGAAAGAGGCAAAACAAAGGTGAGAAAGCAAGCAGAAAGAGGCAGAATAAAGGTCAGATATGAGCAGACAGAGGCAACATAAAGGTGAGACATGAGCAGAAAATGCAGAATAAAGGTCAGAAACTAACAGAAAAGGGCAGAATGAAGGTCAGATATGAGCAGGGAGAGGCAATATAAAGGTCAGAAAGGAGCAGAAAGAGGCAAAATAGAGGTCAGAAACAAGCAGAAAGTGGCAAAACTACAAGAGAATGAGCAGAACCCACACAGCACTTATACACCCACTCATAGCACAACTCAGTCACTCTCAAAGCCTCTGACAGACTCATTTGCCTACTCATAAATGAACTGAGACATGTACACCCACTCACAGATCCAGATACTTATGCACACACTTAAAGAATTGCTCATACTTTCTCTCACCCACTTCTAGACCTACTAAGAGACTCATGCACTGACTCACAGTCCCACTCAGAGACTCACACATGCACTCAAAGACCCATTCAGAGAATCACACACCCACTCATAGACCTGCTTATACACCCGTACACTCACTCACAGGCTGACTAACACACATCCATGGAGGCACTCGCAAACCCATTGAGACAATCTCAAAACCACTCACAAATCTACTCAGACAATCATGCGCCCACTCACACACTGATGCACCCACTAACACATATACTGAAACACTCATGCACTTACTCACACACACACTATCAAAGTTTACAAGTTAAAGTTAGGAAATAACTTTCAAAAAAGATAGAAATTCACTGGGAAATAAACAAAGGTTACCGGGATGTCATAGTTAGGAAGTAGAATTAAAGAAAACTTAGAAATTCACTGAAAAAACAAAGATCACAGGGACCATATAGATAGGCTCAGATTTCAGTCATACAAAACCATCGAAATTCAGCAGTTATAGTTATCTTAGCTAACTGCTCATGACTACTGCTACTGCTTATGATCTCACATATCACTCATAAAATGGTAAGTGACATCACTGATGACATCATCCACAGAACGACTCATACACCGACTCACACCCCCATACAACCTCTCATATACCCACTGTCTAACCCACACAACCACTCAAATACCCATTCATGGTCCTATACAAATGCTCACACAACCACTCACTAATACAGCCACTCACACAACCACTCACTCACTCATACAGCTACTCACACAACTAGTCACTCACCCATACAGCCACCCCCACAGCCAAACACATCCATAAAGCTACCACACACCCACTTTTTCACATATACAGCTTCTCACACACCCACTCACTCACCCACACAGCCTTTCAACAAAGCCACTCACTCATCCACAG
This sequence comes from Lissotriton vulgaris, assembly GCF_964263255.1. Classification (NCBI taxonomy): domain Eukaryota; kingdom Metazoa; phylum Chordata; class Amphibia; order Caudata; family Salamandridae; genus Lissotriton; species Lissotriton vulgaris. The sequence goes on from NC_141697.1 coordinate 686,375,157, forward strand.
AATCACTCATTTACCCACTCACAGCCCAATACAACCTCTCATATACCCACTTACTCACCCACACACCAACTCACATACCCATTCATAGGAGAATACAAGTACTCACACAACTACTCAATCTTCCATACAACCACTCACACAGTCACACACACCCACACAACCAATTATATTCCCATTCAAACATCCATACAAGCACTCACACATCCGCTCACTCACCCATGAGGTCACTCACACACCAACTTGCTTAACTGAACACCTAATCAAAGAGCCACTGACTCACCCATACAACCACTTACACACCCACTCACTCACCCATACAGTTACTCACTCACACATCCACTCACCCACCCATACATCCACCAACACAGCCACCTGCTCTCCCATACAGACTCACACACCCCCTCACTCACCAATGCAGCTACTCACACAGTCACTCACTCACCTACACAGCTACTCACACACCAACTTATACACCCATACAGCCGCTCACACGCCTACTCACACACCCATACAGCCACTCACACACAGACAGACACAGCCAGTCACATAATATATGTGCGAATTAGTTTCACTCATTAGTAGTTATACCTAGTATACTAATTAAACATTTGTTGTAGCTTAGCATATATGTTTTACACTCATAAACCCATATGAAACACTATCACTCACTGGCAAAGAAACCAGAGCACACTATATTTTTTTCTTTTATTTTTCTTTTTTCAAAGTATCTTCTTCATCAAGTTTTCATTCATTCAGGATAGATCACACCAAATGAATATTTTGCTGGGGGTCGCGTAACTAGTTAGCATGGAGGAGTCTCGTTCGTTATCGGAATTAACCAGACAAATCGCTCCACCAACTAAGAACGGCCATGCACCACCACCCACAGAATCGAGAAAGAGCTATCAATCTGTCAATCCTTTCCGTGTCCGGGCCGGGTGAGGACCCCCAGCAAAATATTCATTTGGTGTGATCTATCCTGAATGAATGAAAACTTGATGAAGAAGATACTTTGAAAAAAGAAAAAGAAAAGAAAAAAATATAGTGTGCTCTGGTTTCTTTGCCAAATTAACACAAGAAGGGGGTTGTTAGAACCGGCTGTCTCTAGTTGGCAGAGGTATACACTTCTGACAAATAGGGACACTCCTTTTCTAGTCAGGGCAAGGGGATCACACCCTTCGATAACCCCTGCTCACCCCCTTGGTAGCTTGGCAGAGCAGAACAGGCTTATCTCAGAGGCTGTGTGTTAAGCAATTATGACCACATACAGTAATACAGTGAATACACTACAAATGGACACGACACCGTAGTATTATAAAAATAAGTATTTTTATATAAGGCTTAGCACAAGACCAAAATAACGGCAAAACTGTACACAATCGGAATAAATACGTTTAGGAAGGAAAAAGGATAGTTCAAAGGTAGTTTCTTCTTTAGCATAAGAGTCTTTTATATCGAGCAAATCTTCTTCTTGGGAACACAGTTCTTTAGCAACAGGGTAACTCACACGGGAGCTACACAACGCTGGGCAGAGATAATCCACAGGTTCGGCGTCGACCGCGAGGAGCGCTACGTCGGGCCTGGAGCCACACGGACCCCCAACAACACAGTACCTTAGGAAAATGAAGCACACGATGATCAGCGGCGTCGAGCAATCCGGCGTCGCGTCTTCGGTGTCGATCAGGCCTCAGCAGGCGTTGGCGATGATGCAGTTGCACAGAGTGAGCAGCGCTCACAGCGTCGAAGGGCACACGGTTGATGCGATCAGCAGCGGGGCAGACACAAGGTCCTCTGGAGTTAGAGCCGTACTCCTACTCACTGGCGTTGCTGCTGGCGTCGGTTGGGCCCAGCGTCCGATCGTCGTGGTTGCTGGTCTTTTCAGAGGTGCTGGATTCACACTTCCAGCGGATAGCACTTTTTAGCAGGTGAAGTCCTTTAGCCCTGTGACTTCGGCAGGAGACTGGCACTCTTCCAGTCCTTGGAGATTTTCTTAGCAAGCGTGAGAGTACACACACAGTTCCTCTCTCCCGGTTCCTTGGCAAAAATAAAGAAGCGCTGCAGGATTCCCCCAACAACAGCACACTGGCAGAAGGGGTAAGCAGTCCTTTAGATCAGCAGGCTTCTTGTCCTTGGTTACAGGGTTCCTTGTCAGAAGTGATCTGATTTCCTAGTTCAGGGGTCCTTCTCTTATACCCCTTTTCGTCTTTGATCCCTTTGTCTATGCCGGGGATTTCCCAACATCCTGGGTCTGTGGTGGGTGGAGCTAGGCAGTAGCACCTGGCCTATTCATTGAGCCGGGCCGGGTCCTCAGACGCCCCGCAGGAGGTGGAGCCAGCATTGACACTGGCAGGAGCAGAGCTATCGCCCTCCTGGCAGGAGGTGGGGCTAGGATCGTCCATGGCAGGTACAGAGCCATCAGTCGCTCGGCAGGAGGTGGAGCCAGCATTGTATCAGGCAAGGCAGGCTATCAACAACTACTCTCCCCCTACTCTCAACGTAATGTCCCACTCATCCCACACTGACTCATCCAGACCTCTTGGAGCCACCCAGCTCCTGTCACGCACACGTAAGACCAGCAGAGACCAGACATGGTTAGACAAGAAAATAGACACTTTCTAAAAGTGCTATTTTCGAACCCAGAGTCCAAAAACCATCCACACCAACGGATGCGTAATTAAACCCCGAGTTCAGGGATACCAAACTCGACATTGCACCATGCTCCCCGAGCCAGCTAGGATTATAGCGTTAATAATCCCGGCGGCCCATTCTATCCAACGGAGAGCAGGCTACCTCGCAATAGTGAAGCCCTAAGATGGCGGCACTTCACTATCAGGACATGCCAACTTGGTCAGGCTTGTCCTACCTTACACTTACAATGCACCCTGCCCATGGGCCTACCATAGGGGTGACTAACATGAAGTTAAGGGAAGGTTGGAGGGGCTGGCAAGTAGGTATACCTGCGCAGCCGACGTGACAGTGCAGGACTGCACGTGGGTCTCGCAATGACCGACCCGTAGACATTCGTTTACAAGGCCGCTCCTGTGGGTGGCACAACACGTGCTGCAAGCCCACGAGCGGCATTTGTATTTACAAGCCCTGGCACTCCTGGTGCACTAGACTAGGGACTGACAGTAAACCAAATAAGCCAAACATGGATACAATAGATACATCATTTTAACAGAGGGAGCACTTGCGCTATGGCACTGATCAGCAGTGACACGGCGCCCAAAGCATATACCAGCAAAACATCGTAAAACAGTAGAGGCAAACAGAAAAAATGGAGGAGAGACTCAAGCCAATGATGTCAGGTCTAACACGTGTCCCCTCCAGCTGAAATGTGGGGAGAACTACCCTTAACCTAGGGAGTCCTCATCACTAAGGCGGAAGAATCTGGACAGACTGTCAGCATTGGCGTGATCTGTACCAGGGCGGTGTTCCACCGTAAAGTCCATCCCCTGTAGAGCAATGGACCACCTCAACAGTTTTGGATTCTCACCCCTCATTTGCATTAACCATCTGAGGGGCCTGTGGTCTGTCTGAACCCGGAAGTGAGTCCCAAACAGGTAGGGTCTTAGCTTCTTCAGCGCCCAGACCACAGCAAATGCTTCTCTCTCTATCGCACTCCACCTCGTTTCCCTGGGAAGTAACCTCCTACTGATGAAGGCTACAGGCAAGTCTCGGCCCTCTTCATTCACCTGAGCTAGAACAGCCCCCACGCCATGCTCTGAAGCGTCCGTCTGAACAATGAATTCTTTCAAAAAGTCGGGTGCTTGGAGTATAGGTGCTGTGCACATTGCAGTTTTCAGGGTGTCAAAGGCCGTTTGACAGGCATCAGTCCAGATCACGTTTCGTGGCTGCTTCCTGGAAGTCAGCGAAGTCAAGGGGTGCACAATGTTGCCGTAATCCTTGAAAAACCTCCTGTAATAACCCGTGAGTCCTAAGAAGGCTCTCACCTGCGTTTGGGTTTTGGGCGGTGCCCAAGCCAGGATGGTATCAATCTTGGGTTGCAGGGGGGCCACCTTGCCGCTCCCTACTTGGTGCCCCAAGTACACCACAGAACCCTGCCCAATCTGGCACTTACTGGCTTTGATTGTGAGGCCTGCTCCGCGCAGGGCCAACAACACTTCCTGGAGGTGGCGCAAGTGTTCCTCCCAGCTGGCGCTGAACACTGCGATGTCGTCCAGGTAGGCGGCACTGAATTCCTCCAGTCCAGCCAAGACCTGGTTGACCAACCTCTGGAAGGTGGCAGGGGCATTCTTCATCCCAAAGGGCATCACCCGGAACTGGTATAGCCCATCTGGTGTGGAGAATGCTGACCTCTCTTTTGCCCCATCAGTCAAGGCGATCTGCCAGTACCCAGACGTTAAGTCAAACGTACTAAGGTACCGGGCAGCCCCCAACCGATCGATGAGCTCATCAGCTCTGGGGATGGTGTGCGCGTCAGTCTTCGTGACTGAATTGAGCCCTCGGTAGTCCACGCAGAACCGGAGTTCTGGTGAAGCACCAGGCGCTGCAGCCTTCGGGACCAAGACCACTGGGCTGGCCCAAGGACTGCTAGAGGACTCAATCACCCCCAATGCGAACATTTTGGAGACCTCCTCCTTAATGTACGCTCGGACCTTGTCAGTCACCCTGTAAGCCTTGTGCTTCACAGGAGGGCTGTCTCCGGTGTCAACGTCATGGACACACCAATGCGTGACACCCGGAACCAAGGAAAACAGATCCGGGAATTGTCCCAACAGGTGGCGACAATCCTCTTTCTGCTCAAGGGTCAGTGTGTCAGAGAGGACCACACCATCCACTGACCCGTCTTGCTCCTTAGCATACAGGAGGTCGGGAAGAGGCTCACTCTCCTCCTCCGTTCCATCATCTGTAGCTAAGAGAATGCCCACTTCGGACCTTTCTAAGTGGGGCTTCAAACGGTTGACATGCAGGACCCGCAAGGGGTTCCTGGGAGATTTCAAGTCCACCAAGTAGGTGACATCGCTCTTCTTCTCCACAACCTTAAACGGTCCAGTCCACCTGTCCTTGAGCGCACAAGGTTCCACAGGGGACATGACCCACACTTCCTGACCAGGCTGAAGCTCTACCAGAGTGGCATTCCGGTCGTACCATCGCTTCATCTCCTCCTGGCTGGCCTCCAGATTTGCCTGAGCAAGTTCTCTGAAGCGCCGAGTCTGGTTCCGAAAGGCCAGCATGTAGCTGTATACATCCTGGGGAGGTTTCCTGGGAGATTGCTCCCAGCCTTCCTTGACCAGACTCAAAGGTCCTCTTACCGGGTGACCGTATAAGAGCTCAAAGGGACTGAACCCTAGAGCCTTCTGCGGCACCTCACGGTAAGCAAACAACAGGCATGGCAAGAGGACGTCCCATTTCCGCCTCATTGGTTCTTCAAGACCCATAATCATGCCTTTCAGGGTCCGGTTGAATCTTTCAACCAGCCCATTTCCTTGAGGGTGGTAAGGAGTGGTGAACTTGTAGGTTACCCCACACTCCTTCCACAGAGACTTCATATAGTTCGAAATGAAGTTGGTGCCTCGGTCGGACACCACCTCTCTGGGGAACCCCATCCGGGAGAAAACACCCATCAGTGCTCGTCCCACCACGGGGGCCGTCACTGTTCGGAGAGGGATGGCCTCCGGGTACCTCGTGGCATGGTCCACCAAGACCAGGATGAACCTGTTGCCCAGGGCTGTCTTGGGGTCCAGGGGCCCAACAATGTCAATACCCACCCGGTCAAAGGGGGTGCTGACTACCGGAAAAGGTTGGAGGGGAGCCTTCTGCTTCCTTCCGCTTTTCCCACTTGCCTGGCAAGTGCGACAAGTCTTGCAATGGATGTCTACATCCCTACGCATCTGAGGCCAATAAAAATGGGTGACAAGCCTGTCATAGGTCTTGTCCTGCCCCAGATGTCCAGCTAACGGTACGTCATGAGCCAAACCCAGGAGGAAGGCTCTGAAGCGCTGGGGTACCACCAGCACACGGGCTGACCCAGGCTCAGCAGCCTTAGGCTCGCTATACAGGAGGTCGTTCTCCCAGTACACAAAATGTGACCCTGACTGATCACCTGAGGATTGGGCTGAGGCCTGCTGCCTCATGCCCACAAGAGAAGGGCACACTTTCTGTTCCGCACAGAATTCCTCCCTGGAGGGACCACCATCCTGCTGCCAGTGGGTCAGCTCGGGCAGATCTCCCAGTTCGGCAATTTGTTCCCCAGTGGGCTCCAGGGCATCCCCCTCAGGGTCTACCTCCGTCTGGACCACGGGAACGACGGGGGCCGGTTTCCCGCGCCTCCTGCCTCTTCTCTTCACAGCTGGGTCCTGGGCCGTACTTCCAGGCTCCGGGACCCCATCAACACCCTTACTTGCTGTCATGGATCGAGTGGTTGCACACACCCACTCTGGCACACCCAACATTTTCAAGTGCGCCGCTCTCTCCACCTTAGCCCAAGGGGAGTCTTCCAAATCATTGCCCAGGAGACAGTCGACAGGCATGGCGGGCCTCACAGCAACCTGAAGAGTACCTGAAACTCCCCCCCATTCAAAGGAAACCTGAGTCACCTCACACTCTTTCTGGGAGTTATCGGCAGCTATCACGGGGTAGAATGCGTGGGGAACCACCTGCTCTCTGGACACCAAGTGACACTTGACAGCTGTCACACTCGCTCCGGTGTCTCTGAGGGCTTCCACTCTATGGCCATTAATGGTCACCCACTGCCTATATTTACTAGTGTTACTAGGCAGAGGGGGTGGAGGGACCATTTTCATGTCTCCTAGCGAGACCAGGGACATTTCTGCGGGACCCCTCCCACCATGGACAACCATCTCCTCCCCTCCCAAGGCTACACTTGCCAACTGACGAGGGGGTGCACGCGGCGGTGCATTCGAATCCTTCTTGGGACACTGGGGGTCATAAAACCGGTGTCCCACCTGCCCACAACCGTAGCAGGTTAGGGGGCCCCTATGAACAGGTTTACCCGTTGGGCCCCTGACTTCTTCTCAGGGGGAGGCTGGGAACCCTTCCCTTGGTTCCCTTGGGGATTACTTTGGGGCCCTTTCTGAGACTCCTTCTGTTTACCCTTGTCCCCCCCACTCTTCTGCTGGGGACCCTGCCCACCTTTGGCTGAGTCTCCCACTGGACCCTTGTGGACCCTGGTACTGACCCAGCGGTCCGCCTCCTCAGCAAGTTTCCTAGGGTTAGATATCTTGCTATCAATCAGGTGCTGGCGCAGCTCTGGAAAACAGTTATTAGACAAGTGCTCCCACGCAAACAAATCATAGAGAGCTTCATAACTTTCCACTTTGCTGCCCTTTACCCAACCATCCATGGCTCTGCAAAAATAAGACACATATTCAACCCACGTCGTACCAGGCAACTTCTTACATTCTCTAAAAGCTTGTCTGTACTGCTCGGGGGTTAAACCATATCGCAACATTAAAGCATCTTTCATATGAGCATACGACATCCTATCTGCAACAGGCATGTCTAACAGGGTATCTCTTCCCTCATTCACAAAGCGACCCCACAACCCCGCTCCCCAATTCTTCTCAGGGACCTGGTGGGCCAACAATGCTAACTCATATGCTTTAAACCATTGACCAATATCTTCATTCTTATTGTAATCTTTGATCACATCTTTCGGGAAGTAAAACTTACTTTCTGCAGGCTCGGATGGAATGCTGCCACCAGAGGGATTCAACTCTAACTTTTTAGCTTGGATATCCAGTTCCCTCAACCTGGCTTCACGCTCCAAAGCTAACTTCTCTCGTTCAAACTCCAACTTTTTGATCTCTAAATCAGCTTCCCTTCTACCTCTTGCATTTTCTAACTCCAACTGCCCATTTATCTTTAGCCTTGCCATCTCCATGTTGTAAGCTCGCTCTTTCGCCCTTTCTTCTCTTTCTTCAGGGGAAAGACCTTTGGAGGAAACACTGCTTCCGGGAGAGGGCACAGGTCCATTCACTGGCACCTCCTCATCCCCTTCCTCTGTGGGTACCACCACCACATCAGAGGGATTTCTGGACTCCCACCAGGCCTGCAATGCTCTATAAAAATCATCTTTTCTCGAGAGGCCGGTGGTAGGAACTTCAAACTGGTTGCAAAAGTGTTTCAGCTCGTCTTTCTTGTATTTCTTTAGCTTACTCCTCTCGAACTCTTCCACAACAACGATAGCAGGGGTAGTGACTCCGTTGTCACTCATGGTTAAACTGGCAGTGTTCAGAAAATCAAGTTTCAGGAAAGCGGAGAACAAAAATAGGATCCTTCCGAATCAGATTGTGACTGCGTTATGGTCTGCCTTCACTACGTAGCGCACACTAATCACTGTACATGGGTCATAAATGCAAGGTCCAAATCCTCACCGCTGCATCCAATGTTAGTACCGGCTGTCTCTAGTTGGCAGAGGTATACACTTCTGACAAATAGGGACACTCCTTTTCTAGTCAGGGCAAGGGGATCACACCCTTCGATAACCCCTGCTCACCCCCTTGGTAGCTTGGCAGAGCAGAACAGGCTTATCTCAGAGGCTGTGTGTTAAGCAATTATGACCACATACAGTAATACAGTGAATACACTACAAATGGACACGACACCGTAGTATTATAAAAATAAGTATTTTTATATAAGGCTTAGCACAAGACCAAAATAACGGCAAAACTGTACACAATCGGAATAAATACGTTTAGGAAGGAAAAAGGATAGTTCAAAGGTAGTTTCTTCTTTAGCATAAGAGTCTTTTATATCGAGCAAATCTTCTTCTTGGGAACACAGTTCTTTAGCAACAGGGTAACTCACACGGGAGCTACACAACGCTGGGCAGAGATAATCCACAGGTTCGGCGTCGACCGCGAGGAGCGCTACGTCGGGCCTGGAGCCACACGGACCCCCAACAACACAGTACCTTAGGAAAATGAAGCACACGATGATCAGCGGCGTCGAGCAATCCGGCGTCGCATCTTCGGTGTCGATCAGGCCTCAGCAGGCGTTGGCGATGATGCAGTTGCACAGAGTGAGCAGCGCTCACGGCGTCGAAGGGCACACGGTTGATGCGATCAGCAGCGGGGCAGACACGAGGTCCTCTGGAGTTAGAGCCGTACTCCTACTCACTGGCGTTGCTGCTGGCGTCGGTTGGGCCCAGCGTCCGATCGTCGTGGTTGCTGGTCTTTTCAGAGGTGCTGGATTCACACTTCCAGCGGATAGCACTTTTTAGCAGGTGAAGTCCTTTAGCCCTGTGACTTCGGCAGGAGACTGGCACTCTTCCAGTCCTTGGAGATTTTCTTAGCAAGCGTGAGAGTACACACACAGTTCCTCTCTCCCGGTTCCTTGGCAAAAATAAAGAAGCGCTGCAGGATTCCCCCAACAACAGCACACTGGCAGAAGGGGTAAGCAGTCCTTTAGATCAGCAGGCTTCTTGTCCTTGGTTACAGGGTTCCTTGTCAGAAGTGATCTGATTTCCTAGTTCAGGGGTCCTTCTCTTATACCCCTTTTCGTCTTTGATCCCTTTGTCTATGCCGGGGATTTCCCAACATCCTGGGTCTGTGGTGGGTGGAGCTAGGCAGTAGCAACTGGCCTATTCATTGAGCCGGGCCGGGTCCTCAGACGCCCCGCAGGAGGTGGAGCCAGCATTGACACTGGCAGGAGCAGAGCTATCGCCCTCCTGGCAGGAGGTGGGGCTAGGATCGTCCATGGCAGGTACAGAGCCATCAGTCGCTCGGCAGGAGGTGGAGCCAGCATTGTATCAGGCAAGGCAGGCTATCAACAACTACTCTCCCCCTACTCTCAACGTAATGTCCCACTCATCCCACACTGACTCATCCAGACCTCTTGGAGCCACCCAGCTCCTGTCACGCACACGTAAGACCAGCAGAGACCAGATATGGTTAGACAAGAAAATAGACACTTTCTAAAAGTGCTATTTTCGAACCCAGAGTCCAAAAACCATCCACACCAACGGATGCGTAATTAAACCCTGAGTTCAGGGATACCAAACTCGACATTGCACCATGCTCCCCGAGCCAGCTAGGATTATAGCGTTAATAATCCCGGCGGCCCATTCTATCCAACGGAGAGCAGGCTACCTCGCAATAGTGAAGCCCTAAGATGGCGGCACTTCACTATCAGGACATGCCAACTTGGTCAGGCTTGTCCTACTTTACACTTACAATGCACCCTGCCCATGGGCCTACCATAGGGGTGACTAACATGAAGTTAAGGGAAGGTTGGAGGGGCTGGCAAGTAGGTATACCTGCGCAGCCGACGTGACAGTGCAGGACTGCACGTGGGTCTCGCAATGACCGACCCGTAGACATTCGTTTACAAGGCCGCTCCTGTGGGTGGCACAACACGTGCTGCAAGCCCACGAGCGGCATTTGTATTTACAAGCCCTGGCACTCCTGGTGCACTAGACTAGGGACTGACAGTAAACCAAATAAGCCAAACATGGATACAATAGATACATCATTTTAACAGAGGGAGCACTTGCGCTATGGCACTGATCAGCAGTGACACGGCGCCCAAAGCATATACCAGCAAAACATCGTAAAACAGTAGAGGCAAACAGAAAAAATGGAGGAGAGACTCAAGCCAATGATGTCAGGTCTAACAGGGGTGGTTTATCCACTTCTTTCTACAGAGGTTAAGGTTTTCCTCTGACCAAGAAGCACCTACCTCGGTACCACGAATAAGTCAAAACCATACCGTAAGAAGTTGAGCGCCTAAGTTTCTGAATACTCCAAAAACCTACCCACCGATATAACTATCACTCACTGGGTGATGTAATGAGTGATGTCATTGACAATGTCATGAGTGAAGTAACAGTGAGGTCATACGCAGTGCATTGCGGTGGCGTACGTTATAGTTAGCTGGGTAACTATCACTGCTGAATTTCTATGGTTTTGTATGAGTGAAATCTGAGCCTAACTATAACTTCCCTGTAACCCTTGATTTTTTCAGTACATTTATAGATATATACATGGTTACAGATATATATATACACCTTCTCAATACTGTGGTAGTTATATTCTGACCATGATATTTTTGTTTTACAGAATTAATACTCGATGTAATGACAATTTTGTTTACCCTAATAAAATTCTACTTGAACTCAAAAGAATTAATACTCGATGTTCTGACATACAATAGTTAAAGCAGATGATCAATTTGTGGTGACCCATCAAGGACAGACTCAATTCTTGACCATTGGTCACATACCTGAACAGTCTCCATCTGGGCAGTGTTTTTGTAATTTCCAGCAGTCACTGCTCGGAGAGCCGCTGGGACAAGTGCAGATGTAACTGCCCCCTTTACTTTTGCAGGTTGAACCAGCAGGGCACAGGTTAGGGTCGCAGTCCTTCATATATTCCTGAGAACAGAAAAGGCATAGACACAAGCAGAAATTAAGCAGAAGATACTGTTGATTCAAAACAAAAACTCAAGGCACATGCGCAAGAGAGCAAGCAGTAACCGACTGCTATTCGACTTACCTTCATAAGCTGTGCATGAGCGTGCAGGAGAAGCAGAAAGACATAGCAACTGTAGCCAATCAGAGTTAAATTAGTATAAAAAACAGAGCAGGAGGCTCAAGATGTTCTTAGAAGTTCCAAGCTGCAGGGTTACTGAGCACCAGGGCCGCCTAATCTTGATTCCATCTCAAACCTTTCTATACTTTCTGCCTCTTTAACTCAATCTTGCGGGTTCTTTTTCATCCCTGCTTTCTCCCTTTGTTACTGTTTTCCTAGCTTTCCCTTCCTCCTTTGTTATCTACTGTCTGCCTTTCTCTCACTTACTCTGGGTGAAAGTCTGATTTTGAAAAGTAATCTTGTCCCCAAATTGAGCTTCACTGCCCACCACCTACAACCGCAGGAAGAAATTATATACTGGTGAAAGTGCAAAAGAGATGCCCATTTCAAATATGGACAGTTTTGTATATGTTATCGGATTCTTGAGCAATGTTTCGATAGGTTAGAGTTGGAAGTGATGATACTATGCTAACACAGATATTTTATTAAATTATGACTTTTTTAAACTGTACTTCTAATTTGAGTCAGTGATCGTTTTTGGAAGTGCTTTTACAACTGTGATTTGTAAAAGTAGCTATAATTTACAGACATCTTTCCTCTGTTTTCTAATGCTTAGCACTGAAGCATGGCAGGCATAGCATTGTTTTAGCATGGCGCCAAAGTAACATTTATTTTTTGATTCCTTATGCCACCATGTGGCCATAATGAGAAATGCCTCATTTTCATGGAAATGTAATATTTTCCTCAGACTACAATCAACGATCGTAAAATTCTTGGAAAATCCTGTTCCTATTTTTAGGGCGAACCTCGACAGCGCTTGTTCTGTCTGCAAGACCTGTTGCTCCTAATTTTAGGTTGAGCCTCAACAGCGCTTGCGCGTCTGCAAAACCTGTTGCATCTCTTCAGTTGGCTTGTGGCAAACCCACCGATTGCCAATGGTTGTTACCTGTGGCATTCAGAAATGCTGGCATGTTATTAGTGCATTTGTGTAAATGTCCCTCCTATGTGTGTTTAGCTTCCTCGTTCGCAATTTCACTAAGATAATTTATTTTGTTGGCCATCATAATCTGCAGCATTTGATGGCCTCTCCATTCCTTTCGCTATTGCAGGTTTTCTCTTCCCTTAGGGCTGTTGCAGGCTTAGCACCACCAAACGGGGAAAAGGCTTGCCAGTTATTTCCATTTTTGAATTTTTTTATATAGCGCAAACTCGATCCATAGGTACTGGAGTGTTTACATCCATACCACATACGTTACAGAAGGAAACATTCATTTTTGGTAGGCGCGAGGAGATTGCGGCCCCCGGGGGAATGCAGGTCGGCAGACCAGTCTTTTCCCCGGGGTGTTCGCGCGAGGCTAGGACAGGCAGAAGTTAGGTAGGGGGTTAGGTCAGGGGTGGGAGGGGTTAGGTAGAAGGCTATTTAGGGGGACAGGAGGGGAACAACTTCCTTTTCCTGTCCCCGGTGCCTCAGGGATAAGTTAGTCTTGGAGCTTAGGCGGAGTGTGATTTAGGTAGGTGGAGTGTAATTTGGTTGTTGGGACGTCGTGACTGGTGCCCCAGGACGACGATTAGGCCAGTATCCTGTTCCTTAATTTAGGTTGGGTGTGATTTAGCGTTCTTTTGAATTACTCGGCGCAGGTGCTCCGGTGCGGTACGTGAAGGGCTGCCAAACCTCACGCATCTCGCGGACGGACCGAGCGGGTGCCAAACCTCACGCATCTCGCGGAGGGTGTGTACGGAGGTTTTTCTGATAGCTACACTAAATGCAGAGGCTGTTAGGGCTGCACTGATTGTGCTTGGCCTGGGCTGGGAGGGCAGATCTCCTCCAGCCCGGTGTCCTGGTCCAGGCATGGGTCGGCATGGTCAGCCTCTGCAGGGGTGGCTGCTGTGGTTGCAGCCTGCATGGACGAGCCCTCTGAGTCTCGTGAGGGGGGGCCCAGGAGAGGAAAGGGCAAGAAGCAACAGGAGGCCCCCAAGAAAGGGGAGAGGAGGCTGAGCCTCCCTGCCAAGGTGGGGGCAGGGGATGTGGTCCCGGAGGAAGAGGAGGGGGCCAGGGGGGAGGGGTCTGAGGGCCCCAAGTTGGCAGTTGGGGAGCCCGGGCAGGGCCAGGCTCCACTGGCGTCGCAGGCCAGGTTGTCCAGGAGCTTGAGTCAGTTGGCGGGGTACGGGGAGAGCAGCAAAGGCAGTGGGGGGAGGACTCGGATGACTGGGAGGTGGCGGCTGGGGAGGATTTTGCCCTCACGCTGTCTGGGGAAGAGTCCGGGGGCGAGGAGGGGTTCACCGTCCTCGAGCAACCGGTCGACCTTTCGGGGGGCCAGAAAGGGGTGGTGAAGTCCCAGGGTTCCAAGGGCAAGGGCCCCCTGAAGACGCAGTAGCAAGGGGGGGCAGGCCAGGTGGTGGGGGGTGCTGCGGCCCCCTTGGGAGGTCTGGAGGAGCCAGGGCAGTCTTCCATGTTCGACCGGTGGGCCCACATCAGCGCCGCGTCATAGCGGACTATGAGAGGGAGTGGCAGCGCTTATGTGCCGCCAGGGAGGCGAAGGCGGGCGGGGTGCCTAAGGGCAATGGGGCCCAGGCACCCGGGCGTGGCAGGGGGTCGGCTGGGGGCCGAGGTAAAGGGGCCCCAGGGGCTCAAGGGCAGTGGGTCTGGGTGGACAGTTCAGGGACTGCCTTGACGGATCAGAGACCTGGTGGCACCGGGGCCTCCCCGAGTGCATACGGCTCGGGGGGGACCAGGCCAGCAGGGGCAGCTGGCAGAGGCCGGGGTGGGCCGGCGGGGCGCAAAACTGCCTCCAAACGCCGGGACAAAGAAGCAGGGGGGTCCGCGGCTGCCTGCTCTCCATCGAGGGAGCGGGCACCATCCATGTTGGAGTGTGAATTTACGCCTGGAGTGACAGGGAAGGGTGCAAAGAGAGGGGTGACTGAAGGGGTGCCGCTGGATGTGCAGGATGAATGGTTGGACTATGAGGATGAGGAGGATGAGCTGGAAGAGGGTAAGTTGCGTGAACCTGGAAGTGTGTGTAAGGCTAGAGTGGCAGCGACCAAGGTTGGTGCTTTCCACGAGTCACCGGACGGCACCAGTTGGGCCTGCAGAGGGATTTCGAAGCCAGCGGACTCACGGCGACAGGAGCGGGACGCTCCTGCAACTTTGTCAGGTGAGGGCCCTTGGTGGGACGCCTGGTTGGAAGGGGGGAGTGGAGGAAGGAAAAAGCCCTGCCGGTCGCTGGGGGATGAGTCTGTGCGGGCTGGGACCCAAGGTGGGGTGGTGCCTGTGAAGGCTGATGGGGGTAAGCAGGTCGCGACGGCCAGCGCGCAGACTGACAAGGTGGAAGACTTGGAGGGGAAGGAGGATGGGGTGGAGAAGCTACGGAAGAAATTGCCGTACATGGGGCTGGCGATGCCCTGGGGTCACATTTGTCGGACAAGACTAAGGCAAGGATCTGGAGGCATGAATATGTGGATGTGTTTAAGCTCCTGCATAGGGAGATTCAGGAGAAGGAGGGGTCTAAGGAGGAGGAATGGGAATTGACCAGGCGGCCGAGGGTGCCGGTCACGATGGAGAATTGTACGTCTGCCTTCCTGATTTATGCGAGTATTTATTGTGAGAAGTATGGGGATCAGGCTATTGCTTTGTTCAAGTATATGGATGTGATAAGGAAGGCGCAGCTTCATTTTGGGGGTTTTGAATGGTTGAGCTACGACGAGGAGTTTCGGGCTAGGGTCAGTGTTAACCCCGACAAACTGTGGGGGGACGTAGATCAGGAGCTTTGGATTCAGTGGATGTCCTCAACGCAGGCGGCGGCGTCTACACATACAGCCAGTGGTCGCGTATCGGTCTTTTCAGCCGCGCCCCGCCCAGTCTGGGTTGGGTAACCAGGGTGCTGCAAGTGGACAAGGAAGCCAGGCTGTGTGGTCTGGATCAGCAGGGCAGCAGTACAAGCCTGTCGCTTCGGGGGCCTGCTGGGGGTTCAATAAAGGTTTCTGCAACCGCCCCTCCTGTAAATTTAAACATGAGTGTTCGAAGTGCGTGGTGTCACCCAGTCACACAGTGCCTCACCTTGGCTACGCCGTCAGAGCAGTGGAAATTTGTCAAGGGTAGGGGGTAGCCTGGGCCGAAGGGCCCATACTCCGGTTAAGGTGGAGGCCATGGGTCCTTGGCTCTCCCGGTACCCTGATAAGGAGGCGGCGTTGCGTTTGTATTGGGGATTTGTGGAAGGTTTTCGGATTGGATATCAGGGGCCCAGGGAGAGGCGTTGGGCTGAGAATTTGCGGTCCGCTAAGGAACTGCCTGAGGTTGTGGCACGTAAGTTGGAGAAGGAGGTTTCGGAGGGCAGGATTGCGGGTCCTTTTTCTGATTGGCCGCTATCCGATCTCATTGTTTCACCTTTGGGGGTGGTGCCCAAGAAGGAGCAGGGGGAATTCAGATTGATCCATCACTTGTCTTGGCCGGAAGGTGGGTCGGTGAATGATTTCATTGCAAAGGAAGACTCTAGAGTGTTGTACGCTTCGGTGGATGATGCCATTGGTCTGGTACGGTCCTGCGGGAGGGGGGCAGAGTTGGCCAAGTGTGACATCAAGTCGGCCTTTCGCCTTCTCCCCATTCATCCGGCGGATTTTCCTTTGTTGGGTATGAAGTTTGGAGGGGCCATTTTTGTGGACATGGTGTTGCCGATGGGTTGTGCGATTTCCTGCGCGCTCTTCGAGACTTTCAGCTCCTTTTTGCAGTGGGCCTTCGTGGACCGCAGTGGGCACCGGCTGGTGTCTCACTATTTGGATGACTTTCTGTTTGTGGGAACGGGGCGCTCTGGCGAATGTGGAACGGCTCTGCGACAGTTTCAGTTGTTGGCGCAGGATTTTGGGGTGCCATTGGCACCGGAGAAGACGGAGGGGCCCAGTTGTTGTTTGACGTTCCTTGGTATTGAATTGGATTCGGTGAGTTGGCAGGCGCGTTTACCAGTGACGAAGGTGGCTGAGATGCAGGATGCTTTGAGAGGCGCGCTGAAGGTTCGGAAACTGGATTTGAGGTCGGTGCAGCGTTTATTGGGATTGTTGAACTTTGCCTGCAGAGTGGTGAGGGCTGGGAGGACGTTTTGTAGGCGGCTCGGCATGGCCATGTCGGGCGTGGCCCTCCCACATCATAGGGTCAGGATCACGCTGGGAGTCCGGTCGGACTTGCGGGTGTGGCTGGTGTTCCTTGAAGACTTCAACGGCGTGTCCTTGGATTTTACGCGGGACAGGATGGTGTGGCAGGTTCAACTCTACTCGGACGCGGCGGGAGCGGCAGGTTTCGGGATCTTTTGGGACGGTCGCTGGTGTGCTGAGCGGTGGCCGGCTCACTGGCTGCGTCAGGGCAGGAGCATTGCGTTCTTGGAGTTTTTTCCCTTGTTGGTTGCACTGCTGGTGTGGGGCCTGGAGTTCAGGAACAGGTCGGTGTTGTTTCAGGTGGACAACATGACGATGGTGGACTTGGTTAACAACCAGAAAGCAAGGGACCTGCGAGTGCTGCGCTTGCTGCGAAGTTTCATGCTGCTGTGTCTGCGTTACAATGTGCTGTTTCGCGCGCAACATGTGCCTGGCTCAAGTAAGAAATTGCGGATGCGTTATCTCGTTCGCAGTGGCAGCGCTTCAGGGAGCTGGCGCCGGGAGCGGAGGCTTGCAAGACCAAGGTGCCGGAGGGTATCTGGGCATGGGGGGAGTGAGAGTGGTTGGTTTGGTGGAGAGGTCTTTGGCGGAGTCTACTAGGCGGGCGTACAGATTGGCTTGGACTGAGTTTGGGGACTTTGTGGGCCTGGGGAAGGATGTGGTGAGATTGCCGAAGGAGGAGTGCGAGCGGAGGGTGGTGCATTTTGTGTTGGACTGCATGGATAGGGGGTTGTCGCAGACGACGATCGCAGGCAAGTTGGCGGGAGTTTCTTTCTACTGCATGGTGTATCTGGGTTTAGATCCGGCTAGATCGGATCTGCTGAGCCGAATGTTGAAGGGTTGGGGGCGGGTGCGGGCGGAGTTAAGTGGGGGGGAGTTGCCTCGGGAGGCAGTCACATTTGACTTATTGAAGGAGGTTTTGCACAAATTGCAATTTTGTGTTACGACGGGGAGGAGGTGGCGCTGTTTCGCTTGTGTATGATCTGGATGTTCTTTGGTGCGTTTCGTGTGTCGGAATTGCTGGGGACTCGTGGGGTGCCGGGTCGGTTGTTTGCTGATGTGCGTGTGGATGGGTCGCGATAGGGCATTTGGTAGGGGCGTTCTAAGACTGAACAACTGGGGCGGGGCAAGTGGGTTTGGTTGTCGGAGAGTGGGTGTGCCAGCGTGTTCCCGGTGCGTGAGTGGCTGCGTTTTGGTGGGCAAGTGCGGAGGTCAGAGGGGGAAATTTTTGTGCACGCGTCACGGAAGCATTTGACGTCATTCCAGTTGTTGGCGGTCTTGCGATTGGCTTTGAGGAGGCTGGGCAGGGATCCGGCTCGATTTGGCACGCATTCCTTCCGCATTGGGGTGGCTACGGCGGCGGCGGGTTTGGGTTGGTCGTGGGAGGAGATCAGGAGGATTGGTCGCTGGCGGTCGCGGTGCTGTGAGCGCTATGTGCGCAAGTGAGGGCGTGGGGCGCAATGCTTGGACGGCTGCGCTGCTTGGCGTTTATCTTGTCATGCCTTGGTACTAATACCTTTTTCTTCGTAGGTTGTGTTCGTGGACCGGGGGCCAAGACGGTAACTTGGGTCGTTGGGCATTCTTTTGTGCACTGGGCTTCGAAATACACTGACAGGCAGGTGTACGGCCGTAGCCTGGGCCTGAGGAGCAGCCATCACGAAGTACAATGGTGGGGTAAGAGCGGAATGAGATGGGGAGAACTGTTGCCATGGCTAACAAGGAAAGTGTTGCAGCTGAGCTGCCCGGACATGCTTATCGTCCACCTGGGGGAAAATGACTTGGTGAAACAATCGGGGGTGTCACTGTTGCATTTGATGCAGAGGGACTTGGAGGTGATGAAACGCAATCTGGCTGGCGCCTGCATTGTGTGGACTGAATTTGTGCCACAGAGGATCTGGAGGGGTGCACTCAAGCCTGCGGCCGCTGAAAGGGCTCGCAGAAAACTGAATAGGGCAATGAGACTCTTTTGTGCGGATCGGGGTATCAAAGTGCTGGCTCATGTCGGGCTTCAGCTGGAACAACCTCTTCTTTTCAGGGACGACGGCGTGCACCTTTCTCACATGGGAAATGCATTTTACCTGATGGAGCTGCGGGACTTGATTAGCTTTTTATGGAATTAATCAATCTGGTGTAAGAGGGACTGAGTTCGAAAGGTGCACGCTTGGTGGGGCAGGTAACCGCCCTCCAGGGGTTCTCTGGGTGGCGGGAACTAGGAGGGGTGAGGAGTCCATGACGGGCAGAATCACCCTTCCAGGGAGGGGGTTACAGGTGCAGGATGGGAGAGAGTGGTAGACGGCAGTGCGATGGATGGAAATGACCGAGGAGTTGGAAAGTGGAAAGGGGACGTGAATGAGATGCAAAGAGTTTGTGGTGTGATTTGGGAATGGCTGGCGGAGCACATGAGTGGATGACGGTTGAAAGGCAGGATGTTGGGGGGTTTGTTAAGTTAATGATGTTATGTTTATTGTAAGATGTCATGCCTGTCCTAATAAATGGCCTTTTACGCAAACTGATGCGTGGAGTGGTTATTGCGCGATGCGGCCCCCGGGGGAATGCAGGTCGGCAGACCAGTCTTTTCCCCGGGGTGTTCGCGCGAGGCTAGGACAGGCAGAAGTTAGGTAGGGGGTTAGGTCAGGGGTGGGAGGGGTTAGGTAGGAGGCTATTTAGGGGGACAGGAGGGGAACAACTTCCTTTTCCTGTCCCTGGTGCCTCAGGGATAAGTTAGTCTTGTCACCCACCCACCCTACATGGTTGCAAGGGGTAGTTGGTTGTTGTTGTTGTAGTTGCCATGTTGGGCAACATGCCAGTTTAGGACAGGATGGCACGTTAGGGGGTGTCTCCGGGAACTGGGAGGGGTGGGGAGTCCATGACGGGCAGAATCACCCTTCCAGGGAGGGGGTTACAGGTGCAGGATGGGAGAGAGTGGTAGACGGCAGTGCCATGGATGGAAATGACCGAGGTGTTGGAAAGTGGAAAGGGGAAGTGAATGAGATGCAAAGAGGTTGTGGTGTGATTTGGGAATGGCTGGTGGAGCACGTGAGTGGATGACGGTTGAAAGGCAGTATGTTGGGGGGTTTGTTAAGTTAATGATGTTATGTTTATTGTAAGATGTCATGCCTGTCCTAATAAATGGCCTTTTACGCAAACTGATGCGTGGAGTGGTTATTGCGCGATGTGTTATTCATGAGTGTGCAAAGTCAAGGCTGCTCTCCTTATGCACATGACTCCGGTTGCCTCCCACTTCATATATTTTTTGCCACCAGGGGCTGCTACTCTGTCTTCAGAGAAGCGGTTGAATACCATTTCATGACCCTCCGCCTGACCGGTAAAACCTGTTAGTTATTAGCATTTTTATTTTTTTATATAGCGCAAACTCAATACATTGGAAAAGACTTGCCAGTTATTTCCATTTATTTTTTATATAGTGCAAACTCAATACATAGGTATTAGAGCACTTTGCACACCACATACATAACAGAAGAAAACATTCATTTTTGGTAGGTGCGTGGAAATTGTGTTATTTATCACGACTGAGTGGGCGGAGCCAAGGTTACTCTCCTTAGGCCCGTGACTCCTGTTGCCTCCCACTTCGTGTATTATTTACCCATCAGGGGCGGCTGCTCTGTCTTCAGAGGAGCAGGCGAATACCATTTTATGACCCCTTTGCCAGAACGGTAAACCCTGTCAGTTATTTGCATTTTTATTTTTTTATATAGCGCAAACTCGATACGTAGGAAAAGACTTGCTAGGTATTTCCAAATATTTTTTTATGTAGGGCAAACTCGACACGTAGGTATTGGAGCATTTTGCAAACCACATACGTTACAGAAGGAAACATTAATTTTTGGTAGGCGCGCGGAGATTGTGTTATTCATGACAACTGTGTGGGCTGAGTCAAGGCTGCTCTCTTTAGGCCTGTGACTCCGGTTGCCTCCCACTTCATGTATTGTTTACCCCCAGGGGCATATGCTCTGTCTTCAGAGGGGCAGGTGAATACAATTCTATGACCCCGCCGCCAGACCAGTTAAACATTTCAGTTATTTACACGGTTCATGTTTTTATATAGTGCAAACTCGATAAGTAGGAAAAGACTGCCAGTTATTTCCATACATTTTTTTTATGTATCTCGAAAACTCGACACGTAGGTATTGGAGCGCTTTTGCACACCACATACGTTACAGAAGGAAACATTCCTTTTTGGTAGGCACGCAGAGATTTTGCTATTCATGACGACTGTGTGGGTGGAGTCAAGGTTACTCTCCTTAGTGTTATGTTCCTGGAGGTCCGCCCCTGGCGCCCCGGGCCTGGGGCGCGCTAGTCATGTGACTCCTGATAATAAAAAGAGGTCTCGCACGCACGCAGGCGTTCAGAGGCGCGCAGACCAAGCAACAAAGTTATTCCCAGTGTCCGCCTGAGTTTATTCTAGGGCCACGTGTTAGGCCTAGTCAGGATTAGATGCCCCGGAGTGTAGGTCCCAGATTGCTACCCCTAGGGCGATCACTCCCCATACACAGGACACAACAATTGGCGACGAGGGTGGTTGCCGACCCCTCGCTACGGGCGTGTGTGTGCCCACTCTTGGGTGAGGCGGCTGCGAGCGCTCTCCTTTGCTCGTGGTGCTCGTGCCTTGCTGACACACACAACCCCGCACAGCGCGCCTGGAGGGACGACGACTTCTACCCCTGGCTCCTTGAAGGTGAGCGGCGCTGCCCGACGCTACCCTGCTGCGCTTCAAAGCACGATTGGTCGCGCGAGGCCGCTCCATCGCAGGAACTTCCCGTCCGGTGCCGCACCGTGCGCGGTGGCACGTGCGTGAATCGCACCTCGGCACGCCTGGCGAGGCGATCTGGACGGCGCCCGGTCCTGCCTAGCTGCTCGAGGGGCCGTGGTGTCTGCCAGTCCTCAGGCGCTACATTGCCGTCCGACTCCGGAGCGCCGATCGCACGCGCTCCGCTGCGGTCGCTGAGGGACGCACAGCGGTCATCGTCCGCACTGCCAGTGGGCATCGACAAGTCCGTGCAAAACCCCAGTCGTCGACGGCCCGATAGAAGTGCCTTCCCGGACCTCACCCCGGCCGGCCACGGGCCTAATCAAGCGCGTCCTGGGCGATGGCTACCATTCCACCCATTGAACCGTTTGTGGTGGAGGGTGCGCCCTCCACTCTCGCTCCAAAATGGAAGGAGTGGGTGGACAGGCTCCTAATATTCTTCGAGGCCACCAAGGTCCACAAGGAACAGAAGCGTGCCATGGTTCTCCACCTTGGTGGCAAAGACATTCATTCCATTGCTCGGACCCTCACAGAGGCGACCCCCAAGACTCATCACACCCTGATTAATGCTCTCAATGCACACTTTGAGCCAATGGCGAACCAGGACTATGAACGGTTCATCTTCCGGCAAGCACGGCAACTGCCGGAAGAGTCGCTGGATGCATACCACACCAGACTTAAGAAACTGGCACTAACTTGTGGGTTCCAGGACGTGACGGAGGAAATCAGGGGACAGATAATTCAAGGGTGCGCTTCTGCAAAATTGCGAGAGAGGATCCTGGAAGAATCGGGGAAGCCTCTACCTGACATCCTCACCCTTGGCCGCACAAAGAAGTTGTCCAAAGCCAGGGCGGCCCACATGGAGGCGGCATTACAAGCCAATGTGAAGGTGGAACCGATCAACAAGATACAGGTACAAACACCGTCCAAATGGCCCAAAAGAGCGGCACCCCCTCAAGGTGGGGCATCAGGACAATCATGCGGTTACTGTGGAGGCCCGAGACACCCGGCACCAGAGTGTCCGGCACGGGGCAAGAGATGCTCAGGATGTGGCAAGATGAACCACTTCGAAAAAGTATGCCGGTCCAAAAGGTTCCGCAAGCCACGCCAGACGGTAAACACGGTCGCAGAAGGTGTGCCCAGCAACAGCGACATGGATGACGATGACGAGGAGGAGCGGACCGTACACAAGGTGCACATGATCGGCACCGCCGCCAGACGCACCAGGACACTGCCCCGATGCTCCATCCAGGTGGCGGATCAGGAAATCATGGCGGTTGTAGATACCGGCGCATCTATAAATCTTATGAGTGCGTCTCTCTACAGCCACATGTCTAGCCCTCCGAGACTTAGCCCTACCCCCATCACGGTGTATGCATATGGTCAAGACGTCCCGCTCCGGATCCGTGGGAAGTTCAAAGCAGCAGTCCGCCACGGGGACAAAGTCACCAGAGCCAACATCTTCGTGTCGGAAGAGGGTCAAGGCATGCTCCTAAGCTGCAGAACAGCCGAAGACCTGGGGGTGGTCACATTTGCGTTTGGAGTACATGAAGAGTCGGTGCAACAGCCCATCATGGACTTTCCAGATCTCTTTGAGGGAATTGGGTGTCTTAAAGGTCGTGAAATACATCTGCATGTGGACCCCACCGTGCAACCTGTGGCCCTGCGACACCATCGCATTGCCTTCCACCTTCGGCCACTAGTGGAAGAGGAACTGCAGAAGCTGGAATAATCGAGAAGGTATCAGGCCCCACCCCCTGAGTTTCGCGGAAACCGAAACAGCCGGGAGCAGTCCGGATCTGCGTAGATATGCGTATCCCAAATGCTGCCATCAAGAGGGAGTGCCATATCACCCCCACGATAGATGACTTAATCGGGGAAATGGCTGGAGCCTGTTGGTTTTCCAAACTTGACCTTCGCGCGGGGTATCACCAACTGGTGCTAGACAAAGAGTCCAGAAATATCACAACCTTCTCCACCCACATTGGACTTCGCAGATACACCAGACTTAGTTTTGCGATATCCAGTGCGGCGGAAGTCTTCCAAAATGTCATTCAGGAGCTGATCGCTGGCATACCTGGAGTGATAAATGTCAGCGATGACATCATGGTGCATGCCCGAACAATTCCAGAACACAATCACCGGCTGGCGCAAGTATTCCGCAGGCTCCGCAGTGCGGGACTCACGCTACACCGAGACAAGTGCGAATTCCTACGGACCAAATTGGGGTTCTTCGGGTATGTCTTCTCAGCTGACGGCGTCAACCCCGATCCAGACAAAGTCAAAGACATCAAGGATGCGCCACCACCCACGACGGTCACGGAAGTCAGGAGTTTTCTTGGCATGGTAAACTACTGTGGTCGTTTCATCAAGGACTTGGCCAATCTAACCCTCCCGCTGCGTGAGCTCACTAAGGACTCCACTCCGTGGAGCTGGGGACCGGAACAGGAGAAGGCGTTCCAGGACATCAAGAGCTCCCTCTCCAACAACACCACCCTGGCATTCTTTGACCCGCGAAACTCCA
Source organism: Lissotriton vulgaris (assembly GCF_964263255.1). Lineage (NCBI taxonomy): Eukaryota > Metazoa > Chordata > Amphibia > Caudata > Salamandridae > Lissotriton > Lissotriton vulgaris. The sequence continues at coordinate 686,399,104 of NC_141697.1, forward strand.
CACTTATCGCGGTAGATGCCGGACCGGCGGGGTTGGGGGCCGTACTGATGCAAAGGCCAAGAGATGAACTAGACTGGACACCAATTGCTTTCGCCAGTAGGTCCCTCACGGACACTGAACAAAGGTACTCACAGATCGAGAAAGAAGCCATCGCAATTCACTGGGGATGTCGCCATTTCCACCTGTACGTCTATGGCAAGCCATTCACGGTGGTGACCGACCATAAGCCGCTGGTGGCTCTGTTCTCAGGGACTTCATCGAAACCACCCCCAAGAATCGAAAAATGGCTATTGCAACTGCAGGAATACAATTGCAACGTTGAGTACCAACCAGGAGCGAAGAACCCGGCAGATTACCTATCGCGACATCCCAGGCCCGCGACTCCAGAAGAGATGGATGAGGCGGAAGAGACAGAAGCGTATGTGAAGTGGGTAGTGGCCAGGTCATGCCCGCGCCCCATATCAATGGAGGACGTCGTGAGCGCCACGGCTCAAGACGCCTGCATACAGCGGGCCAAGGACCTCCTTCGGACTGCCAACTGGCAGAGGGCCAAGGAAAGCTGGAAGGTGCTCACCCCGGAGGCTCAGAAAATTATGGAAAGTTTGTACCATGTTAGGGCTGAACTAAATGAAGACACGGCAGGATGCCTACTGCGAGGACATCGCCTAGTAATACCAACGGCTCTCACGGGACAAGTGATACAACTAGCCCACATAGGTCACCAGGGGATGGTCAAGACCAAGGCCCGGCTGCGAACCAAAGTATGGTTCCCCCTCATGGACGACATGGTGGAGAGCGTGGTGAGGTCGTGCACTGCCTGCCAAGTCACGGGGGACACCTCCCGGGAAGCCCCCATCATTGTGGAGCCCCGACCACAAGGACCCTGGGAGCGGATCAGCATGGATTTTGGCAGTCTCCCGGATGGAAGACACACCCTGGTAATGATAGATGACCATTCAAAGTACCCCGAAGTGGAAATCGTAACAAGCACCAGTGCAGACTGTGTTATACCCAAAATGGAAAAGATTGTTGCCACTCATGGTGCCATGAAGGAACTTCGAACGGACAATGGACCGCCGTTTCAAGGACAGGATTTGGCCACCTACTTGTCATCTCTGGGGACACGCCACAGGCGCATAACGCCTCGGTGGCCTCAAGCCAATGGGGAAGCCGAGAGGTTCATGAGGACACTGAACAAAGTCATCCGTATTGCTCACAATAAGGAACAGTCAGTGGAAATGGCCATCTTTACGTTTCTTCGAAGCTATCGCCAGACCCCTCACTCCACGACGGGGGTTGCCCCAGCACATCTTCTCCTAGGAAGATTGATAACGGACTCTATCCCTCATCATCCACAGTGGTCACCTGAAGTGGTAAATGAAGAGGTGGTTGCGAGGAGAAGAAACACCACGTTTGCCAAAATCAGCCAAAGACGACGGGCAGTGCCACCCCAGTTCAGACGAGGAGATGTGGTGCTTCTTCGCAATCGCGTCACCAGTGGCAAGTTTAGACTCAATTATGAAAAAAGGCCGTGGCGAGTAATTGGGGTGAAAGGCACCCATCTCACAGTGATCCGAGGACGAGAGAGGGTGACTCGCAATGTGTCTCATTTCAAACTGTTTCATTCCGCAGCCCCGGAGTCAGAGCATCGGCAAGGTGGCGACCAAACTGAAACCGCAACTAATTCACCAAATGTCGAATCAACACCCAGTCATGAGGTCAGACAAAGTAACGATACACAGGCCCTCAGTGAAGAAGTGGGAGGTGACGCGGAGGCCCTTGAGGAGGCCCCAGATCCGGAGGGGGCCGCCAGAGAGGCGCCAAGTCACGAGTCGGAGGCTGGAGCGGAAATGCTGAGTCATCGGGGATCGCAACGTCGATTACGAGACAATCCCACCCCCTCCGGCTGGCTAAGAGACTACTTCACGTAAGACTGTTCCCACTTACATATGCATATAGTTGAGCAGACCAGCCAGTAAAGTGGTGCTACGATTAATGGACGCTGAAGGTACCGGTCCTAATGTTCCATGAGACTGGAATGAAAATGTTTAAGTGTGGTTTTGTTTGTGTTTTGGTTTTTCCTTGTTTTAGGAGGAATGTTATGTTCCTGGAGGTCCGCCCCTGGCGCCCCGGGTCTGGGGCGCGCTAGTCATGTGACTCCTGATAATAAAAAGAGGTCTCGCACGCACGCAGGCGTTCAGAGGCACGCAGACCAAGCAACAAAGTTATTCCCAGTGTCCGCCTGAGATTATTCTAGGGCCACGTGTTAGGCCTAGTCAGGATTAGATGCCCCGGAGTGTAGGTCCCAGATTGCTACCCCTAGGGCGATCACTCCCCATACACAGGACACAACACTTAGGTCCGTGACTCCGGTTGCGGTGGAGCCAATCAACGAGGCCATGCAGTGACTGTGCAGGGTCCATGGCCAAGCAGGTTCTTATCCTGACCAGCCCTGGTGCAGCTGCTAGAGGTGCGGCCTCGGAGCTGTGGCATTCCCTGTAGAAGCTCTTTGGGGCATGGCACCCGGGCATACCAGAGGCGGTGGACCCTGTGGTACATGAGGCAAGCGCTTTACACCCGGAGGCTGAGGCAGAGGGGCGCCAGGTTGCAGGGGCACTGAACATGTATTAGTTAGTTGTATGTTTATTGTTCCTTGATTCCCGTATCTCTACCTTTTTTAAGCCTTTCTAAAGTATGAGGCTATGTGGAGCACCCCGACCTCAGGGAGCGCAATTTCTTTTATTTCTCTGGTTAATCTGTGCCTCAGTTAGAGACTTCTTTACTGCTGAAATTTAATTTATTCTTTTTAGAAATGCAGTCCAGCAATTACATGTTTAGCCACTGAATAATGTGATGTTTCAAACCACTTTCCAAAATGTTAAACTGATATAAAGCCAAGCGCTTCTGTTACATGCTTCAGTGCCTCAGTTTGTATTTAATCTTCGTTCCATATGAAGTGTTTTGAGCACCCTCTGCATAAATAAGCTATTACAATGCTGTCAACCCACATTTTTCCTCCCAAGGCATTTTAAGATGGCCTCTGACTACATCTACTACTCCTGCACCGGAATGTGCTTGATATAAAAGGCTGGAAAGCAGTATCAAGTCAAGTCAAGTCAAGTCAAGAGATTTATATAGCGCGCTACCTACCCAGAGGGTCTCAAGGCGCTTGAAGAAGGGTGGGGAATTACTTGTCGAATATCCAAGTTTTAAGTTGCTTTCTGAATGCTAGGTGGTTCTGAGTAAGGCGAAGGTGAGTGGGGAGTGAGTTCCAGGTTTTAGCTGCCAGGTAGGAGAAGGATCTACTTCCCATGGTGGTTTTGTTGATGCGAGGTACAGTGGCAAGGGCTTGGTTGGAGGATCGTAGCTGGCGGGAGGGGGTGTAGAAGGACAGTCGTGTGTTGAGGCATTCGGGTCCAAGTTCGTAAAGTGCTTTGTGTGCGTGGGTTAGGAGGCGGAAAGTAATCCTCTTATTGACGGGGAGCCAGTGGAGGTTTTTCAGGTGACCAGAGATGTGTTCTTTACGCGGGATGTCTAGTATGAGCCTGGCTAAAGCGTTCTGGATGCGTTGGAGTTTTTTCTGGAGTTTTGCGGTGGTACCGGGGTATAGGGTGTTTCCGTAGTCCAGGCGGCTCGTGACCAGTGCGTGGGTGACCGTTTTTCTAGTTTCTGTGGGGATCCAGCGAAATGTTTTTTTGAGCATGCGAAGAATGTTGAAGCAAGATGAAGAAACGGCGTTGACTTGTCTGTTCATCGATAGTGAGGAATCCAGGATGAAGCCCAGGTTCCGTGCGTGGTCCGTCGGGATGGGTGCTTTTCCAAGGGCCTCTGGCCACCAAGAGTCATCCCAGGCGGAGGGGGAGGTGCCTAAGATGAGGACTTCTGTTTTGTCTGAGTTCAGTTTCAGACGGCTGTGCTTCATCCACTCGGCTACTTCTTTCATTCCTTCATGTAGGTTGGTTTTGGCAGTGTTAGGGTCTCTGGTGAGTGTTAGGATCAGTTGAGTGTCATCAGCGTAGGAGATGATCTTGAGGTTGTGTTGGCGTGCAATCACCGCGAGGGGGCTCATGTATACGTTGAAGAGGGTGGGGCTGAGTGAAGATCCTTGTGGTAAGCCGCAGATGACTTCAGTGGCCTCTGACTTGAATGGTGGGAGGCGGACTCTCTGGGTTCTTCCGGTGAGGAACGAGGTGATCCATTCCAGTGCTTTTCCTTGGATTCCGACGTTTCTGAGGCGCTGTAAAAGGGTGCTATGACAGACTGTGTCGAAGGCTGCGGAGAGGTCGAGGAGGATGAGGGCGACTGTGTCTCCATTGTCCAGTAGAGTTCGTATGTCGTCTGTTGCTGCGATGAGGGCGGTTTCATTGCTGTGTTTGGCTCGGAAGCCGGACTGTGAGGAGTCGAGGGATTTGTAGGTTTCGAGGAAGGCGGCGAGCTAGTTGTTGACAGCTTTCTCGATGACTTTGGCCGGGAATGGAAGAAGCGAGATGGGGCGGTAGTTTTTGAGTTCGGTGGGGTCAGCTGTGGGTTTTTTCAGAAGGGTGCTGAGTTCTGCGTGTTTCCAGCTTTCCGGGAAGGTGGCGGAGTTGAGGGAGCAGTTGATGACATCTCGGAGGTGTGGTGCTATGATGGAATCTACTTTGTTGAAGATGTGGTGAGGGCATGGGTCTGTTGGGGATCCTGAGTGGATGGAGTTCATCAGGCGGATGGTGCCCTCAGTGGAGATTGGGTTCCAGTCATTAAGGATGTTCAAGGGGGCTGAAGGTCCTGCAGAAGGTTGGGTGGGTTGGTCTCCGGGTCGGTTGTCGAAGCTGTTGTGGATGTCTGCGATTTTGTTGTGGAAGAATGAAGCTAGGAAGTCGCAGAGGGCTTGAGAGGGGGTGATGTCGTTGGAGTTGGCTGATGGGTTGGTAAATTCTTTGACGATGTTGAATAATTCCTTGCTGTTGTGGGCGTTGTTATCTAGTCGGTCTTTGAATGCGGCTTTCTTGGCAGACCGGATTAGTTGGTGGTGTATGCGGGTGGCGTTTTTGAAGGCGTCCCTGGTGCTGGTGTTTGGGTCTTTTTTCCAGGCCTTCTCGAGGGAGCGACAGAGTTTCTTGGATTTCTTAAGATCATCGTTGAACCAGGAGGCGTTTTTGCTGCCTAGTTTGATATGACGTTTTTTCAACGGCAGCATCAATGGTTACTACTGCATGAGCACTCTTTTCCAAATAAGGTCTTACGCATTGCTTTCTGCATGCACAATACATATTAACTTTTCGACACATTAAAATAAATAAAGAGACACTTCAAGTTTAATGCACCGTCAAGTTATCAAAATATATATTTTTGTATATGTGAGTAACAACCTCACATTATTTTTGATGTAAGCAGTCTTAGGCTCATATAACACCCCCTGAGTAAGACTCGCCCCCAAAAGGTTGCTGCATTCTCCTTTCTCCAACTGCATCCCATGCCTCATACAGCATGGAGAAGTTGTGGCATTACAGCTAGGGTTTCCAACTGTCCGTAAATTTCACGGACAGTCCATAGATTGGACCTCACGTCCGTTGTCCGTGAGGATCCCTTTTACGGACGCCTTTTGTCCGTAATTTTGGGCCTTTCAGGGAACAGAGCTGTTCCCCTGTAAGAGGCCTCAGCTCCCTGGTGAGGCACTTCGCAATCTTCCTCAGAGCACAAGAGAAGCCCCACCCGCCCACTGTCACTCTGTGTGGGGCTGATTTCCACATATAGAATGACAATGGGTCAGTCTGTGCTGACACAGCATGTGGTGGCCTCCTCCAGCCTCGGACCAGGGTAGGGCATTCTGTCACATGGAAGTCCAAAAACGCCCATGCTGTTTCTAGGTGAGAATGCAGTTAACTAAAGGAAGGCGGTGAAAGAAGTTCAAAGGAAAGGATTATAGTTATAGTATAGCAGCCATAGTTGCTGCTTTTTTATTTTATGCAACTAACATCCATTGAAAAAGCCAAAAGCTCTTGCTTGGTGTAGGTGTACTTGCTCTAGGTGTAATGTTACTTGTTGTGTTATATATCTGGATGCAATGACAGAAGCAACAAACATACCAGTCAGGCGGCACATTATATTAAGCACATATTTTTATCTTAAGTGTTTTAAGCCACACATTTTATTACATCAAACATCCTTTTGGAGAGACCCCCCTACTTTTTTCATCACACTTGAAGCTCTGGAAACAGTACAATGTCACAGTCGCCCCACTTCCAGGCACTGTGCGTCATGCATGACTCATACCTTCCACTTTTTCATCAGATTGCCTATGTGCAAGGGCATAGTGAACCCTGCCCCACCCCAGCCCTTGCTTTAGGAACTACAGCGAGGGTGGAGTTCTTGATGGGTCTCATAATTAATGTGAAAAGCTGAGTAAGTAAGTGAAGGGATGGGTGGATGGATAGCTGGATGGATGACTGAAAGGGTGGATGATGGGAGAGTGAATGAGTGGATGGATGAGTGAAATGATGGATAGATGGATTGATGAATTGATAAGTGAAAGGGTGTTTTGATTAATTGATTAGTGAAAGGGTGAATGGATGGACAGATGAGTGAAAGGGTGGATGTAAGGCTGGATGAGTGAGTGAAAGGGCGGGTAGATGGACAAAAGGATGGATAGATGAGTGAAGCAGTGAAAGGGTGGATGGATGAGAGAAAGGATGGATGGATGAGTAAAAGGATGGATGGATGAGTGAAAGGATGGATGAATGATAGGTTCAATGGATGGATTCATGAATGGATGAGTAGATGGATGGGTGGGTGGATGGAAGGATGGATGGCTAAGTGAAAAGGGAATTGAAAGAGAAAGGGGGATGTGTAAATGGATGACTGAGTGGGTGGAATGATGAGTGACTGGACGAATGAATGAGTAAGTGAAAGGATGGCTGGATAGGTAAATGGCTGGATGGATGAGTGAATGGGTGGATGGGTGGAAGAGTGGATGGATGAGTGTACGGATGGATAGGGTGAAAGGGTGGATGGATCGATAATGAATGAGTAAAAGGGTGGATTGAGGGATACGTGATGGATAGGTTTGTGAATGATTCCGGTTGCTGGTTCTTTCCTGCCGTGAGGGGAACAGCATACTGCTTTTCACCCACGCCCTGAGTGGAATGGCTAAGCCCAAACACTACAGCCCCCAGCAGCCCCTGCACCCGCGATGCTGCCCTCGCACCCAGAGGTGCTAGAAAAGCACCGTTGACCTCCCGCAGCGCGGGACGCCCAGGGTCCGGTTGCTGGTTTCTTCCTGCCGAGAGGTTAACAGCATAGTGCTTTTAACCCACGCCGTGAGGGGAACGGCTGAGCCCAAACACTACAGCCCCCAGCAGCCTCTGCACCCGTGATGCTGCACTCGCGCCTGGAGGCGCTAGAAAAGCACCGCCGACCTCCCTCAGTGCGGGACGCCTAGGGTCCGGTTACTGGTTTCTTCCTGCAGTGAGGTTAACAGCATAGTGCTTTTAACCCACTCTGTGAGGGGAACGGCTGAACCCAAACACTACAGCCGCCAGCAGCCCCTGCATCCGCGACGCTGCACTCGCGCCCGGAGCAGCTAGAAAAGCACCGCCGACCTCCCGCAGAGCAGGACACCCAGGGTCTAGTTACTGGTTTCTTCCTGCCATGAGGGGAACATCATAGTGCTTTTTACCCACGCCGTGTGGGAAACAGCTGAGCCCAAATACTACAGCCCCCAGCAGCCCCGCACCCGCAACGCTGCACTCATGCCCGGAGGCGTTAGAAAAGCACCGCCGACCTCCCGCAGCGCAGGAAGCACGCAGGCGAAGCCCGGGCCAAGGATGGGCCCGTCATTGCCAGGAAGATACAGGGCAGGGCCACCCCCGTTACTATTTAGGACCAAGACCCTCCTGCTTCATCAGAGGTGGCAGAAAAGGTACTGTGAGACTTTTGTTTCCAACAGCTCTTACACTTGTAACTGCCACTCCCCCTCATGCTGATACTTGGGACTGGCTAGCTCTACAGCCAGTTGACAAGCTCCAGTACAATTAATCGTCTTTCATCCCGGCATTGGACTATAGGACCCTATTGGACTTTTTTTTTAAATGTATTACTGGGACCCTATATAACGTGTTTTATTAGCAGTAAAACGTTTACATGCCCATTACAGTTGCTAAATCTATCTAGCACCTTGCATTTCTGCTTATAGGGGCCCAACATTGCTAGCCCTCAGCACCTTGCACTTTATAGTCCATGTTTACATTTTCTTATTGCTGTTAAACACATAATCACGTTGTCCTGTTTTCTCTAGGGCCCTGACATTGCTAGCCCTTTGTACGTTGCACTTCATGGTCTAACTGCTAAACAAGGTTTTATGCTTTTAACTATTTATTAAGTGTAATGAGCATTAACTAGATTGCATATTTTAGTTTTAAATATATCTAAACCATTTTTGATAACAGTGTTATCTGCAAGTGAGTTTTAAGCACATCCATAGATAGGATGTTGGAAAAGGCTCTAGGAGCAGGTGCCACTGAGATTGAATGGACAGAGAGACGATTATCCCTCACTCCCAACTTGGAAATTCATACAATAGATTCCCATACTTCGCAATCACCAAGTACCCTAGGAGTCCTGATAAATGAGTCCCCTAGGGTCCAAACTTCAATTGCTGAAGTTAATATTCCTGACCAATTCAGGGTGGTATCTCCTATACAACCCGTCACAAGGGGAGACCTAAACCACCAGTAAAAACTGAGGCAAGAAGGAAGAAAGCCATGATAGAAAAGAAAGACAATAGGAATACTGGGATGGGAGGGGTTCACAACAGCATTGAAACAACCAATGAACAGCCAGTGTGGGTTACTAAGCTAGTGGTGGATCTTCAAATCCAAGTGAGGGACATAGTCAAGGACGAACTTAAATCGCTCGTAGGTTGGGTGTAAAAATTGACCTCACTTATTAACAATTGGACAAGCTATAGGGGGCGGTTGATGGGGCAGTTCAAATGGATACTGGTCCCGGAGACAAGGTAACTGCGAACCCTACAAAGACCTTTCCAACCCCTAAACACATTGACCCCCCAGCTACCCAAGCATTAAATTTAGAGAGACAACAACTATTAGCCCCACCTAGACCCAACATAGAGATGTCTTCTACCGCCACTACTAGCAGAGCAAACCCACCTCCCTTACTTAAACAAGCCATCAGACCTTGGCAGCCGAATATTCAAAGGGTAAGGCTAGACTCACAAACAGGCACAGAGGCTTTCGAAGAATATGCCCCACCCCCAGTTATTAACCTACCACCGGCCTCAACCCCATAAGTCCTCTCCTGGCTGAAACTAATCTCTTTATTTTTAGAAAAAAACTGAAAACTTTACTTTTTTAAAGATCTCCTTGCTGCTCTAGTCCGATCCATGGTGCTGTCTGATAGGTCTGTTTTTCCTTCTTGAGTCAATCCCTTGCTCCGGGAAACCCACTGCGGGTAGCTGTTGCGCGATATAAGTTTAAATAAATATATAAATAAATAAATATCCCTGAGTTTGGAAGGGGCCAAAAGGAGTTACACCAATAACTAAAAAATAAATGCATGCATTGCTTAGCGTATCATAGGTACTTCCGGTATGATGATGCTGAAGAGATTTTAACCACACGTAGAGTGGGATGGGTACGTTGGAGGACAAATGACAAGACAGGTGATTGCATAGTGATTAATTTTAGATATCCCTGCGTTGTGCAAGAAATTCTGAATAGAGAGGAGGGGAGAAAAATTGGTTAAATTCAAGCCCTCCATCTGGGCTATTTTTGTCCCCCTGAGAGGGTCTACGAAGACATAAGACAATATGGATGGGACCGGAGACATGAAAACCATTGTTATAACAAAGCGGCTGTAGAATAATATTGGCCCAGGCATCAAATGTATAATATTCCTACAGCAATCAGATTTAGTGGCCTAGAAGGAGTGGATTGACTTGAGGCCCAAGTCATTGGCCTTGAAGTGCAGTTGGGCGAAACTCCATTGGTAATTGAGTCCCGCGAGAACAAGGCAGGGAACTGTACGCTGTTAAGGGAAGGGGGAACCTGTGGGAGCATGAGCAGCTCACCAGGGAATACCCATGAAGGCTCAAACATGACTTTGATTTCTAACCAAGAACCTCCATCGTTCCCTGGGTCTCCCCCACAGCCCTCCCTACCAGTTACCAAAAAAACAACTCTCCTGACCGCCCAAGGCTACGTGCTTTATCCTGGAACCTAGCAGGCCTGAACAGCAAGATTGATGACCCCGAATGGGGCCACTTCATTGACCAGCATGAGATCTGCTTGTTCCAGGAGACGTGGGCAAGGGGGGGATGTTTCAAAATCGGGTTATGCTATATTCAATATCCCTGCAACATCAGGCGGGAAAGGAAGACCTTCAGGAGGCCTAAGCACATGGGTGGCAGTCCACCTAGGTTGCTCAGCAGAACGGATAGAATCATCCTAAATTACATTCTGTACGTTCTTCTGCATTTTTCCCCCAAGAACACCATTGCCCTATTAAATGTGTACTCCAGACCAGTTAGGCAGGGCCAGTAGTCAAAAACTCTTGAGGAACTAACATCATTTCTAGCTACCATTGCAAATAACCACATGGTGATCATAGGAGGGGATTTTTATTGTCAGTTTGAGCCACTAGATGGCGTGCAAAAGGATAGTCTCTGTGAGGAAGATGAATTCTGGGCCATCCCGGAGTCTTCATACCCTCTAGTTAAAATGTGGTCCCCCATGGTGATCCAGATGAATTGCCTTGTTTTAAAATACTCTATAAGGGCATGCAATGGAAGAACACAATCTAACTCATCTAGTAATTAGACTTTTACTAGAAATGGAAGAGGCTTCTTATTGGATAACATTCTAATCGACTCCAAATCCTGGCATAGGGTGATTAATTTTAAAGTTATAGGACGTCAAGATAGTGACCATAACGTCCTTGTGCTAGAACTACACAAACCCAATCCTGGGAGTGCAATAAGTGCCTATTTCCCTATTGATGATAGGCTGGCCCTCTCAAACTGTAGGAGGAGAGTATGTTGGGCAGACATAAGCCAGTCCCAGTATAAATGAGGCTCCCTGTACGAGGCCCTTGTCCGCAATTAATTCTGTACCAACTAATGGTTTCAGAATTGATCTCCAGAAGGTCTCCCAGAATCATATCAGGCTACTGGCTATTGCAGTAGACTTTTTTTTCCGACTAACAAATGTATGCCCACTAGGAAATCTCCCCACCCTTGGTATAATGATGAATGTCGCAAGGCCAAAACAGCCCTGATTGCCTCTATTAAGGCTAATGATCGTCCCTTAATTAAAACATCTACAGCAGCCTATAAGGCCAGTGTTACTGAGGCAAAAAAGGGTGGGAAAGCAGCAAGTGGATCACTTGAGAAGCTCTCTGGGTGGCCGGGACATGAGGACCTTTTGGAAAGTGGTCAATACAGGCAGTTGTGAGGCTAAATCTCCGATAGAGCCTAACTTGAAGACAGGCGTATGGCGGGAACACTTTGAGTCTTTCTATTCAAAGGTGGAAACATCGGATGAACCAGCCCTGAATGTCTGTTCTGTGAAGATGGTCCCACCGACTACATTTATGTCTATCCCCACAACATTGGATGACAGCCATGTGATATCCCTTAATGAGATAACTGACACTCTTTCCAAAGTAGCACCAGGCAAGCCCCCGGACTGGACAAGATCCCTGGGGACCTTTTCCGTAGTGAACCCATTGTGTGGACACCATACCTCTGGGCGCTATTTAATGCTATACTCCAAGGTATAGAGATCCCTGCTAGTTGGGCCGGAGCCAAAATAATTCCCATATATAAAAAGGGCTCCCCGCTGTTGCCAATAAATTACAGTCCAATAAGCCCTATAGATATCACACAAAAATTGTTTGCACATGTGTTGCTGCTCCGACTGCAGAGCTGGATGGAGGAGCACAAGATACTCACTCCCCTGCAGGCAGGGTTCAGGGAAAAACTGTCCACACTGGACCAAATCCTCAGGCTACAAATATTACACTAGAAGATCGTGTGTCTGGAGGGTGGCAGCCTCTACCTAATATTTGTAGACCTGAGGTCTGCATTTGATCTGGTCCCAAGAGAGAAGTTGTGGGCAGTTCTCCATGAGATGGGGGTTCCGCCTTACTTGTGTCAAGCAATTAAGCGGCGGCACGAGGGAAATTAAGCCCAAATCAGATATGGGAAGAAGGGAAACCTTACGGCCCCTATCCCTGTAAATAGAGGTGTCCGCCAGGGATGCGTACTCGCCCTGATCCTATTTATCCTCTATATAAATGGCCTAGTAGATTATCTGCTGAGCAGGAAAGATTTGGACATCCCTAAGCTGGCAACACTCAGAATTCCAGCTATGATGTTTACCGACGATATTCTACTAGTGTCTAAGGGCCAGATGTATCAAGGCTTTTGCAAACCGCAAAGGCCGAAATTCGCGGAATTTCGGCCTTTGCGACTCGCAAATGGCCTTTTTGCATTTTTTCTTATGTATCAAAAAATCGCAATTTAAGGAATCGCAATAATTTGCGATCCCTTATTTTGCAATAGCATTTAAGGAATCGCAAATTTTGCGATTCCTTAAATGATATGTATGAAACATTTTTGATTTGCGAATTTGTGTTAAGAAATCGCAATTTATCACCAACTTGTAGTTGGTGGTAATTTGCGATTTCTTTTAAAAATGCCCTATTTGGCATTCGTGAGGGTGGCATATGACACACATACATACACATGTAGATTTCAGGGGTGCAGCAGGGTGTCTTTGAGACACCCCTGCACCCTTGAAATAATTCTCAAATTGCGATTAGCAAATTGCGAATTCACAATTTGAGAATTATTGCACTATCATTCCTATGGGCCTCCTGGCCCATAGGAATGCATTGGAAATTATTCTTTATTTGCGAATTCGCAAATTGCGAATTTGCAAATAAAGAATAATAAGGAATCGCTAAAAATAGCAATTTTGTACACACATACCGTTTTGCGAATTCTAAATAGCAATTCGCAAAAAATCGCTATTTAGGATTCGCAAAACGGTATTTTGATACATCTGGCCCTAAGTCACCCATGGGGATACAGAGGGTATTAAATAGGTTCGATGCGTTCTGTAAGGAAAGAGGGCTTTAAATCAACCTCCAAAAAAACAAATACATGGTGTTCAATTCCCCCAAAATCCCTCGTCCAAATCCATCTCTACATGGCAAACCCCTTGAAAGAATATCTTCATTTGACTACCTAGGACTCACTATTACAGATTCCATGAATTGGAGGGCTCAAATTTAAAAATCATCCCTTAAACTATCACAATCATCTGGAGGACTGATGAAGGTTTTTCGAAAATCAAGCTACAAACCTGTGAGCCCTGCCATAGAAATCTACAAGGTGCAAGCCAGGGGAGGGGCGTTGTACGGAGCAGAACTATGGAGACACTACAGCTCTGAGAGTCTCACACAGTCAGAAAATATTTTCCTTAGACAAATATTTAGTCTCCCACAGAGCAACCCACTCACGCCGCTACGTCTGGACCTGAGGGTTAGACCCATAGCGGATGAATCTAATCTTAGACCCCTCCTATTCTGGCGGAGCCTGTGGGTTACCCCTGAACTTGCAGCATATAGAGATGAATTAAGAGAGATGATGAGCCTTCCAGGGGTGGGCAAATTACCCTGGCTCTCTTATGTTCGTCACACGTTAACGAGCTTGGGACGGGGCAACCTATGGGATGACCCGGAGGTTGCTTGTGCCTCAATCTCAAGGAAAATGCTAAGGGATTGCTTCGGGGAATTCAAACTGGCCCAACTCCAATGCAACCCCCTAGTTGGTAAGCTGACTGCAATCTTCCTAGGGTCCAAGAATAGGTATAGCCTAGAGCCATCCCTGAATGATATCAAGCCGACAACTGCAAGAACGCTTTCTTTTACAGTTTAGATGTGGGGTCTTGCCCCTAAGCTCCTTTACAAATAACTGGGGCGGCTCTCAAACTGTGGGGCGCCCGGCTTGCGATTGCCCAATATAATCTGACCTACATGTCTTTTTTAGCTGCCCTGGTTACTGTAAAGTGAGAAAACGGTGGCTGGTCCAGATTTGTAGAAATCTAGGAACCAGGCGCTGCTGCGGGGCTTTCAGGATATTTAAACATGATACCAGCCTCCCGATCGTTTATTCGGTAGCAGTTTTCTTATTCTCCATGTGGTGCACTCGCAGAGTTATTTTTATGGTTTAAATCTTTTTATTGGTTAATTTGAAGACAAACAACAGTTCAAGGAAACAAGGCTCTAGGCTCCGTAAAAACTGTGGGACCACAGGGTCGCGAAAATCAGTATTACCAGAGGTAAGGCCATGGAGCGGGCCCCCATACTGAGAAGAAAACAAGAACATACACCAAAAAGGAAGAAACCCCCCACCCCTTCCCACCTCCCACTCCACCCCCTCCCACCCTCGTCCACCATAACAATCAAGGAAAGGGGAAATAAGGGAAGAAAATAAGATGAAGGAAAGAAAAGTGGGAAATGTGGGCTAGTGCTCAACGCCTGGAAGGACGCGTCCCTTTAGAAGTAGCGTCTGAAATTTGCGTATCTGGAAGGTGAAGGAGTCGCAAATACCAAGGGCATGTTAATTCTCGGAACTCCGGCACCAGCAATGTGAGGAAGGCTCGCCACAACTCAGGGAATTCGGTACCTCTGCCAGCTAACGTCAAAGTCAGTTTTTCTATGCCCAGCATGAACCACAGTCGCTGGAGCCAACCGGTATGTGTAGGGAGCTAAGTGGAGCACCAGTGTATTAGGATGTTCTGTATCGCTGCCACTAGGGCAATAGCAATCAGCCGGCTCTTCCGTGACTTAAGGGGATATGTTAGCGGATTAGGAAGGCCCAGGAGGATGTAGGAGGGAAAGCGTGGGAGCTGCGTTTCTAAGTGTAAGTTCACCTCATCGAGGACTTGGGACCAGTATGATTGTAGAGCTGGACAGCCCCAAAGAATGTGCTCTAGGGTACCCACCTCCCTTCATCCCCTCCAGCACCGGTCGCCCCGACGCTGGTCAAAGCGATGAATGCGTTCAGGTGTGTAGTACCAGTAAGTGGCCACCTAGGTTAGGGTCTCTGTGAGGCCCATATGGTACGCTGAATGCCGTGCCCTGTGGTAGATACCCTCCCACTCCTTGTGACTTAGCGTCCTTCCTAAATTTGATAGATATCCAATATCAGTTTCTTATCGGTTGTGCGTGTCACTAGCCATGTTTCATATGGTGTTAATAGACGCTGTGCTTGCGGCTTAATTGTCGGATGTAGTGCCCAGTGCCAGATCTGCAGATAGGGTAAGCGCTCCTGCTCTAAGAGACCATAGTCCTCCCTGAGCTGTGAAAAGGGTATTATGCCATTCAGATCAAATAGATGGCCTAGTGATCTACAGGGGGAGGAGCGCCACAACCGAAAGGCAGAAGCAATCGTGCCCGGGTAATATTCTGGGTTGTCAAAGAGTGGTGTAAGGGGGGACAGGAAGGTAGTCAGCTGGTGGGAGACGTTTGTATGGTCCCAAGAGTCCAGTATCATACTAGTAATGTATGAGGCATACAAGTTCAGAGGCCTATGGGATTTATTATGAAAGGGCACCCCTTGTAGTGGCCTACCCGCTACTGCCTGATCTTGGAATAGCCAGTGCTTTTCAGACTCCAGGCGGCTCCACTCCACCAGGTATCTGAGTTGTGTAGCGTGGAAATAAAGCTGGATGTCGGGGATTCCCACCCCTCCATGCTCAGGAGGCAACGTTGCGATGTGATGTCGGAAGCATGGCTTACGCCCATGCCAAATGAAGCGCGACACGTCCGCCTGCATTTGCTGGATCCAACCTCGGGGTGGCCAAAGGGGAAGAGTCTGAAAGAGATATAGGAGTTGAGGGAGGATTGTCATTTTACCAGCCACAATTCGACCTAGCCAGGACATTGTGCAGGTTTTCCATCTATTGAGTGGCGCACAGATGCGCGTTCGAAGGCCAGAATAATTAATCTCCACAGTAGCGGGGAGTGTGGGGGCTAATTGGATTCCCAGGTAAGGGACCGCAGTGGAGGCCCAAACCACCGGTGTTCCTCTCTCAAGTAGGCGAGAGTGGGCGGTGAAAGAGAGTTATTAAGGGCTATGGATTTATCCATGTTGATCCTAAAACCAGACCCCAGTGCAAAGCAATCCAATTCAACAAAAAGTGCACGCATAGACGTGATTGGGTCAGAGAGAGAGAGAGAAGAATATCGTCAGCATAGCGGCTAACAGTGTGAATATCTCCCCCAAATTTGATCCCGGATATAAGGGGGTGTTGCCGGAGTCTAAGGGCTAAGGGTTCCATATACAGGGCAAAGAGGAGGGGTGACAAGGGGCATCACTGTCTAGTGCCTCTCCCAATAGGGAACCTAGAGAAAGTGTGGCCATTAACCCGGATCAGTCGCCCAAGGGGAACGGTAGCAATTTAAGATACGGGACCGTAATTTCTCCCCAAAGCCTGCAGCGATCAGGACCATTTCTAGATAAGGCCAGTGTACCCTGTCAAAGGCTTTCTCCGTGTCTATGGCTAAGAACATATATTCCCCTTGTGTGCGAGAGAGCCCCATTCTATCAGATGTAAGATGCGCTTAGTGTTATCGATAGTTTGTCTTTGCGGAATGAAGTCCGCTTGGTCCGGCTCAACTAATTGGGCCATATATGGAGCCAAACGAGTCGCAATGATGCTGGTATACAGTTTAATGTCGATGTTCAACAAAGAAATAGGCCTGTAGGCACTGCAGATCGTTCTATCTTTTCCCAGTTTGGGAATGACTACTATCGCTGCCGCTAACATCTCCCCAGGAATGGCACCCGCGCGTTCAAAGGTGTTAAACAGTGCTGTCAGAGTGGGGGATTTTTGGCTGCAGAATGCTTTGTAGAAGGCCGCAGTGTAGCTGCCTGGGCCAGGTGATTTGCCCAGTTTAAGGCACGAAATGGGGGAGATAACCTCCTCTATCTGTATCGGCCTATCAAGATAATCGGCTTGAGCTTGTGTGAGTGTGGGCACGCGGGCCTTAGCTATATACTCAGCTCTGGCTTGAGCGTTCAGGGGATCTCCGGTGTAAAGAGCCGCATAGAAGGCTCGGAACGTTTCTGCAATTGCCGCATCTTCAGAGACAGGCACTCCCTGTGGTGTGAGGATTGTGTGGACTCCCTGCTTCTGCCTAGCCTCCCTCAGTTTGTTAGCCAAAAGGGCCACATCTGTCCCCGCCAGTGAAGTAGGAATGGCAGAGCCTAAGCGCTGCATATTCAGCCTTGTCCTGGTCTAGGGCCGCAAGGTGTTTGCGTTCGGTGCAAAGCTGCCGCCTTGCACGGGATGCCCCAGTGCGTTGGTGCATCTGCTCCAACTCCACCACTCTCTGGGCAAGCTCCTCTCTCTTACGCACCCTTTCTTTGTTATCCGCAGCATAAATGGCAATGAGTTCCCCTCTAAGGACCGCTTTTAATGCTCCCCATCGTGTAGCTAACGAGGTGTCAGGGTTAGCGTTGAGGGCAAGGTAGCCCGCAATAGCTTTCTGGATCTTTTCCAGCACTGAGGCACGATGGAGTAGTGTATCGCGCAGGCGCCAATACTTAAGAGGCCGCTCCGAAGCCGGCAGGAGGAAGATAGCCAGGACGGGGGAGTGATCGGAAAGGGAGGCTGTCAGGATGTCAGCACTTTGCGCATGGGCCTGAAGGGAGGAAGAGCAGAGAAAGTAGTCTAGCTGTGTGTATGTTTTGTGGGCTCCAGAGTAGAAGGTGTAGCTGCGGGTGCAAGGGTGGAGCAAGCGCCAGAGATCAGTCAACCCCAGGTCATGGAGGCAGGCCCGCCCTGCCAAGGTGAGCACCCCCGACTGATGTGTCCTCTGGCAGGACCTGTCCATGTCGTTGTCAAAAATAATATTAAGGTCCCCCCAGCAGCAAATGGTGATCCAATGTGGCAGCAGCGTCTCAAAGGGCTTGGAGAAGAAATTTGACCTGACCGTCATTGGGCGCATATATGGAAACCACCACAAAAGTAATACCAGCCATGGAAAATTGATAAGTAAGCAGGCGCCCCTTAATTTCCGCTTCTTTTTGGAATACCCTGCCTTTAAAAGATCGGGAGACCAGTATCGCGACCCCGGCTGACTTGAACGTCATAGAGGAAAATAATTGAATGGGGAAGGCTCAGGATTTCAATCTAAAGTGGTCTTTGGAGAGAAGGTCGGTCTCTTGTAAGAGGCATATATCGGCTTTGGACTGTTCAAGATAATTGAGGATCACTCTGCGCTTAATAGGATTATTCAGGCCCTTTACATTAAGCGTAAGGATTCTAAGTGGGCCTAATGACATCAGAGGGTGGGGTTGGGCCTAAGTGCTAATTGTCCTGCGGTAGTAGGGAGAGAGGAGTGTCAGCAGCGTGTGCAGATGATGTCTTAGGAGGTAAAAAACCCAGCAGACAACAATATGAGGGATCCCATAAACAAAACAAAACCCCTGTACGGGGCATATACCCAGGTAAAGTTCCAAATACAACAAGGAATGGGGAAACTAGGAGCAAAAACAAGGTCCATAGGTAAAGTCCGCCATCCCGGATGAGCCAGGAGGTCGTCATAGTGGGGTACACAGGTGATCAATCAAGGAGAGTGTACCCCCCCCACCGTCCACCCCCATCAGGGAACCATGTCCGACCATATATAAGCACCGCTGGCCAGGTATCTATTTAGCCAGACCCAGCCAGAGCCTCCGAGGCCAAGGATAGGGCATCCTGCTGCCCCTTAGGGCCAGGTCCTGTTAGAGCACCTGGGCGTGCCCATTATAGGAAATGGGATGAAGAGTTTGTGCTCGCGACGGGATGGCCTCCTTCGTCTTAAAGTTAAAGTCAGATCCGTGTTCACCTTCTGTATATCTGCCCGGAGGGTGTTAAAGAGGGATTCTAGGAAATCCTCGGTCATGGTTCGCCCTGCGGTCCGGGAGACTGTTACTGGGAAGCCATCCTGGGTGCGACAGTCAGTGTTTTATGAACGGAGGGAACTCTAGCAAAGAGGTCGGTAAGGGCTTTCTGCTTGTGTTTCCTAGCTGTGGACACACTCGAGCGCACCCCTCGTCGCGCGCACCGCCGAGGGCCTTTATACTTCCCTTAGAGTGGACAACCCCCTGTCGCAGCTGCGGTGGGCCTGGTCTCTGCAGGTGGATACCCGGGTCTTGGAGGGGGCCAGCTGTAGGCAAGTTGAAGCGTCTGCTATGTCCCAATCTCAAATGCGGAGAGGCGTCCCTGTGCAATCTGCACAGCCAAAGCACCCCGCCTCTTCCAGGGGCCACTGCTAAGTACAAGGGGGTAGATTTCCGCTTCTCGCTGGTCTAGACTGTCTGCCCCAAAACGGCACTCAGAGCATATTCCTCCGGTGTTGCTCTTTTTCGCCGCATCACGGGTAGGAGTCCGTTGGCCACGGGCCCTCTGGCGCTATATGAGCTCGCTAAAGGGTGTGGCGGCTATGCAGGTCCAAGAGGCCTAGGGGCAATACTGCCAGAGTAGGGGAGGCCGGTGAAGCGCCCGCACTTCTCCCCCGGCGGACCAACCTAGATTCCCTCCAGAGGCTCAGTCTCGGCAGCGCTTGCCCTCCGCAGCATGCAGGGGAGAAGAGGAGGCCGTTGTAGTTCAAGGGGCCGGGGGTGAGCCACAGCAGCAGGGAAGGGGCCAGATGTTCACCCCGCCACCCACCACCGCTACCTCCGTTCCCTGACCACTCCGGAATCTCAGCCGGCAAGGCAGGTTCTGCCTGCTTTTGTGGGGGTCGGGCGGTTCTGGTACAATGCAGCAGCCCAGGTGGTGTCTACGGCCGTCAACGCCCCCACCGTTCTCAGTCCTCTACCTTGTCCAAGGTGGTCCACTGGATACCGCCGCTTCCCAGTCCAGGCGGTAACCGTCACTACCAGTGGCCGTGTGTAATGGTATCCAGGCAGGTTCCGCAGGAGCGTCAGGAATCCGATGATAATTCCACAGCCTTCCCCTACGGCCTTCCGACTCTATCAAACACTAGAGTATGGAGAGGCTCGCCAGGGGAAAACAGGGAGACAAAACAACTAAAGGCGGGGAAGAACAAAAGAAGATTTGACTGTATTCTTCAGTGACGATTGGACACCTTGTTATGCTGAATGAAGGAGAACTTCGGGCTGAAAGACAAATATGTAATTCTAACAACAGTTTCTACCATACATAAACCGCTATTATCTCTATAGCAATCTAGCATATCACCATTGTTTTGTCTGATGTTCCGGATGGATGTACAGGATGGAGAGGTTTTTGTCTGGAGCTACAACTAGAGTAATGAAACAGAATTGAGTAATAACACTTTGTCCACCCAGAACACACACTATAATCTCTTGAGACACAAAGCTCTCTTACTGGTTCTGGAGCACAAGGCTGTCCAACATAAACGCTGTTCAAAGGTACACTTGACAGGAGATAAATGCCAACACCAGCACTAGGCGATGAATATCTAAAGAACAAAACGCATGTATAAAAACTGAAGCACATCCAATGTCTGGAATAAACAAGTAGGCAGCGCACAGCGCTGTTACCGTGATTCTAGATGTGTCTGTTCTGTCTTGCACCTCCAATTGAATCCACGCAAGTATCCCCAAGCACAATGGACAGTTGACCCGGATGATGGTGGATGAGGGGCCAGTAATGATACAGTCAAGCAAAGGGATAAAAAGAGGGCGAGGAGTAACAATAACCTAAATACCTAAATAAGGGGACCCTTAGGCCACCCGGCCGAATGAAGGGGAACAAGCCCGGTCGCTAGGCAGAGTAGCCAACCATTGGGCCTTGAAGGGGTAAAGGAGTGGAGCCCGGCCGGACGGCGGAGACCAAGCCCGGCCGTCGGGCAGAGACCAAGCCCGGCCGTCAGGCGGAGCAACAAACGGGAGAGGGAGCAGAGCACACAAGTGCCCGGCCGGACGGCGGAGACCAAGCCCGGCCGTCGGGGGGAGCAACCAACGGATGAGGAAGCAGAGCAAACAAGTGCCCGGCCGGACGGCGGAGAACAAGCCCGGCCGTCGGGCGGAGCAATAGGAATGGCTGATAGAGTCAGCGGGCTTCAGAGGAGAAAGTACACGAAAGCCATGAAGACTCTAGGAAAACAAGAAGGACAGCAATACTTCGGCAGCACTCCAAACGAAGTGAACAGAAACCGGAAGTCAGGCACAGGACAGAACAGGAACATGGAGCTAGACGCAAGAACGTAAAGCGTCGCTCCCAGCGCTCATGACTGATTTATAGGGGCTTGTCTGTTAAAGGGGCAGTACGTGTATTCTGCAGGTCGCGATTCTCGGGGCATGACACCGTGAGCCGGCGCTACAGCTCATGATAAGGGGCGAGGTTCCCCGGCAACGACACAGGGCAGAGCGGAGCCGTACCTCTCTGCAGGCCACCGGGTCAGCGCAGATGTCCCTCATTCCTCGGTGAGGCAGAGATGGATCACCTCCGGTGCGTGCTCCTCTCAGCCTCGGAAGACGCATTCAGCTGGTGAGGTGTTGGGGGCGACCCGCTTGTCACCCGGGCTGCGCCGCGTATGCCTCTGCAACCCTGCCGCAACATGGTGTACGGCTGGAAGGCCGCGCCCTCCACTGGCTGTCGCCCCCGGGGCAATCCGCAATTCTCCGCTACCGGAGTGCGAGCGTGCAGGTCGAGGAGCTTCTCAAGGCAGTGAGGTGTTGGTCAGGCTCTCGCAGAAGCTAGTTGTGGCTATGCTTGGTGGGCGGTGAGAAGGAGCTCCAATCTAAGCGTCCTTCCTCGCCGCCATCTTGGTCACGCCCACCAGAGCCTTTTTAAAAACCAAACCATAGTAACAAACAAGGGCCATTGCCATTTTACAAATGAAACGAGGAATTTTATTGGGCTAACTATTATCTTCATTTAACTGTGATCACCTGCATTGATACACCTAACCCATATTTGGTTTCCTTTCTTACCTTGGTTTTCTGTCCCCCAATCTGTATCTTGTGACCGAGACCAAATACTGATCTTCTACACCTGGTTTTGTTACCTGTTTTATATCTCGCATTGATGCACAAGCACTTTGTATTGACAGATTTGCACTTTATATTGTCAGAATTGTCTTCAACTAAGATCAATCAATTGTTTTACATGATTAGACTCTTCCATAGGTGGAACTAGTTGAATAGATTACTCCACATATTGGTGATAGGCTATACTTGTGAATGTTTTACCCATCTATGTTTATCTTATGTATCCAGCCTTGCTCCATCTTTTTTATTCTTTTTAACTACAATCGATTTCAAAAGTAAATGAATTGTATGTAGTTTTAGTTGTACTTTTAAGGTCAAATTGACTGATATAAAGATATTACTGACTGACAGAATATGGACATGGATGGGCACACAGATGGAAGGACAGAATGAATAGAGAAAGACTGAATGATGGATGAAAGTATGATTACACATTGTAAGCCCCATTATCTTAAGCAACATTTCCTATACATTGACTTTCACATATATATGAGTGATTGTCTCTATATAATATGTGTGTGTTGTAACGCATTCCAACACTCTGCCCCACATACTTGGGATGAGTAGCACTATAGAAGAAATTAAATACAAATGAGAGAGGGTCTATGTGAAGATGAGGGGCACCTTTGGAGGGTGGTAACAAGGCCAGACTGGCCGGACCGGGCATCAGGCATTTTCTCTGGGAGATGGAAAGGTGGGGGCGGTTTTGTAACCACAAAAAGACCTGCACATTTGCTTAAAGCTGCGCGCATACTGACAAACCATGAAGTGCACAATTGTCTCAAACTAATATAAAGTTATTTTCACTTGCACTTTAGTGCTTGTCTATTTACTTACTAATATACTACTGCGCAACCTCCTCTGATGTGTCTGTCAAACTTAACTTTTGTCCTGAATTTTGACCTCCTGTCCTGAGTTTTTGTCCTGAATTTTGAACCTTTGTATTGAATTTTTAGGCTCATTGTCCTGAATTTGCACCCAAATTGGTCACCCTAATTACAGCCCGGGCTTTCGACTTTGAAACTGAGGAACAACGTTCACCTGTCGGCTTAACATTTTGTGATTCTGTATAAATAACGTAATCGCTCTGTGAATTAAAAAAGAAAAATTACTGTGTAATGTAACTGGTGCAAATGGAAACTGGAGCAATATCTTTGCTTTGAGTCTGAACTTTATAAAACTGTAGAAAAAAATATGTAAGGCCTACCACCTGAGTCAAGGTTGCAGCAATTCGCACAGAGCTGTAGAGCAGTGGTGGATGGTATGCCATTGCTGTATATGGTGCTTGTCTGCAGTGTGTGGGTATGCAGTGCCTGTCTGCAGTGTGTGTGTGTGTGCGTGTGGTGCCTGTCTGCATGGTGTCTGTGTGCAGGGACTGTCGGCAGTGTGTGTGTCTGCACGCATGCAGTGTGTCTTCTTTGTGTGTCTGCTGTGTGTGTGTGCATGCTCAAATGTGCATAGGCATCAGAATGCCAACACTTACAAAAGACGTCAAGTAATGCCTGGAAGTAATAGGCCCAGTATATCATAGATGATTTACCACAAACTTTAATATCTTTAATGGCTAATTTACTATCATGGATACTGTGCTGCATGGCTAAATACTAAAGGTCCCAAAAACGTGACCTATTGACTATGCCAATGCTTGTTTAAAGTGTAACTCAAAACTGTAAATCGTTACGACTCAACTATCTAAACGAGGGCTACAATGTCTTACGAAGAAGTCAAGAATTCGATTATGGAATGTCTGGATAACAATGAAGAGATCCATCAGCTAAAATGTAATAAGAGCAAAGCATCAGAAGGACCAGAAGGATACTTTCTCATAAAGCTATGAACTTAAGGTTTCAGTGACCTTTAACATCAACAAGATTTTGGAAACAACTATATGCAACATTACCTACAACCTTTGCCTCATTTATTGCAAAAGTAGGTCTATCAACACCACAATCCTCTTCTCCAGGGAGCCAACAGTATTAATTTAGGGTGATTATAGCTAGACGTATGTCTTCCAGGTACCCAGCTGCATAATACATTTATGTGCCAGTAAAGACCTTCAGTAAAGAGCTTAGAATGAAAAATCAAGAATATCTATCACCGAGCTAGATACTTCTTCTAGGTTTGGTGAGGAAATAGATTCAAAAAAAGTAAAATAAAGGGAAAAAAAAGTTGAGCTTAGGTTCTTAGTGCCAGATTATGAGTCTGGCAGTCCGAAGACTGCCAGACTTGTGGTAGCCTGGTGGTCCTAAGGGCCTGATTACGACCTTTGGCGCAGCTGTAGTGGGCGGTACACCACCACGCTCCTGCTGAACCGAAGACGTGGTAAGGCTGCCCGCCGGATTGGGAGTATCCTCCTGTTTGGCGGTCTGGTTTTTAGCATTCCTATGGCTGTGCCTCTGAAAATGGGGACCTCAACGGGAACGCCAAAAACAGTTCCTGCACTGCATGGACTGTAAAGTCCATGCCGTTCAGGAAATGGTGTGCATGCACACATGTTGCACCCCCATGTGTACACCCACATGGTGTGAAACACCAAGTTTCCACTCCGGCATGGTTCTCTGGAGGTGATAGTGTCATGAAAACCGTGTTGAAGAGGAAACTCGTAATGTGCTTGGCGAGACTGTGGTGGTCCTGTTAAGCATATTGTGGCCTCAGGACCACAGCACCAAAACCAGGGAATGGCTGTTACCAGGTGGCCAAAGCGATACCAAAGGGGATGATGGACGGAGCATTTCAGCAAATCAAACACTCACCCCCAGCCAACTGATCTGGGTTTAAATTATCACCATTCTTTAGCTTACTCCACCACAACAGTTCAGACATGGCCATATGCAAATCAGTCTGACCCTGTGCCTCATGGGAACAGTCCAGCCCGAACTGCCAAGCCATGTTTTCCCTGGACAGGTAACAAGCATCCTGGGACCGGTTTCGGATTCATAATCCTCATTAGCCAGGCAATCTTAAATCCAGTGGTAGAGTGAGCAAGGGACCCACGTCTGGGCATACCCTGCCAACTTAGGGCGAACAAAGCGATACCAAAGGGGATGATGGATGGAGCGTTTGAGCAAATCAAACACTCACCTCCAGTCAACTGATCTGGGTTTAATCCATCACCATTCTTTAGCTCACTCCACCACCCCAGTTCAGACATGGCCATATGCAAATCAGTCTGATCCTGTGCCTCAAGGGAACAGTCCAGCTCAAACTTCCAAGCCATGTCTTCCCTGGACCGGAAACAGGCATCCTGGGACCGGTTTTGGATTCCTAATCCTCATCAGCCAGGCTATCCTGAATCCAGTGGTAGAGTGAGCAACGGACCCACGTCTGGGCATACGTTGCCAACTTAGGGCGAATAAAACGATACCGCGCTTTCCACCCCACTGGAGTCAAGCTATCCTGGATTTAGACTGCGGATAGCCAGGAACCGGTCTTAGGATGCTTGATTCTGGTCCAGGGAAGACATGGCTTGGCAGTTCGGGCTGGACTGTTCCCACGAGGCACAGGGTCAAGGCTGATTTGCATATGGCCATGTCTGAACAGGGGTGGTGTGGTGAGCAAAAAAACGATGGATTTAGGCCCAGATCTCTGTACTGGGGTGAATGTACACATTGTTCTGCATTCTGTCCATCAACTGCTTGTTTTTGCATTTGTTACCAGGCGGCAGCAGTGGTCCCATGGAGGTCTGACCGCCCTAGTCTTAATGGGGCAGTCGGACCACCGTTGCAGTGGTGGCTGGACCGACACTGCCGCACTACCATGGGTTTGGCGTTCCTTGGATTTTGGTAGATATAGGAAGCCTGTCTCTTCAACTTGTTACCTAACCCTTGCAAAAGTGTAACCAGGAGTAGGAAAATTCAATATTGAAAAAAAAGGCAGCAATATCTTGTTTCTTCTTTACAGCTCAAAACGGCTAAAGGGTAAGGTGCAGGGATATAACTTGACTGCAGTGGGGGTTTGTAAACTGACTTTCCTTTACCCTAAAAATTGTTTTGAAGTATACATCAAACCAGCGCTGGAACATTGAAACATTTTCTTAATGTCTTAGTCAAAATTAGAGAAATAATCAATCGGTTCTCCAAATTACTTTAGGCTGTCCAGCGCGAAAAAATAATGAGGTTCATATATATTCCTTTTTAATTTAGGTGTTTTCTTGAGTGTTTCTTGTTGGTTGAAGGACATTTGAGGGTCGTGACAATAGACGCTTTTTGTAATGTTGGCTATCAGGTCAAATAGCCATTGTGATGCTCTGACTGGCAAATCTATCACACCAGTAAAACTTCAATGTGAATGAAAACAGCGGATTGATTTTATAATGATGGTGCTTGTTTACTCTTCAGTAATCTGGGAGGTTCAGTAAAGTAAAAAAGAGGATAAACACTGCCTCTAATCTACTATCTGCAAAACACGGGGAGAAGTGTGGCTCCATGGTTAGAGCGGCAGACCCTGATGCAGAGGTCTAGCCTGGGACCAGGGTTCAATTCCCCGCCTCGGCGGGTCTTGGGCTCAAACATTCCACGGACCTGATCATTCTCGCCTCGGTGCCTATTCCAATCATGGAGCCCCACTCTGCAACTCTGGGCAATAGCTTGCTTAATCTCCACAACGGCCCCCACAACGCTAAGGATGCCTGGCCTCCACCTTGGGGATACCCAGGAGTGGATGCCTCACAGGGAAAGCCAGGATGGGTTCCACAGCAGTATTCGTACAAGCGCCTTGAGACCCTTGCGGGTGAGTAGTGCGCTATACAAGTATCATTTTACATTTATCAATTTACATTTACATGTCACCATGGCATCTTCCACAGTGTATTGCCTTGCGTGTATTGCCTCAGCTACATTTGTTTCCTCACCCACCTATGTTAGCACTACAGCAAGACTGTATGAGAGGATCCCGTTAACCCCCAAGCAACAGTACAGTGAGGGTTCACTGACACAATATTGAAACCGTAAATATTGTGATACCAAAATATTGTGTTAAAAATATTGATCCCAAAAATATAGTTTTTCTATACACTATAGATTTCTGTGCCTAAATGATAATATAAGGA
The DNA here is from genome assembly GCF_964263255.1 of Lissotriton vulgaris. Classification (NCBI taxonomy): domain Eukaryota; kingdom Metazoa; phylum Chordata; class Amphibia; order Caudata; family Salamandridae; genus Lissotriton; species Lissotriton vulgaris. The sequence continues at coordinate 686,426,190 of NC_141697.1, forward strand.
TTATACGAATTTCTACCATAAGGTATCTGATGCTAGGACGTCAAAAAGGGTCGCTAGAGGGGGCATTATACCCCGGGCCCCCATACTTTTCAGCGTCTTGCACTCCTTCAGTAAAATATATTTATAGATATTAAAAGGAAAATAAGCCCGTTGTCTTCAACATTAATGGAGCGGCTTATGAGGATCGCATCACTAGATGGCGCCATATGCCATGTTTCATCTTTTGTCAGCGTACATAATTGTTAACTACATAAGGTCTGATTCAAAGGAAAGAAGGAAACGTATGGGTAGAAATATCCCCATCTGTATGCAAGTACTTTTCCTACTTCTTGGAATTTCTGGAGCATTCCTGGAAAACTTCTCCATATGCAGGGTTCTAGGCATACTTCTAGGGAGTTCATACTTCATACAACATTCCCAGCAAGTGGCTGGTGGGCCAGGCCGGAGGAGGGAGCTGGGGGGTTCTGGGGACAAACTAAAATAAATAAATAAACTTACCTGATTGCCGCCGCCTCCACCGTCCGCTCCATTGCCCTCTTCCTGCTTCTGTGACAGGCTCCCAAAACTGCACTTCGGCCAATCACAACGCTGCAGGAAAGCAGTGTCAGGATTGGCCTGTGTGCTATGACTTTGCACTCCCAGGCAGACTGGGAGCCTGTGCATGCTTTCTCCAGCCCCAGAAACGAAGTTGAGGCCGGAGAAAGCTTCACTGTGCTTGAGATGTTTTGCCGGGTCATGCACAGTGAAGGGACAAGGGAGTGCACTAACTCCCCCCACCACAGTGTCATCCCCTGGACCCGCCCCAAGACTCATCAGAGTCCTGAGTGCAGGTCCTGGGGGATTAACCCGTTGGCTGCGTCGAATGTTCAGCTCCAGTGATGAACGTTCTTGAAACGGGTGGGGCAGCGTCAGCCACAGGACGTGCGCAGCACTACTAAGGTAGTGCTCGCGACGACCATTGGCCGACGGCAGCAGCCAACGGGTTAAAATAAAATGGGTTAGAAACACATTTTATTATCATTTATTTGTGGGTGGTGGCAGGGCGGCGGTGCTCCTGCGCCCTAATGGAGGAGCCACCGCTGTCCAGCGTCACTCAGCACATCGAGAATAGGATCCTGAGTGCAAATGTAATTTTTTCTCCACAGGGAAAATATTTTTTTTCATCGAAAATGCCTTTTCACTGCACCTCAACAATTTCTGAGGGTGAACCATTCCTCGGCTTTAGTAACAATTAGGGTCGGACTGGCTACAGTGCGTTTTGGAATGCTGCTGAGCTGGGGGCTGAGTTTGTTGATGGGGACCTGCGTGTACTGATCGAAATTTGTTTTGCTTTAATTATTTCGATTCAGAAAAGGGGGTGGTGATGATTAATTATTTCGAAGCACACACAGGTCTCCATGAGCGAAATCAGCCCCCAGCTTGGCAGCGTTCCAAAAATCCCGGTAGTAAGTCTGGGCTTGGTAACAGTCCAACCCTTTCCAGTGTGTGAAGGGGAAGGAGAGGAGTTAGTGAATGTTAACAATAATCCATGTGTGTGGGAAATCACAAACCTCCACGGATGACCCCCTTTCCCAACTCCTGAGTGGAGTTTATGGATGCACAGAACTCTGCATTTGCTGCACAGATCTCCGCACATGTTAATGGGCTTGTGGCCCCTTTGAGAATTTCTGGCAGGAATAATAAGTTAAATCTGGTCATAAACATAGGTTTACGACCAAATTTACCTTTGTGAATAGACTCCATATACACGGGTACTCATGGTACCCGCAAACACTGCCAAGCATTATTGTTTGGCCTGAGGCCTTACAAAAGCGTCAGTAAAACCTGATCTGATGTACACAAAATCAATGTTTTCTCCTCATTGGTGAAACAGAGGAGCAAGATTACGTCACCCCATTTCCTTACTACTGCAGAAGTTCACCTGTTCCGAAACTGACTCAAACATTCACTTAAAAACAAATGCCCTTTTCACTGTGGCAATGGTTGGTAACACTGTGATTTTGTTCTGTGAGTACACACTAAGGACTGTGATCTCCACATTTCAAGTATGAAAGATCAGTTTCTTAGTTTTTTTTAAACAGGATTACTTTGTTGCAATGTTTCTAGTCCAGGAAGGACCTGGCCCGGCAGTTCGGCCTGGACTGTTCCCATTGGGCGCCGGGTCAAGACTGATTTGCATATGGCTGGGTCCAAACTGGAATGGCATGGTGAGCAAAACAGCAATGGATTTAGGCCCAGATCTCTGTACTGGGGTGAATGCATGACATTGTTCTGCATTCTGTCCATCAATAGTTCTTTTTGCATTTGTCACCTTGAGTGGGATGAGTATGCTCAGACGTGGGTCCCGTGCTCTCCCTGCCACTGGAATGAATCTATCCTGGCTGAAGAGGGGTGAAACCCCGAAACCGGTATTAGGATGCTTGTTTCTAGTCATGGAAGGACCTGGCCTGGCAGTTCGGGCAGTTCGGGCTGGACTGTTCCCGTTGGGTGCGGGGGTCAAGACTGATTTGCATATGGCTGGGTCCAACTGGAATGGTATGGTGAGCAAAAAAAATGATGGATTTAAGTTCACATCTCTGTACTGGGGTGAATGCATGACAATGTTCTGCATTATGTCCATCAATAGTTCTTTTTGCAATGTATGCTACATACATACTATGATTAATAGGCAATATAATTTGCTGACTCTATTTAGAAATTGTTGCACAATCCATGTAACATGGACTAGAGGAAAGTCTGTTGCCCTATTCTATTGTTTTTTGTTGTTGTTGCACAAGTACCAACACTAGTACAAATTTTCTGTAATCTGGCCAGAATTGTGCAAAGAGTCACAAAAAGGTCTGGTTTCAGATTAGTCTCCTCTGTAAGATAAAGTCTTACATTTGAGCCATGAATTTCCACTCCACCATTCAGATGTTGGTTCTATAGTGGGTAATGTACTCCTATCTGCACTCCTCAACACTGCCCTGGTCCAACTAATGTTGTTACCGCTTCATGAGTAGCAGCAAAAAAGATAGACCACATCTCCGCCTCCCTGAGATGGCGGCAGAAGCATTCTGTGCCAGAAAACAACAGTTCGCATTAGGCACAAGGGTATCTAGTCCAGGAAAACTGGACTTCTGGGCAAAATGTCCATCTCTGGGTTGCCTCGCAAACCCTTGGAGTGACACCATAGAAAGGCAGGAGATTTGAAACCTCACAAGGAAAAACTCTTGTGGGTACATGTCTGACCTGCCACTGTGGACCTGGGTTCTAATACCAGCAGCGGCACTTTCTAGAATTTGTGTACCTCAGGGAGCATCTCCCTCTCACTCAAACTGTAAATACTTGCAACGTTCAAAATGTGTAGTGTAAACATTGAAGCTCTGATTCATAAAATCATTTTAAGGTAAAGGAATAGTACTACAGGAGAACTCTTTCCCTCTTACTCTTAGATGACTTTGCGAATCAGCCGAGCGTCAACTCCTTAACAATAAAAGTCAAAGGAGGGCACAGTCCTTCCTTACTGTTTGTAACAACTGCATGTGAATATTCCTAGAATATTTCCATTTTAGATGCTTTGGGGTCAATTCCCTAAGACAAGTAAGAGAACGTAAAAGAGTGCTATATGAGTCCTACTTTATGGACTCTAAAATGCCTCCTTTGTGTGATGGCCCCAGTTTGTAAAGTCTATGGTTTCAATTGTGTCTCATCATCTCTTGCTGATTTTTGTCATCTGGGATGGATCCCACGTACACAATACTACTTTGTGTTTAGCACCTCATATTTGAGTAACTCCTGCGGACATAAAAAGTTCTCCTTTAAGTGTTCTAATAATGCTCTCTACAGCTAGGTTCATTATAAATGAAAAATGTAAATTTCTAGGTAGGACCACGCTGCAGATGATGTGTGAATGTGCAGTAGTAAGTAATGCAGAATATAACAAGTGCCCCCACACTCTCAAAGCCATAGAGTTTGAACTGCAGTAATGTTTATAACCCGCTGATAGAGCACATGCTGGGGCAGATGTGTGCGTGTGTGTTTATGTTTGTATTGCACCTTTCCAAGATTCCAGTCATCAAATCAGGGCTCGTATTATGCACATGGTGCATTTTCATTGTTTACGCAGGGCGCCCCTTTAAAAGGTGCGCCCAGCGCAAACAATGAAAATGTACTGCATTATGGTGAATGTGCTGCGCCCAGGGCAGCCGCAAACTCGCGCTGACCTGGGGGTAGTGCATTCCTGTGAAAAACAGAGTGGCTGCTTTGAAGCTGCTCCGTGTTTTCACAGTGCTGTCTGCACCCACCTGCACTTTGAAGGGGGAATATAGATCCCTTGTAATGTAATGTAATATAATAGACATTTATAGACCATGTGGCTACCTCAGAAGAGGTGTCCTGACACTACAGCAGACTAACGAAAAGATTGACCAAGAGGAAATGCCTGAACAAAGAGCCAGGTTTTTAAAGCCCTCCTGAACTCTAGTTCTGTCTCAGTCAGGCACAGGTGGATCAGCAGAGAGTTCCAGAGTTTTGCTATTTTTACTGAAAAGGACCTGCCAACTTGCCGGGATTTAGGCCTGAAGGGTTCCATGAGTGACTGCACCTGCCTGCAAGGTGATGTCTAGTGGCTCCATGGGACCACCTTTACCTCCTCCAGATGGCTCGACCAGGGGGCACACTAGCAGTGCAACTCCTGAGAGCTTCTTTGCCTCTGCGCCCATATCCGAAATATGGCACGGGTGCAGAGGAAAGGGGTTTCCTCTTTGCTTGGAGCCGCGCCCCCATGCAAATGAGGGAACATCCTCTGAAAATATTGCTAGTGCTTTATGTGGGCCAGCGCTATCGGTATTGTAGAAGGGGACGCACAAGCATATGCGGCCCCTCCTGTAATACCAAAGTGCCCCAGTGGCCCGCAAAGCAGGTGCAAAAGCCCATTGCAGCACAAGGGCACTTGTATAATATGGCCCCCGGTGAGCACAATCACTTGTAACATGATTGCCATCATGGAAGTTAGTTAGAGTGCCCATTTCATATCTGTGATCAGGAGAATTCACAACATTGCATTGGCCAAGTAGGCTGGGGTGGCCATCCAGGCCAGCTCAGAATACCTTACACCATGAAGAACTGAAAGCTGCCATGGGCAGTTCTAGTGATATTGACATGAACATATCAGATCATGGTGTTCCTATGCATCACACTTCACTTGCATGCTGATGGAATGCGGTTGCTTGAGATGCCTAAACATTTACCGCATGCTACAGCTGGGCTAGTAGCAGTATTTTTGCAGTCAATAACTCCTGACCATATAAGGAGGTGGCACTATTGCAGAAATATTACACAATGCTATCTGTGAATGCACATGGTGACATTTGAAGAGGTGTGTGCGGCATGCACACAACTACATTCATTAGCTGGTTTTGTGTTGGGAGAAGCAGGAGAACCATTTGATTTGATTTTATATTTATATAGCACTGACTAATACTCAAAGGCAACTAGGTGCTTCAACCTGATAAGAAAATGAATGGAAAGAGAATGAAGACACAACAGTTAGCCTGGGCAGTGATCGCGGAGTTCTGCAAAAAAAACTCTGCTGGGCTACGCAGAGCTCTGCAAGCGGCAGAGTGCATTAGATAAATGCCGTTCGCGGTGATTTTTTGTGCTGGGTGTTTGCCACACTTTGCAATCATCAGGAACGGCACCATGCCCGGCGCAAGTGGATGTTGCTTCCTTTCTGCCGCTCGAGAAGATATCTTACTCGAGCAGCAGATTTTCCAACGCAAACAGACGGTTTCTCAATGCGAGCGGTTGGGAGCATATGCGACCACTCGCAATGAAAAATCCGACCGCCTGCGTTGAAAAATCTCACCAGGAGATTGATCTTCCATGCCTGCGCTCGCCAACTTGACGTTGCCGATAGCAAATGAGGAAAAATCTCGCCGGCAGGGTGGATTCTCCTTGCTCGCACTCGCCAACTTGATGTTGATGAGTGGGAGCAAGGAAAAAAAACCCTGCTACATGGTGCAGGGTGTTCTGGAACTCCGCATGAACCGCGTGATGCGGAGTGCGAAAAACTTCACAAACTCCGCGAACGGAGCAGAGTTCACTGCCCGGACTTACACAACAGCAGATACCTGAGAACATTCTAGACAGTGACTACAGGATGTAAAGCCAGATCTTAAGGGCCTTCCTAAATTAAAACACTTCTGAAGAGTTTTTCAAGTGGGTGGGTAGGGTATTCCCCAATTTGCCATGACCTCTTGAGGTCTTCTGTGGCCAGAAGGCGAAGGTTTAACAATGTTTTTTCAAAGGGGCTTAGGGTACGGGTAGCTTGAGCCAAGATTGCATGTTTTGGAACACTCACTGGACATTCTCCAGAGGTTGATGTGTGAAGTGTGAAGGATCCGCCCCTGTACCTTCAGCAATCCTTGACCAGATGATTCCTACTATATGGGTCACGGCATTTGTAAACTGTCAGTGAGGTTAGCTTCCCGTCCTTTTATTATAATTGCCCCTAACTTTGGACCAACACAATTTGCAAACATGCAAGTTTATGATCTGGGGTTGGCTTTTATTTCGAAAATCTAATTTATTACTTGGACTCACGTGTAAGTAGAGTCCGAATTTGCAGCTACTCTTTGTGCAAGAACGCAATGCCTTTACTTCCCCCCCATATTTCAGAAATGTGTGAAGTTCTCCCATATTTTGGAAATTAGCTAGGTATTTTCGAAATTTTGGAAACTGCCTGCAGATATCTATTTCTTATAATCCACAGAAAGTGCGGAGAAGCATCAGTGGATAAGTGACAAGACTGGGTCCAACGGTGCTGCTATCAATTTAAATCCCTAAGGAAGAAACTCCTGTAACATAGTCAGAGTTCCACCTAGTGGTGGCGCCAAAGTACCACACAAAGCCCACCAAAATACTTTTTAGGTCGAGTTTACTCGAACCTATTGCTGTCCATCCAAAAGTTGACTTTTTACGATGCGCATTTTCAAAAGTTCACGTGAATCCCAATCACGTGACCTGCTCTCATGCACGAGCCTTCCCCCTGCCAGCAGCCTTTCTCCCTCCCCAGCCATCTGTTAATCCATGCTGCTTTTTCGCCACAATGTGTATCCTGGGCAATCACTGGATGTAAAAGTCAAATACATACCAATAAACTCGAAGCGCCTAAACACGTTATTGCTATCGTGAAGCGCGCATGAAGCATCCGAATTGCTGCACGCAGGCCAGATGTCAACAAAGCCAGGGATTTCTCCAAAGCCCATGCCTTTTCCTGTTCCATCTATATCTGCAGCGTTTAACCCATGTCTTCACTGTGGCAACATACTTCATTTTTAGTGCACTTTCTATCTAGTGGCTTTCCTACGGTGGCAGTAGGAGACATGCTTTTTAATCCACCCTTCTTTTTCGCCACAATGTGTAATTCTGGGTAATCACTGGATGTAAAAGTCAAATACATACCAATAAATTCGAAGCGCCTGCATGAAGCATCCAAATTGCTGCACGCAGGCCCGATGTCGACAAAGCCAGGGATTTCTCCAAAGCCCTTTTGCGTGCGACGAGTTGCATAGGCCTCGGCAGCGGCGCGCATTTAGTATCTGACTGTTATCGCTTGTTTTGTTTTGTTTTCTGAGCGATTTCATATAGCGCGAACTCCCACCCAAAACAGTGGCACCTTTTACATGAGAGCGAGTTGCATAGTACAAGAACCCATTGCCTTCTCAAAGCCGCAGGAACATTAACTAATTCTCCCACAGTCACAGTATAGTGAGCTGACATTCTAACTTGTACCTGGCTTTCTAGCTTTTCGCTTGTAGCTCTGGGCATTACGCCACATTCTTGTGCTTTGAGTACATTGACTACTGTCATGTCACTAATAGGGAGCTTTATTTATATAGCACACACAGCTCAGACGGAATCACAGGGGCTCATGCCACATCCAGCGCATTTTACATGTCCTGTTTTTACAAAATACCACTTTTTACCATTTCTTAATCTTATGGAAAAAACTACACTCTACGCTAATATAAAGCTTACTTGGGCTCCCGCCTCCCAGGGTTGCACGCAGACATGCTCTATATTTGGCTGAAACCCCTACACTACACTATGATAGAATTGTAATTTTAAATTTGGTTTCACTTTTGTGTGCGCAGCTACCACTTTCCAGAGCACATTTTTTTCTTGTCTCCCCATTATAATACAATATTATTTAATACAATATTTCTCACATGTTATATTAAATGGTGCACGTGTTCCTTTTATATCGATTAACATGCATGGAGTGCTCCAAAACCAAAATGCTATTTTGCTTCATTAGCAGTAACTCTATGCAGCGCCTCTAACGTTTCTTTCCTGCTCTTTTAAAACAGCTGAAACCAAACTTACAGCAACAGCGCACGGCGGGCTCAGAGAAATTGCCACACAGAGCTCCGGGGGAGGGGGAGTTGGGGGGGAGTATTTGGGAATAGACTTTCTTTGCCCATTGTTAAATATCACAAACAAGGCTGCATTTTATGCTAATAGGGAGCGTTATTAATAGCACAGAGGGCCCTGGATGGAATCACAAGAAAGCATGCCACATCCAGCGCACTTTACACGTTTTCTTTTTACAAAATACCGCTTTTTGACCATTTCTTAATTTAACGGAAAAAGCTACACTCTACGCTAATATGAAGCTCTGTTGCGCTCCCTTCCTTCCATGAGTGATATTATACTAAATGGGGCATGCGTCCCTTTTATTTGAATAAACATGCAGGGAGTGCTCCAAAACCAAAATGCTGTTTTGCTTCCATAGCAATAACTCCATGCATCGGCGCAAACCCTTCCTTCGATGGCCCTAGGGAAATTGCCACAAAGAGCTCCAGAGGAAGTCCCAGGGGCTTATGCCACTTCCAGCAGGTGATATTTTCATGCCGAAACGTTACATATATTTAAATTATCACTTTTTACTTATTTCTAAATATTGTGAACAAATTTGTACCCTACCCTACTACACAGCTCCGTTATTAGCACACAATGCTCCAAATAAAGTCACAAGTGCTCACGCCACATTCAACACAGTTTACACATATTCTTTTTAGACAATACCACTTTTAACAGCTTTTTAAAATTAGGGATAAAACATCAGGGACGCTAATAAGGTGCTCAAATACATCCAGCTGGAGTCCCAAAAGATCACGTCACATCCATCGCACCAGACTTCATTGGAATGCGCTCCACTCGCTCGCTGCCCTGCCCCCCCCCCCCCCCACCAGGCTCTTGAAGTGCGACGCTTCGCCAGCGCTTCCCTCCCACTCGTTTACTACTGCCTCCCCATGACCTCAAAGCAATGCGCTTTCAGCCCTATCACTACCCCTCCCACCTCCCAAACAGCATTGAGCCGTGAAGACTTGTTTCACTTAACAGCTCTCTGCTGTCGGTATTTTACCCCCTCGAGCGTTTTCCGTGCGGCACTGAGCTGCACAGACACACGCTTATATGAGTGGCCACATTTTTAGATGATGTGAACACCGCTTTACTTTCTTATCAACCATCTCCAACCACCCCCACCCACGGACAACACCGAAGGACTCACATGCTAACAAACACACTGAAAAAACGCAGCCATACTGGAATAAACACACTAATGTCTAATCGCCTTACAGATCAAAGATGACTTGAAGGTCTGGGTGTAAAAGGTGTTGGTTAACTTCTCATAATAACCTCCTGAACTCCTTTTCCCCTGTTGGCTCAATCTCAATGCCACAGCATCATTTAACGCCACAGCACCAATCAACGCCACAGCACCACGCAAAACCACAGCACCACTCAACACCACAGCACCACTCAACGTTACAGCACCACTCAACGCCACAGCACCACTCAACGCCACAGCACCACTCAATGCCACAGCATCACTCAACGCCACAGTATCACTCAACACCACAGAATCACTCAGCACCCCTCAATGCCACAACACAACTCAACGCCACAGCGTCACTCAATGCCACAGCATCACTCAACACCACAGCACCACTCAACGCCACAGCACCACTCAACGCCACAGCACCACTCAACGCCACAGCACCACTCAACACCACAGCACCACTCAACACCACAGCACCACTCAACGCCACAGCACCCTTCAATGCCACAGCATCACTCAACGCCACAGCATCACTCAGCAGAACAGCATCATTCAGCACCACAGAATTACTCAGTGCCACAGAATGCCACAGCACCCCTCAATGTCCCAACACCACTCAACTCCACAGCACCACTCAACGCCACAGCACCACTCAATGCACAGCATCCCTCAATGCCACAGCATCACTCAACACCACAGCATCACTCAGCACCACTCAATGCCACAGCACCACTCAACGCCACAGCACCACTCAACGCCACAGCATCACTCAATGCCACAGCATCACTCAACGCCACAGCATCACTCAACGCCACAGCATCACTCAACGCCACAGCATCACTCAACGCCACAGCACCACTCAACGCCACAGCACCACTCAATGCTACAGCACCACTCAACGGAACAGCACCACTCAACGCAACAGCATCACTCAGCCCCACAGAATCACTCAACACCTCTCAATGCCACAGCACCACTCAACACCACAGCATCACTCAACGCCACCGCATCACTCAACGTCACAGCATCACTCAACGTCACAGCATCACTCAACGTCACATCATCACTCAACGTCACAGCATCACTCAACGTCACAGCATCACTCAATGCCAACAGCATCACTCAATGCCACAGTATCACTCAACGCCACAGCATCACTCAACACCACAGCATCACTCAGCACCACTGAATGCCACAGCACCACTGAATGCCACAGCATCACTCAGCACCACTCAATGCCACAGCATCACTCAGCACCACTGAAGGCCACAGCATCACTCAGCACCACTGAAGGCCACAGCATCACTCAGCACCACTGAACGCCACAGCATCACTCTGTGCAATCATTCAACAACAACTGGTTCTTATATGTTCTCTCAATGTTTCAAGCTTTATTACAAACTAGCAGCCCGCCCCGGCGTTGCCCGGGGCAGAAGGGGGCTGGGGGCTGCATTTTGAGCATTTGCTTAGTCCTGGCCAGGCCCCCCGCCCGCTCGACATTGCGTATACCGCTGCCCGCCTCCCACCTCCCGCCTCCCGCCTCTGCCTTACCTCAGCCGTGCTCCGGACTTAGCCCCCACTCCCGGGCCCCCGCCCGCACCGACATTGCCCGGACCGGCTCCCGCCTCCCGCCTCGCCTTACCTGAGGCGCCGCGCCACTCGTCGCCGCTCGTCACCGCTCCTCCCCGCCTGTCGTCATCATGCAGGTGTAGGTCGCGGTTAGCGCTACGTCGCGGCCGGCGCTTGATTTAGGGGACTACTTTGTTTTTAAACTTTAATTTTTTAATTTACGTTTTATTTTATTTTATGCAGCCTATGTCCATCTACACACCCTGAGGATTACAACAATGTATTGGGTGTGTGGATTGGCGCTGTGGTTCCCGAGTTTACCTTGCCAAAAGGTGTCTGTTCTCTCTTTATAATAGTAGTATAGATGTCACAAAAAGATGTTAATATTTCACTTCTGTTCTTGGATTTTCATCACAATAAAATACACTGAACATAATCTTCCCAAAAGTTATTTACAAAAGTTTAAGCTATTGCCAATATAAATTACAATAACTTTTATTTAAGTATTAATTATTAAAAAAAATAAAAGCCATTGTTATTTGTAATATTAATACATCTAAGTCATGTAAATACAACACATATTGCATTGCAAATGCTATAGATGTCACGTTTGCGAAAGTTAAAACTATTGGCATTGTAAATGACAAAGCTATTAATATCGCTAGTTTCAAAACCAACACATAAATAAAATATTTGTCATTTACAATACCAATAGCTCAAACGTTCCTAATGCGAGACCTATTGCATTGCAAATGCTTGGTTTTTTTTCAGTGAATTGGACGCATCCAAAATGGCAAAATCCTGGAGCTCTGCTAATACTTGCACTGCTTCTGGTTACCAACACTGTAGCCACACCAACCGAGGCACTATTTATTTAAATGGAAACAGCTGAGCCTTAGGCAGGGCTGAGCAGTGTGCACCAGCATGCACAGGATTGGCACGGAAGACGCGGCCTAAACAGCTTAATCAATTTAAGGGGTGTTTTACAGACAGAACAAGCCCAGACTGGCTGCGGAACGATGTATAAGTGCTTCGAAACACCGACACAAGACCAGAGCGCTACTGACTAGAGACATATTGGGGGCAGAGACATTCACGTGAGGGTGCCAGGAGATACCCCTTTGGGGATGAGACGTTTGCTCTATATTAAATGTCCATTAACATAACATAACATAACAAAGGAGAGGGAGACAGAAACCCTCATATTTTTATTAGCTTGCCATCTGAACTTTTAGCATTGTTGAAAAATAAACGCAGCTAGTGATTTCTGAATAAAGCCGGGTTCATTATTTTGGTGATTACCTTGAGGCAAAAAATATGTTCACTGTAATTTTTGCATTTTTCTTAGGTTTCCTAAGCACTTTTTACCTCATTTTTTTACACAAAAATGTGAAAATATTTCTGTAGATGTTCCATCTATTTAGCGAGGGACAGGCCAACGAGGTGCAGGCATGGTTTGAGTTGCTTCATTTGAGCGTGCGGCACAAACATATTCCGCGCCACGTTTGTCCTGACACAACTTGATTTTTCATTCCCATGATGCGATTGTATGGGATTTCAGTGGTACAAAATGGTACAGAAAACAACAAATAGATTTCACAGTATGAGAAGGAAGGAGAGAGAGAGGGGGGAGAGAGAGAGAGAGAGAGAGAGAGAGAGAGAGGTAGAGAGAGAGTGAGGGAGAAATAGAGTGTGTGTGTGTGTGTCAAGGTAGAAAAGTCCCATTTTACTTACCTCGCAAAATAGACCGGTGACACCACTTGGGCAGCTGCAGAAGAAATGCTTCCCCACTTCCACACAGCGGCCTCCATTCTGGCACTTTAGACCGCTGCAGTTCCTAACCTCTGTGCCACAGTCGGGGTCCACATAACCTGGAGGGCAAAGGCACTTGTAATTGTTTCCCAGTACCTACAGAAGAAAAAAAAACACACTTGATATCATAAATAAGTTCTATTTAAATTGCCAATTCGTCCACAACAAGATATGATCTTTAGAAAATCAGGGTTTTCTTAGAAATCGAGTCACGGATGAAGCAGAATTAATCGAAAACATATTTTGTAAATGTAAATGTAAAATGTGGGTGTACTTGTAAATGTGGGTGTACTTGTAAAGTGCACTGTGACTCCAAGGAGTATCCTGGTGCTGAAGACCGCTGGGGAACCCGTCCTGGTTTTCCCTGTGATATGGTCCCTTTCTGGGTATCTCCTAGGTGAAACCAGGCATCCCCAGCGTCTGTGGGAGGCCGTTGTAGAGATGAGGCAAGCTTAATGCCCAGACTTGCCGAGTGTGTTCCCTGGTTAGAGTAGGCACCGAGGCGAGATTTATCAAGTCCGTTTGACCCTGGTCCACGACCCTGCCGCATCGGGAATTGAACCCTGGTCGCGGGCCATTCTCTGCTTACGGGTCTGCCGCCTCTAATCAGTGAACCACAACACTCCATTTTTTATGCTGTCCTCGCTTCCAAATAGATCGAGTCAAATACTCTGTGTGTGCAATGGCTGATCCTGGCCAGGCCAACGACGCCCCAGGAGAGGAGGTGAAAATGCAGCCCATCATTTTATGAATCTACTGTGTCAATAGATTGACAGGTCACTCAGACTGTTGCTGTGGGTTCTTACCCTCTGAAATTACTGTGCAGAAAGTTTAAATGCTGTTTTTTTTCTAGAAATGTTCTTGATGAAAATAAAAACACACTATGTACACAGGTACGCCTTTTGCTTCTAGTTCATCTAATAACTACAGGTACTTCTGCCCTACAAGGGGCTTTAAAGATGCATTTACCTATGAAGACAAGTAATTTAAAATGGAGGAAAATCGAGTTGAAAGTAGGGAAAGATAAGGGAGACCACAATATCAACTGTGAGTGTTCAGTGCCTAGGGTTTCTGCTTAACTTGCTCAGAGCATGCGTTTACAAAATCATCTGCTCACAGCCCTGAATGTCCTCTTCCTGTTCCCTTATAGTGTTTTCACACTTCTAGAGTGACAGGAAACTGAGGCAAAGCAGTCATTCTCTAGAATTTCTGCTGGAGTATAATTTCCAGAGACTCTACACCACACAGTGACGGCTCCTCCGCTAAGGCCGAGGAGCGTCGCCCCACTGCTCAAAAGGGAAAATAAAATGATAATAATGTATTGTTATTTTCATTTTATTTTTCCTAATGCAGTCAGAGGCGGGCGGGGCTGGCCAGAGCAGGGGGAGGCGTGGTTTGCACTCCTTAAGTGCACATGAACTGGTTGTCCTTCCCTCTTGGGCCGAGCAAACAGTTCATGCACACGTTGCATGTTCCTCACCAGGCTGCATTACACAGCCTGGTGAGGACCAAGCACAGGCTCCCTGTTCCAGTCTGAGCAGCGGTTCACACGCTCAGACCAATCACAGTTGTGCATTGCAGCACTGTGATTGGCTCAGAGGAGCCTGTGTGTCTGGGTGCCTCCTGCTGCCAGCCGGGACAGGAAGATCAAGAGGATGAGGGTGGATTCGGAGGAGAGGCGGCTGCCGGCTGTTAAAGGTAAGTCCTTTTCATAAAATTACAATCCTCCTCCAACCCCACCACCCCTTTTGGTAGCAGCCGCTGCTGACACCAGTCAATATTGTGCAAGATCCCTCTCCATCCGGAGAATATGGAAGCCTTCAAATGTCTCTGTGCTCTTCTAGCCCAGAGTGTTCTAGCTATGCTAAGGTTCTCAACAGGTCATATGGGTAGCACATCTCTTTGCCTCCATCTCAGTCTGGCTGTTTGATGATCTGGTTCTGCTTACTGGTGCCACACAGCTCCAAAGCAAGCGTACTACGAATACAAGAGGGGGGGGGGGCATCTCTGTCTAGTTCCTCTGATGATACTAAATAAATCTGACAGAAAAACTCCTTACTTTCTGTGTGCCGTGATTTTCAGAATCAGTATTATGACTCTGTTGATGTCCTACTTGCCTCTGTCAAACCTCTGCAGAGTTCTGAATAAACAGATCAACTGGATCAACAGCTTTCTCCCCACCAAAAGAAAGCACTACATCTGGTTCAAAATATTTCCTGGTTTGGCGCATTACGAGGATCCAATTACAAAGTTCACCTGAGGTCTAATAAGGTTAGACACTGTGGGTCAGATAAGCCTCACTGCCCGTATAATGTACTTTATTTCTACATTAATCAGAATTGTCAAGCTCATATTAACAGAAGCGCAGGGAGAAAGAGTTACTTCCTACCTTGCTTGCTTCTAAGGACGGTGTGCCCTGCAGAAGTCCCAATACATAAAATATGTACAAAATGTCACCTTGTTGTCATTTTTTATGATTTGCAAATATAAACCTATGTCAGAGTCCTGTACACTACACAGCATGAACTACCCACCTGGCATTTCCCTCCATTTCGGCATCGTCCAAGGCACACATCACTTCCTGTACACAGTGATAAAGAACAGACAGTATTTAGTAATGGAAATGAGTAAAAACTCACAATGAAGACCAAATGAGCAATTGCATTTGGGAGCTGTACTTAGGTAAGCACAGATACCACCCCTGTAAAGTCAGAATGGCAACACCGAGGCAGACATATTCTAGGAAAATGATCCCACGATCTCTACAACAGTGAAAGTGACTCCCAACATTATCTGTGATCAAAAACAGGGGGAACCAGTACCCCATGCCTCTGATCCAGACACAAGCTCAACATCATTAGGGAGCACAATCACAAACACAATACACAACAAGCATTTGCAATGTAATAGGTCTTGCATTTACGTGAGTTTGAGCTATTGGCATTGTAACTGACAATGCCTTTTATTTAGGTCTTCTTTTTTAAAACACAAATAAACGGCATTTTCATTTACAATGACAATAGCTTGAACGTGCATAAATGTGAGTCTGCGTGTCATTGTAAATGTTATAATGTTCGCCACCCCCCCCTTGCTCGGCCCTAACAAAAGCAGTGTGCACTTTTAATAAAATAACTAAATAAGTACACCGCTATAGTTAAAGCGGACGTGCTATTATTTTAATAAATACATTGCTAAAGTGGCCAGCGATAAGTAAATAACTAATTAAGCTTGGTCGCTACAGTTAAAGCGGATGCGCTATAATTTAAAAATATACATTAGTAAAACCAGGCCTGCTGAGATGTCGTGGGTGGAATAAGGAAGATCATTTGAGAAAAAAGTGCTTACCGACTTATGAAGGAGACCGTGTAACGCCACAAGTAAAAGATCCAGTCCTCATGGGCGGTATCAAATGGAGACAGGGCGGTAACAAGGAGGGACTAACAAGCCTCACAATGAATCAGAAGCCAGCATTTACCAAGGACAATGACACCAGCCAATAAAAAGTATGGGCGGAGAGTGGGCGAGGCTTACACAGCATACTCAAATACTGCATGCCTTGCAGAGTGAGCAGCATATGAACGCTGCCGCTAGGCTCGACCTAAAAAAGGTTTCTTTCTGACCTTGTCATTGGCAAGTTATCTGAATGTAGATTCCATCAGTCATATATCCACCCAAGTAAACAGGTTTGTGGACAAACAGACATTCCAATCACTGATATCTGTAACTGAAATTTTGGACCTTCCAAGGGCCTTTCTTCATAGCCAAAAATATGAAAGTCAAGTAGAGCTATTTTGGGATCAAGCATATCTCAGTCTACATAATGTAATCAGAAGCAGTCCAACAAGTCACAGCAGTCAACAGATTCAATGCAAAAACAAAAAAGTACACCAGAAGCTATCTATAAATAATAGACAAAGCAAACATTCAAATGTATTATCAACACAGAAGTATGCAAAAAAATCCACCAGTGGCCCACCAAAGATGGCCTTTACTGATCAGACATGAATGAAGTAGGCAGGCAGACTGTATTTAACTAGTCACCAGAACAAAACAGATAAAGTAAACGGTGCCAATATTTGGGCAAGTCAAATATACTTAAAGAATTAAGTACAAACTAGTGGGCCTTATGCTGTTGGACCATACTGAGGCAAGCTATATCGCTACATGTTACCACAAGAAACGCAAGGAAATGGATCCATTATACAACCAAAAAAATGTAAACAACACTGGCCAATGACCAAGGCAAGATGTGTGCTTTCAGCAACTTGCATGTAACAATAGTGTTTAGGAAGGGGGAAACACCTAAGATTCAGTGCTCTTATAATCCATAAATTTGCTACATATGCCTTTCCGGGTAAATGTTAACATCAGACTGGTAAAGAGCAGTTTTCATTGGCTTCACCTGAGGATTAAGGCCCTAAACTAAATATTTAAACGGTGAAATAATGCCAAAAGTAATGGCTTGCTGAAAAGAGCCTTTGGATCGATTTCTGTGAATTGCTGGTTATGTTCACCATCTGGAAGGAATGCTGTGACACAATCAAGCAGTGTTTAACTTCTCCCTTCCTCAAGCTTTTCTTTTATATAAATGTCCCAACTCTTCCTCGTAATACTCCTGAAACTCTACGTACCTGGAATTCAAAGTTAACCCACAGTACCTCTGCATGTGCATTTGCCTAATCTGTAATATCCCTCTGCGAGTTCAGGAGTAGTAGTTCATAGCTGTTAAATCGGTAATTCTAGACAAGTTAATCCATAGCTTCCTTTCTTGTATGCCTCAGGTATTCTAATGTTTTTCTCTTCCTCCAAGACACTCTGATGCTTTCTAGGGAAGCAAAACACATCCTGTTTGGGAACTGCAGAAACTGATCATTAGATCTTGCATGGGTCCAGCATAAATTTACATTATCAGATGCAACTTGTCACCAACTCAAGCGTCAACCAATTCAACTCTTCTGTAGACAACATATGGATTGCGAACAGGTCCTGTTTGCTACCAATTCTAAGATAATTTGGTGTTCTTTATCTGAGGCCAACACATATACTAGCTCACACAACATACTGGAGAGGCTGAGAGACTGACTAATTGACAATCTTCATCCACCATGGGAGAATGCCCTGAGTCGGTCTTGGACTAACAAGGGGCAAGAGAGTACATGTTTGACCAGCAGAGGTGCCATAAGGCCTCCTTGCATCACAAGCAAAAGATCACAAATGGTAAAAAAAAATTCTTACTGATGTTGCAGTTTTGACCAGTCCAACCCTCACGACAGTCACAAAAATATCCTCCAATCAGGTTTTTGCATCCTCGAGCATGCACACAGGGGCTGTGATCACACTCATTGGAATCTGTAACAGAACACGATTACAATACAGCATAAAATGTTATTAAAATGTACATAATCTGTAGGTGCAGGATACATCAATAGAAAGTCACTTTAGTACTGGTTATTCCCTTCTTCCAGCTGATATTCCATCTCCCTATCTTTCTCTCCATCTCTCTCTTCTGGGTCATCAACTATTTGTATTCCTCCCACAGCCAACACGCGTTTGGACCCTTTGCAGCGATTGGATCTGGGACTTGTTCAATTGATACATACACAGTAATTTAATGAGTGGATCAAAAATGGTGTCTGTAATTCTGTTAGCTTTACTTTGCTGGGTGCGCCAGTCCCTGCTCAGCATAATGCATTGTGGCGCTCCTGGGCCAACGCCAGGGAATGACTGCTGATAGGATTAGTAAAGTCGTAATCAGAAAAACGGTGGACTGCCACTCCTGCGCCTCCACGAGTCTGGCAGCTACAAGACCGCCAAACTCGTAATCAGGCCCTAAGGTTTTTTTTTACTCTCTTCCTTTTTTTGTGTCTCTATCTGTCTTTCTATGTATTAGTTCCTCTCTACCCAGTTCTACTCACCAGCCTTTTTCTGCCTCCCATCTTGTTCTTTGCTTGCCTTCTGCCCAGCTCAAGAGCATGATGCCATCTCCTCAACTTTAAAATCTGACTGAAAAGCAGAAGGCTAAAATGACATGGTGATAAAGCTCAACTATGTCACTTGGGACCTAAATATTTTTGCTGTTCCACGTTCGGTTGCTATCAACTTTTTTCTGTAACCCCAATCTTCAGGTAATCATGAATGCTCTTGGAAGGAGAAGAGGCACACACTGGCACTCCAGTAGAGGGGCCTTGCGTCACAATTTTCAAACTACATTACATTCTTTGCAATATGACATGTTTGGAACAGATGGCTCTGCATTGGATTCTTGGTGCTAAGACTGAGCTTTATGAGCAGAAAGGAGTAGTGGCCCTAGAGCCCTGAGGACAAGGAGCCCTCTGTACTCCAATTAAGGCTCCACTGCCATGCTGGTGCTTTTAGACCTGTCAGCAGCGTTTGACACGGTGTCCCATCCCATTTTATTAGATTGCCTTAATTGTATAGGCATCCAGGGGAAGGCGCTGAATTGGATTACATCTGACCTGCATGACCAAGAACAACAGGTCTCGACCCAGCCTTTCATCTCGCCCGCTAAACCATTAAAATGGGGGTACCGCAGGGTTCAGCCCTGAGCCTGATTCTTTTTAATATCTACCTAACACCCATGGCGGAGTTCATCGCCAAAATGGGGATCACGGTGACATCCTACGTGGATGACACTTAGCTGCTGTTCACCTTCAGCGGAGTGTCAGATTCCACCTTTGACCCACTTAAAGAGTGCCTTCAAAACATATAAGCTTGGATGAACCACAACTTCTTAAAGCTAAATGCTGACAAGACGGAGGTCTTGTGTTTTTTAACCAAGCTATTCCCTTGACGAACTTGTGGTGGCCAATTGAATTGGGAGAGGCTGCCACTCAGTGGAATCTGTCAAGAACTTAGACCTGTTCCTCGCCACCCACGTTCAACTGGTATCTGTGGCCTGCTTTGGCAAATGTAAAACTATCGGAAAATTTATTGATTTCTTGCCAGAGTCTGCTCGCAAAACCGTGGTCCATGCTTTAGTCACTTCCCACCTCGACTACGCTAATGGTCTGTCCATGGGCATGCCGATTGGATTGATCCATAGCCTCCAGATTATTCAGAATGCTGCAGCTAGACTAGTCTGTAAGGTCCCGCTCCGCCAACGCATCTCACCCCACCTCTGGCAACTCCATTGGCTGCCGATAGCCAAATGTTTCGAATATAAGGCCCTTAAGTTTGCCTTCCGAGCGTATCAAGGGAAAGGGCCTAACTACCTGAGATTTCGTCCATTTCAACAGGACAGACGCCTAAGGTCTAACCACAAATGTTACCTCTCCACCCCCGGTTTTGCAAAGGCACAAATGGGGGGTAGGACATTCGAGGTGGGGACCACCAAGTGCTGGAATAACCTTCCGTCCCACCCACACATGATGCAGTCCAAACAGGAATTCGGAAAGGCCTTGAAGACCTGACTCTTTAGTCGTAATGACTAGATATGCAATCTCCTCTACTTTGGGCACTGTCTGTATAAGCGCCGGGACACCCCATTTGGGGTGACTGTGCACTTTATAAATGTCTTTATTTATTATTATTATTTAATATCCAGTCGGAGGCTGGAGAGTCAATTTCCTTTGCTTGTATTAAGGTGCATGGCACCCTTGTCATACCACTGATTAAACTAAGGGACAATCCCAGCTGGCATGTTCTGCTGTAGTTAATTCTCAAATTACCACTTGCCACCACCACCGGGACCCACAGATGCTAAGGAATGAATAGCAAAATCTTCCTATGGATCTTCATTTTGTGGAAAGAGGAAGAAAGCGTTATATTAATTTGTTCCTCAAGATTTTATCCATGTTAACTAGAGGACATGGGGTGTGGTGGTTAAACTCAATCTCACTAGGCACAAAAAGTAGCTTCACAGACTTTCTTAGCCCATGATTAGCACTTCTGTCTTGTCAGCATTGAGCGTCCACAGTTTACTAATTATTCAGGCATGGAAGGTCGATGAATTAGACTGAAGAAAATGCTGGTTGAGCAAAGTGCAGAAGAGCTTGGTCATCTGTATAACAGGCTTACTAACCACACTGACAGATCTTATAATAGCCAATTAGCTTATCACAAAAAGGACTTGGGATGGGACAGTAGTATTCCTTATACAACTTGGGAGGTAACAAGACACCCACCCACTCCCAGCAGTCTGTGTTGTCCTGGCATGGTTGGGCGAAGGCCATGCATAGCACAACCAACAAGTTAGATGATCTCCCAAGATGATCTGCCAGTTTGTTCTTCCTTCAACTAATTCCAATATTTCAGATATTCTATCGCTATCCCATTTGCCATTGCTCTTACCCCATCTATGAATCGTTCTCTCTCAACCACATGCACACATTTAAAGGGTATTTATATTTCCATGCAATGATAGTGTTCCATTAAAATGGAATGAGGGTGCCTACCAAGTTGGCATGTCCTTCCGGTCCATTCTGGAGGGCAGTGGCACAAGAAACCGCTGGCGAGGCTTTCACAGGTACCGCCTTGGGCACACGGCATGGAAATACACGCATCGACTTCTGTGGATCCAGATTTGGAAAACATGGAAGAAACAGACAAACCGGAACTGTAAAGAGAGCCCACTTTTTCTGAGACTTCACACAAACAGCTCTCTTCACTTTCATCATTCTTTTGACAAACTGAAAGGACTCACATTTTAATCTTGGGTGTCAGCCATATACATCTCCTTTGACCAATGTTGGATGTTAGGGACTCCTCAAGTGAACAATTCCTACTCTAGCACTTTCTACCCAGTGTTGCTAGACTCACATGCACAGCCCTCCAGTAATACATTTCTTTTTGCAGTGCTGACCACTCGTAGACTGTCACATGACACTATATTGAGGTCGATAATAAAGACCTACAAAAATATATAACCTAGTGCATGGCTTACCACTACACTGCCGCGGTAAGCAAATAATATTGCATTATTGCTCATTGCCAAGGGCTACACTGGTTATTAAAGACTCTGAACCACAGTCATGGGCCTGAACCGCAGGCAAGGTAATATAACAAGGTAGAGGGACTTTAATAACCAGTTTATCACAAGGCACAAGAGCTCTAGTGCTCTTAGGACATTCCATCCACTGAGGATAGAATGTTCTAAAATAAACATGGAAAAACAGAAAGACAAACATTGGAATGTTGGAGCACAAAGTCTATCCCAGCCAGTATTGGGCACGCGGCAATCTATTGTTGTCAATTAAGTGCTCAACTTTCCTATGTACTAATTACTATTCTCACCTAAACATTTACTTACATTATTCTTATCTTGCAACCTACTTGTTATGTTGATGTAGTGGATGTAATATTGACATTTATAATGTAAAGGCAATGGGGTCTGTATTGTATTGCACGGAATTATGGGGCAGTTCGAATACTAATAGTTTAGACATTGTGGAACATATGCTTTTGAGATCTATACTAACCCTTCCCCCAAGTATTTCCCTCATGCCAGTATAACACAGAGAAAGATTTCGCACAAGATAGAATGAAGACTACTCCACTGATGTGACAGATTGGGAAAATTAAGCTGTACCATTTGAATAGTTGTAATGGTGGGTTTTTGAGTTGTAATGGTGGGATGCTTTGAGGTTTTGAATTCAATAGCAGAAAGCATCAATATTACCTCTGGATGCAAGAATAACATATTCAGGTACAATAAAGTACTTTTAACATAGTTTATAAAAAGTCAAGCAGAAAAAGACCCTGTAGAAAGCCACCCAGATTTATATTGTTCTAAATGTATTATAAAATATAATATCACAATTATTGAATATCAAATATGCAAAGTTTTTGTGCGGTTGTAGTTTCAACAGAAGCACACTATAATATGGCAAATCAGAATGTTCACATGGAATAGCTAATGCGTGTCTTGTGTTTGTGTCTATGAGGTGTCAAGTGGTCCTTGGCAGGCAGCTTACAAGTATTATTCAATCTGGTGGGTAGGGTTAATAAAGTTTGTGACGCACATCGTTCAGTTAATGGTTGCATACTGAAGAATAAAGATGTGCAAAACATGTGTGGCCTGGTCTGGTACATGTTCCCAAGCTGGGTAGGATGCTACAACTGGCGATGAGATAGGGGATATATGCCCGCAAAGGTTATAAGAGTGCTCTCCCTTAGAGTTTGCTTTGGTCCAGCAAACTGCTCATGTGTAACACGTGCGCCTCAAGAACCAATCTACTGTGGGTGTATGTTGAGTCAAAGTGCAATTCCAGCTTTTGATAGGCCTTTGAAGAAGCTGAAGGTCCTACGGAGGAGCACAATTAATAAGCCTGCCAAAAATATACTGGTATGGCCGAAAGAAGGGATATTGCACCACAGCATAACACAGAGCCAGCAAAAGTACAAAGCAGAAATGCTAAGTGACAACCAGGTATGAGGAAGCACCAAATTAAGTGACAGTCAGGTGCAAGAAAGTGATAAAGGCAAAGCTGACCAGGCACAGAGAAACCCTAAAGTCAGCAATAGTCAGGTATAAGGCATAATGCCGAAAGTGGTGAAGAGCATGTGCAAGAAGTGAAACCATTTCTCACTGTGGAGAAGAAAGATGGCGCCTGCCGACCTCAGCTCGAGCGTGACGACCAAAGTAACAGTGAGCAGGCTAATACTTGCAAAGCTGCCACCTGGCCAAGAGACGCTGAAGATCAAATGCTGCCTGAACAGCAAATACTCTCGATGTCAGTAAGAATCAGCACAAAATACAATGTTGCTGTGTTCCTGAAACCACCACCTCCTTTTGTACCGCTAAAAAGCAGAAGATTGGCACCAGATGGACTGCCTGGATTGAAACGTTCAATGACTTCATGGATAGTAAAGAAGAAGTAGAAGGCAAAAAGATCATCAAATACTTAAAGAACCTTGCAGGTGACAAAAAAAGAGGTGATAAAGAAGATACCACAAGCTAAGTACGTATCATACCATCAAATCAAGAAGACGTTGGAGGCCAAGTTCAATCCAATGCCGAATGTCGACTATTAAAGATACACTTTCAACCACGCAAGACAGCAACCTGGTTCGATGATGGATGAGTTTGTTGAGTGACTTGATAGGCAGATAAAGCATTGCAAGTTCAGTGAATTCAATGACGAAGAAGCCATGCTTCTTAGAGTTATCGATGGTTGCCTCTGTGATTGCATGTTGTGAGAAATGCTCAGCTTGGAGAAAGTGCTCATGGCTGCAAGGGCGGAGGAATGTGCTAATTGGCTAGCTGTTGATATGGAAGCTGGAACAACCCAAAATGAATCAGCATTGATCATGAAAAGCAAGCAGAAACACAAGGTAGAGGCCTAGAGAGTGATGTACCAGAAGAAAAATAGATTGTGTTTCCACTGTGGATTTTCCTTTCCACATGAAGGTACATTTTCCACTATTGGACAAATATGTCAAGGCTGCGGGAAGGAAAACCATTTCAGAATGGGTTGCAAAGCAAAAGAAAAACTAACGGCATCATGGAAAGACGAGAAGATGGGCGCTAGAAAGTTCCAGAGCTGTACAAAAGGGGTACAAAAGGGGGTGGTGATGGATATATGGCCATGTCTGAACTGGGGTGGCAGAGTGGGATAAAGAACGGTGATGGATTAAACCCAGATCTGTTGACTGGGTGTGAGTGTTTGATTGGTTCAGATGCTCCGTCCATCACCACCCCCTTTTGTACCACTTTGTTCGCGATAAGTTGGCAGGGTATGCTCAGACGTGAGTCCCTTGCTCACTTTGCCACTGGATTCAAGCAAGCCGGGCTGAAGACGACTGAAATGCCAGAAACCGATAGATAGATGTACGATGCCGATGTCAGTCACAGACCAATGTGCGCATGTAGGATTGGCAGCTTGCAAAGAAAAACACAAATCTAAAAAACATTGCCCCATGAAGCAACAACTGTCATTGGGTGGTAGAGGGTGGTGGGCGGGCTCTAGGGGAGGGGGTGCAGGGTTTCTTAGGGGGTGGACAGGGGAGGTGGGGAGGGGGTGGGCATACAGGCAGGGAATCAGGACAGGAGCCTTAGTCAGGGCTATAACCAGGACCAATATTTTGGAATTTAACCTCGTAACAGATGGGACATTCAAAAAAAGGAGGTCTATGAGATTGGGCAAAGTACTAAAAATAAGTAGGGCAGGACCTAATTTCATGAATGGCTAAATTAAGAATATTACCCATTAATATTTGTGGCCTTAACGATCCGAAGAGAAGACAGAGAACAGCAATAGGTCTTAAATCAATCGGGGCGGAAATTATATGTCTTCAGGAGACCCATGTGGAGGGGTCCCAAATGCAGCTCCTGAAAACTCTCGGATATAGATTGGTCACAGCTACAACACAGGCAACTAAAACACGAGGGGTGGCTATTTTGGCAGGTGGAGGGGGGCTTCAATTTATAAGCTCAACCGACGATAAATTTGGATGGTGGGCAATTACGGAGTGCCAATACGGTGTTGGAAAAAAAGTAACTATTTGCTCTGTGTATGGGTGTGTTACAGATGATCCAGACTTCCTGGAATTTATGTCTAATGAACTGGTACACTGGTCGTTCCCAATGATCGTATGTTGTGATTTTAATCTAAACTTACCATCTGACTGGTCGTCGGGGCACAATTTTGTATACCAGGGTAGGAAACCAAAAGTATTTAGAGCCCTCCAGGAATTATTCAATACACATGGGATATACGATTGTTGGCAGTTGAAACACCCAAATAATCCTGGCTTTACCTTCTTCTCTCACCCAAATTCTAAGTTTCTCTAGGCTGGATTATATATTTGCCTCCCACACTATCATATCCAAGTGTTTGATAGATAGATTACCCAGGGTTCTATCAGATCATAATCCCCTAATTTTAAGTATTGACACCGGGGAGATACAACAGGACCACAATAGATGGACATTTGAAAGGGCTCTATTGGTAAACGAAAAATATTGTCAGCTCATGGAAAGCTGGATTCCAGAATTTCTAGGGTATAATCTGGGTAGCGCTCCGTTGGAAGTGGTTTGGGACGCACTCAAGGCGGGAATCAGGGGAGAAACTCTCAGATTCTCAATTAAGAGCAACCAAGAGGCGAAACAAAACTTAAAAATATTGCAGGAAAATCTAGCAATAACGGAAGAATATCTTATAAGAGCAGTTCGGGGGGGGCTTGGATATTGAAGGGGCAGTACAAGATGTAGCCATCGAAAGGAACAAAATAGTAGAGATCTTTACTGGAAAAGCAATATGCAAAGCTACTTTGAATAAAGAGAAAATTTACGAATTAAGTGAGCCGGTAGGACATCAACTAGCAGTCCGAACAAGACAGCAGAGCATGGCAAACATGATTAAAGAGATCAGATATCCTATTAATGGCCTTACACAAGACCCCAAAGAGATAAGGGAAGCATTTGTGAATTATTACCAGGACTTATATATGGAGACTAACAAAAGCCAGGTCAAAATTGAGGAATATCTAGGTTCAGTCATGGGGAATCAGCTCCCACAAGCCCTGTCAGAGATACCTCAATGGGTAGAAATCCTTCTGTCAATAAACAGCCTTTCCCCAGGAAAAGTAGCCGGTTTAAATTTTCACAGAATTTTATGCGAGATTTCATAAGGAATTTTAACTGAATTAATGGCTCATGTTTTCAAGGAGGGCGGCCACCGGAATCTTGGGCTTGTGCGAAAATTATTGTATTCCCTAAGAAGAACAAAGACCCCACAGAGTTAGGGGCCTACCACCCATATACTTTAATAAATAGTGACTCTAAAATCTATTCTAAATTGTTAGCTAGTAGACTCGCCCCAGTAATACATAAGATTATCTCAAGTAGGCAACATTGATTCGTTCCAGGCAGATCTACCACCGATCATATTCAGAGGGTGATCCCACTCTTTGACATAGCAGAAGTAGCAGGAGTCCCTATGGCGCTCATATTATTAGATGCAGAGAAGGCCTTCGATAGGGTCTCCTGGCAAAATCTTTGGACTGCTATGTCAAAGAGTGGGATTCGGGAACATTTTATCAATGCTGTTTGCATGTTATATGTCAATCCGGAAGCCGTGGTTATAATCAATGGGGACATCTCAGATAACATCAAAGTGACTAGAGGGACAAGGCAGGGTTGCCCATGCTCCCCTTTATTATTCGCTATATTTATTGACCCGTTTATTCGCAGGCTAGAAACTAATTTAGCCATAACACCTATGAGGACCCCAAACGGAGAAACCAAGACCCTGGCTTACGCAGATGACATCGCAATTGTCAAAACCAACCCAAGCGAAGCAGTTAATCTAATGGAAGAGGAAGCAAGTCATTTTGGAGAAATCTCCGGCTACAAACTGAATCAAGATAAAACCCAGATAATAATTAATAATAAAGGCACTCATAATGACGTTCGGATAGTTGATAATGCATTATATTTAGGAGTAAATATTACCTCAAACTTAGATAATCTGGTTAAAATTAATATGAGTACCTGTGATTGGCTTATTTTGATAATCAGTACTGCCAAACGGGTGGCCGACCAAATCCTGGTTGAGATACAGATACTAGAAGCAGCCATTAAAACTACCGTTACACCAACTCTTTTTAAAAAACAGCAAGACGAATCAAATAAAACCAATAATGAGTTCAAAGGCCCGATCCTACAAGCCAATATTGAAAAATTTAAAAAAGACCTGGCTAAATTTAAACACGACGTGGTATACCCCTATACGAGCGACTCTTACAAACCACCTGATTTTAGGAATAGCGGCAAAAGATATGGTTCAAACTACTCAGGCTCCAGCTCAGGATCAAACAGTGATCCAGACACCACCAACAATCCACCATCCATCATGAGGGGAAGAGGTCAATCACAACGTTTTCAAAACTATAGAGGTCAACCTACTGGCCAATTTCAACCTTGGTGGCCACCCTCTAATTGAGGTCCACCAGTTCAGCCACAATACCCTTTTCAGCCACATATGGGTCCATTCCCTGGTTACCAATCCAACTATGGAAACCAGTCTTTTTTAGGGTTTGGCCAAAGACCCCCGCGAGGCAAAAAAAGAAACGCCCAACCACAAGTACATTGGGACACATCGGAGGGACCCCCATGCAGGTACCCGGAGTCAAACCAGGAGAGCTCCTGCCCAAACAGGGAACGATTAATGTCCAGCTTGGGCGTCAATTTGAGCACCAAAACTTTGACTGACCAGGAAGAATTTGTTCTTAACAAAGGCCTGGGATTTGTGATCACAAACACTGGGGATCCCTTTACACCTCAAGTAGAGCAGGCGCAGTTTTTTCGGAAGCTTCGGCTAAAATACTTTTTTCAAGATAAAGAAACCAGCGCAGACTCAGCCACTACCACAAATACTGGCCTAAAGAAGAAATCCACCTTTTGTCCTCCTGCCCATCAGATACCACCCCAAGTGGCCACTTTTGAGCAAACAGTTAGAGATGACGTCAACAAAATATGGAATGCTCCTAAAAAGAGTTTGTCAACTTATCCAAGGCTGAACAACTGGCCTTAAAGGCCCTGACACAAGATCACTCTATTACGATCAAGCCCGCTGACAAAGGGGGTGCGATCGTAATACAAAATACCACTGACTACAAAGCAGAATGCTTAAGACAGTTAAGCGTCTTAACATCCTATCAACCCCTTGAGATGGACCCAACTCCCAGACTTTCCACAGAAATCAAAATCCTGGTAGAGGAAGCTCTAAGTGAAGGGTGGATCACGAACCAAGAAGCTGGGTTCCTAGTGACTGTAAATCCAACCATGCCGTATTTTTACACTTTACCCAAAGGGCACAAACCCCAGAGACCACCACCTGGGAGACCAATTATTTCTGGTCTAGGCTCCATTCTAGAGCCGTTGTCGGCTTTTGTGGACCATTTTTTGAGACCTTTGGTCGCCACCATGCCCACCTACCTCAAAGACACCACGGATGTGTTAAGAGCCATACCTGAGATTGAGTATAATGTTGAGACAGACTACCTGGTCTCATTTGACGTGGAGTCCCTATACACGTCAATACCTCCGGATGAGACTCTAGAAACCATCGGTAGCATCCTATGCCAAACTGAGTTGGACTCTATTACACCTGTCCCTTTCATTATGTCTTTGGCCAAATTGACCATGAAAGACAATTTTTTCAAATATGAGGACACAGTGTACCTTCAGACGTCCGGGACCAGTATGGGCAGCATTTTCGCCCCGAGCCTGGCGAATCTGTATGTCCATACTTTCTATGCGGAAGTGTGGAATGGCGTTGCAGTGATAGCCTGTGCCTGGAACAGCTTGCCGGAACATTAGCAGCCTGTGGATGGTATAATTTATAAAGAATACATCCCGAAATAGAAGTGTGTGCCAGGGACGACAAGAAATAATATGCGAAGTCCCTTCAAGTGATACATTGTGGCACATTTGTAAGACGGAATCTTTGTCTTATGGCTTCGCCCTAATGCATTTGGGTAGCCTTCCCACCCGGCAGTAATTGGAACACACGTTCAAAGAAATAGGTTTAGCATACTTGTTATGCTTTGATAAAAGCCCTAGTCCTGATGAGGCCCGCAAGTTAAGGGGCTGAAACGCGTCGACAATCTTGGATATGGACACCCTATGAATTAACACTCAAGGAAAAGCAATAATCAGCAGTAGTTTAAAAGAATACGGATCAAATGAGGATTGCGCATAATTCTGCTGTGATGAGGTGTACTTGTTGAAATAGGAATGCTCCTTAGATAACAGATGATAGAGCATCCATTTAAGTAGTTTGGGCTATTAGAAATAATGAACAAATGTTCAACCTATTTTTCCTATGTTGTGTAGAAATTTGTATATGTGATTCTTTGTTTGTAAATAGTGTAATATAGATGTTTATACTATATAAAAAAGAAAGTAATGAAACACAAGATACTGTGAAAATACATTAAAGCTCCAAAAAAGGAAGACATATCCGGTGAATATAATTAATTTATTGAGAGAGCGGCGGGTATCAGACATATTTGAATTGTAGAGATTGCTTCTAAAATAAGAAATAGGATCAGATAGTTAATTTATAAACCTGTTTGAGCATTGTTTGAGATACAATTGGTCCCATAGCATCATATTTTTGTTTCTGCATACTTTCGAGCAACAACATGTCCTGACGCCCACCAACCCCTTCCACCCTTATATTAAGTGGTGGAAGAGGTATATAGACGGCATCTTGGTGATTTGGAGAGGGGACCATGACTCAATTCTCCTGTTTCACCAATGGTTGAATCTACAAAACCAATTCTTGAGATTCACCATTGAGATCAACAGACACAGGATTTCTTTTTTGGATTTATCGATCTATGCTACCGACTCAGGACTACAAAGTGAGCTATTCCGCAAGCCTATGGCTAGGAACTCTCTCCTATTATATCAGAGCCAGCATCCCAATGCGCTCAGAGATAATTTGCCCTTTGGGCAATTTCTTCGAGTCCGACGAAACTGCTCAGAGAGTGAGTCTTTCACTAAACATGCCACTGAATTGAGTCACCAACTAACAGAGAGACAGTATCCGAAGAGACTAATTAAACGCTCGTTGAAACGGGCCATTAACAACAACCGCCTGAGCCTACTAGATCCACCGTGCCAAAACCACCATCAGAACGCATCACTTTTGTTAGTACTTTCAATACAAAGTCTAACACCTTACAAAGAATAGTCAGGCGACACTGGAAGCTCCTGAATGCAGGCAATAACAAAATCGAGCCTCCGCTATTCGCTTTCAAGAGGTCAACCAGTCTGCGAGATAAATTGGTCCAAACGCGACCCAAAGATACGTCCACTAGATCCGTTGGCACGTTATGGGACCTTCCAGCGGTAACAGGATACCATCCCTGCGGTACCTGCTCAGTGTGCCCTCAGACTGCCCGCTCCTTCGAGGTAGACATAGGTACCAGCCGTCCTTGGATGCAGAAACAGTTCACCAACTGCAACAGTTCCAATCTAATCTACCAGGAAGATAAGGACCAGAATACTCGAGCACAAAAGTGTGTTCCGTTGCGAAAAAAACGTATCTAAACTGTCGAAACACTTCCTGGAGTATAACCACCAAGAAACTGAGTTCACCTGGACTGTTTTAGAGAAACCCTATGTTGCACCACATGTTACTGATATCTCTAGATTCCTCTTTCTCAAAGAACAGAAATGGGTCTTTAGATTGGCTTCTGATGTTAACAGGTTGAATGATGAGATACCCTGGACAGCTTTGAGTTAAAGGGATGATTATATTCTTGTAGCGCCTTGTCACCTATGACATGATACGTACCCTTGTGTGTGGAGGACTACTGAAAGATAGGTATCTACCACCACTTTCAACCTGCCTGGCCGGCACATATACGCCTGTAGTCACAACTCTACATAGTGTTAAACAGCCACCAATGCCTATACTATCCTCTATCCAACTAGTTGGTTTAGGGAT
The DNA here is from genome assembly GCF_964263255.1 of Lissotriton vulgaris. Classification (NCBI taxonomy): domain Eukaryota; kingdom Metazoa; phylum Chordata; class Amphibia; order Caudata; family Salamandridae; genus Lissotriton; species Lissotriton vulgaris. Next base: position 686,457,603 of record NC_141697.1, read on the forward strand.
CTTGTCTGGCACTTTATAGAGCAAGTTATTTATATATCCACAGCCTTCATTAGGTGTGAGTGTATTTGAACTTAACAGATAAGACTGTAAATAATACTGCGTTCCGATACAAGTCGGGTGCAGATACAATGTTCAAGTTACATCCTTGGTGCCTTATTATTTTTATAAATTCTGCTTCACTCTGCCTCTCGTGCCTCCTATTAAAAAGATTCTTGCTTTGATTCAGAGCACTATGAGAGCTATTTCCTGCATGGATAAGACGCATGTTTAATCATTACACTTTGGCCTCACAGAGCAAGTTAAATAATCAAAAGGGAGAACTTTGAATTTACTTCATTATACACACGCTCTATCTATCCTAAACATTAAGACACAAGCACGATCTAAGAACTACAATTCCCTGCGCTCCGACGCGTTGTTGTAGTTCTTTCCTTTTCCATTGTCTGTGAAACATAATTATTACTAACTGGCCCCACAGAACAAGTCTTGAATTGAAAATGGGTAAGCTTATGACCATGTTTTCACACCCCTCGATCTACCAAAGCGCTACTCCAGCAGCATGAACCACGAACTACATCTTCTCGCGCTATGACGCGTTTCTGTAGTTCTTGTGCGTGGCTCTCGCGAGAGAGCGGATCCGACGTAGCCGATAGCACTGAGAGGCACGTAACATCAAAGCGCTTCAGATTAGTGAGCTGCAAATAATAACTAATAACTAAAAATATAACCAAAGATGTAATTTATTATCTATTATTGTCTTAACAAGACATGTTTCTCGCCGCAGCTCGTGACAGCCTAAAGTCATTAATCACGCAGCCTTGACGGGAAGCCCCGCCCATATTCAAACACTTTTTAGCAGTGGCGTTGCCTGCCCTCGTTGCCTCCCTCTAAGCTCAGGTGGAAGCTTTGAGGCAACGACGGACAGGTAAGCCTGTGAGCTCTTCTCTCATCCCTATCCCTCCTTTGGTTGCCATATATTTTGCTAAGTCAGACATGGGGAGGGTTAGTTATCCGTCTAGTTTACAGAGAGCTTTTCCTCTTTTAGAACACAAGGAGGAGTCTTTACCATCACCCTCCGATTTAAGATACTCTGGTCAGTACGATAAGCAGAGGCAATAGCTGTTTCAAAGTTAAATATAGTAGTGAACTGCTTTTTCTTTTGCTTTATCTTCTTTTTTTCTGCACTGTTACTTCTTCCAACATGAGACAATAGATACTTAAAGGGACTTCTTATCTACTAGTTGTCCTTTAATACACAGAGAGTGTTACTTCCGTTTCACTCTCAGATTAAAGACATCGTGGTTAGTAGATTAACCAGATGAAATATATTTGTCAATATTAAAGATAGTAGTGAAGAGCTGAAGAGGTTTCCTGCTGACTATAGTGAGGAGGGGCCTGTTTGTTCATCAGCCTGAGATTGAGTTTTTGCTCGACAAGGTGTAAAGTTCAAAGGGATGACAATTTATATAGTTAGGAGATACACCAGTTGCTTGTTACCCTATACTATTCCCTCATCCCTTTTTTCACCTTTTCTAGAGCGGGGCCTCATATTATCCTGAGCCAGGTTCCAGGAGAGGTGAGGTTTACTCCCTGTACAACACAGGTTAGTACTAAGTGGTTATCAAACTATAGTACTTTTCAGTACAGAATAGTGACCTGTAAGCAATTCCTGTTGGGATTCATACAAAATATCTTTGTTTTGTTTCCATTAACAGCTAAAACAGACACTAGTTGATACAGAGGTTTGAAAGATACTTATCACAACACAGTTGTATCCTTTAATTAATTTAGTTACTTTTTCACTGTTTTTTGTCACGCAGTAGCAAACGTTAAGGACTGTGGCCCTGAAGAAAGCCGCGGGATTTGGTTACCTTTAGGCTGAAACATGTTGGCCGTATATATGCAGTTATTTGTTTAAACTGCATCTTTGCACTGTTCTTGTTGTTTTTACTAAAGGAGTGATCAAGTGATATTAAAGTTTTTGTATTGATTCACTACCCTTTTTTAACCTCACCACATATTTTCTTTGCACTGCACTGGATTCCATCACAATCTTTTCACTCATATGGTCTTCACTGCATCTAGAGACAAGACCAGTTTAGGTTATGGCTTAGTCCCAATGATCATGGGACACACCATTCCTATTTGGATGGCCAAATGAGAATACATGATCTACGTTTGCGTTGATGAATATCCTACTTCTCTCTGTATGGGTCTAGTCTATATTTGTAGTGAATCCCTCTGCACAGGTCATTTTTGTAAATACCCCGTAAACTCTATTGTTACACAGCATTGGCAAACGTCCACTGACTTGTTGAGCAGTCGGTTTGTTAGTTTGTTCTCTGGAGCATAATAGGCCCAGCTTTAGACCCCCAGTGTGTGTTTTTTGTTTCTAAAATGAATATGAACCCACTCATAAAACAGACGGAAAGAAGTCTTAACAGATTGCATAATTTACATCTAACTATTATTGGTAGATGCAATCTAATCGAAATGTTATTTTTTCCTAAATTCTTATATTTTTTTAGAACTATATGTTTAAACTTTGACCCACAGATCTTTAAAGAAATTGATAATATTTTTTCTCGTTTTATTTGGGGGTATAGCAGGGCACGAAGAGCTTATATATACATCACTCTACCGAAGGAAAGAGGAGGTCTTGCTGTACCTAATTTTAAAGCTTATTGGTGGGCTACAATACTTAAATATAGCAGGGCACTTCTGATTCCAAATAGGGATCCCGATCAAGAGAGGGGATTACCAACTCCACAGGAACTTATCCTCTGTAAAGAAGCGGGCGAACATCTGTGGTGATTGAAATACGATTGTCATTTCGAAAAAGTTTGCTTTAAAACTTTAAAAGGAATATACACCGCATGGAATCACGCCCGTAAACTTCTCGGGATCGGAAGGTTTTCTTATTATACGACTCTCCACAGAAATATTAACCTCCCAAAGATTTTTACGGACACATGTATGAAGAGATGGGTCAGGTCGGGCATCATGCAATTTGGATCCTTTTATAATTCAACAGGTTTTAGTTTATTTGAAGAGTTAAGTTAATTTGAACTAGAATATCGAGATTTCTTTAAGTAGAGCTGCATTCCAGAGAATCCAGACAATCGAATTAGTCGTCCAAAATACTAGAGTCAAAATTGGGGAAATGTATCATAATCTAATTGCTGGATTGCCTGATGACTTGGACAAACATATAAAAAATGGCAGAACAAATTAGATATACTGAAGAGCTCAATTCAGAGGGAATTCGAACTTTCCCAAATGCTATTAATGTCAACTAAGTTGTAAGCTCAGTTTTATAAAACTTACTTTCAATTGTATTATAACCCCAATCGAATAGCTAAATGGAGTACGGGCAAAGCCGTGCAGTGCTTACGATGCGCGATACTTGAAGCAGATTTATTACACATGATCGCTACATGCAAGGCACTTAGCCCCATCAGACGGGAAATCTCTATCTTTCTATCAGGAATCTGTGAAACAAGAATAGAGATCTCAACTGTAGAAATAATGCTAGGGGCAGACGGGGACACTCGACCGAATAGAATGAAAGGACTTTTATTTGGTTCAATGGCAGTGCTCAGAATATGCCTGGCATCGGCCTGGCTAGACCCACACCCCAATGTGGGTAAAAAGCCTAGGACATCAGAATTGTAAATGACCAATTACTCTGAAACGAGTAGTGTGAAGAAAAAACAAAAGGTAGCTATTGACAAATGTATATTTAATAGGTATTAATAAAAATCATATAGAGACACAGGCTATATGATAGGGTAAAAATACAATTCATAAGAAACACAACAATAATAAATTCAACAGGTGTCCTGTAAGTCATACATTAAATAAAACACAATACAATTATATTAAAAAGTGACATAAAAGATATGCAAACAATAATCATTAAAAAGCACTCAAAACCCACACCCACCAACATTCCAGCAATGGCGGGCACGACTGCTAGCAACACATAGCCTAGAGATAGCTATTTACAGTAGGAAGGGAAGGAATAAGAAAATGAAGGGATTAGAAATATGGGACCCCCATACACGATGGATAGAATGTCCTGATTAATAAATGTACCCAGGATACTGGTATAAATATGATCAAAATATTTTGGAATATGCCTAATACTTTTTTTTTCACCTGACTATGTATGTATATATAAAAGGAAAATGCCTATATGGGGGAGGGGTGGGGGTGGAGGAGTTGGTTGGTTAAAATTAGAAAATATTTCGATAAAGAATGGTTTAAAAAAATAATAATAATGCCATCATTGAGTGACAGCGATAGATAGATAGATGTACGATGCCGATGTCAGTCACAGACCAATGTGCGCATGTAGGATTGGCAGCTTGCAAAGAAAAACACAAATCTAAAAAACATTGCCCCATGAAGCAACAACTGTCATTTGGACCTTGTCCCAAAATTACGCTCAAAGTGAATGTTTGACCTAAAACTTTTATGATAGACAGTGGTGCGTTGATAAAATAATGCTGCCAGAAAAATACAAAGAACTAGCTCCGATACCATGTCTTACACCATTGAGAACAAAGGTGTATACCTGGGCAGCATCCACGCACTTGCAGAGTAAAGGGTCCTTTGTAGCGACTATGTGGCACAAGAAAAAAACTGTGCAAGCACCAATTCATGTCCTACCAGGTACATCGTTGACTACATGCTTACTAAGTTTCAATACTGCGGCTGCCATGGGACTGATCTCTATTAACTGCAACTTGAATGCCCATTCTGCAAATGGTGAGTCAATTACTGACATTGTTTCATGGACTTGGGAAACTTAAGCCACTGGAGGTGCAGCTTCACATAAATGAAGATGTTCACCCTGTTGCACAGTGACACCGTCATAATTGCTTTACACTTACAGGATGCCATTGATAATGAACTAAAAACACTGTTAAAGTGTGACAATGGGTGTCATCATGGTTTTCACCCATTGTGGTATAGCCAAAAAAGGAAGTGGGGGTTCAGTGCACATTTGTGTTGATATACAACAGTCCAACACAGTAATCAAAAGAGAAAGACATCCAAGGTCACACATTGCAGACATGATCATGCAGCTGAATGGTGCCAAATATTCTCCTGCCTTGATTTGAACAAAGGTTACCAGCAACTTTAACTGCAAGAAAACTGTAGGAACATTGCTACTTTTTCAACTCATGTTGGTTTGTTCAGGTAAAAAAGACTTCGTTTTGGTGTGTTGTCAGCTGCAGAAATCTTTCAAGATGTCATTCATCGAATAATTCAGCCTGTCACAAATGCTTTTAACTACAGTGATGATATACTGATGTTTGGTGCTGCACGGAAGAAACACGAGAAAGCACTCGCACAAGTATGCCGTCTGCTTGCTGATATAGATCTCACACTAAATGCAGAGAAGCATGATTTTCATAAAAACAGACAAATTCTTTGGGCATATTTTCTCTGACAAGGAAATGACTCCTGACCCCGAAAAGATACAAGCATTGTTGTCTGCTTGCCGTCCAGAAGATGTGACCATGCTGTGATTTTTCTAGGCATGGCCAGCTACTGCTTCAGGTACATTTGTGATTTTGCCCCTGTGAGTGCTGCCCCTCTAAGAGAACTAAGAAAGAGAGGTGTTTATTTGAATGGTCATCTGAATGTGACCAAAGTTTCAAGAAAATAAAACATGCAACTGAAATGGCTTACTTTGATCTGAAATTGCATACAAAGATTGGGGTGAATGCAAACCAGGTGGGGTTGGGTGCGATCCTTGCCCAACACAATGGACGGCCCGATGCTCAAAGACACACTGTGGCCTATGGTAGATGGAGCCTATCTCAGACTGAATGTGCCTATTTTCAACCTGAGAAAGAAAGCTTAACTGTAGTATGGGCATCTGAATGCTTAATGTGTTTCTATAAGGAAAGTATTTCACCCTTGTCACAGATCATCAGGCATTGCTCACCATTTTTGAAATCCGAATTCCAAGATGCCCCCTTGCAGTGAGAGGTGAGGGTTTTATCTGCAGGAGTATGATTACACCATTGTGCACAAACAGGTGAAAGATCAACACCCTCAGAGTACTTTTCATGAGTGGTGCTACAGCGTCATAGTACAACGTCCAAAGCTGCTGAGGCCTACATCAATTTCATAGAAAAGTCAAGTGCACCTGAAGCTCTTTTTACTGAGCAGATTCTAACAACTACTAACACTGACAAAGACATTCTTACGCTCAAAAAAACATTACAATGAAATCAAGGAGGAAACATACTCAACCTCTTACAGATGATGTTGAGTACCTGAAATTCAAGAAAGTTCAGGGAGTACTTTCTGTTACACGTGATTATGTCATACTGAGAGGATCAAGAATAGTTATCCCTGAAAGTCTGAGGCAACAAGTCATTGAACTTGCACACGCAGGACACTGTGATATTGCTGCAACTAAAAGAGTCCTCAAGGATTGAGTGTGGATCCCGTACCTAGATGAACAAGTTAAAAGGGAGCTTAAAAGTTGTCATCTGTTTAACTGTCTGTCTCCCAAAATGACTCAGCACCCTCTGAGCAAGCCTCATCTCCCTAAGCAAGCCTGGGAGAGTATTGAGGATGACTTCTTCAGACCACTCAATAATGGATATCATCTCATGGTAGTTGTCAATGAGTACTCACTTTTCCTCTATTGGGAGGCTTATCATCAACCACACAGAACAGAGTCATCAAGAGGCTGGGTGACATTTTCACAACATGGAGTGTTCCCTCCGTTCTCAAATCTAACAACAATCCCCCTTTCAATAGCAGATAGTTTAAAGACTTTCTTAATCACTTGAACATCAAATATCAGAAAAGTTCACCTCTCAGCCACAGGCAAATGATGTTGTTGAACACTTTATGAGTAATTTCAAAACTGTAGTTTAGTGTGCTGCGCTGGAAGGCATCAACCTCAAGTCAGCTTTACACCCAGCCTTCCGTGCCTACCTTTCCATTCCTCATTCGATTACAGGAGAAAGTCCTGCCACCTTGCTGTTTGGGGAGCTCTTGGAACAAAGATACCACAATGAACCACCAATTGGTCGATAGACCCTGATGAGATTTGTATCACTGAAATGAATCACAAATGCAAAATGAATGCTTGGACTGATGAGGGCCGATGCACTAGAAACACAGTTTTCAATAAAGGAGACCGAGTTCTTGTCAAGCAAAAGCAGACATTCAAGACTGATGCTCTGCTTGATGCTGAACCACTGGCAAGCAAAGGACATATGGTAACTGTCCAACGACCTGATGATCGTTAGTTCCAGAACTCAGGCAAGTCCACCTGAGTGGCCAAGTCAAGCATCCAACTCTGCTCGAGAGATGCCAGTTGAAGGCAACCCTCTTCTGTCCTGTACAACTAGATCTGGAAGACTGGTACAAGCGCCTTGATGACTCACTAATGAGTTAAAATGTGTATATATATATATATTTTGTTTGTACTTTTTATTTTTCAAAAGGAGAGATGTTGTGTCCTATGTTTGTGTGTATAAGGCCTCTAGTGGTCCACGGCAGACACCTCACAAGTATTATGTAATCTAGTGGGTGTGACTAGGTGTGGTTAACAAAGGTTGTGACGCAGTGCGTTCAGTTAACGGTTTCATACTGAAGATTAAAGACATGCCAACCAGAGCTCCGTGCTTGGTGTAGTCATTTACATGTTCCTGGGTTGGGGAGGGTACTACAATGTGGTGCATTCTTCGACTGGTGTCAGATGTCAAAACCATTACCGTGGCCAGAAACAGAAAAATATGTTTTTTTCAATCGAGGGCACCCCTGTGGGGTTTTTAGTGAGTGTTGAAACTCTGACTGGCATACAATGAAACCTCACTGACAATGCGCTTCATGAGTCTTCCATCTTCTCTTTTTTCAAGATTACATTACATCTCAGGGAGGAATATGCAAGCTTAGTAGGTGACCCCAGACCTTTCTCTTTCTTTTTCCTATGAGTGCAATGATACAAAGTATATGTTGTCTTTTGGGAAGTTTGGGTTTGCCTGCGTCAGTTACAGTCATGCAAATTATTTTTGAATTCTTGCAGTTCAAAGGAATTGTGCGTCCCTAATTAGGTGATACAAATCAACCTCAATAATACATACATCAAAGGAATACCTACTCTTACTCTACATTGCATAAGTCATGAACTGGTGGGTTCCTGACTTCCCTATCTTAGATTTCTGGATAAAGGTGATCTGTGGATCTGTTGGTTTTGGGGTTGTAGGGTCGCAGAGGAGCATGATGTGTTAGAGTGTGTCGGAATATTATGTGAATGCATACATCTGGTTATGGGTGAACTGCTGTCTGTCGCTTTAGGTATCTATGTATTTGAACGTATGTTCGACGACTCTTAGGGAATCAGTCTGTGCCAAGAGCTTGGGTGCACACCAGCGTGTTAAGTTCATCTCTTTGGTCCAGATGACTTACCATTTTTTTAATGGAATGCAACAAGAATAACTACCAGTTGTTTACTGAATCATCTAAGTTCATTTTATTTTTGGTGGGGAATCTCTGAAAGTCTGTGTGTGCAGCAGGGGGTTGTGTCTAACCTTAAATTGGGCAAAGTGTATTCCCTTATAAACACAAGACAACTACAGATCTTAGTTTATTAAATTTTCAAGAGAGTGTGTGTGTGTGTGTCTGCGTGTGTCTGTGTGAGTGTGTGTAGAGTAGCCGATCATGCACCAATATGTAGGTGTTAAGGTGGTATGGCTAATCCATCACTGGCAGACCCGACCCATAAGCATTGGTGCATGCACGTCCTCTCAAAGTGTATCAGAGACAATCACAACTTGTAGCAGCACACACAGACACATAGGAAAGGTGTGCTGTGATAGATAAACCCATCAAAATACATGCATGTACATATGACGTATCTTTTATGACTTATACGTCACCCAACACGCTGAGACAAACATGTGTATCTTAGAGACAAAAAGCGGCAGACCACAGGCTGTCTCACAACGTAGTCAATCAAGTCGAAACACAATCACTCACTGGCTGAGTGGTAGCGCACACATGCATACATGAACTCACACACAAAACCATGGTACTAATCAATGACATACATGCAGACTGTAACATATTCGATTCAAGAGTGAATGTTGCTTAATATGCCATTAGTCTTGATTTTGTTGTGATCTTAAAAGAAGAAGATCCCATGGCAAGTTTTGGAGTTTAAAGCTTAGCATCTCTTACCATTGTTGCACTGCCATCCAGTCCAATCAGAAAGGCAGAGGCACTCAAACCCATCCTTCGTTTCCAAGCAGGTGCCGCCATTAAAACAAGGGTTTGATTTGCACGAAAACTCAGCTGGAACAGAAAGGAAAGTGAGAGCGTGAGACAGTTGGTTCATGGGCAGCAGGAGAAACAATCAGCAAAATTAGAGAACCAACGGCAGGGCATGAGACCATGCAGGAGAATCAGAGAGAGAAAACATTAATGAGAATGGGTAAAGAGAATCGGCAAAAGGCGACAGCAGATGGAAGGTAATAGTGAAACAAAAGAACGAAAACACAAGACTCAGTAAAATGAATACAGGAGAGAATATACATAGGTATATTTGTAGGTAAAGAATAGAGGAGAGGTGAATCACAAGAAGACAAAAGACAGGAGAAAAGACCATAACAAAAAGGGTAATGAAGAAGAGAGTTAGGGAGAACATTAAGGGAAAAGAGGAGGGTAAGAGTCGGGGAGAGGAGAGAAAAATAGGACAAAAAGAGGCATAATAGATGGGGGAAATAAGGAATAGAAGGAGTAAAGAGGACAGGGAAACAAAGCAAGTAGATTTAATGAGAAGTGAAAATCATGAAAAGTAAGTGAGAGGAGAAAACAACACAGAAGAGTCTCAAATGGAAAGAAGGCAAGAGCAGAGCTTCTGTGTGAGGAGTTATAGAAAGAATCTTTGGTGCAAAAAAAAAAACATTGACTTTTTGTTGTTGTGATCTTGTGTTATTTATTAACCCGTCGGTGCTTATGACAGAACCGATTCGTCACGCGCCTCGGGTGAGCTGTGCAAGTGACGGAACGGTTCTGTCACGGCACGCTCGACGCGCCTGCGCGGCGCTGATTTTGCGCCTGCGCGGCGCGTTCTATTGAGCAGGCGCGTTCGTGACGGAACCGTTCCGTCACTAGCACAGCTCACCCGAGGCGCGTGACGGAGTGGTTCCGTCACAAGCACAGGTGAGCCGTGCGACCCTCCCACCCCCTAGCACTGCGGCGGAATTGCCGCCGCAGTGAAGGGGTTAAATTAAGCTTTATTTTTCTAACCTGTCATGGAATCTTTTTGTGTGGTGATTTCACTAATTTACTGTTTGAAGTATTGCTAAAATACTTTACACATTGCCTCCAAATTAAGCCTGACTGCTCTGTGCCAAGTACCAGAGGGTGAGCACAGGCTAATTTAGAGTTTGATTGTGACTTACCCTGACTAGGATTGCGTTTATTGATTGATCAGGTCTTATACCACAGTCAACCAGTAACCCAATTTTTAACACTGACATATTCTGAAGTACACAGCTGGCATATGTGTTACCTGCCGACACACAATTGAAATTCAATTTTTTTCTCGTGTCAGTAATTCAGAGCTGCCCCATGTTTTCAACTCCTGTTCAGGTCTGTGAAGTTAAGGAATTCTATATATTTGTCCTATGTACCATTTTACCTTGTTACAGCCATTATTGTTATTGCTGGGTTGCATGTCAAAATATCGAATACAAAAATAGCAGCCAGTAACAAGACAGAAACTGGCTCGCACAATACTGCCAAGGTAAGCATACACAGGGGAGTATAGATGTATCATTCTAACTGCACATCTACTTACATTGAAGGTAATATACAGTTGATATCCGGTGATCAATACTGTTTCAGGTAATACGTTAGTTGCACACTTTTTAACTAAATGCTCTATAACTCTGAAAGTCACGAGTCCTCGCCATATCACGACATTGGCTGCTTTGGTGTTACTAAAGGTGCTGCTTGCCTGATATGCGGTTGCTACAGTACCCCTGGTCCCTCTGTGGTCTGGAACACTGGGTGTTTGATGTTATGTGGTCCTCTTTCTCCTCAGAGTCACGTTTGCCTGCATTGTTTATGCATTTCATGCACTCAGGAAACCGAGAAGACGTAGATACGTCACCAGTTCCGTGCGTCAGGCAGTATCTGCATTCCTTGCGGTCTTACGACGGGCTTGTACAGCAGACATGCGGCCGCCAGTGCTCAAGTCCCCCTTGAGCCACAGATACGCACACTATCTGAAGTGCACGGGGCACTTGGGATATCTGGTCTCGTCCCTTATTTAAACTCCACCTCTCAGCCATGTAAGATTAGGCAGAAAGGCTGGGAGCCTTAATGTACTAGAGGTTATCTCTAAAGCCAGGAATGTCCCCCTTTGAAAAGCTGCATCAAACATAGGTTTCTAAAGCATGCTTTTTGTATACTAGGGATGCCTGAAACTAGTTAGTGTTCAGCACTGAATTGCCTTTCAAGCCACAGGTCCATCATCCAATATTTACACAATATTAAAGGAGGAACTGCTGTCTATTTGCAGTATCCATTATAACCCTCAAATCACACAGAGAGAAACCTACCAGATGGACACGTCAAACTGAGCTTGGTGGGGTTTGTGAACGGTGTTTGTGATACAGTGAGCTCCAAGTAGCTTCCTGCAAAGATGCTGTGAATTGAAAGTCTCCCACTAGCAAGGATGTAACAAGAGAAGAAATCTTTTTGGTGTACTAGAAAATATTCAAGCAGGAGTTTAGTGGCATCTTTCTCCACAAGGGAGTGCTTTTGATTTATTAGACCATTTTCACCTTCATTAGTTACTCTCATGAACCTCTTCTGAAGTGTTGTTATTGAGTCTCCGGTGTTTGTTTGCAGTTTGCAGCTTTTACTTCACTCCCAGTTTCAGGCGGAATGCGTAGGACGGACGAAATGTGGTCAGCCACGAAATATGGCTCTTAAAGGCACTTAAACTGCACGTATCTGCTTCTTGTGAGCATGGGAGTCACGGCCTCAGCTGGATGTTGAGGCCCTTTCAAGCGTAAAGCCAGATATTCATCTGCCAATGTGTGGTACTTTTATTACCTGTCCTAATAGTGAACTGTGTGAGGCTCAAAATACCCAGAGCCTAATTTGTAATAGAATAGGTGGAGGAACCCAAAGTTTTTTTTGCGACAAACACTGCTGAATTCCAGGGTTGCTGAACACAAAGGCTGCAAATTATTGATTTCCCCTCATACATCATTTTTCCTCCACCCGAGATTTTCTGTACCTTTCTCTAATTCTTGCATGCTCTTTTTCACCCCACCTTTCTACCGGTGTCACTGTTTCCCATCTTTCCATTTCAAATTCGTTCTCCCTTTTCTGCCGTTTTCTCGCTTCCTCTGGGGCAATGCCTAGTAAAGAAACATAAGTCCAGGTCCTAAAATATCAGCGTGAGTCCCAACACCAGCACAAATTAAGCATTAAAAAAAAGTTAATGTTTTTCTTAGGACAAACATATTTTCTTCTGGTGCTGTGGGCCAAAGGCTTCCAGAGATTTTCCCTTTGGGACATACTCCAGAAGTCCTCCGATCTTGTATAAATGCAGCCGGCCACAGCTGACAACCATAGCTTCTGTATTTGTACAACTGCTGCCCTTTCAGTTAGAAAGGGGACAAAGTCAATTTTCCCATCACGCTTGTCCAGTCTTCGGCTATGCTAATTTTTCCATTTGTACACCTCAAAGACTAATTCATGTGTTCAGCAGAAGTCATGATCACTGAGTTCACAGGAGGACAAACTTGGAATAGGCATGGCTTTGTACCTTCTTTCTAGAAAACAGTTTGAAGTTTCAGACACCGACATCATGAGCAGACTTCCTGACATGCAGCAGGGCCTTTTCTAGAAAACGAGTAGCTATTGCTGAAAAGATGACACAGATTTAAGGGTCTATAATATAAAGCACTTAGGGGCCTATTATGAGTCTGGCGGTCTGAGGACCACCAGACTTGTGGTGGCGCTGCGGTGGCGGCCTTGCAACTGCCCCATTACGACCCTTGTGGGCGCTCCTCCGTTGAGACCGCCAACTCCGCCAGGGTACACTGTTCCCCTGGTGGTGGTGTGGCGGTCCAAAGGCACCCATATGCTTGGCGGGACCACCGCTGTCCCGCCTAGCATATTATGACATTTATCACTGTCACTGTTTTCGTGGCGGTGAGGAAAGAAAGGGTATCCTGCGGCCCCTTTGTGCCTCACGCCTTGTAGATGCACAGGGGGGCACAACATGTGCCCCCCTGTGTGCATGCACAGAAGTTCCAGCACCGCATGGACTTTTCAGTCCATGCCGTGCTGGAACTTCCTTTGACTTTCCCGCTGGAGTGCTTTTTTATAGGAACAGCTGTGGGAATGCCAAAAGAAAAGCCTGCCAATTACTTAAAAAGTCATAAAAGGGCAGATGGTCTCTACGCGGGCCTGGTGGTGCGGCGGCGGGTGTCAAACTCGTAATAGGGCCCTTAGTGTTCTCCATTGTCCACCAAAATCCTCAATGTCTTAGCCAGCCACAGGACATAACTAGAAAAGGCAACACGATCATAAAGCAAAGGGGGTCAGCTTCTTGTTGGTCTTCAAACAGCTATCTAAGTGGAGGTCCTAAAAGTCCTATGAAGGCCCACTTTCAATACAAAATGAATGCAGGGTACATTAAGTAGAAAGTGTTTTTTTCTTCTCCTGAATAGGTCCTTCCCATATGGTGAATTGGCGCAGCCCGACTTCACTGCTTACAAACACTGAAACAAGCCATCTAGAGTAAGTCTGAGGGGGAATCTTTTCAACCCTTCCTTCATGTCAGTGTTTCTACCAGCAGTTGACTGAGGTAGATGTCAAGAGAGCAAAATTGGCTCTTGACTCAGTACAAATGTACGGATACCAGTATTTCCATGGCACACCAAAATCAAACCAATGCTATTTGGCTTAGAATGCATTTGAGATGGGTTGGAAGGCCAGACATGTAGCAATTCAGGAAACAGATGAATATTTATAGGATTTCTTAAGGAAGTTTCTCTTTCTCAATAAAGATCTTCAATCTAAGGTTGTGAATGCATTACCTCTGACCTAAACTATTTAAGACCCCACTCATATTACCTTATTTGCCAACTCCAGCCAGTGGTATGCTAGTGTTCTCTTATTGCTTGGTCTTTGGAAATGTAACCCTATTGCGCGTCATCTTTACTCACCTCACTGGTTGCCAAGGGAAAATGTTCATTTTACAGTTCCCTGTATAGCGCACAAAGTTGTGCATGGTGTTGAGCAGAAAAGTAAAAGCTTGTCTAATGCTCTGGACTTCTGTATCTACTTGCGGATTTCCAGAAGATAGTGTAACAGCTTAATAGTATTCTCCATTCTACTTCTGTGAGTGTGGAACCTTCTCCTGACCAACATTTTGTGTTAAGGATGAACCCATTGGTTTGACCTCTAACTCTATTGAATTGTTCTGCGAAGTTAGCTCCTAAAGATATTTTTTGGGACCCAAGTAACATTTGGATTAACGTGCGGTTGAAATATATGACATACATACAATATACAGGAAAAACCTCAAGATGGACTTCTCTTCAGAAAAAAATAATATTTTAATTGGTTCTGCAAGAAGTTGGCTTCTGGGAAAATATGTTTTCAAAAGTAGCAAGTAAAACGCTTGAGGTTAATAAGGAAATGTGGATCAATGGACCCTAATGCTCCCCGTGGCATCTTTGTCGTCGATGGTCATAGCACAATTTCACAAAACACGATATTGATGGAGATTTCTTGTGTTTTGCACGTGGGGTGAAATGTGTTTATATATGTTTTTTGGTACTAACGCCTTCTCTATTTTATGCTTCTTCTGGAGCAAACTTTTTTTAAAAAAAATATCTTTTGTGTTGCTCACTAATAATGGTTGAATTTCTAGGGGATTTCCAACCCAATCTAAATATCTATTGATTGTCTTATTTTGTTTCTTAATTCTTCCATTTTGACCTGCCGGCAATGCCTGCAACAGATAGTGACAACAACTGAGACACAAGAAGTGCCCTCTTTAGCTCTATTTCAACATCAGAAGCACAAGGAAAGACTGCAGTTTCTTGTTTGTTGAAAGTAAAGGAATATGAGACTGTGTTCCAATGGGATAGTTTCCCTCAATGAGTCTTGAGTTTGAAAGCTTCAAAAGCCTAAAGGCATTTTCATGCATTGAAGGGCACATATTACATGTATGTAAATCCTGCCTAATTTGTACTTCTTTCTGAAACAAACTCTAACATATGGAATTAGTCTTCTCCAAGACATTAAGGCCCTCATTACAACTCACCGTTTAATTCTGATGACACAAGTGCTGTCTCATCACAGTTACAAGATCTGTGGCAAGTTTAATGATCTGTGTTGTTTTATCCAGAACTTCCTTCTGCTATTTACAGGTAGTGTCTCCGACTGAAATACCACAAGGGAATCTGGACTGGAATTACCAATTTCCCAGAAATTCCTAATTTTCTTAGAAGACCATCATGATCAAACTCACAACCCCACCGGCAATTTCACCCCCAAACCTCCCCAAGATACGAGCTGGTACCTTTGGTTTTGGTAACTTTGATGGGGAGGGGGATTGATGGGGGAATTTAACGAGGTACTCATAAGGAGGCCCTAAGGATTCTGAAGGAAATAATAGGAAAAAAGGAATTGGTACCTGGTTGTGACTATGAGGCAGACCTAAATATTGGACTATTAGGAAACATAAATGAATTACTGAAGTGCAAAAAACTACCTTCTGCTTTCAGAGATCCTCTGAAGATGGTAAAATACATGGATCTAAGAAAGCACAGAGGGGCATTGAAATTTGGGTAAAAAGCCTTTTATCTGCATTAGCTCAAACTGCTGAAGTTCAAAATCTAAGGAAAGAACCCATGCAGAACATTCATGTATATCGTTTTTCCTCTCCAAGGTCTCCTCAAGAAAGTGCTGCATTCAGACATCCACGTTCCTGTCCCTCCAATCCCTCGCCCCAAATGCTTTGCCCCAGACCTTTACTCACGCTTCTCACAGTTGCGCCCCTGGAAGCCCTGCGGGCACATGCACTGGTATTCATTAGGTTCTGTATTTATGCAGGTTCCTCCATTTTTACAGGGCTGTCGGGAGCCACATACATTCAAATCTGAAAGGGAAAATAGTATGTAAATAAAGGGTCCACCAAGCTGTTATCCAATTCTATTGCCAAATCAATTTGTTACTCAAGCCCTCACTTCTATCTACACTCCCTGCCCTGTCACTTTCTCAGCTACAAAGTCTTTCTTCTTTCTTCAATCATCTAAACCAATCCTATCCCTAGTTCTAGTCCAAAACTATTCCTAACGCTGACCTTACGAAGAGTAACCCTAACCTTACTCTAGCCTTGTTTATAACCCTTAACCCAATCTGAACCCAGTCCCTAACCATTACTATCATGTAATCACAACTCTGACTGTAATGCTCCCTCTAATCATTAACCTCGCCACCACTAACCCAGACTCAATCCTCAACCTTCATCCAAACCCTTGTCCCACACAACCCAATGATGATCCAAGCCCTAACCTTTACCGTAGGCCTCGCTTACCCTAATCCCTACACTGAACGTGCTCTTTAGGCTAAATCTGTTCTTGACTCTGATCCTTTAAGCTATCTTTGAACCCAAACCCTGGCCCCCACAATAATGCTAACCTTATCCTTCACCTTAATCTGACCCTTAATCAAATGTTATCATTGATTCTAACCCTTTCATGTATTTCTAAACCTTATCCCAGCTTTACATTTGGGCCTATCATTTATATTGAATCACTGACAGAATTTCGATTTCTAAAAAGTCGACCTACTGTAACATCGAGTCTCTAATATCAATAGCACTAATATCGACACCCTATACTTAACATGAAAACTACAATAATATCGAGCAAACTATATCGATGCACAAAAATATCGTCTACAGAAATATCGTTAGCATAATTATCGAATACCATAATATCGACACTCAATACTACATATAACACACTACAATAATATCGAATACTAAAATATCGATAGCACTATTTTCGTCTATATCAAAATATCGATAGCTAAATAATACTCCTTTTTTATAAATAACACCAATAAATCTATTCTCTAAGTAATACACACATTTCAAATGACTTCACTAATGTATTTTCAATTTATTATATAACATTTAGTGTACAAAATTGTGTTTTCGCAAACTGACGAAATTTGTATATAAACTCTTTGTAAACATACTTATTTAATACTTAGTACTCATTTTACATAATCTTTATTTATTACAAGAGTTATTTTAAACATAAATATATCATTTCAATTCCTCAACATAAACTATATAAGAAGATATATCTTAAATGTTTAACTTAAAAAAAATTCAAACTAACCAATAATAACTCGTCTTTACATATCTGACCAATCAGATAGCAAACTTAATTACACATAGACTATATAAACCAATCACAAACAGCCATACAAGTTGCAGGAAATATTCTTCGTGACCACATACTGCCAATTTTGGGAGCACCATCTATATTCTTCTCTGCAAGAAAATTCGTCCTGAAACTACAAGTAAGTAATCATATAGCTCTGTTAATAAATTCTAATCTTTTTTGGCTATTACTTATAGACCAAGATTTGTAACCTAATTTGTTATTTCTTTATGTACTTTACCTTTAAACAGACTCTACAAACAAATCAAGTTATACTTCAACTTCAAGATACAGGACACTTTAAATTTAAAAAAGGTATCTACATATGTTTAACATTTACTTAACGTTATTTGCCAATTATTGGCCTAATTTAAAAATCTATACTTTGTTTCTTAGCCTGTAAATCTTAATACATAGTGTGAAGCCAGAATGTTTTGAGGAAAAAACGTTACAATGCTGTGTAAAAAATGTTTTCTTCCTGTTCTTAAATATGTTTTTATGTGCTTTTACTCATAATACATGTGTCATCCTCGGTTCTTTTTAGCAAATAAGTAACAATGCTTTATAACAAATGTGTATTATTTATATAACATATAAACGCATTAGTAATTTTCATCAACTTTCTCTCTAAACAGAACTCAAAGGTACAGAAACGAGATAATTCACATCAAAGAACAAACATTCTGTGCTACTACTATAATTCTCTTGGTAAGTTCATAAATAAAACATAACTAGTCTTTATAAACTCTATAGAATGTACTAGAAATAAAAATGATCTTTTTATGCATCTGTTAGTATAATCTTCCTGTTCTTAAATATGTTTTTTTGTGCTTTTACTCATAATACATGTATCATCCCCGGTTCTTTTTAGCAAATAAGTAACAATGCTTTATAACAAATGTGCATTTCTTATATAACATATAAACGCATTAGTAATTTTCATCAACTTTCTCTCTAAACAAAATTCAAAGATACAGAAAAGAGAAAATTCACATCAAAGAACAAACATTCTGCTACTACTATAATTATCTTGGTAAGTTCATAAATAAAACATAAGTAGTCTTTATAAACTCTATAGAATTTGCTACAAATAAAAATGACTCTTTTTATGCATCTGTTAGTATAATCTTGGAAATTTCTCTTTTTAAATCCAAATAAACAAAACTATTTTTAGAGACGTTATAACGTAAAAAAAATGTTACCAAAAACAAATTGTAACTTTTCCTATAACATACTTAATTATTTCTCAACAGACCGTGGCAATAGAAGAACAACATCAAACTGAACAAGCATCTACTTTCGATAAATAGAACATTACTGCTGGTAAGTAAATTACTAGAAGAATACTAGCTTAATTTAAAATGTTTTATACATTTCTGATTGTATTAATATTTGTATATTAACTTTTCTAGATACCAAAACTCAAGAATGACTGATGATGCAACATTTATTACATCTCAGAAAGGCAAATTTTTGTTATGCTATATGGGCTACATTTATACTCAGGAGAAACAAAAAGACCTTAAAGTGAATTGGAAGTGTACAAAATATTACTCCAATAAATGCTATGGCCGTGCTACAACAAGGGAAACTAGTGTTATAAATACCACTGAACATAATCACCCACCAAACATCTCGGAAATAGAAGTGAGATCCACTCTTGAAAATATCAAGGAATTAAGTACCAGATCAGAACTACCTACCAACGTAATTCTGAAAGAATTACTACCTAAAGTTCCCAAAGAAGCAAGAGGTCAGCTACCATCTATTGCTACCATTAAAAGAACAATAGCAAGAACAAAAAAAGCAAGTAGACCCAATATACCAACTCCTAAAACTTTTGAAGAAGTCATAATTCCGCCAGAGCTTGTAATTACTCATAATGACGAGCCATTTATTTTTTATGATAATCATAGCAAGGACAAAAGAATAATCATGTTTGCAACTAATAACAATATAAAAAAATTAACTGAAAGTACTACTTGGATGATGGATGGAACATTTTCTATATGCCCAAAACCTTTCTACCAGTTATACACAATTCATGGGCAATATCATAATACCTGTATCCCCTTCATATATTGTTTATTACCAAACAAACAAGCCACAACTTACTCAGAAATCTTACAAAAAATAAAGGAACAAACTTCTGACTACTTCCCAATGAAAATTATCATAGACTTCGAGCAAGCTATGATTAGTTCTATTTTGAAAACTTACCCACACACATCCATTCAAGGATGTTATTTTCATTTCAATCAATGTCTCTGGAGACATTTACAAAAGTCTGCCCTTAGTGTTGAGTATGCAACAAATATAACTTTTGCATGCCAAATCAAACATCTCATTGCTCTGGCATATGTACCAGTAACTGATGTGGCCGAACATTACAATTTGTTAATTGAAAGTTCTTTCTACACCCAAAATGAGCAAAGACTCGCCCCACTTTTAGATTACTTTGAGGACAACTGGGTAGGAAGACTACATAGGTCAGGCCACAGACGCCAGCCAAAATTTGCAATTCCCTGGTGGAATGTCTATCTACCAACACTCAACCAAGAGGCAAAAACGAACAATGCTGTTGAAGGTTGGCACAATGCCTTCCTCTCTTCTACTGGACGTACAACACCCACATTACACAAGCTAGTCACAGCTATACAAAAAGAGCAAAGCTTTCAGGAACTACGTATGCAGCAATCTGTCATACAACTGAAACCAAAACTCTCTAGACAAACTGCTCAAATGTATTTATATCTTCAACAGCAAGTCCAACTATATCCTACAACAAGAGGACTGGAATATTTAAAAATGATAGCCAAAACATTGAACTAATTGCAATAACTAAATTAATTGATAGAGATCAATCAATATCCTTAATCTAATAAAACACATATTTTAATATAATAAAAAAATATTTATTTAGTCTAATTTATTTTTTAACACTATTCTAAAAAGACTAAATAAATATATTATTATATCACAATATTTGTTTTTAAAAACTGCTTCCATCCAAATAAAATAACATAAATTTGTAACTTACCTTTAAATAGAACATCATAAAGATAATCCTTTACCGACAATACAATGTGTAAATATCAAAGACTTAATCCAACAAATCATTAATTATGTTTTCTTTAACTCTGCTAAAACTATCCATCATCCAAATTAAACGACTATTTAAAAGCCATTTAAAATAACGACTGTTATATTAAAGTGTGAAAAATATTTCACAGAACTCAAAATATAAAGGAAGAATGTAAATCATCTCCGTTCTAACAACTGAAACACACTTCCTTTCCCAAAAAAAAAAATAATCGGAAACGGAAATAGCTGTTTCAAAATACGAGAAAAAAAAACAGCTAAACAATCCCACCGACATAACACTAACGAGTATCCCATAATATATAAACATAACATTCCTATTTATTTTTATTTTAATTAAATTATACCACATACTCATTAACTCCAACTATTTTAAATGGCTCAAAAAGTCGTGAACGAAAATACGTATTGATTCCACTCCATTATATGTAAATAGTCATACTTTAATTACCAACCCCAAAATAACAAAATATAACCTTTAATTTTAATTTACAATACTTTAAAAATATAAAAGTAGATTCGTACCTACTCAAAAGTGAACCTGCTTCCAACCGTGACTTTCCCTTTACCAAAATAACGCAAAAAGACAAAGAGTGGTTACAAAATAAACGATCCAAATTATATGTAACTGTGAAAAGTACTACTATAAATGTCCATTATTGTTATATATATGGCTCGAAATTATGTGTAATGTTAAAAAAATTGTATAGTATATTGTGAATAGAAAATCTTTTTGCCTGTATATTAATTATATATTACATACTTTTAATATTTATTACATTAAGTATGAAAATATAAAAATATTTAATGTAATATTTATTAAAATTATTATATAACTAAATGTGTAATATTGTATTTGTTTATCAGATTTAATTGTTTATAATATGACTAATATGTGAAAATTGTTATTATTAAAACATATTTATTAATAATAATAATCATACATAAGAATATTGTAATGTTAAAAGAATCGATGATGATGTACATGTTCTATTTAGGATATTTATATTATATTATACATTTAAAAGTGTTCATATGTTAATATCATCATCAGTATATCACTATATGTATTAAAAATGTGTGACTTATGTTTTTCATTACACATGTTTGATGTTTTATTAAGAAACAATAATTGTATTATGTATGTATAATATCATACATTACATTATGTGAACTAACCATTTTTTCTCTACAAATTAAAAGTACTTGTCAAGAAAATTACTGTAAAATGTGATTATTAAAAGAACATTGTCGTCCTTTTTTGTTTATATGTATACCAAAGATAGGTTGATAAAATGTATATGTGATCGTATATTTCAAGTGTTGAATAAAAATATTTACAGGAAAGAAAACTGGTGTCATTATTTTGTATTACCTATGACAAAATCATTTTAATGTATTTTTGCAAATGTATTATAACTGTAATGTTTTATCTATTTCTATATACCACATGTAAATAAATAACATACTATACACTGAAGTTATAACAATTATTATTCATACACCCATATACATATAATATCAATATTTGAAAGACACATAATAAAATTTTTAAATATTCCGACTCCAATAACAAATTTACTTTAGGTAATTGCTTCTCAAAAACCGTGATTAATTTACTATTAGAACTGCAATCACCATTTAATTAGAGTAAGTGCAGGACACAGAACATATTAAATTTACTCTTCCAACTCCAATTAACAAATAATTTAAGTAACTGCAGGACATTAAATAATAATAAATTACTATAGTAAATCAAATGTAAAAAAATGAATAATGTAATATCATTAAATTAAATTTAATATAATAAATTTAATTTAAATAGAATCTTAATTTATGTTTTCCCTGTACCCCTATAACTAAAAACTGACCCTGAAACCTAAAAATACCCCTTCACCCACAAACTAAAAACTGACCCTGAAACCTGACAAAACCCCTTCACCAACAAACTAAAAACTGACCCAGAAACCTAAAAATACCCCTTTACCCTCAAACTGAAAACTGACTCTGAAACCTCACAAAACCCCTTTACCCACAAACTAAAAACTGACCCTGAAACCTTACAAAACACCTTTACCCACAAACTAAAAACTGACCCAGAAACCTTACAAAACCCCTTCACCCACAAACTAAAAACTGACCCTGAAACCTAAAAATACCCCTTTACCCACAAACTAAAAACTGACCCTGAAACCTTACAAAACCCTTCACCCACAAACTAAAAACTGACCCTGAAACCTAAATATACCCCTTTACACACAAACTAAAAACTGACCCTGAAACCTAAAAATACCCCTTTACCCACAAACTAAAAACTGACCCAGAAACCTAAAAATACCCCTTTACCCACAAACTAAAAACTGACTCTGAAACCTCACAAAACCCCTTTACCCACAAACTAAAAACTGACCTTGAAACCTTACAAAACACCTTTACCCACAAACTAAAAACTGACCCAGAAACCTTACAAAACTCCTTCACCCACAAACTAAAAACTAACACTGAAACATTACAAAACTCCTTCACCCACAAACTAAAAACTGACCCTGAAACCTAAAAATACCCCTTTACCCACAAACTAAAAACTGACTCTGAAACCTCACAAAACACCTTTACCCACAAACTAAAAACTGACCTTGAAATCTTACAAAACACCTTTACCCACAAACTAAAAACTGACCCAGAAACCTTACTAAACTCCTTCACCCACAAACTTAAAACTAACACTGAAACATTACAAAACTCCTTCACCCACAAACTAAAAACTGACCCTGAAACCTTACAAAACACCTTTACCCACAAACTAAAAACTGACCCTGAAACCTTACAAAACACCTTCACCCACAAACTAAAAACTGACCCTGAAACCTAAAAATACCCCTTTACCCACAAACTAAAAACTGAGCCTTAAACCTTACAAAACCCCTTCAACCACAAACCAAAAACTGACCCTGAACACTTAAAATACCCCTTCGCACATACACAAAAAACAGACCCTAAACGCACAAAATGTACCTTTGATAAAACTACACACCCTGATCCACTATAAACTCGACATCCCACTCCTAAAAATATGATACATTTATTTATTTAGTATCTACTAAATTATATATTTTAAATACTTTTTACTACATACACAAAATACCTCAATTTAGAACAACAACATAATAGTGTTCATAATTTCGTATTTAAATAATATGTATATAAAATTTGGAATCGAAACAAAAAATAAATACAAGGCGAAATTTTTAATTCTATAATTAGAGTATACTTTGTTTATACACTACCCACCCTTATCCCCTTGAAACTATACATCCCACTCATAAAATAATTAGACAAATATTTTTAGAAAATATATAAAAATATTATGATTACAAATCTTTTTTAGTACATACACAACAGCAAACTTAAAAAATAAGTACTATATTCGATAACAATCGATATCATTTTGCATAATTCGAAATTTGTTTAAATTTTAGAAATTTCGCAAATTTATATGAAATTGTGAAATTTTAATTTCTATAATTAACCTATATATTTTTAAAACACTACCCACCCTTTTCCCCTATAAACTCTACATCCCGCTCCTAAATTTATTGTACAAATATTATAAAAATATAATGTAATATTTTAATATTTATAATACTTTTTAGTACATACCCAAAAATTATTCATAATGTTTTATATACTCCCTAAATTTCGATCAAATTTCGAGTACTACAAATATTTTTAAAAATTGTCGAAATTTTGAAATCTAAAGGAAATTCGAAATTTAAAATTGTACAATTTCACTATACTTTTTTAAAACACTACCCGCCCTTATCCCCTTTAAACTCTACATCCCGCTCCTAACATTAATATACAATTATTTAGTAAAAAATTAAAAATTTAGATATATTTACACAATTTATTAATATATATCCAAAAGCAAAGTACAAATAATTTAACAATACTCAATAAATTTATATAAAAATTCGCTTTTTTAAATAATTTGAATTAAATTTCGCTAATTTAAAATTTTACTTCAAATGCGAAATTTAATATTCTATATTTACAATATACTTTTTTAATACACTACCCACCCTTATCCCCTATCAACTCTACATCCCGCTCCTACACTTCTAACTAAAAATAATAAAATTATATGTAAAAATTACCTTATATATAAACAACATTTAACTATATCATTACTTAACATACTTTAAAACATCACTTTTACATGTCGATATTTTTGACAATCGATATTTTCAGCATCGATATTACTGATTTCGACATTCATGTCTTCGATATTTTTGACACACACATAAATCGATATTTTCTACGACGATATTTTGGTTTTCGAAATTTCTTACCATCGATATTTTGGACTCGATAATATGGTACATCGACATTAACAACTCGATATTTTGACTGTATACCCATTTATATTGCTTTCCTGATTTTGATTAAATGAATCTATATGATTTTATTTTTCTATTAAACATTTTTTTCAATTAAATGTTCTCAATAAAATGGTTTTCTATATAATATACTTATGTGAAAGGATGGGATACATCGGGAATAGTAGTGTAGGGGAGCTGTAGTGAATTTTGAAGCAATGTTGTGTATGTGCAAGCTTTGGGGAATACAGGATGTCAATGGGTTGTAGAGAGAACAGTGGCTGAGCACTGAATTTGAGTGAGCTGTAGGAAATAGCTTGGGTGTGCTCGTTAATGACAGACTGTGGAGATTGGTGAAGTATGTCTGGCTGTGGGTAGTCTGTTAATCAGATGTTGCCACGTGATACAGAATTGAGGGTAATAGAGGTCATGGTTTTGAGAGAACTGTAGTGAGTAATGCAAAATCACACAGTGTCACGAGCTGGAGCAATAACTGTGATATGTACAGAGGGAAACATTGAACGCCTGACCTTTGTCGCAGAGGAGGCCACCCCAGTTGGTCTCACAGATGCACTTCCAGGGTTCAGAGCACGTGCCGTGGACACAGCCGGGAAACGGGATGCAGTCATCACAGTTGTGTCCTCTCCAGCCATGACGACACCTAAACATTTAAAAAATGTTAATGCCAACTCATCGATTGCCCAGACTGATAATGACCTGTAAAATTCTATTACTGTCGCAGACAATTTAATGATACAAGAAGTGGACAGATAATTTGCAAAGGGAATTTTCAGTGATCTTGACACCAAATGAAGAGGCAGAAGAAAAGTGTCTCCTCTTACTCCAGGTTCTGCAGCCTTTCTTCGGCCACATAGGCATCCCCACCCAAAACAGATAAATAGATCCAAATCAAAGGAAAACCATTAAATAAGACTGCAGTAGTTGCAAGTGTGTTATCAAAATAAAAATCAGAATCTCAGTTTGACCCTGTCTCAAAGCTGAAGTGCAGCTCGAAAGATAAGACAAAGCCCCATTTGAAGGGTTTTCTCACTGATTCCTTCCTTCCTTCTGAAATCTGTCATCCTTTGGGGATTTTTCTGCACTGTCCAAAGAAGGGAAGCTTGTGAATTCTGGGACTGGAATTTCATGCCTTCTGAGATTCGAAATCAAGTTCTTTGTCTGAACTACTCTGAGCCGTTGTGAGTCTGAGGACCTTATTTAAGAGTTTGGCAGAGATCCAATCCACCATACCAAGAGTGCAATTACCCACAAATGCATTTGTAATGAAGCAGATGAAACAAGGACCACATTTTTGATGGAGTACCCTGTCTGTCAAACTCAAAGACCCAAAGTGATCATATCACCATCACACAGCAAGGAGCTTGGACCTAGATCCAGGGATTATTGGGGGATATCTAGCAGGTCCACTAAGCCTTTCATCCTTCAGAGGTCAATAACCTGAGTACCATTGATTTGGGTAACAATAAACATTTGTTATTCAGCGCCAAGCTACTCTTCGTGGTGAATGTGAGCTTTACAAATAACATGTTATGTTCATGTTATGTCATTACAACCGTACAACTAAAACCTCTAACTACGAGAATTTACTTTGGATGCCCCAAGCACAGGTCGTAATCTGGAACTGGATCTACTCCTTAGTGCCTGTGCAAAAGTTGGGGCCAGGAAATGCCATGCTATTGCCTCTTTTTAAGAAGAGACCTATTAAGGACAGTTGTCCTGCAACCATTTATATATTGGAATGGTGCCTGCTAATCCTAACTCTGAGAGACAGAGACAGAGTCATGACCTACTTTTTGGACTGCTTCTACAACCACATTTGCGCTCTAATGGCCTCTCCTCTTGTTTAGACCCAGATGGTGCTAAGGTGATACAATATTAGGTCTGCAAGAGGACGTGCATCTTGAATGCCACCAAAGCTCCTCTTCTCTCTCATGCACAGCATGTTTCTCAAGCGCTTCTAATGTCACCTCTCCTTTCACAATCAAGCTAATTTCCAACAATTACAGCTAAAATAATATCTTCCCTGCTGCTCAACAACTGCCGCTGAAGCAAAACTTGTACTGTCACTCAACAAAACAGGCTTCCAGGGTTTACTATCAACAAAGCAGCCTGAGCATAACATATTTGTCAAACTCCACTATGAGAGTCTCGTCTCTTTCATGCATGTTCTCTCTTGACCTCATCAATTACTCTTGAGCTCTCTCACCAAGACACATCTTTGTACCGCAATATCAGTGACTCCTCCTTCCACCTGACATTTACCTTTCAAACTTCACCATGAGCATATTCTACCTCCCAGGCAAGTCCAAATTCCCAATGCCTTAACTGTGTATTTTCACTCTCATAAAGTCTTACCATCTCAAAGACACCTATATTTTCTTTCATAGCAATGGAATGGAAAGGCATGTTTCTGACCTCTGTGAGCACCACTAGGCCCTAAATATGGAAGAATTGACCTTAGGAATGATGATAACAGCACATAATAGGTCTCTCTAAAAGAGACTCTTAACTCTCTCTCAAGGAACCGCTCTCACCTTCCACAGAGCAGCTCTCTGCATAAGCTGTCCGCCCGTTGATTACCATTGACTTTGTGGTTTGTAACTCACATTTTCTGGCTTTCTTTTTTTTCTGGCTTCATTTGTTTTAGGCTGTCCAGCTCAAGATCTTCCTTCCGTTGTCCAAATCTTGTTTACTGTATTCTTTTACAAACTCACATTCTGTAAACAAGCCTTTAAATCTTGTTTTTTTCTTGTCATATTTGCGGTGCATTCAAAGACAGAGGTCAAATTTCAGTCTGTGTCTTCTAGGGAGCTGGATTTTTTTTGTCTTTCTCGGACTTCAAAGTGAGAGGATTTTCGTGACAATCATACTGGCTTGGGAGAGTGCTTGAGGAAGGCTGTATTATGTTTTTTTCTAGCACACAACAAAATGGAAATATCTGTAAATGAACTGTGCTAATGATCAAATTAATACACTAGGTGATGACATTTGCACACATTGTATGCTGTATACTTTTTATCAGTAAAACTTTATGCAAGTGCAAATAAAAAGGTAATTTCAATAAAAGGTGTGTTGTCTGTAAAGACAGTATGCTACCATACAATGTATACTCCACGTTACCCCACTCCACTCAAATCTGCACCATTACATGCCACTGCACTCTACTCTTCACCAATCCACACTATGCCACTCCACTCTACACCACTGCACTCTGCTGTGTACTACTCCACGCTTCTTTACACCACATCACTCTACTCTACTCTACACCAATGTACTCTTCCCACACTACTCTACTATGAACCACTGCACTCTTCGCCACTGTACTCTACACCACTTAGTGCCACTCCCCTCTATGTCACCACATCTGCAAAATTACACTCCATGCCACTGCACTCTACGCCAATACACTCTACTCTATACCACTCCACTGTATGCCAGTGCACTCATGCCAATCCCTCTAGGCCACTCTAGTCTACTCTGCACTCCTACACTCTACTCTGAAACAATCTACTCTATGCCACTGCACTCAGCTCCACTCCACTCCACTCCACTCTACTTTGCACCACTCTACGCCACTGCACTCTATGCCAATGCACTCTACACCATTTTGCTCAAAACCAATGCACTCTTTGTCAATCTACTCTGCAGCACTACACTGAACACCACTGTACACTGTGTCATTGTACTCTACGCCACTCTACTATGAATCACTGCACCTTAGGCCACTCTACTGTGCGTCACTGCACTTTATGCCACGCTACTCTGTGCCACTGCACTCTACGCCATTCCGCCATTCTATAATATACTATTGCACTCTACAACAGTATACTCTGCAACACTGCACTCTCAGCCACTCTTCTTTACATCACTCTACTTCATGCCACTCTACTTTATGCCACTCTACGCCACTGAACTCTATGCCACTGAACTCTACACCAATTAACTCTACACCAATGTACTCTAAGCTAATGAACTCTACACCACTGAACTATGCATCGCTTCATTATATGCCACTGCACTCTACCCCAATCCACTCTAAGCCACTCTAATCTACTCTGCACCACAGCACTCTATGGCATTGTACTGTATACCACTGCACTCTTCACCACTTCACTCTACTCTGAAACAACCTACTCTATGCAACTGTAGGCTACGCCACTCTATTCCACTCTACCTCACTGCACTCTGTGCCACTTTACTCTAAACCAATACGCTCTATGCGACTGCACTCTATGCTAATTTACTCTGCATCACTGCACTGTACCCTACTATACCCTACTCTACGCTGCTGCACTTTACTCTACACCATTGCACTCTACATCACTTTACTCTGCACCAGGGTATGGTATAACACAGTGGCGTCATTAGGGGGTGTGGGGGGTGCGGACCGCACCGGGTGTCACCCCATCATGGGGTGACACCAATCTGGTTAGTTACGCTGGGTGGCTCTGAGGAAAATTAAATTCTGGCCATGTTGTGTTCCCTAGCGCGTACCCCACCGACTCCATGTACCAGCTTAAAGTGCATGTAACTTCCCTCCTGTGCCAGCTATGAAGACGCAAATACATTTGCGTCCACCGTTAACATGTCCTCTTTCAGATCCACCATGAATGGATTATGTAGTCCGTTCCTAAGTATGCTATGCCACTGTCTTTTTGTAGTACACCTTCCATGTATTCCTGCTCTAGCAAGAGTAGGCCCTGAATTCCTGCCATCTGAACCTCTTTTGTGGCTCCTGACTCTGCCCAGGCTACCTCTGTACTCGTGAACTCTGTCCTACTTTCAGCGCGGCCCCTCGCGCTCAGCTCAAGCCTGCTTTCTGCCAAGACTGACTATAACCTTCGAGTTATCTGTTCCGCTCCCCGAGAATACATTCCTGCCTACTAGATCCTGTAAACATCCTCTCCAGCTGCAGAGCCAAAAGGCCGACCTGTCTTAATGCAAGTAATTCATAGCCTCTGTTGCCATGCTCCCATGGAAGGCCCCGTGCCCCACGCTTCACATGTAGACACTCAGGCGCTCATACACGCATCTACAGTTAGCATAGAATAGCTTCTGCCCTAGAGACCTTTCCGCCCAGATAGTATAGTTCCTAAACACCAGATACCAGATATGATAGAAGTACAAGTTGATCTGACATGCCAGACTTCTGTCTCTTTCCGTCAGTGTAAATGTCAAGTCCCCTGCACCCCGTCAATCACACGTCATGCAGCTGCGCGCGCATCCAAGCTTCCGATTTCTGCTGACATTGCAACATTCTGTTAGCACCACCCCTTGGTGCCACCCACTTGCGTCACCTCTCAGTGACGTTTCTAGCACACACCTCTAGTTCACGCCTAGTTTACGCCTCTTGATGATGTACTAGTACCACGTGTATACTGTTATCTTGTCTTCTCTCAGCTGTTACGCCTCTTACATTGACTCTCATGGTATAAATCAAGTATATAAGCTATGTATTATGAATAAAATCCAGCGCTCTATCCCTTCTGACACCCCTGTGGTGGTCAGAACATGATATCCTGATTCCTTTATGAGGAATAAAACCCTTAGAAACTCTAACACCACGGACTCTGTTTTCTTTCATTCCGATTGAGTTATTATTGATTAAGTACTTACCTGCATAGAAATTAAGAGAGTAAATTAATTATTTACGTCATTTTGGCGCCCGAATAGGGACCCCTCCCCCACCTCACGCGCCGGTTGGTGCGTTGCAGACTCTGCCCCCTGCCATCAGTTAGATGGAACACACGTGTACTGGCAGGATTTCCTGCATCTCCCTCTGACCCACGGAGGTGACGAAGACTGCGATCAGTGCCCAGACGAGGCGGTGAGGAGTGCGGAGGATCCCGACCAGAGCCCAGCCGAAAGAAGCAAGGTCCGAGGTGTGAAGAGGCCCACCAGTTTTCCGAAGTTTTCCAAAGTTTTCCCGAAGTTTTCCGAAGTTTTCCGAAGTTTTCCGAGTCGAGTCCAGTCGAGTTTTCCGAGGCCTTCTGTTTCCGTGCTTCCCGGTGAGTACCATTGCTGGGTCGTATCTAGACGGGTTTGGGTACGCAAGTCCGGTCTGCACTGTTTTTAGGCAGTGTATCTGTACTGTTTAGCAGTATATCAAGTATTCCGAATTCCTGCACTGTTACACCAGTGTATCCGTACTGTTGAGCAGTACATACAGTATAGGGGGGTAGTCATCTATGTCTTCAATGTTTTTATGTGATTAATGTTGTGGTATGAATGTGACTGTTTAAACGTGTATTATTGTGTTTCTCGTATAAAATAGCTGTCAAAAGTATTAAGGAATAAGGATCTAGCATTCAGTAATAAGTAAGCAAGATGCCGTTCTTCAACAAGTTAAAACAGATAGGAACTAGGAAAGGGTTACTGGAGGAAGAAATTCCTATCCCCCCTAGGGACACTCCAGGCAATTTTATGTACCAGAAGCATGGCATAGATGCCATATTATATCTAGATTTATGGGCCGATTATACCAAGCACCTAGACGAAAGACACAGATGGCCTGTTACCGGAACGTGGGATGCCGAGTGCATCATGAGGGTAGAAGAAGCATTATGGAAAAAGAAAGCTAGACAATCCCAGAAGGACGCCATAGAATTTTGGCGTAAGGAATCACGTAAGCGTGCTGACAAAGCACTCCGTAGAGAAGACAGACTTAAAGAATCAGATAAAGAACAAGAAAACGAATTAGTTACTGAAGGGATCCGAGTAAAAACAGAACAAATAGACCGTGCCCGAAATAATCTTGTAAACGGTATGTATCTTGCCGCAGATGGCACATCTGAAACTGAATCAGAAATACCGAAAAACTTGCCGACACCATTAGTTCCAACTAAAGTAATGCATAAAACTACTAAAGACATATTCTTAAATTCATATCTAGAGGATGTAGCACCAGCTTATACCAATCTGCCTGTTCGTGCCCTGCCTACTGACAGGGATGGGGGTGGCACTGCGCCCCCAGATAATGTCCCGCCGTTACCACGACAGACCTCCCCTGTTCCGCCAGCTCCGCCACTTCCCGTACTTAAGACAGACCTACCGAAACCAGTCCTACCTGATCCTACTAAACGACAAATTCAGACTCAGATCCAGACTCCGCGGAGAGATAATGCCCAAGCATCCGCCTCAGGAGGTGCGACAGCGGGTCTACAGACCCCGCCACCGACACACAGATTGCATTTAAGGGACACACAGAATCCTTTCCAGTCTCCCTACTCATCCCGGCTTGATGCATTCAAAGATAAGATGTCAGTTTGCAGATATGATCCAGTACCCGGAAAAGACGATTTAATGATATTAGCATCACTTCGATTAAGATCTGCCACCGATAACTTGCTATGCTATGTAGGAATGCAGGAAATTCTCGACAGACTATATAAGTTCATACTGACAGGGAAAGACCCCGACAGTGTCAAAGCTGCCATGCATAAACAGAAAGTTGACATTCAAGCACAGATATTACGATTTTTCATAAATTGTGTGATAAGAGAACGAGACAGGCCCGGGACAGATCAAAGTGAATTAGACGCATTAAACAAGTGGGGTCAAAATATAGCCGACGGAAAGCATGATAAGGGGGCTTGCATAGCCAGTATGTCCCAGAAAATTAGAAAGGCAGTATTGACTGCACACCAGGAAGAGAATGATAAAACTTCCTCCGAGGAGGAAGATGAACATGAAGCATCAGGAAAATCTACAGATACTATAGCATATGTAGGTAGGGGAGCCTACCTTAGGAAAGGCATCCGTCCGGAGAGCAAGAGAGTTCTTTTCTCTGCTTTAACAAATCCGAATTCTTCTGAACATCAGTTCCAGGAAACTGATAAAAGGCTTCGAGACCGAATGGGGTACCATGTACTCAATTCTATGGATGAACAGGAACTAGCCCGGTCAGCCGTGTTATGGGCCGAAAACCCAGACATATATAATGATGACACATTAGTACAGACATTCTTGAACCTTTCCCCGGAAGAGCAGAAAATAGCAGGTGTATACATGATTCAGCACCTCCTCATCAAGTTCAGAAACCATCATTCTGATCCAGGTCCCTTACACGAAACATTAGAAGCACTACTCATGGATAGATGGAGAGGTTTCAGTACCAAATTAATACAAATAATTCTAGAACAACGACGTAAGTATTACACCTTCCTGAGCTCTGAATATGTTCCCGCCCCGCCTCCAGAAAGAAAAACGTACCACATGCAATGCGGTGGTGGCATTGAAAGTCAGAATCCCTTACGAGAAGTACACCCAGTTATGGGTACGGACCAACGCTTGAAGCGTGTGTATGTTCACACACCACTGACTAAGTTAGAACTGTTAGAAATGAAGAAATTAGTTCCGTGCCATGATAAAGACCCTGCAGGTTTTCACAGAGAGCTTAAAGACATGTTACTGATGGGAGATTACACGTATGATGATATTATGAAAATGTTAAAAGTACTGTTGCCCACGGGCATTTACGAGAAATTAAAGGAAAAGGATTGGGAGGTGGGAGAGTCAAAGATAGCATGGGCAGAAATAGAAGACGAAGAAAGCAAACGAGTCCCAGGGGTAGGCCTTGGGGACAAGACTAAAGCATTACCAGGTTTAATAGTACAGGTTTTGCCACGATTATTGACAACAAGAAAGGAAGATTGGGACGCAATCTCGTCCTGTAAACAGAAACAAGATGAAGATACTAGTGACTTTTATTCAAGATTCGAGAAATGTTTCATTATCAATAGTGGTCTAAAAGTTAGTAGCGAGTCATATCCACACCTTTTTGTAACAAAATTAGTCGAGAACGCCCTACCATTAGTCAAAAATAGAGTATACAAAGTTGAAAGTACTTGGCAAGCAAATACGCCATCACAGATGTTACAAATGTTACAATATCACCAGAACAGAATTAGGGAAGAACAAGATCAGGAACAGAAACGTATGAAAGACACAAAAATGAAAATGTTAGTAGCTCAGACGATTCCAGCCGACGGTCATAGAAAAGGTGGGGCCCAGACAAATCATTCTGCCGCTCCCGTTAAAGGGACATGTAATTATTGCAAGCAGCCAGGTCACTACGTACATGAATGTCCAGTCCTGAAACATAACATCGAGACAGGTAAAACTAAAGAAAGACCACGTCCGCCTAGACATGAACAGGGTCATCAACAGACCTCACAGAACGAACAGCCAATGCAGAATACACAGCCTATGCATGATCAGTCCCATACAGTACAGACAGTAGCAGTACCGCAGCCACAGCATGCTCAGACACAGCCCGCCGCCGCAACTCGGCAAGTCTCACAACAGATGTACCAGTATGCCCAGTCGGCATATCCAGATTATCAGCGTTATACATGAAACAGCCTAGGG
This sequence comes from Lissotriton vulgaris, assembly GCF_964263255.1. Taxonomy (NCBI): domain Eukaryota; kingdom Metazoa; phylum Chordata; class Amphibia; order Caudata; family Salamandridae; genus Lissotriton; species Lissotriton vulgaris. The sequence continues at coordinate 686,491,951 of NC_141697.1, forward strand.
AGGGAAAGTGATTTGCCTCTTATTGAAATTCCTGTAGATCAAGAGGGTCCTTACGTACACAGTCACGTATTGGGAAAAGACAGAAAGTTTTTAATTGACACAGGGGCAAGTCGCACTACTATCAGTCACAATGAAGTCCCAGGGGCACCCCTCTCAGGCTCACAGAATGTTTCCCTTGGTTTTTCAGGACAGCCTATTGTAAATGAAGTATCGGAACCAGTACCACTAGCTGTGGGTCCATTATCTCGAGTTACAGATTTGTTACTTACGAAATCATGTCCCGAAAATCTGTTAGGAATTAAAACACTGAAAGCTCTAGGAGCTATTATATGCTGTTCCCCGGAGGGAGTTAGACTCTTTCTACGGGATTTCAAGGGTCATTATGTTCTACGTGACTTTGATGTCAGATTGAAAAATGTACCAGATCACTTATGGGCAAAAGGCCCAGCTGATGTAGGTTGTATGCATATCACTCCATATCGTGTTACACTCAAGACAGGAGTTGTTTTACCCAGAATCAGACAATACAAGTTACCACCCGATGCTGTAGTGGCTTTACTGAAAATAATTGAAGAGCTTATTGCCCAGGGAGTGGTCGTAGAAACCGACTCCAATATCTGTAATTCACCCATCATTCCAATTCTTAAACGTACAGACCGCAATGCACCGCCAGTATATCGGCTGGTGATTGACCTTCGAGAGCTGAATAAATGCATTGTACCACAGTATCCTGTGGTCCCCGATATCTCCTCCCTATTGACTGCTATTGATTCAGAAGCAACGTTCTTTACTGTAATTGATCTCAAGAACGCTTTCTTCAGTGTACCTATTGACCCGGAGAGCCAATATCTCTTCGGATTCAGTTTAAATGGACGAAGTTTCAAATTTTCCCGCGCACCTCAAGGATTTACAGAAAGCCCCAGCATCTATAGTCAAGCACTGAAAAGACAACTAGATTGTATCCAAATGCCCGTTAATACCGCTTTACTGCAATACGTCGATGATCTACTGATCACCGCACGAAGTGAGCCCGAATGTGAACAAGCATCACTAACAGTTTTGCATTTCCTAGCCGACAAGGGACACAAGGTGTCTCCTTCGAAGCTACAATTCTGTGTTCAGCAAGTTGTGTACTTGGGTCACTTGCTGTCCAAAGTGGGGAGACAGCTCACTCCCGATCGCATTCAGTTAATTGTAAACATGCCACGACCCCAGACACAAAAGGAAGTGCGGGCCTTCATAGGCCTCACCTCGTACTGCAGACAATGGATTCCTCAATATGCATTTCTAGCTAAACCACTCATCAAGTTAACGACACAGGAGGCTGCAACTTCCATTGCCCTCCCTTGGACTCAGGAACACACACAAGCCTTTGAGGAATTAAAGAAAGCTTTATGCCAAGCACCAGTTTTAGCGACACCATGTTACAGCAAACCGTTTACACTTTTTGTTACAGAACGTGACGGTACAGCATTGTCTGTCCTCACTCAAGATCAAGCAGGTTCACATAAGCCTTGCGCTTATTTTTCAAGTACATTGGATTCAGTAGCCCAAGCACTCCCTGCGTGCTTAAAGTCAGTAGCAGCAACAGCGTTAGCAATCAGACAAAGCGACTCAATTGTTTTAGGTCATCAGTTAACAGTACAAGTTCCACATTCTGTAGAGGTTCTGTTAAACAGAACCCAGACTCAACACTTGACTATAGCACGATTGACAGGTTACGAATTGACATTATTCCAGCCACACATAGAAATCAGACGCTGCAGTATCTTGAACCCAGCGACATTGTTACCTACAGTTATGACAGATCCAGCTCCACATGATTGTATAGAGATCATTAATGCAGTAACAAAGCCGAGACGAGATTTAACAGATGTTCCATTGACAAATCCAGACCTGACACTTTATGTGGATGGTTCATGCATGAGAACAAGTACAGGAGAGTTAGTGGCCGCGTATGCCGTGACCACTGAAACTGAAGTTAAAGAAACACATCGTATTGATACACTGTCTGCTCAAGCGGCAGAGCTCATTGCTCTGACCCGAGCCTGTATTCTAGCCAAGAACAGAAATGTTAACATATACACAGATTCCCGTTATGCGTTCGGAGTCGTACACGACTTCGGCATGCTCTGGCAAGAAAGAGGTTTTCTGACCTCTCATGGTACAAAGATACAGCATGGTCCTCTCATTCAAGCACTGTTAGAAGCAATACATCTGCCTTCAGCCATATCCGTCATGAAGTGTAAAGCACATACTAAAGTCACAGATTCTGTTTCCCAGGGTAAAGACCTGGCAGATCAGACAGCAAAACATACAGCACTGACTCACACTCAGACAACTGACACGACAAAGACAACAGATCCGACAAACTGTATGACAGTCAGAGATCCCACACTAGATGTTATTGACATTCAGACACATGCTACTGCAGACGAAATAAAGAAATGGATCGAACTAGGAGGGATCCAGACAGATCAAGGTTGGATGACGAAGGGAAAATCTACATGGTTTCTCCCTGACTCTATGGTTCAAGTCATGATAAATACAGCACATAGTCCTGCCCACCTAGGAGAGAAAGCAATGCTAGATAGTTTGCAAAATCTCTGGAACAATAAACACTTACGAGCAGCAGCAAAACAGAAAGTGCGTACTTGCATGATCTGTTGTCAGTTCAATCCAGGTAAAAGCGTCCCTGTAGAGCAAGGTGGATTTCATCCTCCCGATCACCCTTTTGAAGTCCTCCAGATGGATTATATCCAGATGGACCGTTGTCGAGGATTTAAATATGTTCTCGTAGTTGTCTGTGCTCTGTCCCGCTGGACCGAAGCATACCCAGTCCCAGATTACACTGCTCCGACCACTGCCAAACAGTTGGTTCGTGAATTTTTCCCACGATACGGCCTGCCTCGTGTCGTGTACTCAGATAACGGTCAGCCATTCTCATCCGAATTAATGAAGCAAGTTTCCTTGTTACTGGGATACCAGTGGAAGTTCCATTGTGTCCGACATCCAGAAGCAGCAGGCCTTGTAGAAAGGCATAATCAGACATTAAAGATCCGCCTTGCCAAAATATGTCAGGACAAAGGGGTCGACTGGATAGTCGCCCTGCCAGTGGCACTATTCTATATGAGAATGGTCGCCCATTCGAGATCAGGGCTATCTCCGTACGAGGTGGTCTTTGGCAGACCACCGAATATGTGGGGGACGCCCATTCCTAAAAAGATTACTGATGTTGATTCTAATATGTTGACAGATTACCTTGCCTCCTTGATGTCTGCACTCCAATCATGTCGTTCACAGGTTGCCGCAGCCTTCCCTGACAACACTGATGTGAAGCCGCATGACGTCCGTCCCGGGGATATTGTCCTCGTCCGAAACTTCGACAGGAAAAGTCCGTTGGAGCCCCACTGGAAGTCTCCGAAGACCGTTCTCCTTACTACAAAGACCGCAGTCAAATTGGAAGGCAGAAAGGGGTGGGTTCACCTAAGCCATATCAAAACATTCCCAGGACTGAAACCGGAACAAGACACACCCACCCCCACCAAAGACTGTGTTACCAAAGACTCTACCGAACCTAAACGAGAAAAAACTGCTCAAGAACAATACCGCATGAAATTACGATCTAGCAAGTCAGACAGTTTAATTGTTTAAGTCCTCCCCTAGGTGAATCGGTTAAATAGTTTCTGACATGTATCCCCTAGATCGAGATAGAGAGAGAGAAGCAAAGAAAAGTACATATTGCAAATCACTTCGTAGTCACTGCATAGTGACACTAATCATCATGTTTATTCTCAGTGTTTTAATTATTATTGCTAGCATCTTATTACCTATCTACTATCCTATTTTCAAGCATGACCAATCTGCTTACAATGTCTCCGCTGAACACACTTTTAGTGAGTTACCTCCTCATGAGCTTTCTTACAGACTCGCGCTGCGCAACAATACATTCATTAGTATGTTACATCATTCTCATCAAACTAACAATGCTACAAATTGCTGGATATGTGGCCGACTCCCTCCCTACCAGAATTACAAGGGAGCCCTGCCTCTCTTTCCGTACCCGTTCTCTCACAATGGCTCCTGTGGAGCATGGTTTAAGATAATTAATTCTTTAGATCCCGACATTGCTGTTTTCGATGGGGGTTGGGTTTGGGGAAACCTGAACTTGGTCCTACTAGACGTCTGTTACCCGGATAAGGAGGGACTCCCCACTAGAATAGGAACCGATCTAGAAAATGAAGTGTATGGATTAGGTAATTATACAATTAGCCTTATGATTCTTACTGTCGAATCCGAAGCCACACCAGTTCTACCTATTATGTCAGTACTGCCAGTCACTGGTGAATTATGTATCAAGAAGAAAGGTTCCGTACACTTAGGTCATAGTAAGTGCACTACTGTGGTCGAATTCAGTGATGATGGAAAATCATCTTTTAAAGCTATCAGTCATTCCTACTTTGTTTGTGGTCATACCGCATACATACGTCTACCTCCAGATTGGGATGGTACCTGTTACATTGCATTCCTCCTGCCACCTGTTTTTCTAGCTCCTCCTGATTACCATAGAAATAGCAATCTAGTGAAGAATAGACCCAGAAGAGATGTCCCACTTGTCGACTACACAGAAACGGCATGGGAACAGTACACTGACTTTAATAAAGGATTCTTTTTCTTTTTAGGCCCTGTCCAGAATAGTAAATTAATACGCAGATTAACTAGAACACTTGAAGCCGTAGTAAATGAAACTACCTCCGCCTTAGGTAACCTAACAGAAGAGCAGTCCGCTATGCGGGTTGTTGTCCTTCAGAATCGTCTTGTAATTGACGTCATCTTGGCAGATAGAGGTGGAGCCTGTAAGGTCATCGGGTCAAGCTGCTGTGTTTTCATTCCACAAAATGCCCCATCTGTATATCAAGCTATCACCCGTCTTCATAAAATTGCAAATCAGATACATCAGAATCCAGGCACCTGGACTTGGTCCGGTTGGTTCTGGACAACGTTAACAGCTTGGGGATGGAAGATCCTATCCTTCCTAGGCATTGGCCTAGTCCTAGTATTCAGTTGCTGCCTGTGCTTGCAGTGTGGGCCAGCGATTTGTGGACTGTGTGCCACTTCTTGTATTGAACATTCCAGTTTTCATTCAAAACGTAACCGAAAGAAAGAAGAACAAATGATGTTACAAGAACAGACTGATCGATTCATGAGGATCGATATTTCATGAAGGGTCCGTAGGGAACAAGGAGGGAATGAGGAAAATTAAATTTTGGCCATGTTGTGTTCCCTAGCGCGTACCCCACCGACTCCATGTACCAGCTTAAAGTGCATGTAACTTCCCTCCTGTGCCAGCTATGAAGACGCAAATACATTTGCGTCCACCGTTAACATGTCCTCTTTCAGATCCACCATGAATGGATTATGTAGTCCGTTCCTAAGTATGCTATGCCACTGTCTTTTTGTAGTACACCTTCCATGTATTCCTGCTCTAGCAAGAGTAGGCCCTGAATTCCTGCCATCTGAACCTCTTTTGTGGCTCCTGACTCTGCCCAGGCTACCTCTGTACTCGTGAACTCTGTCCTACTTTCAGCGCGGCCCCTCGCGCTCAGCTCAAGCCTGCTTTCTGCCAAGACTGACTATAACCTTCGAGTTATCTGTTCCGCTCCCCGAGAATACATTCCTGCCTACTAGATCCTGTAAACATCCTCTCCAGCTGCAGAGCCAAAAGGCCGACCTGTCTTAATGCAAGTAATTCATAGCCTCTGTTGCCATGCTCCCATGGAAGGCCCCGTGCCCCACGCTTCACATGTAGACACTCAGGCGCTCATACACGCATCTACAGTTAGCATAGAATAGCTTCTGCCCTAGAGACCTTTCCGCCCAGATAGTATAGTTCCTAAACACCAGATACCAGATATGATAGAAGTACAAGTTGATCTGACATGCCAGACTTCTGTCTCTTTCCGTCAGTGTAAATGTCAAGTCCCCTGCACCCCGTCAATCACACGTCATGCAGCTGCGCGCGCATCCAAGCTTCCGATTTCTGCTGACATTGCAACATTCTGTTAGCACCACCCCTTGGTGCCACCCACTTGCGTCACCTCTCAGTGACGTTTCTAGCACACACCTCTAGTTCACGCCTAGTTTACGCCTCTTGATGATGTACTAGTACCACGTGTATACTGTTATCTTGTCTTCTCTCAGCTGTTACGCCTCTTACATTGACTCTCATGGTATAAATCAAGTATATAAGCTATGTATTATGAATAAAATCCAGCGCTCTATCCCTTCTGACACCCCTGTGGTGGTCAGAACATGATATCCTGATTCCTTTATGAGGAATAAAACCCTTAGAAACTCTAACACCACGGACTCTGTTTTCTTTCATTCCGATTGAGTTATTATTGATTAAGTACTTACCTGCATAGAAATTAAGAGAGTAAATTAATTATTTACGTCAGCTCGCTCTGCACTGCACAGTGGAGTGCACCCTGAGCCTCAGCCTCGCCCTCACCTCTCTGCTGCCAGTGCTGCTTTATTTTATTTGTAGTGGTGCGCTGTTGCTGTTGCGAACCGGCTTACAAATTAAAATACAGTATACTGCAGTCAGTGCACAGCACGTCACCACACACGCATGCACCGGTGGTGATGATGCTGGTGCGATGCTGATACACGGCGTACCCAGTTTGTGGGTCACAGGGCCATCAATCTTAGCGCTACCAATGACGGCCCTGGGACAGCCCCTGCGCGCTGTGCTCCTCTATTCTGACGCGTCACAGCGGTCAAGCGCCAGGGAGGATACGAGACTGCAGTGCAGGGGAGTGCGTGTGGTGCGCTGCACTAGAATAAAGAAATCATCACCAGCCACCATCTTCTTTGATATATCGCGAGCGCCCGGCCCGACGTGACCGTCGTCAAATTTGGGACTGACTCAGACTCAGTTCTTGGGAGACGGGTCCGGAAGCAGAGGTGAGAGACTGAGAATATAATTTATAAATTCATTGAATGAAGTTCGAATTAGAAATGTGGCAGTGCAGTGGCAATGGAGAGCTTTAAAGAGACGTGTCAAGGAGCGATCATCTAATCAGGATTTATTTCAAGAGCTGGTGTTGTTCGCTACATTATTTATGTGTGTTGCTATGTCTGTCTTCTTTCTACTCCTCCTGGGCGCGTGCCAGCACTCATCCTCAGAACCCAGGTAACAGGTGACCGCCCCCGACGAGGCAAGGCCCCCCGTCCGCCTGAGGACAGTCACTGTGAGAGCCAGAAACTCTCTTTATACCCGGGCCGGGCCCAGTGTACTCTGCCCACCCAGGGTTATCTTTTAGACCCGGGGATTCGGGGAATATCACAGGAAAGACATCCATTGTCAGTCTACACCTCAGAATGATTCCACCCAATGGAAAATTGCGCACCCCGGGCCCGGGAAGCTCCCTCCCTCGGTCAGCAACCAGGGCACTGGGTCCTCATTGCACTCGGTCCAGTGCCATCCTGTAGTGAGTTTGAAAAAAGTTGGTTCTATCATTTGTCAGAGAGGTTGGAAAGGGCTAGGCTGGCATTTCCCTTACAGTATAAGAATACCTAGCATTGAGTAAAATTAAGTAAAGTACAATTTGTAGATATATGCTGTTCACTGACCAGGAAACACATTATACTTTGCTTGTGCCCTGAGTTAGAGCTGGAGGGTGGGCTGGTGGGTTAGAGAACTCGGGTTTGAGAGGTTGTCTGTGGTTAAAGCCATGGAGGGTGCTTGTGAGAATGGGCTGTCCTGCAATCGCAGTACTGCTTAGTGGATTGCATGGTGGTATGTGCAGTGGTAAGGAGGAAAGGTAGCACCAAGGAACCCAGCGACCATGCTATCACTCCTTTCCATAATCTTTAACTTCCTCCTTGCAAGATACATAGTGTGTTTCTGCAGCTATGGTTGATATTGTGTTTCTGCAGTTGGGGTTGAACTCTTCATGTAAGTAACTTGTTCTTGCCTGGGTAAGTTGTGTGATTGGGGTGGTTGAATTTGTTGTGGTTCTATCTTAATTGGCCCCCTGTGGTATCAATGAGAAAGCTTAAAGTCCTGGTGAGGTGGTCATTAACAGATCCAGAGGCAAGTATTCATATCCTGTTAAGCTGGGAGTGGGTTGATCGGGGTGGTGCAGGCGCATGAATAGTGAGATGTCTGGGAGTGACTACCTTGTCCCCCTGGGTTTTGAGATGTGTTTTACCAGGTTGACGGCTATCTGCCTTGTTGATCTAAAGATAGTTTGTACCCAGCGTTGATGACCCGATAACGCCCAAGAAATGGGCTAAGCCTAGCAGTGCTACTCCTTTAAAGACCTCTAGGTGAAAAAAACTGATTCATCAACACCAGTAAAATATTTTGTCTTTTCGCAAACACCTTTTTGTTCTTTTTCTTGAAAAAATGCACAGAAACAGCAATGAAGACTGAGTGTTCTTGTTCTGTGATACCAGTTGTCCTACATGGCTCCTTCATGGGCTGGGACTGTAGGTAGGGTGTTTCAAGCCGGTTGTTTTTTCTGCCTGTTTTCCATCATCCCTGCCAGTTACAGTGCCCTGCCCAGCAGTCTCACATATATGCCACATGGTTGGCAGCCTCCCTGTTTGTCCATCTTTGTCCACCAGCTCTTCAGGCTGGAACCTCTTGCCATCTGTGTCCACTGGCAGACTCGGAGGTCCATGCGGTAAGTCGTGAGGGGGTGACACCATGAGTTACCCGCACCGGGTGACACCAACCCTAGTGACGCCACTGGTATAACACTCTACACCAATGAACTCTACACCATCCTACTTTACACCACTGCACTCTACAACAGTCTCCTCTGCAGCACTGAACTCTGTGCCACTCTACTCCGCGCCCCTCTACTCTGCACCATTCTATACCACTGCACTAGTCGCAACTCTAATCTATTGTGCATCACTACCACTGCAGTTGGCACCACTGCACTCAGCTCCACTCTATTTTGTTGCACTCTATGCCACTGCACTCTATTCCAATACACTCTACACAATTTTGCTCAAAACCAATGCATTCAACGGCAATCAACTCTTCAGCACTGCACTCTATGCCACTTCACTCTACTCTTCTCTACTCTGACGTGCACCACAGCAGACAGCATTGGGCCAACAGATAGTGACAACGTAGAGAGACTCAGTCTCTACACACTGATGTCCTATCACCTTAACACATAGTTCTGCATAACCAGCAGAATCTATGCAACACTACTCTATGCAGTGCACTCTACCCAACTCTACTATGTACCACTTCACTCTTTGCTACTGCACTTTACACCACTTCAGTCTAGGTCACGCCACCCTTCGCCACGCTACTCTGCAACATTGCACTCTACGCCACTACTTAATACAACTCCACTTTACCCTGCACCACTTCACTCTACCCAACTACATTCTACTCTGAAACAATCTACCCAACGTCACTGCACTCTACACAACTACTTTATGCTACTGCACTCTACCCTGCACCACTATACTCTACCCTGCCCAACTCTACTTCAGTTCACTCTACTCTGAAATAATCTACTCTACGTTACTCCACTTTAAGCAATCACACTCTATCGCAGTCTACTCCACTCTGCTCCACTCCACTATATGCCACTGCACTCTATGCTGCACCACTCTATGGAACTGCACTCTATGCGACACCCCTCTACGCTAAACCACTGTACTCTATGCCAATTCACTCCACACCACTACGCCTACGCTACTGTACCTATGCCAACTACTTTGCACCACTGCACGTTATGCCGCTATACTCTACAACATTCTACTCAATGTCAGTGCACTCCACGCCACTCTATTCTGCTCTGCCAACACTGCACACTGTCACTACTCTCTGCACCACTCTACGCCACTGCAGTCTACGCCACTGCACTCTATGACACAGCACTCTGCATGACTACACTCTACACCACTGCACTCGACACCACTCTGTTGCACTCTACACCCCTCTACGCCACTGCATTTTATGGCATTGCACCACTTTACTCTATCCCAATGCACTCTACACCACTCTACCCTAAACCACTCCACTCCACTCTACCTGCACCACTCCACTCTATGCCACTTCACTCTACGTCACTCTACTCTGCAACACTACTCTCTCCGCCACTAAACTGTTTGCCATTCTACAGCGCTTGACTCTACGCCACTGTACTGTATCCCATCCACTCTAATCCACTCTGCACCACCGCACTTTATGACACTCTACTCTAAACCACCACACTGTACACCAGACTTCACTCTACTCTGAAGCAATCTACTCTATACCACTGAAGTTTACACCACTCTATTCCACTCTGCGCCACAACTCTCCATGCCACTCTACAATATGCCACTCTATTCTACACCACTGCACTCTATGCCAATGCTCTTTACACCACTTTACTCAAAACTAATGCCAATCTACTCTGCACCAGTGCACCATATGCAACTATACTCTACACCACTGCACTCTACACTGCTCTACACCATTGCACTCTGTCACTAAACTCTGCGCCACTCTATGCCACTGCAATCTCATCCAAGGCACTCTATACCACTCCACTCTACACCACTGATCTCTTTGCCACTCTACTTTGCGCCACATTTCTCTATGCCACTGCACTCTAGGCTGCACCACTCTACACTACTCTACTGAACTCTATGACAATGCACTCTACGCCACTCTAATCTACTATGCACAACTGCACTCTATGACAATGCATTCAATGCCACTTTACTCTACGTCTCTCTACTCTATTTTGCACTACTCTACTCTATGCTAGGAGAAACATCCTAAACCAAGATGATTGAACCACGACTCACCTGAACAACGAGGAGAAAATAACAAAGACTGCTGAACAACGTCGGCCGGAACTACGAAAGGCTGAACAACGAAGTATAACGTATCCTGTATAGCGTCACTCCTCAGAATTAAGGGAACGTTAGGGGGGGTGTGGGGGGTCTCCCCCCAAAAAAAGGATACATTTAAAAAAAAAGCTAATGGTATGTGTTGTCAAAGCATACTAACGAGTGGTTCACGCAAGAAGTATTGTAAGTACAATAGTGTCATCTAATGGCTAAACACAAGATGTTTCATTTTGTGGTTTAGGAAGTCGTGCTAAAAAAGGTAGTGGTTAAGAATAGCTTGTGGTTAGGCTTTAGTGGTTAAGGCAGTCGTGGTTTAGGCAGTCGTTGTTTACACATACAACCCTATGCTAGAGCACTCTACCCCCTCTACTATGCACCACTGCACTCTACACCACTCCAGTCTAGGCTAATATGCTTTGCACCACTCCTCTCTACTCCACTCCTCTCTGCAAGACTGCACTCTATGCCAACGCACTCTACGCCACTACTCTATACCACTCCACTCTACCCTGCACCACTCCACTCTACTCTGAAACAATTCACTCTATGCCACTGCACTCACTCTGCACCACTCCACTCATGCCACTGTAATCCACAATGTGCCACTTTACTCCTCAACACTCTACTCTATGTCACTGCACTCTACCCTGCATCACTATACTTTACCCTGCACCACTGCACTCTACTCAGAAACCATCTACACTACAGCACTGCATTCTACTCTACTCTATATCACTACACTCTATTGTAGTGTAGTTCCTAGTTTCCCACTAGGCCCTGCGCATTGGAATAACATAAACAATAGTATCGACGTGGAACTGCGGATATTCCAGGCCTCCACTGACTATGCTAAACTTAATTGGGTTGTGTTACCAACTAGCTCAGAGGTCACCGGAAACTTTCTTCTCTGCATAGGAAGTGATCAGCTTCCTTGGCACAGACAAGAAGGGATTCAGTTTTCCAACAACCGTGCAACATGACAACTTTGCTCCTCAGATCAAGAGTCAATCTCTAGGGTCGTGTGAAACAATAGACATGTATTTCACTCAGTCAGTCTAGTGCAGTTTACTTTCACGAGATGTAGAGAATAGAGAGACGGGCGTGTATCAATAAAGGGTTAACATTTATTGAACAGTCTTTCTTCTCGTACAAGAGAAATGTATTGCCACAATTGCAATAATTGTCATTATAAAAAGTACGTACAGTAAGATAAGTTTTGCGAAATAGAACTGTAAAAGCATTGATATGGTTTCTTAGCCATACAATGGTTTAAAAGTAATAAAACATATATACAGTCATATATACATTAGGCTAACATACTCAACTGGTGCTTCTAACTAAGCCTACCCCAGTGTGCCTGACCTAAGCCTAACACGTGAAAGGGGAGTAAGTAAGTAGCTTAAGTTAAGTTGGTTTTGCCAAGGTTTGTTTCAAGAATTCTCGTCTAAGGGTTTAGTCAACACCATACCTCTGAATAGAATGATGGAGGATTGGTATCTCCTTCAGGGGTCTCTCTCGATATCCCAGTCACCTGCGAGGGTAAACCGGAAGCGCCGTGGCTGGATTTCTCTGCACGAGAAAGGCAGCGGCTTCTCTTCAGCGCGTCGAGGAAGGAGGGGGGACAGCGTCCGCGGGCAGCTGGAATCTGCTGGATGTCTTCGCAGAGGGACGTCTGTTCAGCTCCTTAAGCGTACTGCACCATAGTTCGCACTGTAGCGGCGATAATGGTAATCAGCAGCTTCACCACCACAGGATAGCAGGCTGCAGCGACAGAGTGCTAGATTTACCAACACAGGGTCATGCAGGCAGTCAGCATCAGTAGCTCGTAGCTCACAACAGCTCCTAACCGGGCAACAGGCTCGCATTGCTTAAGCCAACGTTGGTAATATTTATACCTGACAGGTGCCGGGTTTGACGCAAGTTTGCTGGACATAAGACGTCAATTAAAGATGTCACTAGGAAGTGATAGTTATCAGTTGCTCATTAGAGTTCCATTACTAATCAAAACATAGCAAGCGGGGATTTCCAGGTTTGCTGAGTTTTTATCTTGTTGAAGAACTCGGAGTGTTATCTAGGAATATCAGATAGTGACTACTGCTCTGTCATTGCACTAATTGGTCGCAAAGGAAGTGGCAGAGAGTCATGCTGGAATGTGGCTCTGTTCGTGTGAGGCCAGAGATGACTTTTCAGAAAATCGCACTTGAACGGTTATGCCAATATAGGGAATAAAGGGATTTATAGCCGAATAGGGGCATAAGGTCACAGTATCGATCAGGAACCTAGATAAACACGCAACACCCACTCCACGGGTTAATGTCCATCAAAATTACTAAAACTAAGCAATTAGATGCATGTGTAACATTGCCCACCCCAAAATACATAAATGCATTCGAAATAGGCGTACTTGTAATACATGAAATTTAGGTACTGTACGTTTTTTAAAGCATAGTAATCATTCAAAAAAATTATTGCATTTGAAATCACTGAACGATTATGCAAAAGGAATTTACACATGAAGTATCTCTGACAGAAGAAATGCGAGATAAATCATCACATAAAAATGCATTGTAATAACATGTGTGCTAGAGGCTGGTGTTATGTTGTTATGTCTCTAGATGTGTTTAGAAATAGAAGTGTCTAGCTAGCAACCACGATAGCCGCCTGATTCCTCGGCTCCGCGGTCCGCCTCGCTGTTCTCCCGTCTCCTGCCTTATCCTCCCAGATATCCTGCCTTTCATCGGTGATTTCGGAGTCGGGAGACGAATCCGGTTCCGAGGGTGTGCCAATCTTCGGAATCCGTGCAGTGATGGTGACGGGGCGCCCTCGCCCTTCCCTGATACCTCGCGGCAGAGCCTAGGTCTTTGTTCTGCGCTTGTGGCCGGCCCCGAAAACGGCAGCGGCGGCCATCTCGAGCTGGGCGGCGCCGGCCGCTGAGGAACGACTGCTGCCTATGATTCCCGGCCGCGGCAGCCCAACTTGCTGCGTTGTCCCTCTGGCTGCTTTCAAGCATGAGAATGCCACAATGTATCGTCATCCCGGCCTTCCTTGATACATTCTATCTTCCTCCGTGGTGAACGCCATCTTAGAAAGCCGCCATTCGCTACTGGCGAGATATTGCCTCACGGTGCCGCTGGACCCCGCTTATTGCTTTCATCGCCTGCTATCGTGGGAGTTGCAGGAATGGACTGGACTGCCCTAGTGCCCCCTGTCTGGTTATGTTGCTGCGAGCGCCGGCGGAGTGCTCAGCTGATTGCAAGAGACGGTGGCGTCCGGCTTCTGGACATGGCGCCCGCCTGTAAGCGATGTGTGCAGCGGCAACTTCAAGATCGATTCGCTCCCTGGGATGGTGGCATTTATTCTCTAACACCGACTACGGAGGATTTACCCGACGTACAGGGAATCGCTGCACCTTTAATTCCTGAGACGCCCCTGCGGATTGTTGACGTCCTCGTAGCCCTGAGTGATCTGCGTGCTGCCCACTGTGCTGCTGCCAAAGACCTGGAGGACCGGCTGGCCGCCATTTCCCCCACTCTGCAACGGTCCGACCAAACTTGTCCGCGAGTGCTGGGCGCCGCGCCACATCCTATGCCCTGTTACCGCGGATTGCCTATCCAGTTGTCCACGAGTGCGCCGCTGGCGCAGGATTTGGCCCCCACCGAGTCAATGCGTACGCTAACTCGGAAGAAGTCGGCTGTTCGGGGTCTCACGCGGCTGCGAGGGACTCTCCTACAAAAGCCGCGTCCGGCTACCTCACTGTTGTCCACTGATGGATCTTGTCATCTTCCCCTGGAACAGGCGCTATTGCTCGGCTTGACTTTCTTTGGCGGCCTAACGCTACGTGGTATTCCTTTTGCTACACTTCTTTTATGCTGGGCTTTGTGTTGGACACTCCATGGCGGTCATCGCTCCATCTTGCCGCGGCCGTTTGGTCTGCCTGCTCCGTCCGGGATGGCTATCGTGCAGCTGGACTCTGTCTACACATTGGACCGTAAAGGGCTGGGTTGAGGCTGCTTCTTTTTCCTTGGCCTGCTGAAACTCTTATTGCTGACATTGTACTACATGAACCGGGAATTCAAGTGCTGGTTTGGTATTGGTCTTGGGGCTCGGGGATGGCTGATCGTGGTTGCGCGTATTGATTGCTTTATATTTCTTTGATATGTCCTCCTCCGCTCTTACCGGGAGGTATAGATCAGGTTTCTCTGTTCTTCCTCCCTAACTCTTTCCCTTCTGTGGGTTCTCGGGGCGACAGGCACGTTCTTGGGGGGGGGGGCCGTAGCCTCTTCGACGTGCAGGGTGGGGGGGTTGGGGCTTGCTTTCTCTCTTTTTCTTTCTATGGCCTTTCTTCTTGTTTTCTCTCTTGTTCTCTTCCTTTTCTTTTCTTCATATCTTGGGTCAGACGGGAGGTGGGGGTTTAGGGTTTTTTTTATTTTTCTGAGAAGTTCCTTGCGCTTTGTGCCTATGTCCTTACCATATGTTTTTTGACTGTAAGACCAGGATACTGATTTTTATCCATAGTTACTGTATGATTGCATATCCTGCTTTTCCTTCCCTCTTCTGCTACTAATTGAGGGCGCATATCCTATTACGCAGTTCCCCATGTAATGAATGCCTCTCTCCATGTGCAGTCGGATCCTTCTGTTGCTAGCTTGTAGTTATCCCTCCCATATCCTGTCCTATCGTGTTAAGCTAGGTTGCAATCTCTGACATGTTACATTGATTGGGCGGGCGCTAACTGGGGCGACATGCATCTTTATGCTTAGCTATCCTGTTCGTAATGATCCACTTCCGTATTACTATAACGATGTTCACTTGTGGTTATCCTGCTAAGTAGTTCGCCCACTCCGCTACCCTGTCTGACTCTAGGACGATTCGTCAAAATTATAAAACGAAACCCTCTGTATCCTCCTCCGGTGTTCCCTTGTCAGTTTATTGTAGTGCTGCCCAATTTTTTGCCAACTGTTACAAGCAAGGCGCTCCGGAAGATTGTATATTGTCATAGCGGCCGGCCAGCAATGGTTGTAGGCTGACGCTGTGTACTATGTCTGAGATAAATAAAGGTTTTAAAAAAAAAAAAAAAAATAGAAGTGTGAAGCTTCTGTTCTCTAAGAATAGTTTTTACGTTAAGCAAAGAATTGTTCGTGCCAAAAAAGGTAAATATTAGAAAAATTGTTCAAATCAAAAAATTATTGCTTTAACGGGGAAAAATACATTTCCAAAGCTCTTGGCAGTTTTTGTTGATCAAAACTGAAGGCCGAATTCAGAGTTCATGGGAACGCTGTGTGTCGGAAAGCTTCTAAAAAGTTATTGTTTCTCTGTGGGTGAGAACATCGTATCAGACAGGCTCTCAAAGAATTGGTCTACAAATTCAGGTGATAGTTCAACCAAATTAGATAGCGATGTAACTTGGCAGGTGTGAGAATGATTGCTGTCATCGAAGGCAGGACCAGCAATGCTCACAGAACGTTGTACCTGGATGATGTTGCTTTTGTCACTCGCTCCACTGTTACCACTTGGCTGTAGTACAGGAGTCTCCACGAATGCCGTCATCAGGATTGGTAGCCGCTGGGGACAACACAATGCGTGAGCCGTTATTGGACTGAGCAAAGTATCGACGTCCATTGGTACTGCTGATGGAAGTGAAAGACAGATGTCCAACACGCATTCATCGCCGCAAAGCATACACCGTAGCACAGGTAAAATGCAATTTTGCCATATCGGTCTGAATGAAAGGAACCAGGTCATGTTTAGATCTCTCAGCCTGGCCAATCCAAGGACGTTAGTTATCCTGTCCCGGTAGCGCATTGCTAGGATTGTCTCTTCCATTCCCATGGGAGCTATGTCTGAGCCGAGGCTTGCCATAACGTAGCAGGAGGGTCAAAAATAGAATCCCTGCGACGAGTCCCAAAAATAATGGTATGCCGCCAAAAATGGAGTGCACAAAATTAGGAAAGATTCCCAAAATTGCCTGGAAGGGTGTTAGCAGTCCCGTAAAGACTGTCTTAAATATGCCTGGGATGCTTGTTGCACTAGACATGTTAAGGAGTTGGCTGAACATTTCTACGAAATGCACGGGGCAATTTGTTGATAAAAGGTCATGAACCTCAGTAGCCGTCCTTGCGACTAGAAGATCATACGTCTCTTTAGATGACGTTATAGGCACGGTTGTCTGTAAAAGTACAGATTTCATTTTGCTTAATGTATCAATTCGTATAGAATAGAGATTCAGACGAGGCCAGAGGGGAGTCACTATGTCTGGAGGCCCGCTCGGGAACAATGCTTGCATACAACATTTGACCATGGACGTAACTTGTACTAGATAACTTTTCCCTGGCGTCAGGCCACAACATCTGTGATCCGTTCTAAGAATGTAACTCCCGTTTGCGAGTTGCATAAAGAAGGGCTCTATCTGAGTTGCAGGTGTGACTAGCTGGTGGCATGAAAGGTTGTTTGAATTTCCATCACATGCTCCGTGTAAATTAATACCCTGACACAAAAGTATACCGCTTAGTGAATGTTTACAGTTCTCACCACTAAGAAATACATTTTTGTCACTGTCACTATAGCAAGAATGAGTGTATGGTAATTTCCATTCGGATTTTACATATCCTTTACCCAATTGTTCATATTGGCCAGCAGGTATATACTCAAGGCACTTTTTAAATCGGAAAGTTGTTATCGGAATTGTGATAATTCCGTGTATTATCCATTCAATGACAGGACTCTCTGACATTGTCAATGGTAATCTCTCAAGTTTTTCGATGCTCAGGATTGTATAGTCTGCTCCTTTCTGTGCCAAACTGATCTGTTTATCAGTAAGGTTAACACTGGAAAATAATGACGTTGTGTTGATTAAACGCCAAGGCACATAGCCTGAACGAAGATTTTGCAGCGTCCAGCCTAATTCTATAATAGAGCGTAATTGAGACTGGCCATGTTGTAACATTAGCAAATCTCTGTCTATCACATCAAAGGCAGAGGATACAATATTGTCCAAAGAATATATTCTGGAAGACAGAGTCGTTAACCCATTGTCTACCACAGAAAGTGATTTCTCCAAATTAATACGATCAATTTCTCGTATTTTTTCAGCAGTTTCAATTTGCTTTACTTTCCAAGCCTCGTTGTAAGCAGCATAGATACTGGTCGCTATGAAACGCTTTTGACGCTGTTTGCGTGGTCCAAAAATGAAATCGCGCAAATCAGCACCATCTTTTAATAAAGACAAGTGTTGCTTAATTTCAGCCAGTGTGGACGAGGTTAACCATTCAAGGCAGAGTTTCCCTACACTGTATGTTGTTATAATCCCTGGATGTTGTCTCTGGGAATATCTAGGGTCTAATCTGGTCATTTTTAACCCCTGTGTTTTATTCAGGAACCTATCTTGACAGCTATTTGTGTCTGTAGGCTAGATTAACCACTTTTTCCAATCAGGATGTGTTCTGTTGAAATGTAAAATTTGTGACACGTCTAACTCAATATCTGTGGTGGTATTCTCAGGTATTGGCTTCGGTATAGACGGTGTTTTAAGGTCTTTGATCTTAGCTAGGCCAAGACAAGATGTTTGGTGTATTGTGTCATTTAAAAATAACATTTGTTCAGGTATCATGCAGGTTCTAAATAGTGCTTCTATGCCTTGCACCTGCCAATCTTTTGTACCCCAAATTGTTTTCGTTTCAATATTATTTTTCCAATAATCAAAACCAAATGTCATCATTTTGTCATAAAATGCTTCTGAATATATCAATTTAGAATTTGTCAGCATTGTTTTCATTCCTGTTTTATCTAACAGTTTATAATAAAATGTTTCTGCATCACTGGTGTTAAACCCTGAGAAGTATTTGAATTTCTCAAAAAATGCTTTAGAACTGCTTTTAGGTGGTGTAGCACAATGTTCCCATTGATTATACATAAAAACATTTCTAGGCTGTGCAGATTTATGCAAGTAATGATCCCCATAGTGGGCGTAACAGAATAACTGCTCATAACTAGATGAACCTTGTAAATAATCATGATCTGTGAATCTAGCTGACATTACTAAATCAGACATCATGTCATTAATACTGTTAAAGTCCCAATCATCAGAGAATGTACTTGTTGTCGCAAAGTCGCTTAAGGAAACCTTCAGTTGATGAGGATACTTCAGGATTTCGACCGGACCATTGATCTCATAGTCTGTTTTCTCCCATACTACCCCACCAGGTATTGGTATTGCTGTGACATTTACTGTTGACAGTTCTCTTTTCTTCACGTGGGATGATCTGTGTGGTTTCAGGACTAGGTTGATGTTCTGACTTGCTGTGTCCATTGTAATATATTTTCCTTCAATGAATTTTCCCAAACACAGTACCATGATGAGCCAAAGCAAGAGGAAAAATACACCTAGACCAAACCAGAACTCTAGCCAATGGGAAATAAGGTAGATTTCCTTTAGTTGATGAAAGAGTTCCGTTGCTTTTTCTTTAAAAGATTTTTTTGTTTCTGGCATCACTTCGGGGTCATTTAAATCTTCAGAGAAGTTGTCGAAGTTGATGAAATAACCAGAGGCAGTTCTGTCAATTGATGGGATTGTTCTTTCAATCTGTCTCTCGGTAGCACTTTCTGATGCCACATCATTGTAGACTGGTGTTGCTTCTTGATGAACTGTTTCAATCTGTGTTTCAAGAGGCACGAGTTCCATGGCATTATTGCATAGTCCTTCATTGTGCACTGCAGGCTGATCGAATGTGATTAGTCTTTCAGTTTGAACCTCTTGGATTGTTGCAAGTTTGGGTATTCTGTTGTTTCTTGGGAGTCCACTGGGCCTACTGTTGATTATAGGCCACATGCTTGTGGTTTTACCAGATCGATAGACACGACTCTGTTCTCCTTTTTACCAGCAAGGGGCGGTAGCACAACTGATCTTGTTCCGGTGACTGCTAAGACAGGTACTGCTTTTCTGTAAGAAGGCCCAAATTCCTTCTTAACCGCGATCTTTTCTCTGACTAGATCCCCAATCTTTGGAATCCAGACAGGCCTTGCTGGAGCTGTTGCGGGTGGTGCCTCGTCAGTGGAACTTGGCTGTTGCTTTAAATTTATGTTGCTTAATGATTTTCTTGTTTCATTCAGTTCCTGTAAAACAGCCAAACGGTCTTTTACATCAAAGTGCGTTGTTTCTTCTTGTACCACTGACATCTGACTATCGAGGTCCTAAACGCGCATTCTAATTCCGAACAATAGTTCGTATGGGCTGAAACCTTTTAGAGAATTTCTTGGCATGTTGTTAAGACTAGTCTGGACACTTATTAAATGTTTGACCCACCCAGCGCCTGAACCTAATACCTTCGCTGTTATAGATTGCTTTATGTCACGGTTTTTTCTTTCTACCACACTATTCCCTTCGGGGTGCGACGGACAAGAATACCGCAACCCAATTCCCATGCTGGCCATGGCCTCCTTATAGGCTCGAGAGCTGAAAGCAGGACCCTGGTCAGAATGGAACTTGGTAATTGCGTATATGCCGATATAGACTCGCAAATCTTTTATAACCGTTCTAGCGTCAGCCGAGCGCTGGAGGCCTCATTTTTTTTTAAGTGCTTTTCGTCTTAACTATTAATAGGACGCAGGATGGGGTGTAGGCAGCGTTACGCTCTTTCTGACTGGTAGCCGGTAGCAAGGTTCGCTACTGCGATCCCTATTACAGTTTTCACAGTTGTTTGCATATATTTGGTGTTCTACACTTATTCCCGGCCACCAGAATACTGATTGTAATTCAGTCAGTGATTCCTTGATCTCTCTGTGCCTAAGACCCAAACCCATGTGTGCGTCTGCTATTAAAAATATTCTCCTGTTCATGTTTGGAATTACTCTGTCCCCCACTCCAGGGATTCGAGCAAAAGGAACGGAGTTTGCATCGATTATGTATGCATAATTGAGTGGATAGTTTACGGATAGTGCTGCACAGTCGCCTTTTACGGTCGTTTTTACTGCCAGCATGGTTTCCCCGTCTATGTACTTATCTGTACGCTTTTTTGTGACTACGGAAGCCGGTTTAGTTGCTTCCGCTTTGGCTGTATTAGCCAATGAATTCCCTGCAACGTGAACGCCATCACGTTGGAGAGGTGTGGCTCACTGGTTAGAGGCGGCAGACCCGAGTGCAGAGAACGGCCCGGGACCAGGGTTCGATTCCCGACGCGGCAGGGTCTTGGACCAGGATCAGCGGACTGATAATTCTCGCATCGGTGCCTACTCCGACCAGGGAGCACACTCGGCAACTCTGGGCATTAGCTTGCCTCATCTCCACAACGGCCCCACACAAACGCCGGGGATGCCTGGTTTCACCTTGGAGACCCCCAGGAGGGACTATCTCACAGGGAAAGCCAGGACGGGTTCCCCAGCGGTCTATAGCGCTACGAGGCCTCCGGGTAGCAGTGCGCTTTACAAGACACAACAATTTACAATTTACGTTGAAGACTCTGTGCGTGAATCACGTGAGTCTTTTGCAGTTCTTTGTATAAAAGAGCTACCTCGTTCCAGAGCAATTTATGCTTTATTGTGGCACCTGTGTCATCTTTGTAGTCGTTTTCGATCCAACTCTGCAGTTTGTTATTGTAAGAGTTGACGCAAAAATGAGAATCGCACACTATAAGTGTCGGGAATTCACGTTCTGCATTTTCGAGCGCCATCTTTAAAGATCTGATTTCAGTTCTCTGAACCGAACAGTTTCTTACAGATTCAGTTTTTGTTACTTTCGGTCTGAATTTACCGCACAGCCAACGACCTTTAATGATCGCACATGCTGCATCGTAGGATTTTTTCACCACGTTGAAAAGCTGTACAAAGCTATCTGTATAGATTATACAGGCGTATTGTGGGAGAGGCAGAATTTCGATTGGCAGAGGATATTCTTCTTCATACTCTAAATCATTCAGTTCTTCAAATTGCGGGGCGAAATAGTATTTCACATCTTCCGCTCCTAGAGAATCTATGCACTGTATCCATTTCGGATCCAGTGACACTGTAGGCAGGTTTACTGGGCTGAATAGCGCCTCGAAGGCGGATTCCGCTGTAAGGATATTAATCCGTTTGCCGTGTGCTAGTTCTCGTTCATTTGCTAATGCGATTTGCACTGCTTTCACAGTTCTTTCTGTGTGACTGAATGTTTTTTCTGCTTGTGTGTACAAGTGAGATTTGATTGAAATGGGTACCTTTTCTCCCTCATTAGAGGTTAGGTACGTGAATCCGCATCTTCCTGGGATGACTCGGATTACAAGATCGATCGTGTTGTCACGTGTATCTAATTTTGTTTTTGCTAACATGTCTGTTTGCAGTGGTCTCAAAATTTCTGTGTGTTTTTGAGTCCAATTGATTTGTTTAAAATCAGGTTTAATTAGTTCGTAGAGAGGTTTAACCCTCTCTGCGTAATTTAGTATGTAAGTTCTTCCGAAATTCAGAAAACCTAGAATGGATTGTAAATTCTTCAGCGTTTTTGGAGCTTGGAGTACAGCGCACTTCTCTAAGAAGTTGTCCGCTAGGCTTTTCCCTTCACTTGATAATTCGTACCCTAAAAATAGTACTGTCAGATGGGCAATTCGGGACTTTTTAAAGTTGAATTTGTAACCCTCTGCTGCGAACCCAAGTATAATGGTGTTCACTCTTTTCAAGTGAGTATCCAAGTCGTCGTCTGTGAGATAAATATCATCTACGTAAGATAATGCTTCATCATCATAGATTTGTAGTAACTCTGTTACCCTAGCTGAGAATAGTCCTGGGCTGTTCTTGAACCCCTGTGGGAGTCGACAGAATTTTTTCTGCGACCCAAATGCAGAGAAAGCGGTCAAATATCTGCTTTCTGGTGCAATGTTTTGACAAAAGAAACCATTAGAAATGTCTAATGTCGTTTTATATTTTTTCCTAACTATGTTATTCATTAGGGCTGCACTATGCGAGTTTTGTACTGCAAAAGTTTTGCAACATGTATTAAGGTGTCTGTAGTCCAAAACTAGACGATATGAATTGTCTGGCTTGGAGACAGGAAACAAAGGATTGTTCATTTGAGAGGTGCATGTTTCAATCACCCCCTGGTACTCAAGCTGATCTAAGATCTCCCTGACCTGTTTTTTAGCTTCTTGCTTTATGGGATACTGCCGTTGGGCAGTTGGTTCACTTTTTAATTGGATTTTGTGAGGTGGTGAATCCTCATCCCATCCTACATGATTTTTATATAATGCAGGTGCCTGGGCTACTGCCCATTTCCTTGCATATGTATATTTTTTGTGAATCGGAATGTGATTCGAGAAGGCAGGCATAATCACTTCTTCGCCACGAGGGCACTCCCTGACAAACTCTGGGGGCCAATCTTTTTCAGCTAACAGAATATCATAGCCTTTTGAGAGCTTATCCCAAAATAGACCCTTAATTTTCCTAGTCTTATCACCCTCTATACGCAATGTTATTTCGTATATTTTATGGGGCTCGCTAAGTCTGGCGTCTGCAGTTTCAACTTGAATGTATTCATTCGTGTCCACTGTCTCCAGATGACTCATCAAGATCTTGCGCGCTATACTGATTTCTGCTGCACTGTCCAACATTGTCAATGCCCACTCCCCGTTTTTCAACTGTGTCCTCAGTATTCTCGGCATGGTTGATTACTCTAATACTGGCTACCTTCTTTTTCTGAAATTGAGATTTCTTATTTTGAGCAGGTTCCTTGTCTTTGGACTTGGTGTGCTCTCCTGGGTCTGACCGTCCTCTTCTTTCCGAATTCTGTGGAAAAGATCGAGAGGGACGTGTATCAATACTTTGATATCTATCAGGTTTTTTTATATTATCCCTATTTCTAAGGTTATATCTTTTCTCAGAGGGCTCCCGTTGGGGAGACTGGCGTTCTCGAGTCGGAGTTCTTTCCCTCCGTCGAGGAGACCTTCCTCTGGACTGGAAAACTTTTTCCTTGGGAGTGGATTGTTTATTTCCATCCCAGCT
Organism: Lissotriton vulgaris; assembly: GCF_964263255.1. Lineage (NCBI taxonomy): Eukaryota > Metazoa > Chordata > Amphibia > Caudata > Salamandridae > Lissotriton > Lissotriton vulgaris. Next base: position 686,515,786 of record NC_141697.1, read on the forward strand.
CTTTTTAGGAGTGTTTAAATTATTTTTAATAAATAATTTTTCAGGATTTTCGAGCAGTTGGGGCTTTACCGGTTTTCCACCCAAGCTGTCTCTACCTAATTCTTCATAGCATTTTTCTATGATTTTGGCAAGCTCAACAGGATCTTTTATATCTGTTTCCTTCAACTTCTGGCGAATCGCCACAGATGCTGCTTCTCCTCTAATGTTGGCTAATAATATAGCCGTGACCTGCTTGAAGTCTTTCAGTAATTTCATACCTAGATTTAAACCGGGCTCTGGACCAAATTCATTTTGAATCTGTTTTAGCACTTCTGGTATTACCGCCATAGACGGAACACCGTGTGTTTTTGTGTAAATGGAAGCAAAGACTGTACCCCAAGTGTCGCAGTCCTCCACGTGTGGTGCGATTCCCATAGGAAGACAGATGGTCAAGATTCTGTGTTTCTCTATAGGGGTAGTATCAGGAAATACTGCCTCTATTTGAGTGATTTTCTGGGCTAACCAGAAAGGAATTTGTTCCCGTTTTACGGGTGTTTTACCAAGACATGACTGTATGTTCTGTGGTGTAATTTTATTTGTGTTCCCCTGATGAGGGGTCAGCTGTGGTGTATTAACAGCTGGCTGGACTGTTGCAGTCCGCATCACATATTGGACTAATTGCCTATGTATTTTTATTAATGTGTTTAGCTGTACTAACAGCTCTTCTCTAGACATTTTTGCAATGTCAGGATGTGGTGTGTAGCTGGCTAGAACCGGCCACGTGGCTCCTGGTCTACCTAGTGGACCGAGCCTAGTTATGTGATCATTGTGTTTTAGGGCGCCATTAAACCAGAGCAGGTGCTCTTGAAATTTAAGTGGAATTTCAATCTCCTCGAAAGGAGCGTACTCTTCCGGAGGTTTCTCTATTTTGTAATAGTGAAACTCTTCTGTTATAGCGTTTACCGCTGGAAAGTTTATCCATGAATAGAATACCTCTGTCTGCCGATACTCGTGAGCCTCTATCACGAAAATTACTGTACCACCCTGAGGTGTCAGTCCGTTTACTATAAGTTTTGAAGTTATAGATTTTCTTAACTGTGCCTAGATGATTATTGCATCCGGGTCTGTGTATTCGGGACCTTGCTGAGTCGCATCTGCTGCGGCCCCAGTGGTTCCGTTATTTTCTACTGACATTGTATAAACGCAGGTTTTGCAGAGTAGGTCTCCAAGGAGACAAAGATTAGGTGCACAATATTTTGGAACACTGTATCCTTCAACGTTGAATAAACCAGAGCTTTACATAGGAATCTCTTTCTACTAAGGTCGGGCGGATTTTAACCTTTCACCCACTCCAGACGTCTATTGGAGTATTTACGGTAGAAAGGGGTGTGAAATATGCACAACTGAGTTACTCTAACTGCCTTGCGTTAGTTTATCGCCTTACCAAACGTTGGGCGACATGTAGTGTAGTTCCTAGTTTCCCACTAGGCCCTGCGCATTGGAATAACATAAACAGTAGTATCGACGTGGAACTGCGGATATTCCAGGCCTCCACTGACTATGCTAAACTTAATTGGGTTGTGTTACCAACTAGCTCAGAGGTCACCGGAAACTTTCTTCTCTGCATAGGAAGTGATCAGCTTCCTTGGCACAGACAAGAAGGGATTCAGTTTTCCAACAACCGTGCAACATGACAACTTTGCTCCTCAGATCAAGAGTCAATCTCTAGGGTCGTGTGAAACAATAGACATGTATTTCACTCAGTCAGTCTAGTGCAGTTTACTTTCACGAGATGTAGAGAATAGAGAGACGGGCGTGTATCAATAAAGGGTTAACATTTATTGAACAGTCTTTCTTCTCGTACAAGAGAAATGTATTGCCACAATTGCAATAATTGTCATTATAAAAAGTGCGTACAGTAAGATAAGTTTTGCGAAATAGAACTGTAAAAGCATTGATATGGTTTCTTAGCCATACAATGGTTTAAAAGTAATAAAACATATATACAGTCATATATACATTAGGCTAACATACTCAACTGGTGCTTCTAACTAAGCCTACCCCAGTGTGCCTGACCTAAGCCTAACACGTGAAAGGGGAGTATTAAGTAGCTTAAGTTAAGTTGGTTTTGCCAAGGTTTGTTTCAAGAATTCTCGTCTAAGGGTTTAGTCAACACCATACCTCTGAATAGAATGATGGAGGATTGGTATCTCCTTCAGGGGTCTCTCTCGATATCCCAGTCACCTGCGAGGGTAAACCGGAAGCGCCGTGGCTGGATTTCTCTGCACGAGAAAGGCAGCGGCTTCTCTTCAGCGCGTCGAGGAAAGAGGGGGGACAGCGTCCGCGGGCAGCTAGAATCTGCTGGATGTCTTCGCAGAGGGACGTCTGTTCAGCTCCTTAAGCGTACTGCACCATAGTTCGCGCTGTAGCGGCGATAATGGTAATCAGCAGCTTCACCACCACAGGATAGCAGGCTGCAGCGACAGAGTGCTAGATTTACCAACACAGGGTCATGCAGGCAGCCAGCATCAGTAGTTCGTAGCTCACAACAGCTCCTAACCGGGCAACAGGCTCGCATTGCTTAAGGCAACGTTGGTAATATTTATACCTGACAGGTGCCGGGTTTGACGCAAGTTTGCTGGACATAAGACGTCAATTAAAGATGTCACTAGGAAGTGATAGTTATCAGTTGCTCATTAGAGTTCCATTACTAATCAAAACATAGCAAGCGGGGATTTCCAGGTTTGCTGAGTTTTTATCTTGTTGAAGAACTCGTAGTGTTATCTAGGAATATCAGATAGTGACTACTGCTCTGTCATTGCACTAATTGGTCGCAAAGGAAGTGGCAGAGAGTCATGCTGGAATGTGGCTCTGTTCGTGTGAGGCCAGAGATGACTTTTCAGAAAATCGCACTTGAACGGTTATGCCAATATAGGGAATAAAGGGATTTATAGCCGAATAGGGGCATAAGGTCACAGTATCGATCAGGAACCTAGATAAACACGCAACACTATGCTGCAGAACTCTTCACCTCTGCAGTCTACGTTATGCCACTGTACTAAACCAATGCACTGTATGCCAATGCATTCTAAACCACTTTACTTAAAAACAATTTACCCTATGCCACTGCACCTACACAAACTACTTTGCATCCCTGTACTTTATGCCACCACACTCTACAACACACTACTCTGTGCCATTGCACTCTACCCCTGCACGCTACTTTACTCTTCACCATTTCACTCAACGTCATTGCACTCTATGCCACTCTATTCTACTCTGCATCACTTTACTCTACGTTACTTCTCTTTGCACTACTCTACTCTGCACCAATGTATGTCCCTGAAGTATATGATCTTTGCACTCTGCAACCCTACACCCTGGTGCTCTACTCTACATGACTGAACTCTATGGCACTGCATTCTATGCCACTGCACTCTACTCTGCACCACTCAACTCTCCACCACTCAACTCTATACCACTGCAATCTACTCCACTGCACTCTACGGCACTGCACTTTACATCTCTGCACTCTACCCTGCAGCCCTCCACTCTATGCCACCTCACTCTACACCACTGTACTCTACTCTGCGCCATTCCACTCTGCACCACTCCACTCTGCGCTACTCTACTCTGTGCCCCTCCACTCTGTGCCACTCCACTCTAAACCACTCCACTCTACACCACTCCACTCTGCACCACTCTGGACCACTGCAATGTACTCTGCACTTCTCTACTCTATGCCACTGCACTCTACACTACTCTACATCATTGCATTCTACGCCAAAGCATTCCACACCACTTTAATCAAAACCACTACGCTCTACGTCATCCTACCCTGAATCACTGTACTTTACGTCACCTCACTCTAGGCCACTCTACTACACTGTACTACCTCCACTGTATGACACTCCACTCCATTAAACTCCACTCTGTGATGTTCTACTCCATTAAACTCTGCTCCACTGACACTCTACCACACTCTATACAACTCGAATCTGCAGAAATCTACTCCACTCTATGCCATTCTGCAACACTAAACCACTATACACTGCTCTAAGCAACTTCATATATGCTACTCCATGCCACTTTACTCCACTTTATTCTATGACACACTACTCCACTCTACTCTCTGTCACTTCACTCTATGAAAATCTACTCCACTCTACTCTACAACACTCCACTCCACTCTATTCAAAACCCTCTTTGTCACTCCACTTTGAGCCACACCACACCACAACACTCTATGCCACTCCACTCTACTTAACTCTGACACTGTACTCCATTCTACGCCACTCAACTCCACACCCTTCCACTCTGTGACACTTTAGTCCCACCACAGTTCTATGCGGTTTTCCATGACACTCCACTTCACACCTTTCCAAGCCACTCAATTCAACTGCCCCCCACTGCACGTCATTCCAAAGCACTCCACTCTATGTCACTTTATGACACTCCATGCAACTCTTCTTTACCCCACTAACTTTTAGCCATGCTGAACAGTGACCACTCTGCTGTACAACAATGTTAAAACATATTGTCATAGAAAATAGCTCTTACATAGGGGAAACCTATTGACTTTGCCAATGCTCTCTACTAGAATCATGGGTAGTTCTTCCTCCAGAATGTTTCTGTCTCTCCAATAGGATCAGATCTACCCTTTCACTGAAAGCTGATTTCTTGGTCATTACTAACACACATACATTAAGCCCTCAAGATCTGTGAAATAGGCAGACCTTAATCTGTAAAAAGAATAAGTGCAGGGCCAAAGGTTTCTTTGGTGCCTACTGCCAGTGCAGGTGAAAGTCATGTTTACCTAACACCAAAGTTGCTTAGTTTTGATTCCACCTCATTCCTCCTTCTTCCGCCACTCTGAACTTCCTGTCTCTTTACTTCCTTCTCACAGGTTCTTTTTTATACCCCTCTTACCCCCTGTGTCGCAGTCTCCTGACTTTCTTTTCTTTCTTCTTTCCCCCTTGTTAGCTTTTCTCTATCTTGCAGTGGATGATGACAAATACGTCCCAGGCCCCAAAACTGGGTATGGTGCAACCACGTGCAACTACTGGCACATACCAAGCACTGGTGGAAAGTCAATGCGAACTTGCTTCTAAGACTGAACAACATTATTTGATACACATCACAACACGCATTTAATTTTGAAAGCAAGAAACTCTAAAAAGAATTGGGGCTGTCAGTTTGACTTACTGTTATGGTAAATCATAGCACCTTTCCTCTTCGGCCTTTTTATTTTAGTCAAACTAATCCTATTTGACCAAATAGTCTCTGCATCTGACAATTTCAAATACTGTCCTCATCTGACCTTCACAAGCAGCTTTTAGTTCGGGCATTCAGGATAATCATATATATGAGTGCCTGCTCTAGGCACATGGAGCTGAGATTTAAAGATTTGAGGCTAGATGTAGGTAAACTACATTTACCGATTCTAAAATAAAGAATTTTACCGATTCGGTATTTTAGAATCTGTAAATCCTATGTAGGTAATTACTCTGTAAGTATTACCGAATTGGTACGATTCGGTATTTACCGAATCGGTAAATACCGATTCGGTATTAGCCATTCATTCCTATGGGCCTGCAGGCCCATAGGAATGAATGGGAATTACCGAATCGGTGGTAAAAGGGGGAAACATTCAAGGGTTGCAGGGTGTCCCTTTGACACCCTGTTGCACCCCTGAATTTGCATGGGTGCACATGTGGCACACATACATGCCCTAAGGGTATGTATGTCTGCCACATGGCACTGTTATTAAATGCAAAAAATTGCTTTTTTTAGGGTTTTCGTAATTTACCACCAACTTGTAGTTGGTGGTAAAGAACGAATCCTTACAGGTGAAAAGCACTCACTTGAGTGCTTCCTACATTTCAGATTCGGTAATTTACTGAATCAGTATTTAAGAATTCGGTAATTTACAGAATTCTTAAATACCGATTCGGTAAATTACCGAATCTGAAATGTAGCCACCTACATCCCAAATGCCTAATACCGGTCGGTAACGGTCGAAATTCAGTAATTTCTGCCGTTACCGACTGGTATTAGGGTTCCTACTTCTGGCCCTTGGAGACAGGCTGCTGCGTCTGAAAGCTTGAGGTAGGTGCTGTGGCCACCTTCTTTAAATCTGACAGGGGGTAGAGGCAGGGGAGTGCTGTGTTGTGTGTGGGGGAAGGGTTCAGGAGTTTGCGACTGAAGAGGGATTCCAGGCCATATGTATTAACATTATGAATAGCCATTACCTAATTGCAATTTTCTGTGAATCGCAATTAGATAATCGGAATTCCTAATGTATGAAACTCCAAGAGTTTCATTTAGCAATTCCTAGGGGGTCGCTAATCGCCCTACCATAATAATAATAATGACGTAGGTCGCAATTTGCAACCCATATGAATCACTAAAATCACTGGGATGGTAGCCTGCTTGGGTCAGCAGACCAACAAGTCTGTGACTGCTTTTAAATAAAGCTATCATTATTTTAAATGAAGCACGTTTTCCTTGTAGGAAAACGGGTTGCGTTTAAAAGAAAAAAAAAGTTTTCTTATCATTTTTAGATCTCGCCTAGGCAGCGCGCATGCGCTGTCTCTACGAGACTTCTAGTTATCTGTATAGTGAAGGTAATCCCGTCTGCTGCTTGCCTCCTGCCTGCACTTGGCTTCACTGTGGTTTATGGCCTCCCTATTGGTAGCTGGTCCGATGCATCACTTCCGTTTTTATCAGAAGCAGCACCAGCCAATTACAGTTATATTGCGCTGTAGTGCTTTGTTTGTGTCCTTTAGGGACTACTTGGATTTTTTTATTTGTATCCTCATGGCGCCCGCTTCATGGGCCATGGCGATTTAAAAAAACAGGCATCTGCATTCCTTGTCTAATTAGCGCGGTCGCGCTTGTTGCAGGTTAGGCTTGTTAATTTTGGGGGACTGACGGTTTGCATACCTGACAGCTGGTGTATGGAGGCCGTTGTGCAAGTGGAGGGTTCACTGTTGGTAACCGTGGCCCATTCCACAAATACTGACCGGAGGAGGCGCCCCCGCCCCCAACAAACCACCCGAGCTGCTGGGCTCTGTGACAGATCCACCCACGCCCCCCATTCCCCATCCCCCTCCTTCATGTATCGTCGCTTCACCATTCTGGGCCGTTTCCCATTTGGAATGGCCCGTCGGACCACTTGGGATACTTTGAACAATCAGCCTATCCTTTCGAGGCCGCCGCCTCGTGGTATTGCATGGTCGTCAGTGCGCTAAGGCCCTACATGGGAAGGTGGTCCTTAGGCCAACTGGAGCTGCTGGGCCATTCTTAACGCGGAGGGTTCAATCCAGGGCTGGTGTTTCTGCCCGTCTGGCTGCATCTAGGGCTTCCGGTGACATTTACTGGGTGTGACAAGGAGGGAGGGTGGGTGGGGACTTCACTGGCTGGTGCCGAAGGTCACACTGTGCGCAACGACTCACCGTGCAGTCAGAGCACGGAGGGTAATTAGAAAATACTGAAATCTGCACCCTGTAGTCCGCCCACAGTCGTGCAATAGTAAAAAGGCTGGGTTTCCAGGTTGGGTTTATGCAGCAGTGAGAATGTTTCATATATGAATTTTAAACCAATTTACAGGGAACCACAAAGAGCAAAACAGCAGTGTAGCAATGAATAAAGACAAAATGTTGCTCATGTTTCAAGTTAACGCGTCCGCGCGTTGCACATCGTGCTGAAAAGTATAAATCCCATGGAGTGAAGGATATAATGTGCATAATTCCTGTGCAAGGAAATGATGATATACTTATTATAGAAATGCGGCCTAATAGATAGAAGCATCCGGCCTTCCGTCGGGTCTCGCTGGGCCAGTAGACCGCTCCTTGCTTCACGATTCACATCATCGTTTTAGCGGCTTCTCATTCACGTCTAATCCTTCAGAAGGGAAGAGGCTCCAGGCCGCTGTAATCCGAGCAGAGATGCGTCACCAGACGGTTCCAGTCAGAGGTTGCTGACTGTTGCCATACTGACAATGTGGAAGCTGGTGGAGCAGTAGGTGTATCCGCTCCTTGGGTTCAATGCAAATGTAATACTTTGACCTAGGTATGTATGCTCTCCACCAGTAGGTCGAATATACATAAGCCATTATTGATCTATCATGCAGGAACACCTACCCTATTGGCCATTGGCCACGATGCTTACCGTTCTTAAAGCACAGACTCCAACACTTTATCATGCCTTAGCTCTTAAGTCATAGCTATTGCTAAAAGAGGTTACCGTTTTTTCAACCTTGGGAGATTGAAAGGCTGAGTTGGCCTTTTGGAAATCAAAAGCACTAGTCTGCGAGTTACGCACAGCTATCACCCACAGGTGCCCGGCCCACTGCACCATCGCACTGGTCAGTGTGTGACTGACCATGCAGGTGTGATCACCAGTCACAGACGCTAGACACTAATGCTTCACATCATGCCTGTGTTGCTTGTGCAGCCCCGCCCAGTATCAATGTCTCTCGTAGAACAATTCTTCCGCCTCCAGGACAGTGGTGTCGTCAGAGTTAATGTTAATGTTAATGTTAATGTTATGGGTGTCTTATATAGCGCTCGGCTACTCTGAAGAGTGTCCTGGCGCTTTCTAACCCACAACAAACAGCAGAGGGCAAGCACAAAGGAGAAAAAGAGCGAGCAAATTACAGTCCACAGAGCCACGTCTTCAGACCCTTTCTGAAGGCCAGCAAATTAGATGTACTGCGAAGCGACAAACATAGGGCATTCCAAAGCTGGGGCGCCAAGCGTTTAAAGGAGCGTCCCCCCACCCTTGCTTTCCTGACAGCAAGGACAACGGCAAGGCAGAGAGATTCCGATCTTAAGACTCTAGCCGGTTTGTAGAAGGCAAGCCGTTTCGGGATATGTTCAGCTCCCACAGCATGAAATGCCTTATGCGCCAGCGTAAGTGCTTTAAAAACAATCAGCTTCCGAATAGGCAGCCAGTGTAAAGAATGTAAAAGGTCCGAAGCTCTCGCTCGGCGAAGTAAGCCAAAAATGGCCCGTGCCGTCGAGTTCTGGACCGCCTGTAGTCTTTGGAGAAGGTATTCGGGCAGACCCAAATATAAGACGTTCGAATAGTCCAGCCTCGAACCAATAAGGGCCTGGACCGTAATCTTTCTATGCGCCAGCGGGAGCAGGGGAAGGAACTTGTGTAGCATTTTAAGGAGGCCATAACAGGTGCCGGCCAATCCAAGGATCTGGGACTTAAGCGCCAAGCCGTTGTCAATCTTGACCCCCAAGTTCTTGGCAATCAGAGAAGATGACGCGGGAGGGAACATATTCACCGGCCACCACTCCTGCCAGCTCGGGTCAGACTGACACCCGAAGAAGAGCACCTCCGATTTATCTGGGTTGCACTTGAGGCTGTTTCGCTGAAACCATTCGAAAACAGCCCCAAGACACCCACGGATGCTCTCTCCGTCAAACTCAGCCCCCTTCCCACTAGTGAAAAGGAGCTGGGTGTCATCGGCGTATGACACGATCTGGGCCCCAAAAGACTCCACCAGCACCGCCAGAGGGGTCATAAAGATATTAAAGAGAGTCGGGCTCAGCACCGAGCCCTGCGGGACTCCGACCTCCAAAGGTGGTACTTCGGCCGAGTACGGAGGGGCCCAGACCACCTGTCGGCGACCAGCCAAATAAGATCGAAACCAGCTCAACACCGTCCCTCTCAGACCGATCTCATGGAGCCTGCTGAGGAGACCCTCATGAGGGACGGTGTCGAAGGCCGCCGACAGGTGTAACATTATCAACATGGCTCTTTCTCCTGCATCCAGCACTTCCTTGATGGCCTCATTGACCTCTAATAGCGCCGTCTCGGTGCTTAGGTTGGTACGGAAGCCAGACTGGGTGGAGTGCAGCAAACTGTGGGATTCAAGGAAAGTAGAGAGCACAGTGTGCACATGCTTCTCTACTATCTTTGCGAGAGCAGGCAGGAGGGAAATCGGCCTATAATTGGCATGTAGCTCGGGGTCCAGACCCGACTTTTTAAGTAATGGGACAACCATCGCCTGCTTCCAAACCTTGGGAACCACACCCCTAGTCAGTGACAGATTAAGGATGGGATTAATCAGCGGATTCATAACCTCCGCCACCCTAGCCAAAAATTTAGCAGGGCAAGGGTCTAAAGGTGAACCCGACTTAAGCTTGATCAGGAAGTCCTGAGATGTGGAGTCAGAGAGAGATGGAAACTCCGAGAGAATGGGTCTAGATCCAGCTGTCAAATTCAGCTGGTTCCCGGGGCTGATGACATCACTCGGGCCCAAAGAAGAAAAAGAGTCTTGAATCCGCTTGATCTTGGTGGTAAAAAAGCTAGCTAGCGAGATCACCCACGACTCAGAGAACTCATGATGCGACGCATTTCCCTTAGGGGTCATAAACTCCTTCACAATAGTGAAAATTTCCCTGCAAGAACTCGAAGCAGTCTCAATTTCCGCAGAGAAATAATTCTTCTTTTCGAACAGAATTTCCGCATGATAGGCCTTGATGGCCGCCCTATAGACTGCCTTGGCCCCAGTATCATACTGCTGGTGCCAGATCCTCTCTGCTACCTTACAATTGCGCCGTGACAGAGCCAAAGCCTCCGTATACTAAGGAGCAGAGGTCCGTCTAGATGTTTTCCGGGGAACAATCTCAGGAGCTAATTCGTCTAATCGCTCCACTAACCACCCCTGCAGCAGATCGAGATCCCGGGTCTCCTGACAGAGGACAGGGATGATCCAAACAAGCCTGGGCCAAACTTTCTGGGGTCACCCGATGATATGCCTGACAAGTCTGCCTAGGATGACTCGACGTTACACAAGATGATTTGCTCATACCCAAAATTGAAACCTAATCAGAAAATGGTCCGACCAAAGGATAGGGACAGGGCTGGCCATGTCGAGTGGAGTGGTGGAAAACACCTGATCAAGGGTGTGGCCCTTGTTATGAGTCGGCACTGCCAGGTAGGGGGTAAGGTAAGGTGACATCATTGATTTTAATTGTGTCACCATCCGTCCCCACGTCCATATGAATGTTAAAATCCCCAAGCACAATACAGTGTTTTGCCTTCAAGCAAAGCGCCGATGTCAGCAGCTGCAACTCCTCGTGAAAGGACCCCAGTTGTCCAGGTGGTCTGTAAACCAGGAGCCCAGAAAAGGATTGATGGGGAGATAGGGCTATAGAGAACAGATTGCAACCTGAAATGGCCTCCATAGGGACAACCACACAGGGAACAGATCTCCTGACCACAATCGCCACCCCTCCACCCCTCCCGTTCAATCTGTCGTGCCTGAAAATGACATAATCAGGTGGAATAGCAGTCACAATATTTGGATTGGAGGCCTCCCCCAGCCAAATTTCTGTAAGCATTAAGCATATAGGCTTTTCTACAACTAGAAGCTCGTAGATGTCAAGAGCATGCCTGCTCAAAGAGCGAGTATTAAGTAAGAGGTACAGATGTTTAACAGCGGCCTTAGGGCTAGCAGCCCCCCCCCACCGGGAAATTGCCTGGTAACCAGCCGCATCCTTGACACCGCCTTTTGCCTCTGTATCGCCCAGGAAAGACCACACAACACGCATCCTTACCTTCCCTGAATGAGAGTAGCTCTGCCGCCGAATACCTAATCCTTGAGCCAGCCCCTCCCGCCACCGCGTCCGCCTGAGGGACGCTGACGGGCGCAGACGGGCTGATCTCAGGCGTAACTCCGGCGGTACTTCGGCTACCTCGCTGCGCGTACCCGCTAAGCGTCAGCATGACCGCCTTAAATGCAGGTCAAGCATCCTTCGAGCGACTAGCCCGACAACAAAAATGGTGTTGCCAGGCGTCTTACTATCCCCCCAAGATGTCCGCCGAAGTGGAGGCGAAGGAACAGGGCCCGCCAAAGAAGCGGTGGGTAATCAATTTTAAAGTGCAAGTCAGAGGCTATTAAAAACAGGGGAAACAGCGAACACAAATTAAATAATAAAGAGAGAAAACAGGATTTTTAAAAAATCACGCCGCTAAATGCACTGTTGCTCCTCCAGGCGCAGCGCGCTAAGCAATGCAAGGCGGGTTTCAAAGTCAATGGGCGCCGCCTAATCTACCCGCCTTAAATGCAGGTCAAGCGTCCTTCGAGCGACTAGCCCGACAACAAAAATGGCGCCGCCAGGCGTCCTACTATCCCCCCAAGATGTCCGCCAAAGTGGAGGCGAAGGAACAGGGCCCGCCAAAGAAGCAGTGGGTAATCAATTTTAAAGTGCAAGTCAGAGGGCTATTAAAAACAGGGGAAAAAGCGAACACAAATTAAATAATAAAGAGAGAAAACAGGATTTTTTAAAAATCACGCCGCTAAATGCACTGTTGCTCCTCCAGGCGCAGCGCGCTAAGCAATGCACTGCGAGTTTCAAAGTCAATGGGCGCCGCTTAATTTACCCGTCTTAAATGCAGGTCAAGCGTCCTTCGAGCGACTAGCCCGACAACAAAAAAAAAATGGCGCTGCCAGGCGTCCTACTATCCCCCCAAGATGTCCACCGAAGTGGAGGCGAAGGAACAGGGCCCACCAAAGAAGCGGTGGGTAATCAATTTTAAAGTGCAAGTCAGAGGGCTATTAAAAACAGTGTGGGCGGGGCTTGGTTCCTTTTAAGCACTTTGTTTTTTTTTTTTAAAGTAATCTATCAAGTTTGATGTTCTCCATTGTTTGTGGCCCAATGAACCTTTAATGTTGCACCAGTTTCTAAATTTCATTCAAATATTCCCAGTCACACGCGAAAAAAACAATAGTGCTCACAGGCTGTTCCTTCTCCTATGCTTTTCTGAGATCATTCAGTATGCAAAGCCTACTGGAGTTAGTTTCAGTGCTAAACATTTTTTTACTTCACATATAACAAGCATTGCCATAGCCAATAGGTCTCGCCTTTGGGACCTTTTACGTGTTTAGCCATGCAGCACATGGGTTCTAAAAAGTCTACAGTTAAGAGTCTGTTTATTGTGTAGGTAGGTGGTGGCAGTGTATACTTCACACATTGCGTGGCACTTCCACTTCATGCTGGTCAATGGGCACAGGCTTGCCTGCTTACCGTGTGTTAGTGCACCTCCTAGAGAGTTGTGTGTATTTAGCAAGCCATAGGACTGAAAAACAGAGCAGGGCGAGCTTTAATGTCCATGTGAAAAATGCATGCATCGTTAGTTCTCCGCAATGAACGCAGAACTATCTCCCAACCAACAAACGCAAGGAAAACTGTACAAAAGGACAATGTGATGAAGACAATATCTAAAATAAAATCTGAAATCTTGGAAGCCACCACATCTTTTGATAAAAGCTCTGCTGAAAAGACAAACCACTTTAAAAAGAAAATGACGAACTGGAGAGCATGAAAAAGCAGCGTTATCTTGTACACCTTCTGATTGGATGACTTCTGTTGACATCTCTTCAGGATACGAAACTTATGAAGATGCAGCCATGAATCATGACAAATAGTGGCAGAGCATTAAGAGAGGGGGCATCAATGCCAGAATCCAGTCCCTGTTTGTGGTGATGGGTGATCACTAATCAGCAGAACCCGAACACGGGGAAGAGGGCTGACATATATGCAGCAAAATAAAAACATGCTCACAGTTACGGTAAAACCCTGATTCCGTCTACCTGGGGCTTCTGTAATTAGTGGCACTCCAGAAACAGACGTGCTAATGGCTCAGTGTTGGCAGGACACTGCTATCCAGTCCCTTGCTTCTATTGATAAACCATTCATCTGGTGCATTAGTCCAGTTGGACCAATTGAAGCAAAGAAAGACTGCAACTCCCAGAAATCAATGCTATGTTAATTAACCCCTTGCGTGATGATGACGGCCCCCGTCCGCCATGTATCACATTGCTCGTGTGCTGATGACGGCTGGGGGCCGTCAAGAACCCGCCCACTCTTCGAAACGGCCGCACAGGCGCAGAATCGCGGCCGTGCCCAAGGGGTTAAAAGGAGGCAGCTTGAAGTGACATGTCAACACTGCTTGGAAGCCTACATCAGACATTAAAAAGTGTGGGAGAAAAGTTCTGGCTCGTGTCTTACCTATGTCCAGTCTCAGCAGCTGGCTGCCGCTCTATCCACAGGTGAGCCAGTGTCCTGATGACAACTCACAGGTTGACGTCTTTGAATAAACAGGAGTTAAGTTACTGGTTTCCTGCTCTGTTCTATTGCAGCACACAACTTATGTTCGCACAGGAGGCCAGAGACAGCTATTAGTATTGTAAATTACAATGCCATTTATTTATGTTTTAAAAAACCAAAACATAAAAAGAGGCATTGCCATTTACAATGCCAATAGCTCAAACTCGCGTAAATGCGAGATCTATTGCATTGCAAATGCTTGTTTAAGAGCAGACAGTGGTCCGTGTTGGTGGTAAAATGCAAAGGTTTTGTGACTGTATTTATGGTCACAAAACATTCATAAATACTGCTGCGATTCGGTATTTGGAAGGGATGCCCTAAACATGCCCCTTCCAAATACCGAATCGCAAACCCATTTTATTCAGTAACAGGTTACCAAATTGCAAAATAGGGTTTGACGGCCTATTTGTGAACGCATAATGGCTTCATACATGTGGCCCTCCATGTCTTGCAATGGCTATTATTGCACTGTGGTTTTCTCCCAAAAAATTTCACCTGGTTTAACGTGGCATAAAATCTGCATTGAAACACCACAATATTAAGAGTACTGAAATTTGGGATGCATGATTACCAGTGGGTTTATGCTGTTATTCCCAATTCTCAGCTGCACAACTTGGAATGGTGTGGGAATACAGCACCTGGGAAATAACAAGCCTCGGGGTATCAGCATTTCCCTAATGGTGTATTACCACACCAAGAGCCGTGGGACTTGTAGTAACCATATGGCTGTATCTTTGATTTTACAAAAGGAGGGAGTAGGAGAGGACCATTGCGTACTACTTTGTTTGATTAATAAAAATCATTACAATGATGGACATACAACAATAAAAATATATGTCGTCAGTTACAAAAATATTTACACATGCAGGACAGTAAAGAGGAATGTTTAGCCGAGTTACTGTATCTTTGCTTCCATTATTTCCTCACACTCTTAAAACCAATCCTGGAGACAACCTTTTTGTCCATTGATAGCGTCAGATATAAATAGGGGGTAATGGGGGAACATGATATTTAACGATAAATAATTGTTTAAAACCTGATCAGCACCCTTTAAAAATGACATAATCTCTCTAATTTCATGCTGCTTAGGTGTGAACTGCAATAAAACCAGGAATCCTTGTGGTTAAGACACAGTTAAAACAGCGGTACTTGATTTTAGTTTTCACATCGTGCTAAAAAGAGGGGCAAGCACTAGTCGTTTCTAAAAGGCTACATTAATTCCACTGATGGTCCAGTTCTATTTATAAGGTCATAAAGCTTAGCAAAGGAAGGTAGGAACTTTAAAATCACACAAAACATGAACAATAAAAAGGATCGAGGTCCAAAGTACCAGATTAGGCCGCTGTCAAGTAAAGCAATATAGCAACAAGTTGACAGCACAGATTGCTAAATCTTTAAAATGAGATATGAAGGGCAGAGCACACTAATGAGAAATGCGTCAAATGAACAGAGCAATTGCTGTTCCATGTGAGGACCAGTTTCGAATTCTCCAAATATTTTCACTAGAGAAGAAGGTTTCATTTCCTGCTTAGGGCCTGATTCTGAAGCAGTTAGGAAAGCATTCCCACCTAGGGCCTGATTCTGATGCGGTTAGGAAGGCCTCCTAATGGCATGTGCTCGCTCTCAATCGGATCGGGAATGTGTCTTCCCGACCCAGGGCCCAATTATGATGGGGTTAGGAACATATGCTCCCATTGAAGTCAATGAGAGTCCAACCAAATTGTATTTGGAAGCATCCGGATGCATCGTACTCCGTAGGTCGGACTCTCCCGATCCGAGTGGATCGGAAACCATTTCCAAACCGATTCGTTCAGGAAGCTTTCCAACTCGCATCAGAATCAGGTCATTAATGTTCTTACTCCCCGAATTGGATTAATCTGTCCATTACGGTTACACCATATAGGATTCTATTTATTTATTTATTTAATGATTTATTTATTTATTTGAAGAGTTTTATATAGCGCTGGCTAGACCCAGATCAGAGCGCTTTACATAAGGAAGTGGTTACAACAGAACAGTGTTACATAGTTACATTAGTTTCTAGAGCAAAACAATGGAATAGAGAAAGACAGCGTTACAAAAATACATCCGTTGCTAGAGCATAAGATAAAATACTTCTGTAGCTAGAACATAAGATAATATAGAAAACAGGTCCAAGGAGCATAGCAGGTAGAGGGGGAAAGTAAAAGGGGTAGGGATACATGATGTACCATAGCAGGTAACATATTCTTTGAGACAGAAAGCACACTGGAAGATACATAAGCACATACAAAGAGGTACAACAAACTCAGACGAGCGCCCCACTAACCTCAGCCTCCCTCAAATACTACATGTCCACTTACCTGCACTCACCAGGCATCTCACAGAAACCATGTGTCTCATGGCAGCCCTGGCGACACGTGGCTGAGGGAAAGAAAGCAAAAATCCTTCTTAAAAACAGCACTAAATCATGTTTTCTGTATGTGTGAGGCAGAGGAGAGGTTGGTGAAATGAACACTTCAAAGATTCAAGCGGACCTGCGTCTATGCGCTGTTGCTGCTGGTCCTAGTTGAAACTGGAATACAGACACTGCTGCGCTGGACAATGGGGCCTATTTACAAACTACAATAGTCAAGCCAAGTCGGCGATGCAGCGAGTGCAAGGTAAGTGGTTTCATTAATTAATTAATTTAATATTACTTAACCCTTCTTCTGTAAACTTCCACCACCCCCGCCCCACCTCACTGCTCTCACCTGTGCAAGCTGCTACTGAGGACTTTTAATGTACTACAAAATCCTGTTTAGGAACCTACATGCAAAGGTTCACCTGCGGAGTCTCCACTCACACAACTATACATTTTAGTAGTAAATGTAGGGAGGGCAGTGGGAAGTGGCTTGAAAATGGGGGCCAAAAAGTGCAACATGGGAGGGGTTAAGGGAGGAGTAAGGAGTGGTTTAGGGAGGGACATACACCCACCTACCAAGGAGTAAGCCCATTCCTATTCACAAACTGCACTTCTAAGGTTACTACAGCCACAAAAGACCCCAAACTACTGTAAACGTATTCCAATTCAGAACTGGAGTAAGGCCAGTACTCCACATTGCCAACCACTGATACTGGAACCCTTCTGCCATAGAAAATAATGCAGGCTAGGAACCTAAAATACCAACCTTTAGGAAACAATGTTAAATAAAATGAAATTATTTCAACCAGTTAAAAATATAGATAGATTGAATTAAATGTTAACAAAATAAAAAAGAAAGCATTTTTCTATGTAACATTTTAATAACTTTACACATGTCAAAAATAAATGTAACAATTTTCCTAAAAATATATTTAGATTACTTTGTAATTCATTCTACACATCACTTCTACTAATTTTAATACAAATAAAAAATATATATCACATACACTTTCATTTTAGGTGGTAATTGTTTTCTAAAATAAACTTCAAAAAATATTATTTAAACATTTAATATATTCAAAATAATTATGTGTTAATTTTAAATCACATTATTCTTGCTGTACCTTTTTTATTATTGTTCTACAACTAAAATAAATATTTAAAATTATTTAACTATAGTATTTTAAATTAAGATATTTTTCAAATTTATTTTGTAAAGGTTAATCAACTTTTACACTTGTCCCTATACTTCACCAAACAGACAAATTCACCCTGGTAATGAAGACTTCTGCCTACATATATAAAGTTACTAGTAACTTACTTTTTAAATAATTATTAAAACTAATTAAATATAGTAAATGAAAAAAACATAATCCTTAAAGGTTTGTTTGAAAACATCTCACCTAAAGTAAAATGTTTGTATTAACTTCTCCCATATGAAAAATTGCATACCAATATGGATAGAGTTATTTTAAATGTATTTATATTTCATAAAATATTACAAATATATTTAAATTAAAAAAGATATTAAGCTATTTTATCATTAAATAACATGTATTTGTTAAATACATATTTTTTAACATTCAATTGCATTTATATATTTTTTTTAAAGTCAAAATAATTTTTTTAATGTAATATTATTTCCTATGAGGTTCTATTTTAAGTCCCTACCTCCATTATGTTCTATGGGAGATTTTTGCAGTATCAGCGGTTGGCTGTATGTGGTGCTGGAATTACTACTGCTCCTTTTTTATTGTATTAACTAGCACATGTAAAGTTGGTTCAATCCCCTGTTTCATGGGGAGGAGACATGTAAGTCTACAAAGTAAGTAATGTTACATTTGTAAATTTTGTACAGCCAAAAGCAGTAAAGGCACTTAAAAGTGTAAAAGTAAACAGATCAATCAATCAATCAATCATAACACTTGTATAGCGCACTACTCACCCGGCAGGGTCTCAAGGCGCTTGGGGAAGGTGTCCGCTATTGCTCGAACAGCCAGGTCTTGAGTTGTCTCCTGAAGGCGAGATGGTCCTGGGTCAGCCGAAGATGGATGGGGAGGGAGTTCCATGTCTTGGCCGCCAGGTATGAGAAGGATCTGCCACCGGCGGTGGCTCTTTGGACGCGTGGTATGGCGGCGAGGGCGAGGCTTGTAGAACGTAGCTGGCGGGTGGGCGTGTAGAAGGTCAGGCGGTCGTTGAGGTACTTGGGGCCCAGGTCATGGAGAGACTTGGGTGCGTGGGTGAGGAGCCTGAACGTGATCCTCTTGCTGACGGGGAGCCAGTGCAGGTCCTTCAGGTGGCCGGAGATGTGGCTGCATTGGGGGATGTCCAAGATGAGTCGAGCGGAGGCGTTCTGGATGCGTTGGAGTCTTTTCTGTAGCTTGGTTGTGGTTCCGGCGTATAGGGTGTTTCCGTAGTCCAGTCGGCTGGTGACGAGTGCCTGGGTGACCGTCTTCCTGGTTTCGGTCGGGATCCATCAGAAGATCTTACAGAGCATGCGTAGGGTGTTGAAGCATGATGAGGAGACGGCGTTGACTTGTCTGGTCATCGAGAGGGAGGAGTCCAGGATGAAGCCCAGGTTGCGTATAAGTGTAGATTTATACACGTGTAAGTTTACCATCATGAATAGGCCCCTATGAGTGCCCATAACTGACAGGATGCAATGCAACAAGCTGGGTGTTCGACTCTATGCACCAGAGGTGTATGAACATCCACCTGCAACCTTTATCTCCAAATGACCATCTCATCAACATGCATGTGAACTTATTAACGTGTAATGAAAACAGCAAACTGAAGCACTCGGCCAGTTAAAGGGAGGAGGCAAACATTCATCAATGAGGATAAAGCTCACACTGGAACCTTTTCTTTGAGAGTTGGAAGGGCACCAGCCACAGTAGTGGGTGAATGGGATGTTATGCATAAGATCATCACTGCCAAGGAGGCTTTAGTGGATTTTGCACTTCAGCTGAACACACAGGCCCCTATTAGGATGGCGGGCGGACTTTGCCCGCCCGCCATCCTCACGGTACAAAGGACCGCCTGCCATAAGGGTGGGGATCCCGTGCCTGCAATTAGGATGCGCCTGTCACAGTGGCGGGCGCATCCAGCATTCCTAACATTGCCAGGAAGGCATGCTGTGCACTTCCATGCACAACATGGCAGGCACAACGCAGTGCCTGCCATGTTGTGCATGGAACTGTTGGGGGGTACCATAGATACCCCCATGTGCACCCCCCACCCCCCCGGAGTCTCCGGGGGCCCGCAACGTGCCCCCAAAGCAGACTCCGCATGCCTTTGCCGCCACGGAAAGGCATTGTAAAATGCTCATTCTAATACGGCTGGCGGTGTCTGATAGACACCCCCACCATATAGAGCCTTTTTCCGCCCGGTCACAAGGCGACCAGGGCGGAAAAGTGACGGACGGTCTTTCCGTCCGCCACGGGCCCCCCAGCCAAAATAATATGGCAGGGGGTCATTCCGGCACGGATGTCGGGCGGATCGCCCCCGCCAGGCCGGAGGTGGCTTCAGCCGTCCTGGTGGGGTGATCTGCCCACCATCCTAACGGGGCCCATAGTCTTAGGATTAAAAAGGGGGTGCAGCGTGATAAACACCATACACACTTCTGTAGAATGTCATATTAACAAGTATAAGAGAACTCACGCATATATAGTGAATGGAAGTCACAAATGTGGTGTGAATTCCCAGTGAACAATAGTGGGTACGATGTGCCAGACTAACAGAGCGCCCAGAGCTCTAGAAAACTAGTAATGGAAAATACATAACCAGCAGGAGAAGGCAGGTGAAAGGAAGAAATGGAAGTTGGCAGCTTGGCATGTGTCACCATTAAGGCAGTTCTGCACACACACTGGTGAAAGACGAGATATCGGAAGCACAACAGGAATATGGCTGGGCTGGGAGTAAATGTGTGATGCTATATACAACAGCATAATAATAAAGAAAGACCACATAAGAAAGAGGCTGCATGGACAGTTGTTGTCATAGGACGTGTGTCTCCTGGCTAGTGATATTGAGAGACCAAGTAGAATACAGAGTGTTAGTCTGTGCTTGGCCTTTCAATGTGTATGTTCTAGTTAGTACATGTTGCACTTTTGGTAATTACAGTGGTCAGACTATAAAGGATTGTAAGAAATTGAGTTACTATTTGAGGGGAGTGGAAGCCTCATCCAAATAATAAACAGAATCTTTGTCAGGGTGGACCACAAAAAGTCACTTAGTTAACCTGTGCTTAACTCTCTCGTAGCTTGGCAAAAAAGCAGTCAGGCTTAACTTAGAGGAAATGTGTAAAGTATTTATGCACCAAACAAACAATAATAAGGTGAAAACACAACACAAGAAAAATCCCAAACATATTAAAACAAAGTAGCACATATTAATAAACCGTATGGTACCAGAACGAGAAAAATCCAATCAGTAGAACTGGAGATATTTGTTTTAAAATTTTTAGGTAAAAAGCATACGGCCAAAAAGCAGAAAGCGCCACATGCGGTTATCTGGTCATGTTATACTGGTGTAACGTCACAAGATCAGGCCAACCATGATGGATCACACGTCGAATAGAGGGACAGGTTAGTCCCTCTGAAGAGTTACCTTCTCAAGTCTGGAGTGAAGAGTTCTATTTGTGTTGGAGGAGTCTTCCAGCGCAACAAGCAAATCGAGCGACACAGATGGTCGTGCTGTAGCACAAAAAGCCAGTTTTCACTGAAGCGTTGTGTTGCTTTCTCATCACGGTCGGGCGCTGTTGACATGAAAAGCAGGTCACGAAGGAGCTTTGCATTGGCAGTCCTCACAGGCAGCCCATTCTCAGTGTGAAGAAGTCACTTTACGGTTGCGAGGAGCACAAACGTCAGAATACTCAGTCTTTCTGATGCCAGTGTGGGGAGGCCCTTCTTGGGGATCAGGAATCACTCCAGCAGAGGTCTACTGCAGGGCTCAGGCAGGCTAAATCAGTGCAGGGCATCTGGGAAGTTGCAGGGATGTCTCTGGAAGCTTTTTATGTCCCTGTAGCTCACAAAGGAGGTCAGCTAACTCCCCCTTGGAGTCACTCTGCGTAGCCTAGGATCAAGTCAAGAGGGTACAATTTTCCTTCATCAGACAGCAAATCAGTCTTTCCAGCAACAGGACAGTCCTTCTGGTAGCAGGTCATTCATCTGAATCTTCCAAGATCCAGAAATATTCTAATGGTCCTATTTTGATACCTTGTGCCAGCCTTTGCTTAGGGGAATTCTGTGGCCTACCCATAAAACTTTTTCTGTCCAGTTCTTCACCTTCCCCTGGTCCTAGTTTCAAATTGTCTAGAGTGAAAAAGGTAAGGACAAGCCTGTTGGCAGGTTCTTGTGCGTGTGCTGCTTGCAATGCCTTTTGAAATGTAACCACTGTAGGGTACAGCTTCTCCTAAGCCATCCCGTCAGGAAGAACCTCTCCCTCACACTTAGGCTTCATTCTCACTGTCTGGAAGGATACACGAACCACAACAGCAGAGCCTTTCACAGTCATGTGACCCAAAAGACTGGCAGAATGGCACACTTGGTGTATGGAGAAAAATGCCCACTTTTCCTAAAGTGCCTTATTTTTAAATTGTAACTTATAAACTGACTTCAGCATTAAAGAGGATTTCATTTCTCTATGTGCTCCCAATCTGACATTTTTGATAGAGCAGAATAGAGAGATTGAGAGACTCGAGTGCTTGATGCAGCAGAAGGAGCTGTGCGAAAATAGAAAGCCAGCCCTCAAAATCACCGGCGTTCAACACATGGACACAATCAGTTACTATTCGGAATCTGCCGGGATCGGCATTTGACCTAATCAGACCAAGCCGCTGTGACGCGACTCACTGTGAAAGAATTTGTCTGTGACATTGGAGAATAAGTGTAGCGGCAGCCATAAGCGAGACATTGACTTATATACAGAGACATTGTACAATATGCTGTGAGGTACATTATCAGCTTCTACTGATTGAAATAAATCAAACGTGAGCCTGTATTTGACACCACAAGAGGCCAGGATATCAGAAATCAACAGAAGAAGTGACAAAGGCCTGATGAAAGTCCGGGAACTCGTTTCCCTGGACTAGAAACGCGTCGGCACAAATGAGGGAGCCATTCACATCATTAAGTGTCTCAACTGGTTTTGGAAAGTTGTATAGTTATCCTCAACTGAGAACTGTGCTCCTTCGTATGACTTTGTCTTTTCTTATTTCATGAATACAGATTAACTCCACTGTAAAACCTAAATTGTTGTTGTTTGTATTAATTTATTTATTTATTTAAAATGTTATATAGCGCACAGTTACCCTCGGGCATCCCAGCGCTTGTACAGATGCCAATAGTTAACCAAAGGCCAGTTCAGTGCACTCAAGCAGGAAACAGATAAGTTTTGAGGCATATACTGTATGTATGTGGAATGTATGGCAATTGTGTATATGATATGTAAATAGTTGTTTGTACATGGTCGTGTATTGTAATTGAAATGTATTGAATGTGTAGCATTTTCCTTTTTTGTGAAATTTCAAAAAAGTGTTCAATTTTTTTTTTCCAAACAGACAGGTATAAATAAAAGTACTGTGTCAAACTAAAGTTTTTTTGTTTGCCCTATTTGCTATAAATAAGTGATGAAAAATTGGTTCGGTGTAGGCACACTTTTGTGTTTTTCGTTAGAATAGGGTCCTACCTACCCTGTGCCTTGTTAGGACCTCACTTCTTAGCTTTACAAAACCCAATCTGACATTAGCACCTATTAAAGATAATAAGGTAACTCAGTGTTAGTCTGTGGGAGAGATAGGCCTTTCAGCAGTGAAAAACAACTTTAGGAGTTTTTCAAGTTCATATGGCAGTATGGCAAGGTTCGACGCTCAACTACCCTTATGTCTCTTCCGTGGGAAAGGGGCAGGATGGCACTTCCGAACTTGAAACTTTATCATTGGACCTGTCTCCTAACCCAGATGTCAATTCTGTTTCAATCCGATACTGATGAGATTATTGTAGACAACCAGGGTCCCCCTTCCATCTTTCAATTACTTATGGGGGAGAAAGCTTTGGGATTACTGTTAACTGAACTGGAATATAGGTTTTATAGAAAGGCACGATTTAAGGTCCTGCTAGGTGCATGGTATGTTTGGAAATCAATTTAAATTTTTTTTCATATTCCTAAAGTCAATCCTTCTCTTCTCTTGTTTAACTCTAGCCTTTTTCCTCATTTAAACAATGACGGGATACTGCAAGTCTGGAAGGATTTAGGGGTTAAGACTATTGGAGATCTAATGGTAGGAGATAGGATAAGCGGGTTTGAGGACATGCAAAGGAGATATGGCCTCCCCTCAAATCAATGGCTTATATATGGCCAAATCTCAAGCATTTTACAGGCTTGTAGACCAAAGCTCAAACCCCTTGTAGATTTTCCTGTGGTTGAAGGTATGGGAAGAAGATGTAGGAAGATTAAAGATACGCACAACATGTTGGTGTCCAGATTACAGGACGATGTAGGAAAAGTGGAAAGTGATTGGGCAATTAAATTGGGAAACCCGGATGTAGATTTGGGCCTAGCATTAATCTTGAACAAAAAGATTTTTCGGGCGTCCAATTTACGAGCACAACATTTTAAAACAGTCTTTAATCTATACCATACACCGGCTAAATTATTTGCCTGGGGTGTCAAGAATGATGATTGTTGCCCAAGATGCGATAAGGGACAACCTGACCTAATACATATGTTCTTTACATGTGAACGATTGACCCCTGTCCTGGATGGAATAACAAAATTCTGGGAGGGGCTGCTAGGTCATAAGATCGATCTATCCTCAACACTAATGCTATTTGGCTCAGATTCTAAACTGGTTTTAACAGATGACGAGGCTGCTTTGGTTTTTATGTCGGTTGCCGTACTTAGAATTATTATTTCGGCCGGTTGGAAGGATGTAAGAGCCCCGTCTTTTCAGATGTGGATCTTTAGATTCTTAGCTATTTACAATATTGAGTCTAGCCTTTATGAATTTAAAGGCGCAAAAAAAAGAGAAATGGGAAGACGATTATGGGCCCCGGTTAAGAAATGGAAGGATGATAGAATAAGAATTTGAAATGTACTGTATTGCTATATTTATTGATTGATTTTTATACAATTTTATTTTTTACCTCCACATTACATTACAATACTGTGTTCTTTAATTGTTCATATATGTATCAAATGTTCTTAAACCTTGCATATGGTAATGTATTTATGTATTTCCTTATTGCACCATGAACTCCAATTTAAAAAAAAAAAGGAGTTTTTCAATGCCACGTCATGTAAAACTTTAAACACACATGTCTTACTTTTTAAATACAATGCACCCTGCCATATGAGCATTTAGGGACTAACCTTCAGGGTGACTTTAAAGAAATAAAAAGGAACGTTTAGGCCTGGCAAAAGGTTTACTTTGCCAGGTCGAAATGGCAGTTTGAAATGTCAGTACAGGCTACAGTGGCAGACCTGTGACGTTTTAAAATGTTGCTAATTTATTTTACAGACCCTGGGTAGGGACTTGCTATTAAATTTAATGAACCAATAAGGGGAAGGCCAATTCTACCATGTTTTCAAGGGAGAACACACACACTTTACCATTGGTTAGAAGGGGAAAAGTGCATAAAGTTCAGCAAGGCAACAAAAACAGGTTTAGCAAAGGAAGGCTGAGAATGGTAAAAATGTGGGGTGGCCCTGAAGAAAGGGTCAGAGCCAACAGGCTTCCTCAGCCTCTAGTCTGTGAATCATACATGCTGCAAGCCTCTCACCCTTCCACACCAATTATCAAAGTGTAAATTCCTGCTGATTGTTCCAATCCTTTAGCTACCGCATGAGTCCTCACCCAGTCCCCCCACATCCCTCTCAAGGTCACCCTAGGCAACTTTCAAATTCTGATTTGGTGGTGCATTTATTCTTGCCTGTTTGAATCACATCCTAGTGTGCAGTCTTAGCTGCTACGGGAAATGTTGGTGTTTTTAGGGCTGGTCTCCATCTATTTTGTGCTTGTGCTTTAATGGTTAGAGGAGCTGCTGACCTCCATAAGTTCATAATGTTAGGCTGCATGAGTGGAGTATCACGAGTGTGACTACCAGGTACACATAAATGGAGTTTGGTGGATGTGGCTTGAACAGTCAGCAATCTTCATCGTCAGTATTGATCTTCAGTTAGAATGTTTGGCATTGTGGTCAGATGAGTTAACCATATGAGTTTTCCTTCTTTTGCGTTTTTAGCTCACTGTAGTTCTGCCTTCAAGTTCTTCCAATTTAGGTATTGTCTCCTAATTTGGGGTGGGATACATTGTTCCTGAGATTTTTACTAGGTGGTTGTATATTTAAGGGGCTTGTTTGTACCCAGTGCACAGGCTGGTGTTATTGGCCAGCAGATCGGTTGCACTTGTTTGCAGGGACCTTCCCCTTGCTGATCTGGGACTGATGTGGGTATAGGAAGGTATATGACTGGCGTTATCTTTATGTATTGTGGGTGCATTCATATAATCAACTGTAGTACTTAGTGCGTTTTGCATAATGTATGCATCTGGATGTTTTCTGATGTGCCGGATCCATTATGTCCCGGTTCCGGGTGAGCTAAGATATTTGTGTGTGTTTTTCCTCTTACGGTAGAGATGTTGACTGCTGTTGCTTGTGGTCTTATGAGCCGTCAGAGAGTTTTCTCACAAAGAGGATTTTTATTTCCTATGCAGTACAATATATGGGTGTACTCCATCAATATTGTCATGACTGTCAGTGCTTTGCTGTGTGTGGGCTGCAACTCGCAGGTGGTGGTTGTGCCCTTGGAATGTGTGTGTATAATTGTATATGTGTGCAAGTGTGTAGACAGAAAGAGTGTGAGACAGAGAGATAAAGAGAGAATATACAATATACCTTCAAAAATATGTTTTACAGTAGCATAGTTTTTCAATAAAAGTTTAGACTAAATTAATCACTGCATTCTATGACACAAAAACGAAATTAAGCTTAGAAATATGTATTTGTAAATTGACTTCACATTTTCAAAAAAACTAAAATAATAACTTTCACTAAGGAACATATTTGTCACCAATTTCAAACGTGCGATGAATATTTTGTAATGGTAAATGGACATTTAAGAATAAACAGATTACATGGGATCGGTGAGGATACATATTTATAGGAATGCAGAGGTTTCTGGAAAACGGAAAATGCACATATAAAGTATTTGCCCAAGTGGACATAGGGGTTTGGCGTATATCCACCAATAAAAAATAAGAAAAAAGTAAAATAAATAAACAAGATAAAAACAAAATGATATTCTGCTATTAAGTGGAGTTTCGGGGTACTGGTGCTTCTCCCCAACATGAAACATAACATGAAAATATAATCACAATATAAATATCTGTATGCACATAAAGAGCATACAAACGTGTACACACAAATGTAGGGTAAAAGCACGCATTAAAACATAAAAGGGTACTTGAGTGTAAACATTGATGACCAAAACTAAAATAAAAGCAGAAAAATAACATGTACTTCCACTGTGTCATTATAATTAACTCAGACTCTCCATAGGAAGAGCACTTTTGCTTTGCTAATAACTTTGGTTCTTTTTGATGAATCTTCAAAACAAAACTTTAAAGAAAATTCATCCATCTTTGCTTCTTCCTAGAAAGGTTCGGGGTGAGCCAGCCAGCGGGTGCTGAGGAATGATTGTCCCAAAACGGAAACTTAGTCAGCACTACAGCCATAACGGCTGAACGGAATTACACCAAATTTGGCAGAAAGCCAAATCTTTACACAGAAGGCATGCATTTTGTGATTTGGTGTGAATCCGTTCAGTATTTTCAGAAAACAAAAGTTAAAAATGTGTAGATATGTTGACAGTTGGGCTGAAATTCAAAACATCAAGCCCTCTGATTGGCTGAGGGACACTTTTTGAGCAAGAACTCTGGCCGCAACATAAACAGAAATGTTGCAGCACCCATTTAAACGACTCGGGGACGTGGTCCCTTGTCCCAAAATGTTTTTTTTTAAAAAGATACATGGTGGCAGAATAAGGATACTCTAATCACCCAGACCTTGTGGGGTGGTTCCAGAGGGACCTCCACTGGTTCTAAATTCCCAGAACTTTTTGTGAGATTCCTGAGCTTCCAAGGATTAGAAAAATTAATTTAATATAGTGTGGGGTGGCTGTCCATGCAGGGTTAGACACGAGGTGCAGATGCAGTTCCTGGCTGCAGGCAAGGCCGTCTACCTAACCTAACACCGTGCAAAATTAAAGGCTGCGTGGGACGGGGACTTCCTCATGGTCACCCGCAGGAGGTTTGGTGTAGGGCCTGGTTCTGACGGGGGTGTGTTTGGTATAGTAATGTCTTACTTTACATTTAAAAAACCTTAGAAATTCACTGATTAAACCGAGCGTTGATGTGACACAATTTGCATGCACTGCTTATGACCTCACATATTTCATGACTCATGATATGCTCTACGACATCATTGATAACATCACTGAAACCATTTGAAATTACATCATTCATAAGTTTTATGGACTTAGAGCACAAGATCAATAAGAACGGGAGATCATACATTTACGTGAATTTTGCTGCACCTTGACATACACAACTGAAGAAATAACAGAGTCTTCTGACTGAATCGTGATCTTGAGCCCTGTTGATGTTCGTAGGGACGAAACATGTTGGCTGGGCTGCGGTGACTGATTCTGATGGAAAGCATTGATTGAATAACATTTGGATCCATATTAAGAAACACAGGACTCCTAAGCAATTATTTTTTTAATCGGGACTGAAAAGAGTTATGGAATTAATATTACTAGTCTTTGAATTTTGTAAAGAACATTTTTTGATGGACTTGTGCACGCTACTTTTCTTCTAAAGTTAGACTTTGTATTAACGTGACCCAGGGGCAGTGGGACCACATAAAGCTTAGCGTGGGAGTGTTCTAATGAAATCTTGCTATTACAACAGTACGCATGTGTTCTTAGCCCACACTGTCAGTTGTAGAGTTTTGGCAAACACAGGTTTCCCTGCCTGCACCACGTTGGACAGGGAAACCACAATGTCCTGGCGGTGTTCTAACAAAAGACAAAGGAAACCACACTCAATAAGAATCAGGGCCTTTGAACGAGATCAGAAAGAACAGTGGATCTTATTGGAATTATAAAAGTACACTTGATGCTACAATAATCAAAATTGCACAATGAGACTGTCAAGGGATGTAGATAGAGTAAGCAACACAAAGTAGTCAACTACTTGTTGTGGCAAAAAGAATAACAAACTGTGTTTTACAATACAACTGCATTAAGAGCATAGTGTCCCATGTGAAACAGGACCAGGAAACAAACCAGGAAGGACAATACAATTACATAAACAAACAAAAAAGAAAGACAGGTTTCCAAACTGTAACAAAAGACCAATTCATTTGTTTTAATATCTATCACAAGCGAGCCCTTTTACCAATCAAAGGGGTCAGATATTGACGACATTTCGACCCCTTTGCAATGCAGGGTCTTATCAGGACCATTTGATATGGTGGACACCTGTGGGTACGAAACATATGGAGTGCCTACTTAGTTTTAGGAGTAATAACAACCATAGGCCATAATGTAGGTTGAATGTTAACGTACCTGATGGAAGCTTGGAGAAATACATATAGAGGTACTTTAACAATGTGCTAAGTAAAGGGAAGGGGTATTCACATGGGGTACCCTTGGTGGGAAATGGATGAAGTTCAATGTAAGGTAAAGCAAAATAAAGCGATGAATCATAGTAATAAAAGCATTTGTAAAATACTGTAAGTAGCACAGCATTGTAAGGCCCCAAAGCAGGCCATGTGGGTATTGTCTAAATAACTATAACACATACAATTACGGGGGACCCTAGGGCTAGTTTAATGACCATGCTCTGGGTACACGCCCTACCGAACATTCACTACAACAAAGGTACCAGAGGGTCAAAGTCTTAACAAGGAATATTTGGGTAATGGCTGAGAATTATTACCACTAGCTATACCACAACTCTTCTTCGTGAAATAGACGTGAGCCAAACTAGTGTACGGTCTCTAACACCCATCAGTCACCACTCGGAACCGCCCTTCATCATTTGGGGTTCTGAGGACCAACGCACCACATGGTCTGATCTCTATCAGGAAAGGGCCTAATAGATAATAAACGGTCCCTCCTGTAGGCAGGGTGGGGTCACCTTTTGTCAAAAGTATTTGGTTGTATGAGAGTGGTGTGGCTGACGGGGTAACTAGAAAAAGGGCAGTGCAGAGAAAATGTGATACCAAAGGGTTAGGATAAAGTGAGTAAAATTGGTTTAGGAAGCAAAAAATTAAATTTAATTGGGTACAGCTTCCAATGCCAATATTAAAAATAGCCAAGACAGAGAAAAATTTATACACTGTCTAGTAGTGGAACGTGGTCAACATGCTTCAGCAATTTATGGCCAAGTGGCCTTGCTTTCTTCAGGACCGTGTCATAACGACTACTGCTACTGCAAACAAAACCAAAGTGTAAAGAAATAGTGTTCTTAAAGGGTGAAACAACGTAGATACTGGTATGTAAGTCACCTGGACCTCCTAGGTGTACTGTTCCGTATCTTCTTACAAATTCGGTTGTTCACTAGAAGGAGTTAAAAAAGAATAGCATGAGTACATCACACACAACCTGTCTCCAAACATCCTTGTCCATATCATTATGAGCAAATTCCATCTTTAATAAAGCCTATAAGGGAATTGAGGCCGATTGCACTGTATAAACTAGTGCCTCCCAGTGTTCATAGAACTTGAAGGTTTTCAAATTTCATATAGTACATCTTACCCAATTTGTAAGATGTGGAGACCTCACCCCACCTGGCTGCGGCTCAGGACATAGGTGAAGCACCGCTCTGTTGAGGTGAATAAATGCAAGAATGAGTCACCCACCGCAAGCGTGTTCGCACACAACATAGACATTGATTTCGCTTAGGATCTCCGTTACAGATGGTGGAGATCGCTCCCTTCCATTCAGTATAGTAGTACGATGATGGTAAACGTAAGTTTCATTATGAAGATCTCATGATCCTCCTCATTTACATGGACTAGCTTGATAAGAAGAGCGATACTGTTGCAACTGTATCAGCTCTCCGAGGTATAATTCCTTAGCCCGTGAATGACAGTATAATGTGCCTGAAAGCACCTGTGCTAATGCAGCGTGACACCGACAGGAAGAGTGATGTAATCAAAGCTCTGCAAACCCATCTTATCTCTGAAAAACGTGTGCCCAAGACAACTACGCGCTTGTACCAGATCGCTGGGATGACGCCAAAAAACCCTACCTTTCCGTCGGTACTCCAAAGCGGCATCTGTGCCGGTCTGTTGAGTATGGGTTTAAGTTACACTGCCCTGGATGGGCTTGAACCATCACATGGTACGCGGCCAAACCTCACCATAGGTCGTGTACAAGCCGGCAATGCATCGAGTGCTAGGATTGGTTAAGCATTCAATGGGTTGTCCAATCACGCCCCGGTTGCCCGCAACCATGGTTTCATTAGTTAACAAACAGCGGCGTGATACTAGAAAGGACCCAGGTTTAAGTTACACTGCCCTGGATGGGCTGGAAACATCACATGGTACGCGGCCAAACATCGCCATAGGTCGTGTATAAGCCGGCAAAACATCGAGTGCTGTGATTGGTTAAGCACTCGATGGATTGTCCAATCACGCCCCGGTTGCTCGCAACCGTGGTAACATTAATAAACAAACAACGGCGTGATACTAGAAAGGACCCGACTCGACCGCAGGGCGATGTGGGGCACTTAGTTACTGTAAAAGTTGGCAATAAAACAGCCCTGGTTTGTCAGATCACAGCGATCATTACCCCCTGATGAGTAACACTCCCTGATAAGTGACACTATCTTGAGGATACGGAGTACAATACTCCTGCGAAAAGGTTACAGTTAATTAAAATAGTCAAATTGATCCACAGACTGTCTTAGTCATGAAGACAGAGCACCAATGGATGACATATCGTCAGTGGCCGAGTCCTGATCTTACAACGAGGACCAGGGTATGTCATCATTAAGACCTCTGCGGTCAGTGCCAAGTTTCAGAACCCATTTCTGTTCCTACACTAACAAAAAATTACTCACATTTGTCACGTGCGATGGGATGAACGGTTTCTCCAGAACCGTCCAATGAATGAAGTGGGTGAGTGATTAGAGTTGATGAAGTGGGTAGTGAGTTTTGTAGCCTGCCGTTTACAGTTGATGGTACTCCTGTGTTCAGACAGCCTCACCTTGATCTTACGAGTTGTCATCCCCACGTATCTGAGTCCGCAGGGCAAGTGATCAAATAAATCAGTTTGTCACTGTTACAGTTGGTGAGGTTTGTTTGTCTCCAGGGCCTAGATGTGCCGATGTCTATTTCAGTAGTTTTAGATGTCTGTGCCCATGATTGACAGGTGCCACATGGATGGTGGCCAGACACCGGAGGCAAGTCCCACAAAGTGCCCACCGACATTGGTGCTTCCTCTCGCGGTCTGGTATGGACCATTCTATCCCTTAGGTTAGGTCCTCTCTTGAAAGCAAACAGCGGCTGTTGGATGGAATGGGGTCCCGAGTTCAAAATAGACCAACGTTTCTTCACAGCTTTTCTGATGTTGTTAGATAGTGTACCAAAAGTATGTACAAACGTGAGCCTTTCCAAGTGTTCCTTTGGAGTGGAAGGTTCCAGTAGTGCTGCTCGATTATTGTTACTCGCACGTTTCATAGCGCGGCGTACCAGACGGGGGGGTATTTCCTCTCCACAAGCTGATTCTTGAACGTTGGTCTATTTTGAACTCGGGACCCCATTCCATCCAACAGCCGCTGTTTGCTTTCAAGAGAGGACCTAACCTAAGGGATAGAATGGTCCATACCAGACCGCGAGAGGAAGCACCCAGGTCGGTGGGTACTTTGTGGGACTTGCCTCTGGTGTCTGGCCACCATCCATGTGGCACCTGTCAATCATGTGCACAGACATCTAAAACTACTGAAATAGACATCGGCACATCTAGGCCCTGGAGACAAACAAAACTCACCAACTGTAACAGTGACAAACTGATTTATTTGATCACTTGCCCTGCGGACTCAGATACGTGGGGATGACAACTCGTAAGATCAAGGTGAGGCTGTCTGAACACAGGAGTACCATCAACTGTAAACGGCAGGCTACAAAACTCACTACCCACTTCATCAACTCTAATCACTCACCCAATTCATTTCATTGGACGGTTCTGGAGAAACCGTTCATCCCATCACACGTGACAAATGTGAGTAATTTTTTGTTAGTGAAGGAACAGAAATGGGTTCTGAAACTTGGCACTGACCCAAGAGGGCTTAATAATGACATACCCTGGTCCTCGTTGTAAGATCAGGACTCGGCCACTGACGATATGTCATCCATTGGTGCTCTGTCTTCATGACCAAGACGGTCTGTGGATCAATTTGACTATTTTAATTAACTGTAACCTTTTCGCAGGAGTATTGTACTCCATATCCTCAAGATAGTGTCACTTATCAGGGAGTGTTACTCATCAGGGGGTAATGATCGCTGTGATCTGACAAACCAGGGCTGTTTTATTGCCAACTTTTACAGTAACTAAGTGCCCCACATCGCCCTGCTGTCGAGTCGGGTCCTTTCTAGTATCACGCCGCTGTTTGTTTATTAATGTTACCACGGTTGCGAGCAACCGGGGCGTGATTGGACAATCCATCGAGTGCTTAATCAATCACAGCACTCGATGTTTTGCCGGCTTATACACGACCTATGGCGATGTTTGGCCGCGTACCATGTGATGTTTCCAGCCCATCCAGGACAGTGTAACTTAAACCTGGGTCCTTTCTAGTATCACGCCGCTGTTTGTGAACTAATGAAACCATGGTTGCGGGCAACCGGGGCGTGATTGGACAACCCATCGAATGCTTAACCAATCCTAGCACTCAATGCATTGCCAGCTTGTACACGACCTATGGTGAGGTTTGGCCGCTGGTTCCAGCCCATCCAGGGCAGTGTAACTTAACCCCATACTCAATAGACAGGCGTTACCTCCCCAGAAGGCACAGATGCCGCTTTGGAGTACGGACGGAAAGGTAGGGTTTTTTGGCGACATCCCAGCGATCTGGTACAAGCGCATAGTTGTCTTGGGCACACGTTTTTCAGAGATAAGATGGGTTTGCAGAGCTTTGATTACATCACTCTTCCCGTCGGTGTCACGCTGCATTAGCATAGGTGCTTTCAGGCACATTATACTGTCATTCACGGGCTAAGGAATTATACCTCGGAGAGCTGATACAGTTACAACAGTATCGCTGTTCTTATCAAGCTAGTCCATGTAAATGAGGAGGATTATGAGATCCTCATAATGAAACTTACATTTACCATCATCGTACTACTATACTGAATGGAAGGGAGCAATCTCCACCATCTGCAACGGAGATCCTAAGCGAAATCAATGTCTATGTTGTGTGCGAACACGCTTGCTGTGGGTGACTCATTCTTGCATTTATTCACCTCAACAGAGCGGTGCTTCACCTATGTCCTGAGCCGCAGCCAGGTGGGGTGAGGTCTCCACATCTTACAAATCGGGTAAGATGTACTACATGAAATTTGAAAACCTTCAAGTTCTATGAACACTGGGAGGCACTAGTATATACAGTGCAATCGGCCTCAATTCCCTTATAGGCTTTATTAATGATGGAATTTGCTCATAATGATATGGACAAGGATGTTTGGAGACAGGTTGTGTGTGATGTACTCATGCTATTCTTTTTTAACTCCTTCTAGTGAACAACCGAATTTGTAAGAAGATACGGAACAGTACTCCTAGGAGGTCCAGGTGACTTACATACCAGTATCTACGTTGTTTCACCCTTTTAGAACACTATTTCTTTACACTTTGGTTTTGTTTGCAGTAGCAGTAGTCGTTATGACAAGGTCCTGAAGAAAGCTAGGCCACTTCCCATAAATTGCTGAAACATGTTGACCACGTTCCACTACTAGACAGTTTATACATTTTTCTCTGTCTTGGCTATTTTTAATATTGGCATTGGAAGCTGTACCCAATTAAATTTAATTTTTTGCTTCCTAAACCAATTTTACTCACTTTATCCTAACCCTTTGGTATCACATTTTCTCTGCACTGCACTTTTTCAAGTTACCCCGTCAGCCACACCACTCTCATACAACCAAATACTTTTGACAAAAGGTGACCCCACCCTGCCTACAGGAGGGACCGTTTATTATCTATTAGGTCCTTTCCTGATAGAGATCAGACCATGTGGTGTGTTGGTCCTCAGAACCCCAAATGATGAAGGGCGGTTCCGAGTGGTGACTGATGGGTGTTAGAGACCATACACTAGTTTGGCTCACGTCTATTTCACGAAGAAGAGTTGTGGTATAGCTAGTGGTAATAATTCTCAGCCACTATCCAAATATTCCTTGTTAAGACATTGCCCCTCTGGTTCTATTGTCTAAATAAACCTTACCCCCAGGGAGATGGATCTTATTATAGCTGTGTATCCCAGATGGGAATGTAGCGGCTGGCACCGATGTGCTGTGGATCATGCTGTTTGAGGAAGTCAGTGTAATCAATGAGGCAGCCTGCAGGAATCAAGCCTCACCGCAGCTGGCACTGCTGTGAAGCGCACAGTCCGCACTGCTTGGCTAAATCCTTGTAATATGAGGGGTGAGCTGCAGAATCCAGCCATGCCGGGGCTCAGGAATCAGCTGTCAAGTGTGTGCTGCCTGCCCTACTCAAGGACAGGAACGGTTGGCCATAACGAGGTTTTCAGCATGAGTGCTCCAAGTGTACGGGTGCCTGTAGGGGAGGGAGAGTGTGGCCGACCTGTTGCGTTGGCACAGCAGTGCAACGCAATCTGGGCTGTTCAATAGAGCAGCACCTTGCCATTATTATAGTGGCCAACCAGGCGTGTCAGTGGGCTAGGAATAACATTTATTCGTTTGAAGACATTTGGTCCACAATGAAAGATCTTAAGCCGTTGATGCAGCAGCACGCTTTGTGGCACATGTCAAATGTACTAATATCGCTATGGGAGCAGGGGTACGGAGGTGTGGCGCCGGCGACTTTACGAGATATACAAAGTGGTGCCTACAGAACGAACACTGGGGTGAAGGAGGTGATGCGCAGACTGAGTGCCTTATTACAGTATAGAAATGAATTGCCCTCTGCAGGTGTGCCCCATTTTCCAGGTATACACCCAATGCGTGAAGTGCACCCTATCTACCATCCAGAGATACCCGAGATGGTAGATCCGGTCACGAAGGCTGTCACTAGGAACAGGGTAGACGCACATTTCCAGGAGCAACGGGTATATACGCCATGGAAGAGAAGTGAGGTACTGGCCTTAAAGGCCCAGCTGCCAGATTCTAGAAAGAACCCAACTGCATATTTTAAAGAGCTGACGGAGGCCGCGTCTTCTACAGTAATGACTTTAGCTGATATTGAGCTGTTTTTTGGGCTTTTGGTCCCAGTCGACGTGTGGCGACAGGTGAAGGGTACAGATCATTCAGAGGAATTGGGTGGTACGTGGCAAGAGTTACAGGACTGGGACAAGGAACGTAAGCCAGGGGAAAAGCCAAAAGCTGAGATTCTGGCGTTACCGGGGCGAATAATAAAGTACATGCACACTCTCATTCCCCCGAAGAAGGTAGACTGAGACAAGTTGACTGCTTGCAAGCAGAAAAAGGATGAGGCAGTCTCGGATTTCTTTACGAGGTTTGAAGAGACGTTTATGGACTTTAGTGGGCAGGATGTGTCACAGGATGGAGGGTTGCGACTCTTTGTTAATAGGTTTGTCATGAACTTATTGCCTGAGATTTCAGCAAGGTTGCAAGCGTCGGAGAGTACGTGGACGACGTCCTCTCCCTTCGGTATTCTCAGTATGGCTCAGTATTACGAACACAGAGAAAATTAAAGTAAGGACAAGGCGGAAAAGAAGGCTAAGGATTTGAAGACGAGGGTTTTGTTACAGCAGGTGTCTAGGGGACGAGGAAGAGGTGCTGCTCTGGGACAAGGAGGTGGCGGCTATGGAAGAGGCGACAGTAGAGAGAGACTGGGACCGAATCAGTGTGCAAAATGTAAGCAAGAGGGGCATTGGTGGAGGGATTGCCCTCTGTTTCAGTCGAATGCCGGTTCAGGGCGAGGACGAGGAAGAGGTAGTGGTGATTCTGTGAGACAGACTGTACGGTCAGATGGAGGCGGTAGGCCAGGAGGAAATTATTTTGATAATGGTGCAGACAGGCAACACTTACAAAGGGGTGGTGGTCAGTATTACAACGACGACTATTCTATTGACGATTTGACAGGATTCTTCCATAACTAGGACAGCGTAGGACAGAGCGAGGGACCAGTGTCTGTGGAAGTTGATCAGAGGGGACCCTATGTCGAGGCGGACTTATTGGGGTCTCAGCAGAAATTTCTAGTGGATACGGGTGCAATGAAAAGTTCAGTGGCTCATTCTCGGGTCCCTGGGGCGGCTCTGTCTGGCAAGAACAATATCTCTGTGGGTTTTTCTGGTACCCCGGTGATTAGCCCCATTTCCAAACCTCTTACACTTACGATTGGCCCTTTCACTGTTGATTCACCATTTTTATTGACTTCGAATTGTGGAGAAAATTTACTGGGTTTAGATTTGTTGAAAAGGTTGCATGCCACCATTTATTGTTCTCCGGACGGCGTGTACCTCACGCTGGGCCCGACTGTTGCTCGTCCACTGCAATGTTTCTCTAAAGATGAACAACTACCACCTGAATTTAACGGAATACCCGACAGTTTGTGGGCCACCAATGATACAGATGTAGGGAAAATGGACATTGCCCCAGTAACAATTAAGGTTAAGGTGGGAGCGAAATTACCCAGGGTACCACAGTATAGAATACCAAAGGAGGGAGAGAAAGCTTTGTTACAAATAATACAAGATTTTATTCAGTCAGGAGTAGTGGAGGAGACAGACTCGAACATATGTAATAGCCCTATACTGCCGATCCTTAAAAGACGGTCACCTGATGCTGCAGATAACACCCCTGATGTCTATAGGTTTGTGATTGATTTGCGTCATGTGAATAAAGTAGTGGAACCTCAATATCCGGTGGTGTCGGACATCACTACGATATTGACAATGATCCCCCTTCTGCCAAATATTTTTCTGTTCTGGACTTGAAGAATGCTTTCTTCAGTATTCCGGTACATGAAGACAGGCGTTATCTCTTCGGATTCTCATTGGCTGGCCGAAGTTTTAGGTTTAGGAGAATTCCCCAAGGTTACACGGAAAGTCCCAGTATATATAGTCAAGCATTGAAAGCACAATTGGACGAATTGGAACTTCCACCTGGCAATGTGATGTTGCAGTACGTGGATGATATTCTGATAGCATCGGACGATGAGGAAGGTTGTCGGGATGCTACGATTAAATTGCTGCATCATTTGGCCAAAAGGGGGCACAAGGTGTCCCTTCCAAAATTCCAATATTGTCGAACGGAGGTCACCTACCTAGGTCACCTCCTTTCGAAAGAGGGGAGAAGATTGACGCCAGAACGCATAAAAGCGATAACTAATATGAAGGTACCTAACACGCAGCGAGAGGTGCGCGCATTCTTGGGCATAACATCGTATTGTCGCCAGTGGATACCTAACTATGCATTACTAACGAAACCCCTATTGTATCTGACTACTAAAGAGGTGCGCGAACCCCTACCCTGGACCCCTGCATGTCAGGAAGCGTTTGAGTCACTAAAAACTGCTTTATGTTCTGCACCCGTTCTGGGAACACCTGATTACCAGAAGCCTTTTGTGCTTTATGTACATGAGGCGGAAGGTTGCGCGTTGTCTGTCCTAACACAGTGTTTTGAAGGGAAGCAGAGACCCTGTGCTTACTTCTCTGCGATGCTAGACAATGTGGCAAGAGCGCTGCCGAGCTGTTTGAGGGCCACGGCGGCTGCTGCGGTCTCTATAAGACAATCGGCAGGGCCCGTATTGGGTTCAGACCTCACAGTAATGGTACCGCATGCTATGGACATTTTGCTAAACAGAACACATACGCAGCATTTAGCTAGTGCTGGTCTAACCGGCTATGAGATGACCCTCTTTGCACCTCATGTGACGATAAAAAGGTGTGCCACTCTGAACCCTGCCACGTTGTTACCTATCCCAACAGATGCAAAGGATGATGACATACATGACTGTTTGTTTCGGACAGAAGAGGAGACTAAAGGGAGGGTGGATCTTACGGATAAGCCCTTGGATGATCCGGATGGGGAATTGTATGTAGAGGGGTCTTGTTTCAAGCTTGCAGATGGTACATTGACGGCAGCAAATGCGATAACGACATTACAGACAGTAGTGGAGACCTCTAGAATACCTTACAATTCGGCCCAGGCTGCAGAAATTATAGCTTTACTGAGGGCATGTGAACTGAGTGAGGGACTGGACGTGAACATTTATACTGACAGCCAATACGCCTTTGGCGTGGCTCATAATTATGGGCGACTGTGGGCAGAACGGGGATTTTTGACTTCACATGGACAACGCATACAGCATGGTCCATTGATATTATGACTGTTAACAGCATTGACGTTACCCAAGAGACTGGCTGTGATAAAGTGCAGCGCACACAAAACAATAGTGGACGATGTGGGACGAGGTAATGCCTTTGCAGATCAAACGGCAAAAGAGACTGCCCGGACGAAACTACCACGGATGTTTGTAGCAGGCCCAGCTAGATGGGTACCAGATGTTAATATGTTTGCAGACACAGTACAGAGTGTAAAAAATATACAGGAGATGGTAACTGAGCAAGAGTTGAGGGCTTGGAAAGATGGTGAGGGGAGACTGGACTCTGACGGGTGCTGGACGGATGTGACTGACAAAAGACGATGGTTACTCCCAAATGCATACGTTCCCCCCGTAGTGACAATGGCACATGGTCCGGCACACATCAGTGCCAAGGGTATATGCAAACTGCTGGACCCGGTCTGGAGCAATAAAAATATCTCTAAGATGGCGACACATCTGGTCCAGCAGTGCATGGTCTGTTTGAGACACAATCCAGGAAAGGGAACGCCAGTACCAGCAGGGAACTTCGCACCTCCTTCTTTCCCCTTTGAAGTGATACAGATGGATTACATAGAAATGGAACGTGTCAATAATGTGAAATATGTTCTCGTAGTTGTATGCGCTTTTAGTAGATGGGTGGAAGCGTATGCTCTTAAGGACTGCACGGCCATTTCCACAGCAAAAATGTTGATAAAGGAGTATTTCTCGCGCTTCGGATTGCCTAGGGTGATCTGGAGTGACAACGGTACATCCTTTAATTCTGAACTTATCAAAAACATATGTAAGGGGTTACGAATATCCCAAAAGTTCCACGTGGCTTTACACCCCCAAGCCGCGGGCCTGGTGGAGCGTTTTAATGGTACTCTTAAGCTCAAGATGGCCAAAATACAAGAGAGTACAGGACTCCGCTGGCCAGATGCCCTTCCTTTGGCTTTGCTTTCCACCAGAGTTACTGTTAATTCTAAAATGAAGGTTTCGCCTTATGAGGTTGTTTTTGGCCGTCCGGCCAATGTGTGGGGGGTACCGCAACCGAAATGCTTCTCAGAAGTTGAACATCCATTGTTCAACCAGTGAGAAGACGGTAGGATGATGAACTTCAGTTGCTCCACAGCGCCGAGACACCTTCGGGTATTTGTCGCGCTATAAAAGTTGCGTAAATAAATAAATAAATAAATAAATACTTGTATGCCTTGACTAAAGATTTTCGTTCTATTCATCAACAGGTAGCAGACACCCTGAAGCCGTTCCCGGAGGGGCCGGCCCACAGCATTCAGCCGGGTGATTACGTCGTGATCAAGAAATATCAGCGGAAGAATTGCCTGGAGCCCCGCTGGTCGGAACCTCGCCTTGTACTGTTGACCACACGCACCGCACTTCGAGTGGAGGGCAGAAAAGCGTGGACGCATGCATCGCATGTCAAGAAGGTCCCGCTGCCGTTACCCTACGACAAATGGGTAAGAGAAGGCATTGCTAATGAGGAACATGAGCAATTACCCAGATACGTTCCCTTCTCGGATGCTTCACTGAGGGGAGAGGAGCAAGGTGAAAAGACGAACGCAAAGTCACATGCAGAACAAAGTGCTCCAACAAGCTCCGTTACTCCCGTTGCTACTAGTGAAAAGGCATTAAAGGGTCCAGTTCATGCTACAGATACACCTGTTTTGTTCGCTGACCCTGAAGTGCGAGGGAGCACTCGCTATAATCTGCGGCCCCGAAAAAGGTGAAAGTGTACTGGACTGAACACTGGAAGAAGGGCTTAGTGGAGATTCTGTTATAAAAGAAGATTTAGTGGTAGGGATGGACTTGTAAGAGCCCAGGAGTTTAGCCGAAGATTCTGTTCCATGAGACTATAGAGTGATATGTGGCCAGATTAAGTGCTCCTCTGTTACGATTGCTGTGTGTCAAGCGACGTGGGATTAAGGTATGGACGGTAAAAGCCTGCCTGTGAGGCTTTGACGGACACAGGGAGAAGATCCCTCTTTAGGGTTGAAGAACCCCTCTGGCCGGTTTTAGGACTGTCTGGGACAATTTTTCTAGTTTAGTTTCTTTTTCCCTTTTTCCTTTTTTTTCTTTTGATTTTTGGTCACGTTACAATGTATCCCTTTGGTCGTACCATCCCTGATGAGGAGCAGCCTTTTGCGGCTCCTCGAAGACCTTTGCCTGCTTCCCCCTGGTTGGCCCTTTCCCGGAGAGAAAAAATAGTACTCCTCATAATAGTACTCATTGCTTTTCTAGTGGCTCTTGGTAAATTGTTTTTCTTGGATAAAGCTTATCCCGTACATGTGTTTGCACCCACACCTACTGCTGTTCCTGAACATAACATCATTACTGTGGATTATGGTGAACAAATGCTTAGACGAGGTTACAAAGAAAATGTTTTTATAAAGACTTTGCACCATGCTCACGCCACCACCAATCTCACAGACTGTTGGGTCTGTGGGCTTTTGCCCTCTGCTGCTTACAAGAAGGATAGATTTTTAGCTCTTCCATTGACACCTGTAAATAGTTGTGTGGGATGGTATACTCTCATAGGTCTTGTCAAGTATTTTCAACAGCCATATTTTCTGACTCCACGACTGCAAGTCAGAGGCTCGGCAATGACAATACGAGTCCGCCCTATGCCCCCCTCTTCCCTTGGATGGTTGTATACTGACGGACGTTTTGATCAGACATTTATAGAGACGTGTGAGAAAAAGGTGGGACGTTTTGTGACTCCTAATGATACAGACAAGGTTAGAGAAAGTTTTTTTCGGTTGAATTCCTCCCTGTCCTACAGATATCCACCTAAAGGGAACGGCACTGCCAAGTCTTTAATTCCACTGGCTGTGGTGGGTCCGACACCATTTTTTTGTATAGAAGGAAGGGGCCCCATTAAACTTGGCAACAGTTCTTGTAACATAACAGCCTCAATACGTTTACCCCTTAGTCCCTCTTTGGTTACTCCCCCCAGCATTTACTTTGTGTGTGGAGATAATGGGTACTTATGGTTGCCTGAAGGTTGGGGGGGGTATGTTACCTAGCTTATATGATTCCGCCCGTATATGTGGCGCCTTCCGACTATCACAAGACTCATCATAGGTTTCCCAGTCCACCAGAACAGCGTAGAAGGAGGGAACTTCAGGTCGATGACGTTGACCAGACAGATACTTCTTTACAACAATGGACTGATTTCTCTAAGGGTCTCTTGCCTTTCTGGGGTCCGATATTTAATAGTAGGGCCATTCGACGACTGTCCAGGGTGATGGAGAAGGTGGTACTTACTGAAGCAGACATCGCGACTAACATGTCTGTTGAGATTCAGGCTATGAGATTATTTACGATCCAGAATAGGATGGTGCTTGACGTCATCCTGGCAGATAGGGGCGGGGCCTGTCGTGTCATCGGAACGTCTTGTTGTGTATACATTCCTGACTCAGCTCCGACAGTTAACTTAGCAGTACAGAAACTCCATAGATTAGCGACTGAACTTCATCAGGATAACGGGACATGGTCATTAAAAGGATGGCTCTGGGGTGTTTTCTCCTCCTGGGGTTGGAAAATATTGATGGGTTTAGCTGGTGTGGTGAGCGTACTACTGACATGTTGCCTTTGTGTATACTGCCTTCCCCCATGCTGCTCAATGGTGCTACGAATTTGCGACCACAAAAGAAGGTGTCTGGTCAATATACTGCCTCCACTGCTACTGAACTTCCTGATGCTCATTGGATGATGCTCCTTGAAGATGATATCTTTGAATAAGTGTGATGCTCTGCTCTGCCCCTAGAATGGTTGTACAAGGCTCTACCTTTTGGCAAATAAATGCTCCGTTGCAGTTAGCCAATGATGCTAAAAGGAGGGTCTGATAGAATTCAATTTATGATGTCCCACCCATCTCTAATTTTCCCATGTGAGTTAGC
The DNA here is from genome assembly GCF_964263255.1 of Lissotriton vulgaris. Classification (NCBI taxonomy): domain Eukaryota; kingdom Metazoa; phylum Chordata; class Amphibia; order Caudata; family Salamandridae; genus Lissotriton; species Lissotriton vulgaris. The sequence continues at coordinate 686,558,766 of NC_141697.1, forward strand.
ATCATGTGACTAACTGCTGAAGTACGTATATACACTTGTTTGCATTACTTCTGCTTGTTACATTATTATTCGAATATATGTGTGACGATATTAGTTTCCTTAGCTTAGCTCGTGTGCCTCCATTTTGTATATCTCCCCGAGCCTGTGAGTCGCACTTGCTCATCTGCCCCTCCCGTAGGAATAGAGAATTTCACTAAGACAGCAGTTTTCGTTTCTCAGCTAACTGTGGCCGAAACTAACAAGTCTCTGATCAGTAATGTTCTCATGCACCAGAGACGCTGAGGCTCAGCTCCGCGGCCTTGAGCAAAGATGGCGATGTATCCCTTGCAGGTGCAGATGCTTACTGTATGAGGACATTGTTCCTCTGTCTGGGTTTCAGTAATTTTCCAGAAGGGGCGTACCCTAATGTACTGTATTGCATTATAATGTACTGCTATGATGAAGAGAGTCAGTCCTCTTGTCGCACTCTTAGGAGTGAGATCAGATAGGGCCCTCTCATATGGGAGTTTGTGGCCTAATAAAATATATTGTTTATTCTTCTCCACTGTCCGGCTGATTTTCTACAGAGTTACTATAGGTGAGTGCGGTAAGTCACTCGGGTGGATTTGAGCCACGCTTATCAATATCCAACACTGGCTATCACTCAACCACATGAAACTCAACCAGGACAATACAGCAATCCTCTTAAGCAATCCTCTTAATCTCCAACAAGGAGGAGAACCCCCAAATCACATAATGGCTGAAAGCTATAGATGCTCTCAACTGCAATCTCACCCTGGCTGATTCCGTAAAATCGCTGGGAAGCACTGTAGACCCAAAACTAGACATGATGAAACACATCAAGATCACCACAAAGAGCGCCTTCCTCAAACTTAAACTACTCAACAAAATAAGACCCTTCATCCCTCCCAACGACCTTCAACAACCTACTCAAACCCTGGTATTTTCCAGACAGGGCTAAAGGAAAGCAACCCTTACAGGAGCAGCAAGATCTCACTTAGCTCCCCTCAGAACAACTCTCAACGCAGCAGCCAGAATGGTCACCGGAGTAAAGAAATATGAACACATCTCGCCTGCACTCAGAGAGCTAAAATGGCTCACAATCAAAATGCTTGCTAACTTCAGAACTGCCTGCCTCACTCACAAAGCTCTGCACAAAGGGAAACCATCCTACCTGGACTCCAAACTCAAGAAGGCCGGTCAGACAAGGAGCCTCAGGAGTACCAATACCCTTCTCCTCATCCCTCCGAAAACTCACAAACAAAGAACTGCATCTCAATCCTACTCAGGAAATGCGTCCAAAATCTGCAATCGCATCCCAGTTCATATCAGGACTACCCCCTCCTTTTCAAAATTCAAAAGGCAGCTCAAAGACCTCTTCCTCAACCGATCTCTCCCCAATGGATAGCTACAGCCTAACTGTAGAAGCTTGCTCACAGCAGCTCACAGGCTCGTTTGACTTTAAGACTTCTACCTCACCCGACTCCCTCCTCTATCCCCCCCTCCCTCAACCAGTCCGCCACGAGTCAGTGTGCATATTAAGATGATATTATGTGACACGTCTTGAGTCAATGCGTATACTATTGTTATACTGTGTGATTTCCCTGCTACCAATGCTGTAAAGCGCTCCGATACCCTCGGGTCTGGCCAGCTCTTTATAAAACTCTTAAATAAATAAATAAATAAGCTTGGGAACAAAAAAGAAAGACATCATGGCAAAAGTAATTAAGAACACTGCAGGGAAACGTCTCATAGTGTGTATTTTGGCATTGATGTCTAGGTGTGTGGAACATGATGCTGGCAAAGAAGTAAAATCAATCATGTTAAACAAACTAAGAAAAATGGTGCATTGACGAAACAAATCAGAAATATACATTGTAAAAACACGCATGGGCAGGGCCGGGAGGAATATGGATGGGAGTACTGGGGATTCCATTTCAGTTATTAGAGCACTTGCACAAGAAAATACTTCCAAGTAAGCATAATAAAGATGACAAAATGCAATCAGGTGCAGGTTCATTGGAGTAAACATCCATAGAAGTAAAGTCGGGAAAATTATGAGGAAGGTCACAGTAGTTTAATTGCTCAGTTCCGCAACATATGTGCGCCATTCCTTAGTTATGGAGTAGGAAGGTCACCGTAGTTCAATTGCTCAGTTCTACAACATAGGCGGCACGCCATTCCTCAGTTCTGTCCTTGATTTATGGAATTGCAGTATTCAATCCATTTGCATTAAATTTTTGGAGGAGTTGAGTGAAGTCACTGCCTTTTTATGGCATGCAAGCAGTGTTGATGACCTGCCACTTTACGTCATCTGCAGTGTGCGTCTTTTCCACAAAGTGAGCCACGATAGGAGCATTTCCCACAGTGCACCTGATCCTGTTCGGTGTTGACATATCCATGCTTTTACAGGTTGTAAAGTCTGCCCTCTGTAGAGCAGTTTGCACGGACACCATATACAGTAGATAACATATCTGGAATGGCAGTTGGAATACGATTTGACCTGTACCTTAATAGAACCAGGGGCCTCATTTATGAGGCTGTGCGTCACTTTTACGCCGCCGGTGCGTCACTTTTTGTGACGCACCAGTGGCGTAAAAAATGCGCCTCGTTGCTCCATATTTACAAAGTGACGCATCTAGGTAGATGGGTCACTTTGTAAACCCCTGCGCCAGGTATAATGTATGCAAGGGGGGCGTATTGACGCAAGGAAGGGTCGTAGAAGTGACGCCGTGAAATCTATGAGATTTCACTGCGTCACTTTTAGGACGCCGTTGCGTCAAAATCTTGCGCCTGCCTCACAGCAGGCGTAAGACTGACGCAGGCCCTTTCACATGGGGCTTGCCCCATGTGAAAGGACGCATTGCTGGAGTTCCAGCAAGAGTTAATTATATACATTGAATGTGTACTAAAATACAGCTGCCTCACGCTTGTATTGAATTGGCTCTTTTTTCATATATTTGATTTGTTTGCATAAAATTGTCCAATCGTAATGTTTATAGTCCAGCACTGTATTATTTGTGGGATGTTATATTTGAAATCTTTTTTTCACACAGTCTTGTTCACACAGTTTGTTAGTATCATTGTGTTAATGTAGGTAGTGTTTATTGTCAATAATTGTGTATGTTGTATTATCTATCTGCCATACAGAATTGCTTTTTGAAACATTTTTCTAAAGAAAAAGGTATAAATAAATATACCGGACCTAATTTAACGTTTACGTTTATTGGGTCCCCAATACTGAAGTGATTGAGTAAGGGGGCATTCTATGTTTGTTCTTAGCCCCTCGATAGTAGCATTTTTTAAAGTATGTGGGCCTCCCTATTGCACTCCTCTTTGAAGGTGCAGTTCCTGTGGAGACGCAGGAATTGCCCAAACAGTAATCCATCACGGAGTGCCCTAGGGTGATAGCTGTTGTGGGAAATACAAACAGTGACACGTTCCACTGCCGTAGTCTTAATTACTATTGCCATGAATTCTTTCTTTTTTTTGTTCCCAAGCTAGTGTTTTGCTACCTTTTTGAAATACAGACGGACCACGGAGGATGGGGTCCCGGGGCTGTAAACCGCCCCCGGAGGATGCCTGAGTGCCCCCTCCCCCTTCACAACGTGGCTGGCCCCTGGGGGATGGGGTTCCCAGGGCCGAAATCAGCCTGGGGACGGGGGCCATGCACACCCCCCAAATATAAATATTTGCTCTCCCTGGTACCTGGCCAACCCAGGGGGCTTGAAAAAAAAATGCTTTGGACACCGTGCTTGTTTTTATTTTTTATTTTACTATGGATTTTCGGATCCTCTGAAAATTTGCTGCAACTTCAAAAAAAAAGTTTTTGCTCCCACTATCAGGCCTAGGGGTTCACGGTATTCCTTCCTTGTGTCTTTTTTTTTAATGACTCTGGACTGAGTCACTAGTCCCAAGATAGCTGCCAGGGAGTGACCCTTGACCTTGCCAGGTAGGTCGCTCCCCCCGCTGCAGCTCCACCTGCGCTCTCCAAGTGTCCTGTGCCCTTTTGATCCTCTGTGCCTCGCTGCCCATCTTGCTTCTGATTCCCCACTCTTGTGTGCCCCGCTGCCCATCTTGCTTTTGCTTCCCCGCTCTTCTGTGCCCTGCTGCCCATCCTGCTTTTGTTTCCCTGTTCTCGTGTGCCGGCTGCCCATTTTTCTTTTCGTTTCCCCACTCTTGTGTGCCTTTGTTCCCCTGTGCGCCGCTGCCCCCTTTTGCCTTCTGTGCGTTCATGCCGCTGCATCCCTTGTGGCCCCGCCCACCGCACCCATTCGCTGCCCCCTGCCACTCGCCTCCTGCCACCCAGCTGCTCCTCCCTCCCACCTCCCCTTAAAATGGCGGAGCACACAGCGGGTGCGCCGCTGGCGCGCCGAAGGTGCGCCTAAGGCAAGCCCGTCTGCGCCTGTCCGTGCCTGGGACGCGCCCAGCGCCAGAACCTTTGGCCCCCGCACCAGCCATGAAGTCCGCCTCGATATGACGCCTGCACCCTCATCGCTCTCAAACCAGGATGGACCCAGAGGCGCCCACGGTCCCTTCGCCTGCCAGAACTGCAGCTTCTCCTGCATCAAAGACGCAGAACCACCCGCCACAACAGAACACAACCAGCTACGTTGCATCCTGATCAACAGCCGCTCCGCACGCAAACACGCCGTCGAGCTCTGGGGCCTACTCGGCACCGCAGCACCAGACGTCGCCTTCCTGACCGAGACCTGGATGAACGAAGCGTCCTCTCCAGACATCGGCATAGCCATCCCCGAAGGATACAAGATCACCCGCAGAGACCACACCAACGGAGTCGGAGGAGGAATCGCCATCGTCCACAAAAGACCATCAGGGTCTCAACAAACACCGACGACACTCTCAGCACCGCCGAACATGTGCACTTCCAGATCCACACAGACCCCAAAACCATCCTAAGAGGCACCCTCGTATACAGACCACCCGGAACCCAATAACAATTCTGTGACGCCATCGCCGACTTCATCAGCATGCACTGACCTCCACCGACTACATCATTATCGGAGACCTGGACTTCCATCTGGAGAACAACAATGACAGTAAGTCCTCCACCCTGATAGACAACCTCGCCATCCTCGGACTGGAACAGCTCTTCACGACGCCGACCCACATCGCCGGACACACGCTCGATGCCATATTCTCCTCAAGTCCCCACGTCTCCTTCAGCCACGTATCCGAACCCACCTGGACCAACCACCACTGCATCCACTTCACCTTTCGGAAACCCGTCACACATCACCGCACCCTACAGATCCACCGACGCTGCTAGGGCAAAATCACCAAAGTACAACTACAGAAAAACCTCTCACTCAACCCACCAACCAACCCTCCAACCCGACAACAGTACGCACACTCTCAGACAATGGATGGACGACTGTGCCAACACCTTAGCCCCGCTGAAAAAACAAACCGTCAAAGACACCAGCAAGAGAGACAACTGGTTCACCCCGGAACCCCTAGCGTCAAAGCGCACCTGCCAGAAGTTGGAGAATATATGGCACTGCGAGAAGTTGCCGGACAGCCGGGCAGCCGCGCAGCCCACAAAGACGCCATCCGCAACCACCACCACCTCATCAGGAACGCCAAATGGACCTCCTTCAAAGCCCGCCTCGACAACAACGCACACACCAGCAAGGAGCTCTTCAACATCGTGAAGGAACTCTCCAACCCCAACTCCAACGCCAACCACATCCCGTTGTCGCAAGCCCTGTGCGACTCCCTCGCCACCTTCTTTCTGCGCAAGATCACCAACATTCATGATAGCTTCAATGCCCGGATGACCCTAACAAGCCCCAACACGCCGGAACCACCACACCCCACCGACCATGACCCCCTGACAACCTGGGTCAATGTGAGCATCGAAGACACAATCAAGACCATGGGCACAATCTACTCCGGCTCGCCGTCGGACCCTTTTCTACACCACATCTTCAACAAAGCCGGCAGCTCCATCGCACCTGCACAACATCATCAACCTCTCCTTCGAGACCGCGACCTTCCCTGAAAGCTGGAAACACGCCGAGATCAACGCCCTACTGAAGAAACCCAAGGTGGACCCGAGCAAACTCAAAAACTTCCAGCCTATCTCCCTGCTTCCGTTCCCAGCTAAGACAATAGAGAAGATAGTCAACATCCAGCTCATCCGCTACCTCGAAGACAACAGCATCCTGGACCCCTCCCAGTCAGGATTCCGCAGCAACCACAGCACAGAGACCACCCTCATCGCCACCACAGGCGACATCAGGATCCTACTGGACAACGGCGAGACGGCGGCCCTCATTCTTCCGGACCTCTCCACCGCCTTTGACACTGTCTGCCACCGCACACTATGTGCAGGACTCCACGACGCAGGGATCCGAGACAAGGCCCTGGAATGACCTCCTCCTTCCTCTCCGGCAGAACTCAGAGAGTCCACCTTACCCCGTTCCGAGAACCCAGAGAGTCCACCTTCCCCCGTTCCCATCTGAAGCCTCCAAGATTATCTGCAGCGTCCCGCAGAAATCCTCCCTCAGCCCGACGCTGTTCAACATCTACATGGCGCCTCTCACACGCATCGCCCGACACCACGACCTCAACATAATCTCCTACGCCGACGTAACGCAACTGATCCTCTCCCTCACCAAGGACCCCCTTACCGCCAAATCCAACCTCCACCAGGGAATGAAGGCCGTCAGCGACTGGATGGAGGATAGCCGCCTTAAGCTGAATGCAGACAAGATGGAGATCTTCATCCTCGGGCCCAACCCCTGAGCATGGGATGACCGCTGGTGGCCCGCATTGCTGGGGACACCCCCTGCACCCACAACCACACACGCAACCTGGGGGTCATCCTCGACTCGAAACTTACCATGACCAAACAAGTCAACGCTGTCTACTCCACCTGCTTCAACACCCTCTGTATGCTCCACAAGATCTACATATGGAACCCGACAGACACAAGGAAAACAGTCACCCAGGCCATAGTCAGCAGCAGACTCAACTACGGAAACGCCCTCTACGCCTGAGCCCCAAACAAGCTCATCAACAGACTGCAAAGAATCTAGAATGCCCATGCACGCCTGATCCTTGACGTCCCACGCCGCGACCACATCACCCCCCCACCTGAGGAACCTGCACTGGCTCCCTGTCGATAAAAGAATCACCTTCAATTCCTGATCCACGCACACAAGGCGCTCCACAAGACCGGCCCAGCTTATCTCAACAGCCGACTCTCCTTCTACGTACCCAACAGGAAACTGCGCTCCGCAGACCTCTCCCTGGCTACCGTCCCACGCATTCGTAGAACCACAGCTGGAGACAAATCCTTCTCCCACAGCGCCGCCAAGACTTGGAACACCCTCCCCCTCATCCTACGACAAACCGAAGACCTTCTAGCCTTCAAGAGACAACTCAAGACATAGAGACAAAAAAAAGGACTCCCTCTTGACCTAAATGTTTTGCCACTGGGAAACACCTCTAATATAAAGGGCATACAAAAATCACATATTCATCTTATTTTTGTTTATTTTCTTATTTTTTTTATTTATTAAATCTTTTTCTCATTCATTGAATCATTTATTTATTAGTTTTGAAAACAGATAGTCATTTACTGTAATGTAATGTAATGTAACAACAATTTATAAAGCGCAACATACACCAGTCGGTTTCTTGGCGCTGTTCACTAAATCAGGAGGAGACAAAGAAGGGAGGGCAAGGGAGCTTATGTGTAAGCACCGCGGAAGAGGTGAGTCTTTAGGAGAGACCTGAAGTGAGGGTAAGAGGGGGAAAGTCTAAGTTCCGGGGGGAGAGAGTTCCAGAGTGAGGGGCCAGAAAAGAAAATCTGAGGCCTCCGTGCTTTTTGCGTCTGAACCTGGGCGCCTGAAGGAGAGCATGGTGGGAAGATCGAAGGGGTCTGGAAGGGACGTACGGGTGCAGAAGCGACGAGATGAAAGAGGGGCCGATGCCGGCCAGGGATTTGTGGGTCAAGCAGCCTAGTTTAAATTGACAACGCTCTGATACAGGAAGCCAATGCAGGGCTTTAAGTAAAGGACGGACGTGGTGATGTTTGGGTTGGTGGTAAATGAGGCGTGCTGCCTGATTCTGTATCATCTGAAGTCTTTTGATTTGGTATTGCGGGATACCTGCGTACAAGGCATTGGCATAGTCAACCCGAGAGATGACTAATGCCAGCAACATCAGGTGAGGGCTTGGGTGGTCAGAAAATGGGCAATTTTGCGAATTTTTCTGAGCTGGTGGAAGCAGGAAGACACTGTAGCACTGACCTGATGTTGCATGGAGAGATCACGAGAAATGTAGACCCCCAAGCTTTTGACCTTGTCAGCAGGGCGGGGGGAGGGGCCAAGGGCAGGGGGCCAGAAGGTGGAGTTCCAGGGGTTGGATGGGCCTCCGACAAGAACAAGCTCCGTCTTGTCGGGATTGAGTTTGAGATGGTGAGTGCCCATCCAATTGCTGATATGACAGAGGGTAGACTGGAAGTCCTGAGCCGCATCCTGCGAGGAGTCAAGATTGAAGATGAGCTGAATGTCATCTGCATAGTTAAATGCAGTGACATTCCTTCACCGGAGGGAGCGGATCAGGGGGGTAAGGTACAAATTAAAAAGAAGTGGGGACAGAGACGAACCCTGTGGCACACCGCAGGTGAGTTTCATCCTGTTAGCCGAAAAATGGGAGAGTCGGACAGATTGGTGGCGGTTCGTCAGGAATGAGCGGACCCAGTCAAGGGCCGTCCCTCCGATACCAGCCTCTTTGACACGGTCGACCAAGATGGTGTGGTCGACCGTGTCAAAGGCCGCCGACAGGTCCAGAAGAATCAGGGCTTGGTGGGTGTTAGAATCGGCGCCTCTGCGGAGTTCCTCCATTACAGAGAGAATGACCGCCTCTGTCGAATGGGCGGGTCTGAACCCGGCCTGCTGGGGGTCCAAGAAGTTGGAGTCTTCAATAAAAGAGCTGAGGATACTAGTTACATACGTCTCGAGTACCTTGCTTAGGTAGGGAAGAAGGGAGATGGGGCGGAAGCTGCCCATAACCGTAGGGTCGGCAGTGGGTTTCTTTAGAATGGGAACTACCTCTGCGTTCTTAAATTGGCTGGGGACCTCTCCGAGCAGGAGAGAACTGTTCAGGAGGGCCAGAGGAGAAGTGGGGCAGGCTGAGAAAGCAGCCTGAAGAATTGCGGGGGGGGCAGCAGTCTGTGGGGGAGCCAGAGGAAACTTTGTTAAGCAAGGCGATGAAAACGTCTTCTGATAAGGGGGGGAACTGAGTCAGAGATTGAGAGTTGGTGGAGGGAGCAGCCTCAGTGAGGGGTATAGTCAGGGGTATGGAAGAGATACTATTTTTGATTTTGCTAATTTTATCTATGAAGAAGCAGTTGAGGGAATCGCAGAGTGCCTGAGATGGAAGGGGTTTGATGGTCACCCTATCTGGATGTGAGAGTTCTTCTACAATGGCGAAGATGTCTTTTGATTTTTGCGCAGAGTTGAGGATTTTGGTGGAAAAGTAGGTGGTTTTGGCGGCAGAGATTGCTCGTTTATATTCTCCCAGTAATTTTAGAAAAGGTGGTTTTTCTAAGGGATCATAACTTCTACGCCAGCGACGCTCGGCTTGGCGGAGACCGAGTTTTAAAGATTTAAGGTTGTCAGAGAACCAGCGATGTGCGTCGTGAGGGCGCTTGGTTCTGATTAGCTTGAGGGGGGCGACCTTGTCACTGGCGGATTCTAGCCAATTAACGAGTGCAGCTGCTTGGGAATCGATAGAACCAGAGCTGGGCGGAGCTGACGATGTTAGGGAAGTAAGGAATAAGTCAAGGTCTGCTTTGTTCCAGTTTCTAGCCAAGAGGCTAGTGCCTCGACTGCGAGGGGGCGGAGGACGGACCAGGAGGAGAAAGGAAATTAGGTGATGGTCTGACCAGTGACAAGGTGTGATCATGAGTGACTTAATATCGCGATTATAGGTCCACACTTGATCTAGGATATGACCCTTGGAGTGAGTAAGTGAGTGAACGTGTTGAAGACCATTGAGCCCAGTTAGTAAGTCAGTAAAAGCCAGGGATTGCGGCCTTTCATGGGCGTCTGACGGCCAGTAGTTAAAATCACCCAGGACCAGAAGTTTAGAGTTATTAATTGTGAGCTGGGAAAGCAAGTCACCAAAGTGAGAAGAGAAATTGGGCATGGATTGGGGGGGACGGTATACCAAGACACAGATTAAGGGGGATACAGAGGAATCAAATCTAATAGCTAGGCAGTCCACCTGAGGAATAGTGAGTAAAGAGAGGGAAGTGAACCTGAGGGGAAGTTTGATAATGGCAGCTACGCCACCTCCTGGTTTGTCAGCAGGCCGATTGACTTGGAGTATGTAATACCCCGGAGGAATGGCGGCCAAGATGTCAGGGGACGTATTACTGTATTTCATATCGTTTTCTTGTTTGATACATATACAAAGATTCATTTAAAGTTCAATTACACAAACATAATTTTTTATAAATATCTTAAAAAGCAAGACAGATATAATGCACCAGGTCGAGAAACACTAACACATATACTCACTCACACACCCTACTCATGCATAACTCCACTACAACCAAAAAGATATCCTGTTGTTTGTACACCAGTAACCAAAGGGTTAGATCTAGCTAAAGGAATGGTCGACGCGTTTCGGTGGAAAGACAGCGATATGGACCACCTTCATCAGGACCAGCCAGGGGCAGTTTCAACAGTGTGTCTAGCAACCTGGGATTAATGTCTCTTCATACAATGTGCTGCAACGGAAAATCGCTAGAAAATCCTTCTTCACACCTTGACTGTCTATCTGAGGTTAACGGACCCTTACAGTGTGGTATCCTACGATAACATTTTATCCAATATCATGATTTCAATGAATATAAAATAAAAACTTACCAGAGTTATTGCGTGCAAAGAAGAGGATTGAACAATTATAGGATATACGTGGATGATTATAAAACTTTGAATACAGTAAGCAAGAAGGATTTGGGATACATTGTGAAGTGACTATGAAGGCCGCTCTGGATGAATGAGCAAGTGCTGACAGTCAAAATCTCCCTCAATCAACATACAAATGAAGTCTCGCTCCATGTATGAAATCATGATATTGGATAACATTTTATTGTAGGATACCACACTGTAAGGGTCCGTTAACCTCAGATAGACAGTCAAGGTGTGAAGAAGGATTGTGTAGCGATTTTCCGTTGCAGCACATTGTATGAAGAGACATTAATCCCAGGTTGCAAGACACACTGTTGAAACTGCCCCTGGCTGGTCCTGATGAAGGTGGTCCATATCGCTGTCTTTTCACCGAAATGCGTCGACCATTCCTTTAGCTAGATCTAACCCTTTGGTTACTGGTGTACAAGCAACAGGATGTCTTTTTGGTTGTAGTGGAGTTATGCATGAGTAGGGTGTGTGAGTGAGTATATGTGTTTGAGTTTCTCGACCTGGTGCATTATATCTGTCTTGCTTTTTAAGATATTTATAAAAAATTCTGTTTGTGTAATTGAACTTTAAATGAATCTTTGTATATGTATCAAACAAGAAAATGATATGAAATACAGTAAATGACTATCTGTTTTCAAAAATAATAAATAAATGATTCAATGAATGAGAAAAAGATTTTATAAATAAAAAAACTAAGAAAATAATCAAACATAAGATGAATATGTGATTTTTGTATGCCCTTTATATTAGAGGTGTTTCCCAGTGGTAAAACATTTAGGTCAAGAGGGAGTCCTTTTTTTGTCTCTAGTTGTCTTTCCCCTTCACTCTCTGACCTCAAAGTACAATTGGGAGGGGGTCCCTATCCATATTCTATTGACAACTCAAGACCTGGCTGTTCGACCAGTTGCAACAGTACCCCCCCTCTCCCCACCCTTCAGCGCCTTGAAACCCTTGCGGGTATGTAGTGTGCTTTACAAATTATTGATTGATTGATTGATTGAGTACTTCCTGGTTGAAGTGGTGGCAGCCAATCAGATCATAATTTGAGATCTTTCAGGATCTGCAGAGCCTCCATGTCCCTCGATATGCAAAGGTTTTGTGCATTAATTGCTCATAAGCCACTGAACAGATTTACACAAAACACACAAAGAGCACTCTTTCTTGACCTAGATCTAGCTTTCCTGCCAAATTTGGTGCAAATCCGTTCTGCGGATTAGACTGTAGCTGGATCTAAAGTTTATATGGAAAATAATTTTTTTACTCGGCCCCTGCTTGATGGATCAACCTGAAACTTTCTATGTGCAAACTAGGCACAAGGGATCAGTTTTTTCGGAATGTTTTGTAGAGATTCGTCAAATGGCGCCAAATTTATAAGCAACACAAAAAATGTATTCCCTGTGGAAATATGATCCTAACTATAACTACCCAGTGGAGACTGCCCTGGGAAAAATTAAATATATATATATATATATGTATAGGCTGTACGTTTTAAGTTTAAACCTATAACAACTGATAAAACCCCACTGAAAGGAAAATAGCCCTCACCAGTGTAAACATATAAACACTGAAAAAACACCTTTGCAACCACAAAATAAATGCCATTCAAAGAAAGAAAAAGGTGAGTGAAAGAGTCAGTTTTATTTATTTATTCCTGAAGGGTACAATACAATGTAACTTTGTTACATAAGGTAGCAGGAAGAAAGACTGGGCTAACATTATTCTGCTTGAGTTTTGTTTCTTAGGGATGTCACTAAAATATTGTTTCTTCTTTCTTTTGTTTTTGCCATTTTATGGTCTTTGGTCTAATGATGCAGGGTTTAGAGGTATGTTTTAGGTCTTATTTAATTATTATATAAACTGGAGAGAATCAGGAAATATATTTGATTCTTTCACTGATATGTAAAATGGCTGGTTTCATATGAATCTTGATAAATATATACCATCACATTTACCCACAGACAAAGAATGGGTGAAACCCTGTGATACATCAGGCTCTTTTCTAGCAAGTCATTATTGATAGTAAGTGAAATGCCAAACACCCTAGGCTTTAAACATTCAATGCAAGGTTTATTGTCAGGTATATGTGAAAAGAGTGCTGTCAACAAGCATCTGGGATAGTTGGGAAAACATGACACCAGATGTTTGGAAAACACGGAATGCAGTGTCACTTAGAATGCTGCTGCTGAAAGTTCTAACCAAGTTCAACAAAGATTTGAGTATATTGTGTGTATTTGCAATAATTCAGCTATGTACATGAAAATGTTGTGTGATGACCTGTCAAAATCAATACCTGAGCTGAAGTGGAATTGGAGGTGGATTTATAAACGCGTGGCTACCCGTGGGCGTCCCAGCGCTGGCCTTGTAAGAATGTATCTGTGGCAAGTGGCCTCTCTATAAGAGATCCTTGCCATTTGCAAGATGGTATGCTGAAAGCATCTTTACAATCTTCAGAGTTAATGAAAAATGCTATTGACTTTGTAGTATATTCTGGTGCACTGTTTCATTTTGGGCAGGAACTCGAACACAAATATTTCTCATTTTGTGCTTTGTGTGGCATCAATGAAAGAGTAATCCCAACTGTGTCATTTAGCTGGTGATTCTCAGTTCTAGAGGCCATGAATGCTATTTTATCCATGTGGCGACCATTTGCAGAATGTGTGCTTAGTGATGAAGCAGAGAGTCAAGAAATGTGAGAATCTTTGGTCGCATATTTATACTATAAAATATAATATATATATATATATATATATATATATATATATATATATATATACACACACACACACACACACACACACACACACACGCACAGGGTAATATGCTATTCATTATCATTGTTGAATGTTAGAAGGGTCCATGACTCAAACAGGTGAAGCCTGTGAATCATAATGCCCTTCCCCTCCTTCACCTTTGGTAATAAAGGGGATATTATACTCTGCACATCTGCAAGTATGGTTTATGCCATGGCATTTTTCATGTGGATTCATTTGACCACACAGTATATACATATGGTGTGTGAAGAGGAACAGAAAAATAAAGCAGATACACACACAAAAAAATAATTTAAATAAAAATACATTATGGGAAAGTCAAAATGTGTGAAAATACGTGATTTATGCAATGGAACCGGAAATAAGGAAATGGGGAGAGAGAGAGAGAAACAGACAGAGAGAGTGAGTGAGAGAGAGAGAGAGAGATCAGTTACATTTTGTTTCTGTCTTTTCACCCTTGCACTGTACAATGGGGTTTGGGCATTATTTTCACTGTTGGTTTAGTAGAGTACTCTGATAGGGTTTGTGCATTTTGCTTTGTACTCTTCCATAAACGGTAATCTGTTTCAAGGTGGATGGAGATATATGTCTGTAGTATACACCAATACCACTAATAATGGTAGGTGCATAGGTATGGTGTTTGAAATAAAATCTGATGAATGTGCCTTTTAACATACATTTACTCAACCTCATCCCCCAGGTTGTATGACTACTAGAAGAACCATTTATTTACAAGAATAACAAACACTCTCTCCTACACCAAACCCCTTCCCCGTACCTTGTTTACACTCAGGACCGCTCCATCCCTCCAGACACACCTTGTGGCCCCCTGAGTCGCAGGTATGGTGCCCAAAGAAGTCATCACGGCGGCGGCAGAGTTTGTTGCAAGAGGGGCCATAGTAGTGTTCTGCGCACCTCACCCGGATCTTGTACTCAATTATAACCGCCCGACCATGGTGCTGGAAGGGCTGCCAGAGGTCGCCTGGGCTCAGCATGCCGGAATGTGTGACCCGGTCTATCAGATGCCGTTCATCTTCCAAAGAAACACAAAAGGAATTAATGTTTCAAAATGGCTGCCACCTCAGCTAATCATCCACCAACACAGCAGGACACAACACTTACTTGCCAATAGTCTACGAGTCTACGACCAATATAAAGCAGGATTTTTTAAGAATTAGAATCACTTACACCACAATGATGGCATCATTAACAAGCATTTGCAATGCAATAGGTCTTGCATTTGCGAGAGTTTGAGCTATTGGAATTGTTGAATGACAATAGCTTAAATTCTCGCAAATGCGAGACCTATGGCACTGCACATTGTTTTTGTTGTTTACAAGAACCTATGCCATGCTTTCACATTAATGGAGACCACAACCCTCTCTTTAGACGAGACGCATCTAGAGCAAGGGCAGCGATCGCCAATAAAGTGAAAGCACAGTATGGGGCACCTTTTGCCCCATTCCACGGTTTCACTTCAATAGCGGTTGCTGACCTTTCTTTAGACGCGCCTCATCTAAAGAAAGGGGCGTGGCCTCTATTAACGTGAAAGTGCAGCATAGGAGCTTGTAAACAACAACAAAAGTGAATAAAAGTGTTAGGAGAGAGCGTGAAAGGCATTTAACAAAATAATGCTCGGAGGCTGTAATAAAAGCCTACTGAGTAACAACATATGTAACAGGGTTTGTCCTCATAGGAGGTTACAAATGAAGACAAGGGGGTACTAAAGAGGGACTACTAAACCTCTTCACCAATGAAAAGCTACAGTTTACAAAGGACAATGACGCAAGCCAGTTAGTGGCGTGTCTTGAGCAATAAATGGACTTGTTTTGTATTGTATTGGTATTAACATAGAGCATTCCATACAATGAGATAAATGAGTGACCTTTGTGCACTGTGGGCAGTTTTAAACTCGCTGCCCCATCTTGCCATCAAAATACAACACAAAACATGGTCCTTGTGTGGCCAGAGCAGTCAAGGACTCCCATGAAGTGTGGGTTACAGAGTCTTCCGCTGGTGCCAGGGCTCGAGGAGCAGATTTGAGTTTCATTCTCTACCAATGATGTTTGGAAGCTCCAGAGCCATTTCCAAGGCCAAGCCTCAGCCCCTGAGACGGATTGGTGTCACTACAACGCGGTTTTTTACAACGCATTCCGTTACATCGGAATTTTTACAACGCAGGATCCAATACATCGGATGCCATTACAACGCATGGCATTACATAGCAGATGCTATTACAACGCATGGCATTACATCGTAAGTATAGGTAAGTATACCTTTTTAAAAAAAATGTAATTAAGTTAATTTAATTAATTTAATTTAATTAATTTAATTAAAATACATTTTAAAATAGTAATTAATTTAATTTAATAAATTAAAACCTATTTATTTATTTAATTTTAATAAAAATTGTAATTAATTTTATTTAATTAATATAATGAAATTAATTTAAGTTAAATATTTTTTAAATTGTAATTAAATTAAATTAATTAAAATAATGTATTTAATTTAATTAATTTAATTTAAAAATGTAAATAATATAATATAATTAATTTAATTTAATAAATATATTTTAATTAATTTATAAATGGTAAATATAATTTAATTAGCCCTAAACACAAACCTACCCCTGAACCCTAAAATACCCCTGTACCCCAAAACCCAAACCCAGCCCTAAAACCTAAAAATACCCCTATACCCCAAAACCCAAACCCTGCCCTGAAACCTAAAAACACCCCTGTACCCCAAAACCCAAACCCTGCCCTAAAACCTAAAAACACCCCTGTACCCCAAAATACAAACCCTGCCCTGAAACCTAAACACACCCCTGTACCCCAAAACCCAAACCCTGCCCTGAAACCTAAAAACACCCCTGTACCCCAAATCCCAAACCCTGCCCTGAAACCTAAAAACACCCCTGTACCCCAAAACCCAAACCCTGCCCTAAAACCTAAAAATACCCCTGTACCCCAAAACCCAAACCCTGCCCTAAAACCTCAAAACACCCCTGTACCCCAAAACCCAAACCCTGCCCTAAAACCTAAAAACACCCCTGTACCCCAAAACACAAACCCTGCCCTAAAACCTAAAAATACCCCTGTACCCCAAAACCCAAACCCAGCCCTAAAACCTAAAAATACCCCTGTACCCCAAAACCCAAACCCAACCCTAAAACCTAAAAATACCCCTGTACCCCAAAACCCAAACCCAGCCCTAAAACCTAAAAATACCCCTGTACCCCAAAACCCAAACCCAGCCCTAAAACCTAAAAATACCCCTGTACCCCAAAACCCAAACCCTGCCCTAAAACCTAAAAATAACCAAACACCCCAAAACATATACCTCAGTACCCCAAAACATATACTCCTATACTCATACTTATTATAAAAATTACTTAAATTAATATATTTAATTTATAATATTAAAAAACATAAATAAATATATTTATTTATAATTAATAATAATTAAATTAATTATATAATATTAAATAAAATAAAAAAAATTATATACTTACCAATACTTACGATGTAATGGTATGCGTTGTAATAGCAGCTGCTATGTAATATCCTGCGTTGTAATAGCATCCGATGTAATGGAACCAGCGTTGTAAAAGCTGCGTTGTAACAGCATTACGATGTAAAAAATGCGATGTAACAGTAACATACCCCTGAGACAACTCTAAGACATACTCGGCAAGTGATTCAATAGCAAAACTTCAACTCTAGACACAGATATGACCAACAGACGATAATTCTTACCCTAGGTCATTTATTGCGGACTGACCTGTTACATACACGTAGTTTACAGTGAAGGTGGCTAACAGCGCATTTTTGATTGGCAGCAAATCGCAAGAAGAAGGGGGAACAAACCCCACCACCTCTTTCCGTGTCCCAAAGGAAACATATCAATGGATTGCCATTTTGACTGTAGTGGAAAACCATTTAACAGATACACCACACAAATCAGATGCTTCTATTGGGCAAAGTGGAAGGGTGAGAGTTGCTCATAAAGGACAGCTTCTACTATGTGATTGTGAGCTGAGGTATCAGGTGAAGTAGAAAGTGTGCTGAGGAACAATGCAGCTACCCTGTCGTCATTCACTGAATGCCAACTTGTATGGTTGAAAGTAGCCCATTCCCTGCTTTGCCACCTGAGTGTAATGTTCACAGAAAAGAAAAAATATCCCTATGACCTTGTAATACATCTATCAAGTGTAATCCCAAAGTCCTTCCAGGGAGCCCACTGCCATTGCGGCGCCAAGCTACAGTGTTTAATTTGTAAAAAAAAAGAATTAAGTCCCAGGGCCCTTCTCAGGAGCCTGCACTACCCATACCCTGCCAGCGCTGCCAATGGCAGTACAAACATAACACCTGAACTGTAACTAGAGCCGGTTCTGGCAATTAAGTGCAGGTGGCGAGCACCGGAAACCAACCAGCACAAATTAAGCACTGCAAGCCAATGCATTAGATGTAAATTCTGCCTCTTACCTGGGTCATCAGCTGTGTTGTTGACCAGGTCCCAGGCTTCAAGTACGAGAGAGTAGGATTTCTATACGAAACAAAGTAGACAAAAAGTAGTAAGAGGAAGTGTGAGGACAATTAATAAGGTTTCACTTAGCAAGCACGATTTCTCCAAATAAAGTACAACAAACATCTATCTTAATTTAGGGCCTCAGTATTAAACCTGTTTCACCTTGCAGAAATCGTGTGGTTTAAAAGCTGTGGGTTTGTTATTACCACACCAGATATAATCCTGATTCCGGTACAAAACCCAGTCTGCGTAGGAGTGACGAAATTGTTCCTCACCCACTATTTTACATTCTCTATCTGGTAAAAAGCATTTCTGCGCACAGTGAAATTAACCTATATGCCCACGATAGGAGACAGATATATATTCGAATCAGGGACATTTTAAGGATTTCGAAGGCCCTGGGCCAAACTTTTTTTGTGGACCCCTGTTCTGAACAGTTTTGAATTTATGATCCAATTTCCGATTGTACATGCCTTCTTTGGCCAGGTCACTGACAGCGCACAGACACACTTGTCCAAATTCTGAAATGCAGCAGTAGCCGCTCACTAATGTTACTGCAAATAATCCCTGTGAAACCCTCCCAATTCTCATATGTGAGGTCCTGTTTTGATCTAAAAGAAACTTTGTTGTGGGCGTTGCATGAAGCATAAACATAATATTTCTCTGCAAAATATCTGTAAAAGACTGTCACATCACCCACATTAAAAATAAATGGAAAAAAAACGGTATTTACAATAATTCTGTTTAAGAATTATTCAAGGTCAACAGGACAACACTCTGTGCAGAACAGAGCTGACTCTATCAGCTTATATAAAACTTTTATGACACAGTCGATACAAACAGTTGCAGTTATGGTACCCAGATTACCTTGCACGTGACATCAGAGCAGGATTAAGACGGATGAGAACAAAAGAGTAGAGAATCCTTACTGAATGTAGAACTAACACAACATCAACCATGGGCAATGACAACATTCTCTAACTGAGTATTGCACACCTAGAACTGCTGCCTTGACCCCTTGGATAGGGCCTTCGGTTTTAAAAGCCTTGTCAACATGGCTGACGTAATTGAAGAACAGCTTTGTTCACTCTACAAAATCCCTCACACTCAAGGGTGGTTTTACCTTTTGGACGCACACTCTAGCTGAAATTATTCGACATAATGTAATAGAATTGCATAATGCATTGGCATAGCCATGCAGATTCATGCAGACTTGAAACAAAGCAGGAAAGAAGGACTAAACAGAAGTCACAATACACTGAAAGTGAAGCTGATGGGACCAAGGCACAAGAAAAATGCTCACATTCTTTCCAATCAACTATATTGTGTCAATCAAACATCATTATGTCACGATATTGCTTTAGTTGCTCTTTGAACACACGAAGACAAGGACATGAGAAGATTTGCAACATCTACCTACACTTCAAACTCTACAAAGGCCGAGGTCTAACCTAGAGAAAAGATCTTCAACTATTTGCCAGAGACCCAAATTGGACAGGAAGGACTTCAAACAATATGACCATTAAAAATACAAAAAAAACTGCTGAATCGATGAAAGAATGTAACAGAAATACTGTGCGTTTTTTTCACCGACAGCTCCGTTCAAGGTCATTGGGACAACAGAGTGCTGTGCATTAGTCCAATAATGCCACATCTCCAAGACATCCCATTATCTCTTCAGAGACAAACTACATGGTGCATGGGCAGTAATAGGGAATGCAGGAAAATCATCCCCCAATAGTAATTCATCCAGACGTTCTATAACAACACTTGCAATGCCAGCACACACCACCTTGGCAAAACAAAGATTGTTTGTTAGTCCAACAAGAGCTCAACAAAACAGGACCCACCGAACGAGAGCCCATGGAATCTATAGCCAACTTTACCTGTGATTCCCTGGCATCTTCAGTGGAAACCATCATGACATGTTGGTTATATTATCATTGGAAACACACAAAACACATATGTTCACCCTTTCTCCTACATGAAAGTACAGTTTATGCCACTAATACGTTTCCTACACCTCAACTCTCAATAATCTTAATGATATTCCTTCTATTCCCTTACCAGTCTAATTATCTTATCACACACACACCACACACACACACAACATTTATGTATCACTATGAACACACACACACACCACACACACAACATTGTTTATATATCACTATGAAGACACACACACCACACACACACCACACACACACATACACACGCACACACGAGCACAAACCTCGACTGTTGCACAGTTGTGCATACTACCAGACATAAAGTTCGATATTTCCCTAACGGATGCCATATCTCGCTCGCCATCCACCATCTTTTCCCTATTCGGTAACCATCCATAATCTACTTAATGAAACTGGCGAGAAAAGCGTCTTTGTTATGTTATGTTAAGATAGTTTATAAAGCGGACAGCTGCCCCAGCAACGGGGCGTCCCGGCGCTGAGAAACAATAACACAACTACGGCAGGAAAATCCCAACACAGTTAAAAAGACGAAGGACAGGGGCGTCAAAGGAACATAAGAAAGGAGAGCTTATTGTGAGAACAAATAGGTTTTTATCGCTTTCCGAAAGATCAAATAATTATCCATGCTCCGGATATGTTGTAGGCTGCTCTCTATTCCTCCTTTGAAGTGGATAGTGGTTGCACTTCCCAATTGGGTTCTGGCACCTCTGTACATAGTCTACAATAGTAAAAGGGAAACTATCACAGCCAGTTATCACAGTTCTAAATACTGACATATATTCTTCAGAGACAGAACGCCTTGAATCCAAACATACACTGGGTATTACATGATCAAGTCCCTTTGTCACTCTTTTCATAAAAATACTGTACCTGTGGGTTGTGAAATGTGCGCTCTTTAAAGTTTAACCTCAAAGTAAGAAATACAAAATGGCTAATACCTCAACAACAGACCAAAGTCGCCTGATCCACCACATAGTTTTACTTTTAAGGCCTAAGGATCATGTTAGTCTAAGCCTGCGTCATCTGCCTTTTATCTACTCCA